>NC_143529.1:35974688-36691355 GCF_031878675.1 Megascapheus bottae | reverse complement strand
CCTCTGCCAGCCCATGCGAGGAGCTGTCATGGCAGAACATGACAACTTCTGATGCAGACTGCAGGTCCTTCTCTTTCTTGAGACTGAACAAGCTCAGTGCCTCCATGAACCAAGTCCAATGAGGGGAAAAGGCTACCACCTAGGAGACCTGGAAGTTTCTGGGTGACATCTGCAGGACTGCAGGGACGCCTGCCTCCCCTGCTTAAGTGATACTTTCTTACTCTTTCGCTCAGTGACTCTGAGGAGGGCTAAATAGGTCAAAAAGCACATCACTGTTTAATTATTTTAAAAACATTAGGAGGAGCAGAATGCATGGCATTATGAACAGATTATGAACAGAAATAAAAGCCATTTGTAGGCATTAATGATACATCAAGCTAATTCAAGCTGGCTAGGGTCATTAGGGAAGAATCCTGGGGCAAAACACAGCCAGGAGGCGCAGTGCAGGCGAGTATTAAAACAACCATTTCCTATGTCATTGATAAAATTAATTCTACGAGGCAGAGAGATGAGTCTGAACATGAAGATCAAAACACGAGAGCATTTACAAATCGTGACTAACGATCGAATTCTGGCCATGTGGGTTGATGCACACACGTCCACACGCACTTGGGCATCTGAGTACATTTCCGTTTCCCAGAAGAGAAACACAGCATGAAAACCTCACGATGTAGGGGAAGAAGCACCCAGGAAGGACCCAAGCTTCTTTTTCAACAATTCCACAGCATTATGAAATTCAAGATCTCTCACAGCTTCTGTGATAACATCAACAGTAGGACGTCTTCCTACTGCATTTCAAAGTCTGGAGATCATTAACACACCAAGAGAAAAGAGGGCTGACTTTCACAAGTTCGGGAACTGGCTCTATTGCTTCAGGTGTGGGTGAGGCCACAGTAAGGTGGGAGCCTGGGGCACACCGTGGCTTCACCTGGTGGCCAGAATGTGAGGGAAAGGCAGGGGGCCCTGGGGACACCATCCCCCTTCCAGGCCAAGCCACCAATGACCTGAAGACCTCGCACTAAGCCCTGCCCCTTAAAGGGTCCACCCCACCCTCCATGCACCTTTGGGGACACCAAAAAATCCCCATGACAACAGACTCAAAATGTTTTCCCTCAAGAACGATCAAGTTTCATATGCGACTCTGTATGCCTGGTGCAGTGGCAGAAGCCTGTGCCCCGTGAGTCTTGTGGGCCTCAATGATCATGGGGCTTTGCCCAAAGTTGACTTTAAGGGTCAGCTGATAAGCTAAACGAGAATTCCTCCTCAGAAAATCCAGCCTCTGGGTCCACTGAACAGTTCAACAGACCAGAGACAAAGAGGACAAATCTAAGGGGAAACGCGCCAGTTCCTACTTGTAATGTGAAATAATTGAGATAACAATGCATTTAAAAACACGGAGATGAAGTCATCTCAAGCGAATCTTCCCTGCAAATGTCTGGACAGCGAGGTGACTTCCGCATGTGATGGACTCCAGACTTCCCTAGTTCCGCATCTCACATGAGTTAGAGGCCTGGCTCACCTGTCAGGCTAACAGTGATACAGCATGTCTTAAAAACTACAACAAAAAACAATAATAGCTAAAAAAACAAAAAAACAAAACCTGACAGCACTGTTGCGGTCTTTACACTTTCTACTTTATTTTAACCTCAGAATACTTGGTTTACGGCACTAAGAGCTTACTGTTTTAGTTCTCATATCGATTACCTCCATTTGTGGTGGGACCGTAGTATATGGATAGGAAGCTGGCTGAACAAGTGCATAAATAAGGGGGTACCATGGCATTGTGGGCTCCCTCACATGCCCCCACAAAGCCGACCCATGCTTTCCGCGCCCACTGCGTACACAGATCAGAACCTCGGAGGCCCAGGAGCGACCTGGAGCCCTGCGCTGACGTGGTTCTCTTGGTGGCAAACCTGCAAACCCCCGCCCACCAGGCGAACCTGCCCTAGGAAGCCGGAGGCGGTCAGGCTTCACACGGCCATCAACCAACTCCAGGTCACCTCGGGGAGACTGAGGCACGTCTTCCTTCTTCCCACTGCAGCCCTACCATGCGGGCACCAAGAGGCCCACGTCTGTGAGCCACCTCCTCAGTCAAAACCCGAAACCACCGCAACAGAGCTTTGTAAGAAGCTGAGCCTGGGGTCGGGAGCGTGGCCTAGTGGTAGAGTGCTCACGCAGCATGCTCGAATCCCAAGTAAACAGTGACAGGCACGAAAAGACTCCTCAGTTCACCGCTCCAATGCACACCAGGCGCTCAATATACGCACATATGTGTATCTAAGGCACACGCACACACATACACACCCACTGAAATCTAATTTCACACGTAACAAAAAAGAAAAACAGCAGCGACAGAAACAAAACAATAGGCCACCTAACACTGAAAATGAAGCTGGCCATGGAAAAGAAAACTAGCGTAATGGCCACATCTTTGGGCCGCACACTGTCAGCAGGACGCAGGGCCCAGCAAGGCAGGTGCAGAGGGGCCCCGAAGACGCCCTCCTGCCGTGATGACCCGGAGCAAGGACGGGTCACACCGCAGGCTAATTCATGTGGCCCGCGGATCTGGACAAGCCGTGGCTAGGCCCTGGCAGCTGCAGACATGTAGTGTGAGCTGGACTTCTTTGTAGACCAGGATCTCAATCTCATAAAGATGGAAAGTGAGCCACGTCCCCATCTAACCTCCCCTGCGGCCCTGCGGACTGCCTGCCAGCCAGCCAATGGCATCTCCTGAGGACCAGGTTAACGGTGAGCAGGCAGGAGCAAAAACCAGAATGGCTGCTAGGAAAGCGCTTTCCAGAACATGGATAAAAATTAGAATCCACGGGCCGGGAGTTTGGCCTAGTGGTAGCGTGCTTGCCTAGCACGCACGAAGACCCGGGTTCGATTCCTCGGTACCACATACATAGAAAAAAGCCGGAAGTGGAGCTGAGGCTCAAGTGGTAGAGCTCTAGCCTTGAGAAAACCCAAGGACAGTGCTCAGGCCCTGAGCTCAAGTCCAGGACTGGCAAAAAAAAAAAAAAAAAAAAATTAGAATCCAAGCCAGCCACCGAAAGTGGGGCTGAAGGACTGCCCTGTCCTCCTGGGGCAGAGATCACTCTGTCGGGCACACACCCACGTCCCGGGACAAAGTGCACAGTACACAATTAAAGACACACTGGCAGGGTGAGGGCTCCAGTTCAAGGGGCCTGGCAGAAGCTACCGGAGCCTGGCCCGGGACGGCTTCTCTGACAAGCACGACCGGTCTGCCTTGGGATGAAAGGTCTCTGCTCCTCTACAGGATCCCTCCCCTGGCCCTGGAGGCAGGGCGGCGGGCAGATGACAGCTGCACCTTGCTTCTGCAGGTTGCTCTGAGCCATCAGGCAAGGCTGTCAGTACCACCCTGCAGTGTCCCTATGTCCCACAGAGCTCGGGCACCCTCAGGAGGTAAGAGACAGGGCCAGGCAAGAGCAGCCTGGCCCCCACTATCACACGTGCCCTAGAGTACCAGGGTGTGTGTCAGGGTGCAGGACAGAGCAAGTGCTTACCACTCACGGGGCATCCCACAGGGCGAGACACAGAGCCATCCGATGAGGAGACACGGCCCTATCTAAGTCTACTCCTCACCCAACCAGCGGAGAGGGGTGGGGAACCCATGACATTACCAGGAAGTTTAAAATACTTGCAGGAATGGGACAGCCAGTTAGGCCACCTCCCACCCCCAAAGAGCCAGACGCAGCTGTGGTTCAAGTGACTGGGTGTTAGCTTGAGTGAAAAAGATAAGGAGCAGCACTCAGACCCTGAGTTCAAGCCCCAGTACATGTAAGTACATATACATACCTGCACGCATGTGCACGGGCGCATGCGCGCGTGCGCGCACACACACACACACGCACACACACACGCACGCACACACACACGCACGCACACACACATACATACACATATACACACACACACACACACACACACACACCCTTATACAAGGATTAGAGGCGTGATTCATATGGCAGAGCTCCTGTCTAGCAAGCACAGTCCCGCGTTCAACCCTTACACTATAAAACAACAACAAAACCTCTTACCAAGTCAGATGGCACAGTTATAAAACAAAGTATGCCCGGTAGGATTTACAGTCTTCATTGAACGCCAGCACAGACACGGATTTTACCTCACAGTAGGATGACCCAACGTGACATGTTTACCGTGTGAAACTGTCACCGACAGCTGAGCAAGCTCCCATAGACATCAGATGCACAGCAAGAAGCTCAGATGCTCAGGAAAAGAGGTGACATCACAGCAGCTCCAAAGAGCCCAGCAGAAAAGCAAAAAAGGTGCCGCTGCCTGCCAGGCTTCCGTAGGAAAGCTGCCGCCCCCCCCCCTCCCTGCAGGCCTGGCTGGGGAGAATCTGGGCCTCCTCTCCTCTCTACGTGGGGTTGCTCAAGCTCCCCAGATCCTCTCCGGTAAGGCTAGACCTCCCTTCACACCACACCTCCCTCCCTCTCAGGGACAGGGACCTCAATGCCACAACAGACAAGCACTCCCTAAGGTTCCAGCCACGCTGTGGTTCTGTTAATTTTCTGTTGAACTCAGGGCCTGATACCTGCTCAGCGCTGATGAAGACCAATTTCCTGCCTGTTTTCACCGCGTTTTTAGACAGTCTCACTTCCCACTCTGGGATGGGCCTGGACCACGATCCATCTGTTCTACGTTTCCAGTGCTGTTGAGGTCACAGGTCAAGTCACTGGTCTGGCTTCCTACTTGTGGAGAGGGAGTTTCACAGACGCTTCTGTCCAGGCTGGCCTGGAAACCTGACTCTCGCTAGCCCAGTCTTCCCTGTGTCAGGGATGAAAGGCCTGCATCACTGAACTGAACCCACCTGTGGGCTGAGAAGAGGTCTTGTGAAGTCTCTGCCTGGCTTGGTCTACAACATCTTGATTTTGCCATCCCCAGCCTTCTGAATATCTAACACGACTCAAGATTACAAACTAGAGCCACCAACACTCAACTCAGACCTCATTTCTAACTATGAAACTGTACCAGTTTCAGCTTCCTCCTCAAGAACATCCATCCGTGACAACAAACGATTCTATGATTGAAAAAATACACAAGAATGTATATACACGCCATTTAATTGACATTATAAAATATATACACTAATCCCTCTTTAAAAAAATCTTTATATGAAATAAAAATATTTTAGGGTCAAAACTGCCCCTAAACCCAGCGTGGTGGTTAGCCTGGGTATCATTTATTCCTTCCAGATCATATAAAAACAAGCAAGCACTAAAATGCAATGTCCAGCAGGATTTGTCATAATCTTGTCGTCCTCCAATATTGTTATAAAACTCTTTTTACACAGACCGTTCATTTATTAATGGAAAATTCATGCTGCCAACCATGGTAAACCCTCCTGCCTGATACTAAAGGCTTGTATTACAGGGCCCAACATCTTTTTCCTAAAGACAGGACCGGATGAAGAATGAGCAGCTACAATAAACACATGGCAAAATGTCAAAGGCTGACGGAGAATCGAGAGATGAGGCACGGCTCAGGGGGCTCTCCGCTCTGCACACCTGCACCCAGGAAAGGTGGTGTGACACACAACCCACCCAGGACTGTGTGTGGTGGGGCGCTCGTTCCTCCTGAACACCCCCACTGAAAGCGGGCGGAGGGACTGGGCGTCACTGCGCCCCTCACGCTATGGCCCCAGGACAGGCTCCCGTTTCACGCTGGTGCCCCTGTGCCACTGAGCCCCAGAGCCTGGGGCTGTGCATTTACCGTCCTGGAAGACGCGCTCCACGTTGAGGCCGTACGTGGCACAGGTCTCGTAGTAGGTACAGCGCTTCAGGTCGTTGGAGAGCTTCCTCGCCCGTGCGTCGTCGATGACCCGGGGGTTCGTGGAACTTATGGCATCTGAAACAGAAGAACAAGGCACGATGCCAGCCACCACATGCACCTGTCCCTGGCTTCTCATGACCTTTGTGTGGCACATCTCAAGCCGTCACCATCCCTTGTAGAACTGTTAATTCCTTCCAGGCCCTGGAATTCTGAACACAAAGTAACCCCCACCCCTCCAAATGACAGCCTCGAATTCCAGGACAACCCGTCCTTCATGGGGTGACCCAGACAGCTGCTGAGACTGAAATCGAAGCATACTGACGCAGAACAAGAAGAAAATATAGCTCTACAGCAAGACACGTCCAAGGGGGAACAGACTGCTTTACTCCTGCTGCTGGTCCTTGTAAGTGTATGTCTATGGAGCCCGTGGAAAGAGGAGAGGCCTGTGGTTGAAGCAGCAGCACGGAGAACCCACTCGGGAGGACGGAGACTTGGGGAGAGCAGGACAGGAGGGGAGCAGGGCTCTGCAGGTCACACAGAAGTCTGCTCTCTGGCCTTCCTGCTAAAGGGAGTGCTGAGGGCCTCCGGGGCTTGGAGGGGAAGCTCCCCTGACTTGGGGCATCCAGGAAAGGTTGGGGAGACTGGGCAGCCCAACAATGGACGTCTACACAGCTTCCTTTCCATCGAGGCTACCCCACACGCTCAGGCCACAGCCTGGAGCCTGGCCCACCAGGGGCTGAACGAGGGATGCCGTGCAGAGGGAAAGGACCTCTGTCAGAACTAGTTTCCTAAGCTGAATGATTCAGGGGGGGTTGAAGGCTCTCAGGTTACAGAAAATAATCACCGTCTACCAAAGTTACCAGCCCAGAGACCCCCACCAGAACGAGGCTGCCTCCACGCACAGGACACCACCGCTCTCAAACCTGGCTCCACAAGGGTCACATTCACGAAGCAACACGTTCCTCCTTCCCTTCCTTTGGTCTTTTTGAGATAGTGTCTTACCATGTAGTTCAGGCTAGCTTTGAACTCATCATCTTCCTACCTTGGCCTCCCGAGTGCTACAGCTACAGACATGTGCCACCAGGCCCAGCCCACGGGAGACCTCGGTAAGACCAGCCACAGAGGAAAAACAAAACAAAATAAGGCAAAAATCCAGGAACAAAAGCAACCACCAGCACACACATGCCATGTGTCTGACTGACCCACCAGATGCCAGGTGTGACTTTCTCTTCCGTCCCTTTCTGAGCGGTGAAAGTCAGACCCATCAACCACTGTGGGTGTGCATGGGTGGGTGTAGGGGGTGTGTGTGTGGCCCCAACTCCATTCCACCCTCCACTCAAAGAAACCCCAGTGAGAAGGGAGATGGCAGTGCAGTCATCTTTGCCAGAACAGGAACCTAAACTCTGAGAGTTACTGTGAGTCCCTGAGAAAGCAGCTGAGGCCTCAGCATGGCCTCCTGGGTCCAGGCAGTTCTGCCAGCTGGGAATGGTGGGTGGGGCCAGACCCCGGCAGCTCTGCGAGCCCAGCTGACATCGGAACAGCTGGCCAGGTCCGCTTTGACTATTAAACCTCTCTTGCATGGCAGTGGTAAATAGACTGTGCTGTTAAAAAGCTGTTCACTTGCTACGAGTTCTCAGACCCTCTCAGTTTCCTCAAAGTGCCAAGGTGGCCTACAGTCCCTGGACACTCTGTCCTCTTCTGGAGAATGCAGCTCACGACCTAGATGACCCTTCTTTATACTTAAAATCATCTCTAGATCATCCACTCATTAGCCATTTGGGGACACTGTCACACTGTTTAAGGGGTAATGACAAGGCAAGAAGTCTGTGCCTGTTGAGAGATGCAGCGTTGAACTAACCTAGGAACTGTTTCTGTATTGCTGCCTCCTGGTGGCCACCAGAGGGCGCTGTGGGCACAAAGAACATCTATCTGGTTTTTGCTCCTTCAGTTTCAGTGGTGAGCAGCACGGCACAGTGCTTCCCAGGAGCCCTGGGTACTGTCCACTAGCACAATGGGAGAGGGCTGGCACGCTATGCCCCAGTCCCTACTTCTCAGCACACATGCCCACCACCTGCAGGATCTTGCTACCTCAGTGCAGCTCTGTGGGCAACATGCACAGCCGGCTTCTTAGCTACAGAGCTTTCACATGCGGGCCTGGGCCCGGACGCCAGATATGTGGCTTCTGGAGGATTCTGCAAAACCGGTACATAAAAACATGATCACTTCATAGGTACCCTACCTTTCTAACAAAACTATCTGAACGTGAACTTCACCTGCTAAAAGGCCAGGTTCACAAGAGACCTACAGGAAAACCGGAAACGGGTTCCCAGTGGTTCTGTGCTCTCCAGCACAGATGAAAATCAACAGCAGCTCACAAGCTGTGGACAGGAGGGACAATGCGAAACTCTAATGTTCATGGTGCACTTAGTTAATAAGCTTATGTGCTGATGAACTTCTTACATGAGAGCAGAGAATGAATCTGTCTTTTCTAAGGTGTCTGTGCCTGCAATGTTTTGAGGTAGAGCGGTCTGTGCAAGGAATCAAATCAGGAAACCATCTGTGATCCATGTCCTCCCGGGGCTTCTCTACACCGACACCCCACACTTGGAACACTCACTCACCCTGGGTCCCCACCAGCACAAGCGGGATCTCGCCGGTGTTGCGGTAGTTGGCCATCCGGCTGTAGTAGTGGTAGACAGTCTGGAAACTTATCTCGTCCTCCAGGCTGAAAACAAAGATGACGGCATCCACCCACATGGCAAACTGCAGAGAGAGAAAGGCAGGCAGAGGGGGTGCTGAGTGAGGGTGCCGGCTGGGGCAGGGGCACCGGGATCTCTGAGGGTCCTCTTCATACCCGGGACTACAGGACAGGGACAACCTCTAGGCTGGGTGCTATTACAGAGGGCAGTGGCACTGCTCACCACGACTCTAGAGCAGCAGGCCCCTCTCTTCAGAGACAGCCTCACCCCCTGCGGGTTCAAGTGCAGCTGTATGCACAGAAGGTGTCTCCAGGAGCTGGGGGAGTGGTTCAGATGAGAGAGTGCCTGCCAATGAGGGTAAAATGGCAGAGAGAGTTTGAATCCTGGTTCCTGTGGGCCCTGGCGTCTGTGTGAGAACAGGTGCTGGCGTGGCCTGGCAGCGTGGCCGGACACTGTCTGCTGGTCCCTGCTCTGACTGCTCTTGGCCGGCCCAGTGCTCCCTAGGCCCCAGAGAGGAGGAGCCCAGACTCCACCCAGCACCAAGGCCCTCCCTCATTCCAAGAGAAGAGGAAGCAAACAAGAGAAAAAAAATCCCATTCGCTTTCCCTGAAAAGCAGCTTCGGTCCCCAGATAGGCAGACATAGCACCTCCACTCCAGCAAATGTCTTAGTGGTTCAACTCAATTTCCACTTACGACTAGAAACCATACTCGCTCACACATGAAACATGTGACCAGCCTTCCAAGTCCTGAGACTCTAGTGACACACGTACAGTCAATCACAGGAGAACGTTGAAGCAGACCTGCCAAGAACTGTAGGACGGCTCCAGTGAGCTGGGGCTGGGCGGGCAGGCCAGCGAGGGAGAGAGGAGGGCATGCTCTCAGCTCCCCGCTGGACCCTGAACCTCCCCCACCCAGGAGACACTGGCCCCCTCCTCCTCTCGCAGGAGGGTGTGTGCACCCAGCCCCGACACTACAAATACACCCTGTACTAAGAAGAAGGGAACTGGAAAAGCAGCAACCTGGAGAGAAAAAGGAAAGGCAGCTAAAACAGCCGCGTCTCTGCTCTATCCTGGGGCCGCCTGGTGGCCACCTGGAGTGCTGCAATGTCATCTGCCAGGCTGCTACCTCCAGGTGAGAGCTGTCAATGTGCCACACCACGGGAAGACAGAAGGAAGAAGTCAGCCCCATCTGACCATCCCTGAATTTGTAGAAATCTTTAATCAGGAATCATCTGAGGGCAAATCCTTGTGAGGGAAGCGAGTGCTAGAATGTCAGGCTGGTCCTCAAGGAAACTGAGTCAGCTCTTCCTCAAAGCCAGAGGCCCATGAGACCTCCCCCAGGGCTGCTCTCGGCATGGCTGGGGGCACTACCCAGTCTTGGGGGAAGGACTGGGGAGGCCAGTGCCTCAGCTGAGCACAGGTCGGTTCTCTCTGGGGACCAAGGTACATGCCCTGTACAGCGGCATGGTCCTCTCCCAGGACCGAGGTGCCCGTGGAGGTGCCAGCTTCAGTGCTCCCCACAGCATGGCCCTCTCCAGGGGACGCACTGGCAAGGCCCACCACCAGCGTGACGGAGACAGGATTCAGCTTACAGAATGACCACTTTTGAGACCCAGTAAGTTGTTTCCTTAAAGTAATTCCTTCACTAGTTATACCAACTAGAAGGAAGGACAATGTCATTTTATTAAACATCCCTTCATAATTTAGGCATACTAAGGTCTGTGGAGGATAAATTTCCTGAGGTGTCAGAGCAAAGGGATCTCAGAGGAAGATACCATTTGAGATGAAGTGTGGAACTTGGCTGGGAGGTGGGGTTGTAGAAAAAGTAGGTAAAGGACCTTAGTAAAAGCATCGCCAAAAAAAAAAAAATTCTCTGTGTTTTGAAATGTTTAAGTGCTATGGGCTGGAACTTGAACTCAGCACCCTGGGTGCTGTCCTTCAGCTTTTTCACTGAATGTTGGCACTCTACCACTTGAGCCACAGCTCCACTTCCACTGCTAGGGACGGAACCCATGGTGCCTCAAGAATGCAAAGTACACATTCTCCCTCTGGAGGCGGCGTCCCTTTCAGTGCACCCTGGGTCACTGCCCCATCTCACCAAGGTCAGAACGCCCCTGGCAGCCATTCCAACACCTCCAGCTCTGACCCGATAGCTGTGCCCGGCATGTCAGCCCTCCAGACTCTCTAGCATCAGAGCACACACTGAGCCAGCACGTCTGGATCGCTTCTACTGTTCCCCTTGTTCTTTATGCACTGCAGAGTCTGGCTCGGCAATGATGGGTTCCCTGCCACCCAAGTACATTCTGGGAGAAGTGGAAAGCAAACTCACATCATTCCTGGGCTTCACCTGCATGTCCCTCCTTGTACCAGGGCCCCGGGGTAGCACAGGGGCACAACCTAGGGTGTGCAGTGACTAAGGGGAGATCCAGCTCTGCCACCACGACAAGCCCCCGGGGCAGCAGCCAGCCAGCTCAGAGGCAGGAGCATGTGGGACAGCTCCCAGGTGCTCTGCAGCCACACGCGGGCCCAGGGCGCCGTCATTGGCTCACAGGCAGAGTACTTGCCTTGCACGACTCATGGGTATGCACGTAAACACACACACACACAAACCCAGATTGTTCCCTAATATAAGCTTTGAGGCCAACTGGTTTACTTAATAGTAAATATTAGTACATGTTACGATCACCAGGGAGCTCTCAGTCAACACACAGATGATTTCTACACAACGCTCCAGTGTCCAACACACCGGACCTTCCCCAATGGCAACATCCGACTGCTTCTGTGCCAGTCATCTTGTAAATCCATGAGAAGTTCCAGAAAGGAAGTGCTCAGTTCTAAGTCTGCCTCAGTGGCATCAATGGGAACAGCTAGTACTACAGGCTGGCTCCAGGAAACCTGCAATGTCAATGAAATACCAAGCTGGACTAAGTCAGCCAAGACAGGATTCCCACACGGCACTCTCATTTCCAGGGATTTTTAAGGAAATCACATTACACTGCACATGGGTTTCAACAGGACCCAATGGGGCCAGCACGGCTGGCCAGCCCACAGAAACGCCAGCTCCTGCCAGGCAGCAGCGCTGGAGAGCTGGGCAGAAAGTGGACTTTCTCAGTGGCAGTACTATTTAGAGATCAAGTCACCTGAGCAGCACCGACTACAGGATATCTAAATATCTTTTCAGTTAAGTGCAATTTGGGGCTTTCCAACCTTCTGCCTTTGTTATTTTCAAGTAAGGTATGATGGCTGGTGTGGACTTCGACCTGCCCAGCCACCGCACACAGCTACCAGCTGAGATGGGGCGCGTGTTTATGCCTCGGGTAGACTGTGATCCCCCCAATTCCAGCCTTCCACGTGGCCAGGGTGGCAGGCACCTATCACCAGAGCCAGCTGCTGATCAAGATGACGTCTTGCCTTCGTGATCACGATGGACTGGAACCACAATCCTCTATGTGTCCGTCTGGGAAGCTAGGATGATGGGAGTAAGTCACTGGTGCCTGGCCCTATCCTTCATAACAACATACACACTTAAGAAAAAAAAAAACAATCCGCCATACAAACCACCCCCACAGAAGCCACCCAGCTTTTGGGAAAGCACTCGACTCCCTTCTAAAGTGGTTGATCAGAAAGAGCTCGGGGAGCCCATCCATGTCCGAGGCTTGCTTCAGTGTGCATGCAATACTCACCTGTGCCTCTGGGGGACCCCCTTCATCTCTTATCAGCAGCAGGTAGCTCTGTCCATCCACAACAATCTCCTTCTTGAACCTGCCACCTGCCACACAGAAAACGCCACGTTAGAGAAGAAAACCAGAGCAGGAGGGAGGCAGACAGACGTGGGCTTCACTTGTGGAACAATACACTGTGATAGCCGCCCTGGAGAGACCCAGCGGAGGGCTTAGGAGTGGATTTCAGCTGTCTCCCACAGCCACTGAAATTTTAGAGCAATGGAACCCAGATTGAAACATGTATTTGCTTATCTCTGATTAGAAGGCCCAGCTTCCCATGCAACCCTAGGCATGCCTGGCTGAGAAGCATGGAATCTGTGTGCAGCCTTTATATGCAAATACATAAAGTCTCGCACACTGGGAAAGACAGAAGATTCAAACTGTCTTTCTAGAGGGTTCACAGAACTGAGAAATGTCGTGGACAATCTCTGATAGAAGAAGGGCTGAGGGCCTGTATTCTCCTCAAGGGAAACCCAGTTCTTGAAAGACACACAGAACAGCATGGGGATGGTATCTCCAGATGCCAACTACCACACACGGTTAGACAGAGCTACGGATGGGATCTCCGCACAGGTGGAGACAGAGCAGTGCAGCTGGCTGACGAAGAGGCGTTAGAGAGCATGGGGTTAGCAGGGGCACACTGGGGCCTGCTGGAGCACGGGGGGCCAGAAGGACAGGGTGGGCTGGTGACAGCCCCTAGACACACCTGAGACCAGCATGGCACCCTGGCTGTTCCACCAGGCCTGCACGGCGGGCAGCGTGGTGCCTTGGGCTGCCACACTGCAGGGCATCTAGGTTGCCCTGACGGATTCTCACTTTTGTGAGAAAGGAACACCCAATTTTCAGCTCTCCTACGCTGATGCCTCCCCAAAGCCACCACAGAACCCTGTGAACAATCAGACTCCAGGGAGTCTGGCAGGGGCCCTGGGAGGGACCATCCGCCCAGAACCCCAGGACAGCACCACTCCAGAGCTCAGGCCTAACCCAGGAAGTGCGCAGGCCGCCAGAGGGTGGGCTACCACCTGGGGCAAGGCTGCCCTCCCACAGGGACTCCCAGCCCCACTAGCGGGGCCATGGGCACAGTCTCTGGTTACAGAACATGAAGGATTCGCTCTCTTGAGCTTGCTCCAAGATAAAACAGAGAAACATTCCTGCAATACAATACTGCCGATGAGCTGCACTACGGTCCCTATCCCTGAGGAGGTGATCACTGAGGAGGTGATCTCTGAGGGGGTCGTCACTGAGGAGATCATCACTGAGGAGGTCATCACGGAGGAGATCGTCACTGAGGAGGTCGTCACTGAGGAGGTCGTCACTGAGGAGGTGATCACTGAGGAGGTGATCACTGAGGAGGTGATCAATGAGGAGATCGTCACTGAGGAGGTGATCACTGAGGAGGTGATCACTGAGGAGATCATCACTGAGGAGGTGATCAATGAGGAGATCATCACTGAGGAGGTGATCACTGAGGAGGTGATCACTGAGGAGGTCTTCACTGAGGAGATCATCACTGAGGAGGTCATCACTGAGGAGATCATCACTGAGGAGGTCATCACTGAGGAGGTCATCACGGAGGAGATCGTCACTGAGGAGGTCGTCACTGAGGAGGTGATCACTGAGGAGGTGATCACTGAGGAGGTGATCAATGAGGAGATCGTCACTGAGGAGGTCATCACTGAGGAGGTCATCACTGAGGAGGTCATCACTGAGGAGGTGATCACTGAGGAGGTCGTCACTGAGGAGGTCGTCACTGAGGAGATCGTCACTGAGGAGATCGTCACTGAGGAGGTCATCACTGAGGAGGTGATCACTGAGGAGGTGATCACTGAGGAGATCATCACTGAGGAGATCACCACTGAGGAGATCATCACTGAGGAGATCATCACTGAGGAGATCATCACTGAGGAGATCACCACTGAGGAGATCATCACTGAGGAGGTGATCAATGAGGAGATCATCACTGAGGAGGTGATCACTGAGGAGGTGATCACTGAGGAGGTCTTCACTGAGGAGATCATCACTGAGGAGATCATCACTGAGGAGGTGATCACTGAGGAGGTGATCACTGAGGAGGTGATCACTGAGGAGGTGATCACTGAGGAGATCATCACTGAGGAGGTGATCACTGAGGAGGTGATCACTGAGGAGATCATCACTGAGGAGATCATCACTGAGGAGATCATCACTGAGGAGGTCATCACTGAGGAGATCATCACTGAGGAGGTGATCACTGAGGAGGTGATCACTGAGGAGGTGATCACTGAGGAGATCATCACTGAGGAGGTGATCACTGAGGAGGTGATCACTGAGGAGATCATCACTGAGGAGATCATCACTGAGGAGATCATCACTGAGGAGGTTGTCACTGAGGAGATCATCACTGAGGAGGTGATCACTGAGGAGGTGATCACTGAGGAGGTGATCACTGAGGAGATCATCACTGAGGAGATCATCACTGAGGAGATCATCACTGAGGAGGTCATCACTGAGGAGATCATCACTGAGGAGGTGATCAATGAGGAGATCATCACTGAGGAGGTGATCACTGAGGAGGTGATCACTGAGGAGGTCTTCACTGAGGAGATCATCACTGAGGAGGTGATCACTGAGGAGGTGATCACTGAGGAGATCATCACTGAGGAGATCATCACTGAGGAGATCATCACTGAGGAGATCATCACTGAGGAGGTGATCACTGAGGAGATCATCACTGAGGAGGTGATCACTGAGGAGGTGATCACTGAGGAGGTCTTCACTGAGGAGATCATCACTGAGGAGGTGATCACTGAGGAGGTG
This sequence comes from Megascapheus bottae, assembly GCF_031878675.1. Classification (NCBI taxonomy): domain Eukaryota; kingdom Metazoa; phylum Chordata; class Mammalia; order Rodentia; family Geomyidae; genus Megascapheus; species Megascapheus bottae. The sequence continues at coordinate 36,676,321 of NC_143529.1, read as the reverse complement.
ATCACTGAGGAGATCATCACTGAGGAGGTCGTCACTGAGGAGATCATCACTGAGGAGGTGATCACTGAGGAGGTGATCACTGAGGAGGTGATCACTGAGGAGGTGATCACTGAGGAGATCATCACTGAGGAGGTGATCACTGAGGAGATCATCACTGAGGATGTGATCACTGAGGAGATCATCACTGAGGAGATCATCACTGAGGAGGTGATCACTGAGGAGGTGATCAATGAGGAGGTGATTACTGAGGAGGTGATCAATGAGGAGGTGATCACTGATGAGGTCATCACTGAGGAGATCATCACTGAGGAGGTCATCACTGAGGAGATCATCACTGAGGAGTTGATTACTGAGGAGATCATCACTAAGGAGGTGATCACTGAGGAGATGATCACTGAGGAGGTGATCACTGAGGAGGTGATCTCTGAGGAGATCATCACTGAGAAGGTCGTCACTGAGGAGATCATCACTGAGGAGATCATTACTGAGGAGATCGTCACTGAGGAGATCGTCACTGAGGAGATCATCACTGAGGAGGTGATCACTGAGGAGATCGTCACTGAGGAGGTCATCACTGAGGAGGTGATCACTGAGGAGGTGATCACTGAGGAGATGATCACTGAGGAGATGATCACTGAGGAGGTGATCACTGAGGAGATGATCACTGAGGAGGTGATCACTGAGGAGGTGATCACTGAGGAGATCATCACTGAGGAGGTGATCACTGAGGAGATCATCACTGAGGAGGTGATCACTGAGGAGGTGATCACGGAGGAGGGGTCATCACGGAGGGAAGGTGCTTTCTTGTAGGGCTGTGTCACACCCGGCACGGACAAACATCTAAGTGTGCCAGGCCACGCCCTGGCAGCTCCTGCACTCGGGGTCCACAGGAGAACCCCCAGTGTAGGGCCTCCGTCGGCTTTTCAGTATGCCATACCTAGCACTTAATAAACGGCATACGGAGACGGTAGTCAGTACCATGTGCACATTTTTTACTTTTTAGAAAGAGATGCTGGAAACCCGTTATTGTCCAGTGAGGTGAACAGACCACCTCAGAGAAGCAAATGTGTTCCTCGGTGGTAACAATCTTTTCCTTTACCCAGAACCCTAAAGATCTGCCTCCCCAGCTGTAGACCCAGAGGGCTGTGAGCTTGGCTGGGAGCCACTGCCACTCTGCCAGAGAAACACCCACCACAGGGCGGGTGTGATGCTCTCCAACCACGGGGTACAAGTCCGTAAGATGCTCTGGTCAGAGGAAGGGGTCCCAAGGTCAGCCACGGGTCCCTGGCCCATCCAGGGATGGGACTGGCTGCCCTGCTCCTTCCTACAGTCAGTTCTTCCTGGCAGTTTAAAGAAACAGAAGCCCAGTTTCCTGGTGGGCAGTCAGGGCTGAGCCCCAAAGCGCCTCCCAGGAAGCCCTGTCCTCAGGGTTCCACCAGGGACCCTGAAGTCTTCATGTGCCAAGCTTTCATACTACGTTCCCGAGTTCACTCATGTCTGCTATCCCCTGCTACGGCTGAGCTGGTGGAACCCTGGAGTCCATGGCTGCATCAACAGTACTGACAGCATCCCCACCTCCACCCTGGACCAAACACAGCCACCTCCCCACCTCCAGACAAGGCACACCACCCACCCTGACGCTCCTGCTCGCCCCAGACACTCCACCTGGCTGTGAACCCCTGGCTGTGAGCATGGACCGTGCCACCTGCCCACCCCCCACAAGGTCCCAAAGGGGAGCCGGCAGGAGCTGCTACATTCCCAGGAAGAGGAGTGGGTAGCTCTGATGTGTCCCACCTGCCTGAGGAAGAAGCCTGCAGAAGGAACAGGTGGGGGGAAACGGGGAGACACAGCTGAGGGTGATGGGGATGAGGGAGGGTGTGATGGATGGCAGGAGTGCAGAGGGGATGACAGGACTGGAGAGAGGATGAGAGGATGGATGGATGGATGGATGGATGGATGGATGGGTGGATGGATGGATAGATGGGTGGATGGGTGGATGACAGGACTGGAGAGGGGATGACAGAACTGGAGAGGGGATGAGAGGATGGATGGATGGATGGATGGATGGATGGATGGATGGATGGATGAATGGGGTGGATGGGTGGATGACAGGACTGGAGAGGGGATGACAGGACTGGAGAGGGGATGAGAGGATGGATGGATGGATGGATGGATGGATGGATGGATGGATGGATGGATGGATGGATGGATGGATGGATGGGTGGATGGGTGGATGACAGGACTGGAGAGGGGATGAGAGGATGGATGGGTGGATGACAGGACTGGAGAGGGGATGAGAGGATGGATGGATGAATGGATGGATGGATGGATGGATGGATGGATGGATGGGTGGATGACAGGACTGGAGAGGGAATGAGAGGATGGATGGATAGATGACAGGACTGGAGAGGGGATGACAGGACTGGAGAGGGGATGAGAGGATGGACGGATGGATGACAGGACTGGAGAGGGGATGAGAGGATGGATGGATGGATGGATGGATGGATGGATGGGTGGATGACAGGACTGGAGAGGGGATGACAGGACTGGAGAGGGGATGACAGGATGGATGGATGGATGACAGGATTGGAGAGGGGATGACAGGACTGGAGAGGGGATGACAGGATGGATGGATAGATGATGGATAGATGGATGGGTGGATGGGTGGATGACAAGACTGGAGCGGGGATGAGAAGATGGATGGATGGATGGCAAGGCTGGAGAGGGGATGAGAGGATGGATGGATAACAGGACTGGAGAGGGTTGGTTGGATGGACTGGATGAAGAATGGATGACAGGACACCTCTTCCTCAAAGCTGGTGGCTTGGAGCACCACATGGGTGCAGGAGCAGGCTACCCGGCTCGAGGTCTGCCCTGCCCTTACTGGCTGGAGGACCTCAGCAAGTGACTGAGCTTACGGTGCTACACTGGTCTGGCCTGTAAGATGAACACAGTGAATAAGGCTTTCCTTCCTGTGTGGTAAGAAAACACCCCCTGACGCCTTTGGACACTCAGAACACACCCTCAGCTGTGCAGGGGTCTCCCTGCTTGACCCCCAGTCCAGCTGAACCCAGCTCCACCTCGTACCACTGCCTGCTCTCCCTCCCCCCGCCCTGCCACCCCCCCACATCGTCTTGCCTCACCCAGCCCCGCTTGGCCCACCCACCCCAGCTTTGGCCTCCTACTCTTGCCCTTACTCCCCCAGTCTGGGTCTCCCCTCCCCTAGCACGCCACACCCCCATGGTCTTGAACAGCGCTGTTTCGAGCCTGTACCTGGTGTCCTGTGAGCTCTGGCTTGTGCCTCGAGGCACCTTGTAAGCCCTGTCCTCCCGGGAGTGTACACAGAGCAGCCCCTCCTCAGCCTGAAAGGTACTGGGGTCCCCCCCCCACCCAGACGTGATCCCTCATCACCGACTCCTGCGTAGTGGGACCAAAGACGTCAGGACATACCTGTCCCACTTTGAGGGGTTCTGAGGCGGGGTTTAGGTGGCCCACATTGGTTTCCAACCTGTGATTTTCTATATCAGCTTCCCAGGCAAGCGCCTCCACACAGCACAGGGCTAGTTGGCTTTAAAACTTGTCCTCTGTCTTCCCTGAGTGAACTTCTGCGGTGGAGGTCCCTGCCACACGGCTGGCTGTGTGCAGGCGTGACGTGTGGAGACTGTGCAAGATGGTGGCTGACCTTGGACAGCATCTTGTCAGAGCTCAACCTCCAGGGACACTACCAGGTCACCCCAAAATGGGTGCCCAGAGTTCTCGGGAGACTTGACAGCTGCTGCTGCCTTGGCCTGCCTGTGTCTCTGGCGAGTTCACGGGGTTGTGGGCTTTCTCCTGCAGCCAGTGAAATGCAGGTGCGGGGGGGGGGGGGGGGGGGGACCACAAGCGGCCCGCGGGAAAACCACACACAGACGATGGGAAAGGAAGGCCAAGTTGTTTCTTTTGCTTCTGAACACTTTCCAGAAGGCTTTCCGGTGTCCCTGTCCCTGCCACATGCCGGCGGCTGTGGGGCTGCCATTTGGAGCCCTGCTCTGTGGGAGGCCATCGAAATCTGGAGTGCTGCGCCAGCGGGGAAACAGGGTTCTTCTACATCTGGCTGGCCCGGGAAGGGCCAGTTCTGCTGGGGAGGGGGGTGGAATTCCACGTCTAAAAAGGAGCTGCTGGGAGAAAACGCTGGCACTGATGTCTGACGCTTCTGTTTCCATTTTCACTAAGAGGACTACAAGCTAGTGAGAGCGGCTCACAGCTTTCTTCTCCCACAACCTCCCCACCACCCCCGACAGCATCTCATAACACACATGTCACTGCAAGTTCAGAGCCACAGGGAGAAGACACTGACTCAGACCCCTGCCACCCCATGGGGCAGGGACAAAGCCCTAGGCTTTCCCACTCTTCCCGAGCCCTCCTGCCTGTGACTGTCGGCTGTGACGTGAGCCCAGTGGCCTGTGCCTGACTTTCAGCCCCCTCCGCCATGCCCCCTTCCGTCCAGGCCCTCCATGGCAATCCCCATCCATCATCCGTCGCTGTGGGCAGGTGACCAAGGAGCCCTGCCTACCACTGTCTCTCTTCCCTGTGGACGCTCAGCTTTTCTCTTTCACGCATAAGCTAAGGGTGTGAATTTCTGAGTCCAAAAGTGCATCTGTAGAACATCCCCTCTCCATGGGAGGGAGGCAGAACTGCATGAAGACGGGCCCTGGACTGCCTCTCGCCTCCCCTTTATGACACGGTGCCCAGGCAAGGCAGGAAGAATGGCCGTGAGGCCGCAGCCCCCAGTTACCTGCAGCAAGTGCACATGGAGGCTCCCGTGAAGAGGGCCGCGGGCGCTTACTCTCCTAACTCAGGAATGCACAAAGCTAGTCTAAAATCCACTGAGCTCTTTTCTTACTTTGATTTTTTTTTTTAAAAAAATGCAATTGGCTTTAATTTATGAACACTGGAGCTTTGTGAAATTTTGTACTGTGACATTTTAAAAGGTACTTTGGACAATTATTTTTACACTAGAAAAATGGTTCATAGTAACATACTAGTTAACAAATCAGATTTCTTCTTCCATTTTTAAAAGTCTTACACTGGGAAGTGCAATGATGAGGAATGCGATGTGCGGAGAGATGACAGCTGCCCTGCCTGTGCGCTGCCTCTGTGGACGGGGTAAACACGGCGGCTCCAGAGGGGCTGTCCTTCCATTTCTGCCACAGGGGAGGTGGGAGAGGAGGTGGCCACAGGGCGGGTAAGGTGTGCAGGTCACAGTGGAGGGATGGCTGCAGCCTCCTGACCACCAGCAGGAGTTACGCAGGCCTGGAGGCCAACAGTGGAGACAGCTCTCTGGAGACAAGGACAATGCCAGTGTTCACGAGGGAGCTGAGAATGATCCTCGGGGGAAGATGACGACACTCAGTGTCAGGACAGGGAGGGGGGGCAGCAGTGCCCAAGGGGGCAGATCACGGATCCCTCGCAAATCAGCAGCGTGTGGAGAGCCAGCAGAGCCAGCTGGACAGGCACACCCAGCTATACCCGAAGCATCCCTGGGAAGGCCTTGGCCCCAGACCCTGAAGCTCAGCACGGCTCCTGTTCTGTTCCCTGGGGGCAGATGGGGCACGGAACAGTGAGCCAGTTCCCGACGTCCCAGACACTTAAGATGAGGGCAGCTCACCACTGTTCTCTCTCCCACCAAAGCAGCAAGGCAGGGGACTCCGAACAGCTCACCTGGGACAGAGAGACTAAGAAGCAGGGTCCCCAGGCCCAGCCACTCCCATCTGCCCATGGCCCCACTCAGAACAAATCTGACCAGGTTTGTTGGTGTGTACTCCAAAAGGTATGGAAAGACAAGAGAAGAAAATGCCACGGCAAGGATGCCAAGGGGGAGGAAGTGAAGGGAAATGTAAGGACCAGACATGGCATACACGTCCCACAGGAAGGAAAGGGGGAGGAGGAAGCAGGCCACAAGCTAAGCCTGTGGACAGTGCTGGAAGGGACCCCTTACCAACACTTCGGCCCCAGCACACTGTGAGTGAGAACTACAATTCCTGAACGGAGAGAACTCTGGAGCAGCATGGGTGCCTGAGAACTGAGAAACGCTCAGGAGGGGCTTCAACAGCCACAGGAGCTCAGGAGGCTGGGAACACTGGGAGAGGTAAACCCACAGACGGCAGACCAGCATGCCAAGAGGACCAGAGCTCCCTGACGACCACGGCCAGCAGGAGCAGGATGGAACACAGCTCCCCGAGACATAGACAGCGCTGGGTGTGCACGTCAGAGCTCTGGCCATGAGGCCTCACTGTGGACACGGGCCGGGGGTGGGGTGGAAACCAGCTACCTGTGGTACACACAGGTGGGACTCCTGTCTACTGCACAGCACAGGGCCATGGCTCCTGGGGTATAGCAAGGCTGCTTCTCCAAGGAGGCCCAGGGAGTCTGAAAGGGCTACTACAAGAAGTGGTACATATGTGTAACTCTTCCTTGACACAATTTCAGTAATAACCAAACTCTCCAGAGTGCTGCACTCAATGAGGACTTGAGGATGCACGTGCACGGCCCACACAGGTCTGAACACCCATCCTGCAAACTACTCAGACAAGCACGTGGCTGGGAAGCATCTCCTTCTCGTGAGTGGCAGGCCAGCCTTCGTGCTGTGACCTGAGTCACAGCAGACTCGATGCAGCATAAGGCAGGCTGCAGACTGAAACTGCAAAGGATTGAGGGAATCGCTTTTGTGGCTCAACCTGGCATGTATTTTCACTAGACTGGTACTCTGAGGCACACGTGAGCCTATTTTAAGAAAAAAGCAGGGGCCATTTACCTGAACAAATCGGGTATTCTTGATACCACACGAGAAAGAAAAATGGGCGAAAAATGTAAATTTGGGCCAAGAGTCAGTGGCTCACATCTGTAATCCTTGCTACTCAGGAAGCTGAGATCTGAGGATCACAGTTAGAAGCCAGTACTGGCATCAAAGTCCATGAGCCTCCTAAATCCAATTAACCACCAAAAAAAAAAAAGTGGTACAAAACTGAAACTTGGGAGGCCTACGGTCCTACTGCATTCCCAGAAATAGCTTCATCAACATCTCTAATAAAGGAATTAGATCGATCAGCTGAAACTTATAATAGTTGCATTAATGAAATATCCTTAGGTACTGAACAGTTACTTAAAAGTATTCTTGAGAAACAGGACACTGTCACTCAACAAGAAGCCAGAACAATGTCTGAGATGATAGCCACACCCCGCCCCTGTAGTTATGTTTTACACCTGGCCAGAGTTCTCTCCTCCTAACTAAAATGACAGCTGGCCCCTTTCAGCGGGCCCCTTTCCACCTTTCTCATGGGTGTTCAGGGAGAGCCTCCCTCTCTCTGGATTGCGTGAGTTTCCCTCTACAAACACCACCTTGCCTCTGCGACCACGGCAGGGCAGCGCCCAGTCCCCCCCGCAGCACAGCATGCCCGTCCCTCTTGCTGCAGCAAGGTGGCTCCAGGAACAGGCCTGCTGCTCACACACAAGTGCTCCAACATCTGAGGCGCATGCCCAGGCTGGCTGGCTTCTTTTGAAATATCTTACACGTTTATTTCCATCATTTAAAAAGAAAAGGCAGACAAGGCTCCCTTGCCGAGCGCTAGCTACCACTGCGGCCTGAGATGCGAGGCCACAGACACAAGTGGCCGAGCCCCAAGACCCAGGAAGAAAGGTAGCACAGGAACCCCATGCCGCAGTCAGGCAGGCATGCCTGTCCAAATCACCACCTTCTACAGGAAAAGAACTCCATGTGGAAGAATGAGATGTGTTCTATAAACTGATTTGGGGTATGTAATTCTGCCACTGAATATGTAAAAGGCCTGGCTCCCATGTCTTTGTCCACATGAAAGCCTGGAGAAGGGTGTTTGCTTGTTGACTACATAAAGAAACCACCCAACACCCTCCACCACTTTCCCAGGCAGCCTACCAGTGTGTCAGCCAACGTCAGACACAGCACACCGGCACTCCTACAAGACTGCACTGCCGCCTGGTGACCCGTACCTGCGTGCCGACGTGCGTGCGTGGAGGGGAGATCGTCAGACACCCACTTCTCAGGATGGCACTTCCTGAAGCAGCGCACGATCGGAAACTGTGTCAAGACCACAAGTAAGTATTTCCCGCTCTGCAAGTTGTGTCTCGGTTATTTATACGAATAACCTCTTGCAAGAATCTATAAAGACCCTCTCCACTCAGTAACAGGAGGCCTCTATTGTGGTGTTTCTCTGACTACTTCTTTATTTTATTTGAAGTTTGAGGGATAGAACTGCTGAGCCACACACACCCAGACTGTACCTTGGGTATTTCTTTTGTTAACAGGAACATTTTACTGTTGTGTTGATCATATTGTACTTTCTCCAGATATCTAGGAAATCATTCATCAGTATTACAACCTACTATAACAGTGTTTAATCAGACTGTAACATTAATTAACTGGAAAGAAGTCTGGTAGGTTTTTGCCTCCAGCACTCTGGCCCCTTCTAGAGAGGACTGTGGTCTCCAAAACACCCCTATGAGGACCAAAGCTCTATTCTGGGGTGCACTAAGACCCCATCAGACTATACCCCCCACACTGGCAGAGATGACATCTCGGCAGCACATACCTGGGGCCTCTCAGGCTCAGCCAAACTCTGTGGACAAAGCAGCTCCTCCCAGCAGCGTAGCCCATGCTAGAGTCATAAAGCCAAGACAGCCCAGCCCACCTGACCTAGTTCACTGAGACCAAGGAAGCGGCCAGCACTCCAGCTCACCTCACCAAGATCCGAGCCACTTCCAAGACCCCCTCTTCCCCTCTCCGAAGCCCATCTCCAAAGCTAGCACCACACTTGGGATGGATCAGGAGCCCAGCATTTCCTCCTGCCTTCATAGTCCTCTCCTCTGGCTGGCCCCACCTGGTTTATCCTCCATCCCTGGAGGCAAAAAAGACCCACAAAACCTGGGCCAATACACAGAACCCTATTTAAAAAAGAGCTAGTGGCACGGTTCAACTGTTAGATCGTCTGGCTACACACATGAAGCTCTAAGTTCAAACTCCAGTACCATCCAAAGAGAAAGAAAAGAAGACCCCAACAGCAGCCAGGCTGGTCCACTTACAGGTTCGCTTCTCCAGGTACCCAGCTGTGGGCTGTGACAGGCCCTGCCCAGGCCCCTTCCACCTCCACACAGTGCAAGGCAGCCCTGCCTCATCTGCCACACAAAACTACCCTTGCAACATAGTAGTCTCACTAGGCATTTCTCCCTTCGGTCTGCGATGGTGTCAGCTATGTGTGCGTGTGCCAATTATGAGACTTGAACCCAGGTCCTGGGCGTTGTCTCTGGGCTTTTATGATCAAGGCTACCACTAGAGCCGTACCTTCACTTCCGACTTTTTTGGGTAATTAAGTGGAGATAAGAGTCTCACAGACATTTTTGGCCAGGCTGGCTTCAAACTGCAAACTTCAGATCTCGGCCTCCTGAGTAGTCAGGATGACAGCCACCACTGTCGAGCTGGTAGCCCCCAAAGTCAATACACTTATTGAACAGTTATCATCTAGGACTGGGAAAAGAGCAAACTGCGGGCCCATGTGCTGGCCTTGAGACCATATGCACCAAGGGTAGCCCAGCACCCCCACACCCCCCATCTTCAACTGGTGGTACCTACAGCTCTAGAAATCTCCACAGAGGTAAAATTTCTACAGAAAAACAAAACAAAACAAAACTTATGATTGTTCTGCATGCTCGTCTGCTTTCTCCTGCTGGAGAATGGTTTGAAGACCTCTGATGTCACACATGTCTGGGGAGAGCGGCGCCTGGGGTCTGTGGTGTACCCTGCACTATTTCTGGGTTCTGGGAGCCCCTGGCATAAAGCAAGCAGCCTGGAACCTCATCTGACCAGGTGTAGTGTAAATCACTTCCCTAAACTACAGGTGTTTATCCTGAAACAGTTTCTCCCTGAAATGTACATGTCAACCACAGGCCTGGTGCCCAGCATTCAAAAAGCTCTGGATTTCTTGTGGAATTAATACTAAAACACGGGTCACAGCATTGTGACTTCCAAACAACTGAGAAACATTTTGTCCTGCCAGACTTGTCAATGCAAGAAACATGACAAGCTCCCTGTGCTCCTTTTACAAACCCCTTTCCTTGTTCAAAATCAAACCAAACTTGTCCCTCAACGTGTTCTAGTAATGGTCTTACAAGAAATCTAGTGTCTTTCACAGCCGAAAACCACTTCGCCTAGCTCTCACAGGCTGAGTGCTGAGGGGCTGAGCTGTAGACAGCTGTATACATGAGAACAGTGCCCAAGGAGGGTGAAATTTTCAGAAGGATGGAGCTGGTATCTGGACTTACAGAAAACAGCAGAAATGAACCATGCACTCCCTGCCAGCAGGTTCGACTTGAGTTTTACACACAATCCTTGTTAGAAAGTTGTGGTACTCTTACCACCACTTGATCACGAATAACAAATTCATGATGAAAATTCAAAGTGGCTAGACTTCAAAACAACTCAGATTTTATTAGAGTTGTGCAGGTTTTTGTTTTCCCAGGCAACATTAAACGAAAGAATATTTTAGAAACATCTGTGGAGCTGTGGTAGCTGACAGGCTTTAAAATATATATGTTTGTATATATACATATATACATATGCATATATGTGTATTTACGGGACTGGAAAAGGTTCTTGGAGCTGGCAGCTTAAACTGCTTTCAGGGTCTCAGAAAATCACGCTGGGTGTTTACCACATGGTTTGTTTCTAAGAGACTAAGTAAACATGCATTAACAAAATATTTGCAGTTCACGTGCTGCTGAGAACATGTTCACAGCCCGGATGCTGAACACATCTGTTAGGAAACAGTTCCTGGCCAAGTCCCGAAAGGGAGGTGTGGGGGTGCAGACCAGCACACAGACAGCAGTCTACAGGCAAGCACAGGGACAGACACATAGGAAGTTAGGGTACCGGACAGCAACAGCCAAGGAAAAACGAAAAACAATAGGCGTAAAACAGTGGAAACCTGAGGCCTCCCCGCTGGGACGCTGGTCTGCTGGCACTCACACAGCTGGCCCCCCCGTGAGACCTGGGAAGGAGCCCCATTAGGAAGGCCTGCGTGGAGGTGCCCACCTACTTTACGCTGCTCTTTTCCGTTTCCTGCTGTAAGGAGGGCTCCCAAGCAAAGGACTGAAAGGTGAAAGCCCACCTCTGGGTGGCCAGGAGGCCCTCTCAGTACAAGACTGACTCGCCCTGACTTTTCCACCACTAGAAATCCAGGAACAACACGTGGAGCCCTGGGAGAGGTCAACATTCAAGGCTCCAAGTCCCAGCCTGACAGCAGGGGAGGTCTGGGGACGTTGGGGCAGGAAGAGCTTCCTCCTAGGGCCAAGTCCACTCACACTGTGGGGCCCAGAGCCGTCGCTCTTCGCCAGGCTAGAAATGAATCTTGCACACAGATTGCTCTGTCTGGTGCTTCACACAGCTGTGAAGCAGACAAGAGAGTGCTGAGGCTCAGGAGGTGATAATGCCCAGTGTCACGAGACCAGAAGTGGCTGACACAGGCTGGAGACCCAACCTGCGCCAGCCCCGGGCAAGCCTCGCCACCACAGGCAGCAGCCCCTAACACACGGCAGGCAGAACCAAGCGCCTGCATCCCAGCATGCCTCTGGTCCCACGGCACCCCGTCCACGCCCTTCTGGAATCACGCAGCGTCCGTCTGCTCTAGCATGTGAGCAGAACACAGCAGGGTCTTTCCTAGCATCTCCATCAGACGCTGATAGAAACCAACTCGACACAACGCTGGAATTTTCTGAGAAGAGGAGGATCAGGCCCTTCTGGTGTGCTTGCTCATGCCTGTCCCCTCCCCCCTTGCTTTCTCAATCTGGTCTCAATACAAAAAAAAAAAAAAAAAAAAGACTGAAAAACTTCCTATGACTTGGCTTCAAAACTTTGCTTTTCTGCCGTGAGTTACAGGCATCTCTTCTCCCTAGAGCTGACCTGTGGGTGCACATCCATGGACCCAAACAACCACAGCCTGACTGAACATGTGCACTCTTTCCCTTGCCATTCTAAGTAACACGGAACGCCTATTTATACACCGCTTGCACTGCAAACTAGAGACAACGAACAGGGGATGTGTGAACCTTATCCATGCACGTGCCACCTCTTCTCAGTAAGCGGCTCCCGCACCTGCAGCGGAGTCCTGGAACCCAACCCCAGTGTGAACCAGCACGACTGCACTAAGCGGGTCCCGATCGCATGGTCAGACCTGCACCAGCTCCAAACATTGCCTGAAACGTTTCCTAACTGACCGAGCACTAGCCTCGGGCACCAACAGGCTCAGGAGCTTCACGCAGGCCAAGCCACAGGACAGGCAAAAAATAAAAGATAAACATCCAAGAACTGAAGAGCACTGACCCAGTCACTGAGCCCCGAGGCCCCAAGCCCCCAGGCAGCGCCCAGCCACAAGCCTTCTGTCAAATCCCTGCATGTGGCTGCAGTAGACAAGGGCGCCCGGGGGTGGGGGGCCTCAGCCTCCCACAGTGGCCCAAGGCAGGCCCAGACCTCTGTCCCCTGCAGGGCAGTGGACGTGGCCTATATTCTGGACAGGGTGTCAGAGAAGGCCACTCCCGGCACAGCTTATCCCACTCATCCCACTATGACAGCTTGAGTGCGGTAAGGAGTCGGCTCCCCTTTTCCTGGTGCAAGGGTGGTTGAGGGCGTGATTACAGGAAGAGAGGCCGTGACCATTCTCGAGTGTGTATCAACCCGAAAGGCCCCCCAGTTCCCAGGGGTGGTCACATCTCACCACAGGCAGCCCTGCCCTCCGCCCCCAGGACCCGCAGCTCCACGGAGCCAGTCTGGAGGCCCTGGAGGCCCTCCACAGAGGTGCTCTGCACTGGCACAGGGCTCCCTGGGAAGGGACATCCATGGTCTCTCAGGGAGGACAACAGGTGTCCCCTCAATGAGCTATCCTACTATACCGCAAGGGAAAAGCAGTTTCTCTTCCTTTTGCAATTACTTAGCCACTGCTCCTCCTCCTCCTGCTGTACAAGAGTGTGAACTCTACTCTATCCCTAATATTGTCTGTAAGGAAGAGTTAAAAGCCAGGAGCCACTCAGGTCTATGGAAGAGAAGGCAGGGCACACGGTGAGAACACGCAATGAGAATCTGGGGGTTACACAGCCATAATACCCCCCACAATTCTAACTAGCCTTGGCTAACAGGGCTGTGGAGGGAAAGGTGTGACTTTCATCTGATTGTCTACTTGGGAGGTGAATGGCAGCTGTGAAGTGTCCAGGCGGTGGGAGGGCACACGGAGCCTGACTCCGTCCTTGGGGGGTGGAATGCGTGGGCAGGGCGGGTGGTGCCGAGTGCGGCTCCTGTTTCAACCTCATGCGTAACGTACACAGCTGGGAGCTGGGGGACGGTCACCCCGAGACAACCATTCAATGGGAGCCCTCGTGCATTTTTTGGAGATAGTCTCTATGGTTGTAACCAAGTGAGAGGAAGCCACCACGTCACAGTAGAGGGGCCCTCACGAGGAGAGGGGAGTGTGGGCCCTGTCACGAGAAACAGACTGTTAGGATGGAGGTGGGCCCAGGAGCAAGGGGACCAGGGAGGGTTTAGGGGCACGGGGACTGAGGAGGCCCAGGCAGAACGCTCCCCGCAGCCTCCAGGAGGTGCCAGCTCTATAGAGGCCTCAACTCTGCATTTCTGGCCTACAGAACTGTGAGGGAAGAGACTTCTGTCTTAAGCCCTCCCCTGCGACTTTTTATGTTATTTTCAAGTGGTCTGGACTCTTATACACGATCCTACACTTGTATACCTACACACGCATGCACCTACACCACGGAGATCTGCCATACGAACACTGTTCTCTTGCAGCTACTACCCTCAGAAAATTAGAGCCTTCCTACTGAGGGATCCATCTTTACACTCAATTACTCAATAACTAAAAATGATATGAAACATAATACTTAAAGAACTTCCTCATATGACTCCACCTCTAAAATTACTTGAAAATTTCATGAGTCAGCTCCTTCCTCAAAGAATTAAGCTTCAGCCAGAAGCTAGCACAGGATGAGAAGACAACCACTGCCACTCTCTGGAGTCCAGCCAGATGCGGCTAAGATGAAGGACAGTGGGGCCTGAGACGACAGCACTACACAACCTCTGGCCAAGGTGTGACTCCACTCCAAAAAGGGGGGTCTCAGCACGCTGCCTCCCTTCCCTTCAGCAATCCAAATACCCGAGGCACAGGTCAGCCTCCTGACAAAGGACACATGCATGCTAGTTACATTCCAGGAAGATTTATGTACAGATAGCAAGAACCGCAGGGAAAATCCAAGGAGCGAGGCAGGCAGGGCTTTGAACACAGCCATGCGTAAGGGTGCTGCCCAGCTGACCACGCCTGTGGGTACAGGAGAAAGGGGGTATTGTGGTCTGGGGGTGCTGTGGTCTGGGTAGTGTTCATGCAGGTGTACAATGAGACACATATGGAAAGCTGGCCCTCCAGTGTGATGACCTTGAGAGCTGACTCCCAGTGTGGTGACCTTGGGAGGTGGAGAAGTCTTGAAGGGCTGGGGTTAGACTCCTCGTGAGGTTCTGGGTAATTCTCACTACAGAAGACTATTCAAGAGCAAGCCTGGTCCCTTCGCAGTAACCTGCCTGACTTGCCATACTGTCCCTCTCGACTGCATACCCTGGCTCTGATTCCATCTTCCATGAGGCCCTCATCAGAAGCTGAATAAAGGGGGCATCCTGGTCATGACCTCCCAGCTTCCAAATCTGTGGTCTTGTCTTTTCTAAAACACTGAGCCTCCTGCATATTGTTCTAACACTGGAGAAGAGGAGGAATTCAGGTGGCAACAGTACACCAAGAGATGGGCGAGTCACACTGCTCACTCCAAATCCAGAGCCTCCACCAGGTGTCTCCACGGAGGCGGAGCTGTACCTGGCTTTGATTACACCTGTAACGACTCTGCACACACCCGGCGATGGCGCAGGCAAGCACAGCCGACTCCGGTGATGCCTTGTGCGGCTCCTTGATTTGGGCAAGGCAATCAATCATGCCACCTGGAGAACAAGGACAGAAACCACTTCCCTGGGGTAGGCTACACTCCCTTACCAATACATGGACTAGCCAGGGTCTAGGGACTTGGAGGTGCAGGGCATCTGCACCCACGTTCTCCCACTGCAGGAGGCCCTCACTTGCTTTGCACCCATGCATCTCACTGCAGGGAGGATGCTGCTCTAAAATCCACCCCCCCACACACACATTTTGACCTTGGGTCAGAGGACAGACGTCCTGGGTGATGAGTGGCCCCAACCAGAGACACTCCTGCCTGCCAGATAAGAGTCCTTTCGTATACTCTCACATGCTACCATCTCACATGCGAAACCCTCTGAAATCCCAGTGCAATGATAGATATATAGCTTATGTCGTATAGCTTTTACTTATGATACCCTGTTGATGCATACAAATATTCATTAGAAATGTCTCTGTTTCAGCAGTGGGACAGTACTATTGGGGATCAACCCAAAGCCCAAACAGAAAACAGAAGAAACCACAAACATGGCAACAGCCCAGGGGAGAGGAAAGACATGGCCCTGGCTCTCAAGAGCAGCTCCAGACATCTGAGTTCAAAAGTGAGCAAGGTCAAAGCAAGATCAACGAAACCAAGGGCTGGCGTGGAACTTCTGCTCTCACACTGAAAGCGGGGCTGCTGGAGACGGAGAAGGTCTGCAGGTCTGCCTCTCCTGCCACGGGCTGAGCTGCAGACACGCCAGGCTGCTTTCATAAACTGTACAACGGGGAGCCACACGGAGTGTGTGTGTAAACCCCGAAAGTTCTACCGCCTCCCCAAGAAAGTCAAACTGCCTTTAGTATGGTTTGCATTCAGAGCTGAAGGCTGAAGTAAAACACGTGTGGCTTAGAAACGGATCCCAGGACAAGGGCTGGCGTGGCGGGGGGCCCGGCTCGATGCTCGCAGGGCAGCCCAGGGTTTCCTCACCGCCTCGCTCCACATGCAGGCCTTGCCTCCCCCCCAAGCCACCACCAAACAGGGAAAACTTACAAGTGTGTCTTTCTCAGATGTGACCACCGTGAGGTTTGTAAAATATGACTGCAAAATTCTGCAGCATAGTGGCAAGGCCTCAAGCAAGCCCCTCTTAATGCTATTCTTTCTCAACAGTTCTAGGACAAGAGTTAAATGCTAAAACAGGTGTTACAGAGACACGAGAAGCTATTTACAACTACGGCTCAAAAGACATCTAAGGGACAAAACAAGGTGGAATGGTGAACTTTAAAAAAAAAAAAGAAAGAAAACGGTAAAATGAAGCAGCACAGGATGAGACACAGAACACAGAAGGAAGGGGATGCCATAGTACAAAGTTGTGTCTCTCCTCTCTCCAGAACAAGACAAGCGCTGCCATGAAGGAAACGTATAGTTACCTGCATCCATGTCTGCAAAGAATGGAACAGCCAGTAAGAAAAAGAAGGAACCAGAAATTCAGTGTCTCACAGTTGGATTTCAAAAGGTTACACGGGGAGAAAATATAACACTGCTACCCCCTGATCGGGAGCTAAACAGCTTCCTGCCATTACCGTCATAATCTAATTTAAAGCAAGAAAATAAAACATGGATATGTTAACAGAAGAAGCAAATGTCTAATGGCAAAAGGAATACCTAACTCGCATGCAAAATGATTACCAAATGTTTTAATACAATATAAAAGGGGAACACATACTCAAACGTGTCCTCTCTAGAAAGGCTAGTGATCTGTGACTAAAGTAACATTACAGACAGGTTACTTAAAAGCTCATTATCCAGACCAGAGAAAGAGCCAACCAATACTTGAGTAACACTGGACTAATATTTGCAAGGACAAAACCATTAGACAGGAAATAAACTCAATGGCATTTCATGATAATTGCTACAGATGCTAGAGTGAGTAGAAGTGGCTTGCTAAAATTTCTACAGAAGGAACAATTTATACTTAAGAGATTTTTACTGATTGGCATTTACTACTTTCTTGACATGTGATGCATCAAAGTGATGCCTTATAACTTGCTAAAGAACACGAAACCCTGAGCTCCCCTGCATGTGTGCGTGGCCCCCTGCCGTGGCGTACCTTCAGGAGACTCCTCCTGGACGTAGGTCCCCGTCAGGTACCGGTGCACCAGGGCCGATTTGCCACTGGCCAAGTTACCCACGATGCCCTGCAGCAGAGAAAGGGACAAGGGTGATTAAATTACTCTACTTGGTTTTCTGCACCGAGAGGTCAAAACAGAGGGTGACCCAGCATAATCATGACCAAAAGTTTCAAGGAAGGCCGAAATGAGCTCAGGAACGTCTCTGCCTGGGTCAGGTGTTCCAGCCTTCCCTGTTTAGCTGCCCGCATCCTCACCAGCCTGGCCCAGCACCATCAGGGCGTCAGCGGGGGTGTGCATTCTAAGGCCTGTGCTGACACGAGCAGGAATGCTTTTTTATCCGGGACTGCAGGCCTCGATTTACCAGGACCAGACTAGATGGCTGGTACATGGTACAAGGCAGCACAGGAGAACAATGCAGTATATTCCACTGAGAAGATGAACTCGGTGCAGATGTGGGAGGAGTAAACGCGGGACAGGAGGAGAGGTGGGACCCTGCAGGCAGGACACAGCAAGCCTGCCTCTCCAGAAGGCAGGGTACAGACAAGGAAGAACCTCCCGAGGGCCACCAGAGGGCCGGAGGGCCACTGTTCTTGGTAACTGAGCAGGCAAGAGTGGCTTTGTCCCAATGCACACTGCTCTCTGCACGGGGTGTCTTGACCTTCAATGTCCAGTGTCCAGGACCAGGAGAAAACGTTCACTGTGTTGTTCAAAGCCATCAAGACAAGGCCCTTCTGCCACAGCAGCTTGGATGGACTAGGACACCTTCCTGATATCCCCCCTCCCCACCTCCTACATACACACACACATACACACACACACACACACACACACACTCACACTATCTCTCTCTCTCTGCTCAAGTGTGATTTACTACACTCTATAGAGAGCAGCTCTGGTTTCCTCTGATGCTGACACTCGGCGGGGGGAGGGAACTGTATCTTACTCATTTTGTTTCTACCACCCAGAGCCCAGGCAGACTCACAGCACTAGTAAAGTAAGTGAGTGCATGACTAATGCTGTGAGTGTGAATGAGACGGTTTACATCGAAGAGCCAGGCTCAGAGCCAGACTGCCTGGACAGACCTTGCGCAAAGCTGCACCCTCCAGGCCCAACCTTTGCATCTTCCTTTTACCTTGGGCTTCTATAATCTGAGGCCATCTACCTACTAATTATTCTTTTGCTCAAGGACACCTGCTGTTTGTTGGCTTCACACTGCGAGCAATTCCAAACCAGTGTGCCACAGAATTAAAATTTTAATTAAGATTAGTTTTTCTTCCCTGAGGAAAGAAATGCTCCCAAATCAAGTACTGTTCAGCCTTGTGGCTTCTCTGCATAGCTTTCCCCAGCCCCTTTTCTCATGGTAAGAACCATAGCCGTCAGTGGCCAGGAGAAGGAAGGATGTGATATTTGGCTTGCAGGCCCATTTCAGGGACCCCTGTGGGTATTACTTTCACTTGAAACACCAGGGCTGAGCGTGAGAAGGTTAAGGTGTGGGGTAGGAGAAGCTGGGCTGAGAAATCACAACTGGTCGTGGACATCAACCAGAGAGGTGGAAATCAACCAAATCTGGACACCCCAGAAGGCTTAGCAGGGAGAAATGTGGCATGCTGACAAGCTCAAAAACCACATAATTCTGCCAGGTGCCAGTGGCTCACGCTTGTAATCCTAGCTACTCAGGAGGCTGAGAACTAAGGATTACAGTCCGAAGCCAGCCAGAGCAGGAAAGTCCATGAGATTCTGACCTCCAATTAACCACCAAAAAGCTGGCAGCAGAGTAGTGGTTCCAGGGGTAGAATACCAGGCTTGGGGAAAAGCGAAGGCTCTGAGTTTAAGTCGTAGTACTGGTGCACACGCAAGTGTATTGGGAGAAGGCTGTTACCTGAACCCTGCATGAACCTTGACCGGTCGGAGTCTGCGCTAGATCATCAAATTCTCAGAGGAAAAGCAGACTGCGGCTGTCCTTCAAAACCAGTTTCCCTAGTACCCCAGGATTCCCACTCACCTGCTAAACAGCAGTTTGCTACAAAGGAAATGGAGTCTTGAGGTAAGAAAAATATCCCAGCTGGGAGCTCAAGGAAAGCACAAAAAACAGCACCACAGCAGGTGACATGTTGACCAAGGCCCCCTCGGTGGGCACAGAGTCTAAGATCTACTTACTCTGTCCGCCCAGGCCACAGCAGCAGGCTGTGCAGCCTAGCACAGACCAGATCTGCAGTACCCAGAGCAACGGATTGTGGAGGACACAACCATACATAACACAACTGCAGAAAGCCTCAACGCATGGTACCACCATGCGTGCCAAGAAAGCAAACACTGAATTGTTTTCGTCAGATTCTTAACACTCCACTGCACAACATTCCATGAAGAGTCCATTGGGAACTTGGCATTACATCATCCACTGGCAGTGCAGGGAAGTGGGGTCCCGGGGCACCTGTCCTGGGCAGCGATCGGCCAGACCCAATGGGTGCTGGGAGGCTGCTCTGCAGAACAAAGGGGTGCTTCTTCAGCCTCACAGGTCCTCAGCACTCAAGGGCCTGCTCGGGTGCGGCCACAGAGCTGAAAGCCCTGTAGGGTTTCCTCCACCCACACACAGCTCAGCCAAGAGCAGACCTCGAAGCACTGGTCCCCTGTCTGTGAGATCGAGTCAACCCAGGTTGGGAACTCAACCAAGCTAAGGCATCTTGAGTCTCACACTGCCTTCCCATGCAATCACCAGCACTAGACTATACTCTGTCCTAAGTTTACAATGCTCATTTTTCTTGGTGATAAGCCATATATGCTCTCCTCAGAGAACTTAAGGTTCTAGCTGGGTGTGGTGGCTCATGCTTGTCTACTCAGAAGTCTCATCAAGAGGACCTTGGGGCTGGGGAGTGTGGCCTAGTGGTACAGTGCTGGCCTGGCATGCATGTAGTTCCATTCCTCAGTACCACATACATAGAAGAAACTGGAATGGAAGTGGTGCTATGGCTCAAGTGGTAGAGCTCAAGCCCTAAGACATGGCAGCCTGGCCAGCCTGGTGAAGACGACTCCCCCCGCCCACCCCCCCACCCCCGCTGCCCCACTCAACCACTAAAATGCTGGGAAGCCAGAGATCACCGACTCAGGTCTGCAATCCTAGCTACTCAGGAGGCTGAAGCTGAAGGATTGCAGTTTCAAGCCAGTGCAGGCAAGAAAGTCTGCAAGACAGTCTCCAAAATAACCAGCAAAACGCAGAGCTGGAACAAAGCTTGTGCTGGAGTACCAGCCTAGCAGGATGACGGCTCATTACAAGAACCCTCAAGGCACAATGCAAGGGGGCGTAAGTCCACGGTGCAGGTTTATAAGGGGGGCGGGTGGTGATAGAGCGGAGTAGGAGAGGGATCCCTGGACCCACCACCTCGTGAAGCAGGCGTCTAACTCAGCCCATGGGCTAGACTCCTTCCTGGGGACACACCCAAAGGCAGCTCCGGGAGCGGCCACGCAAACCCACACGCCACCCCCACCCTGCCCCAGATGCCACTCACCACTTTAAGCTCTGGCACAGATCGACTCAGCGTCCATTCCTGGCTGTTCACGAAGGCATCTGTAAGAGAGCAGAAGGCAGGGTTACCAGCTACAATTCAAGTGCAAGCCAAAATGCCCCCACACGAGATTTTCAACTCCCTCTTTCCAGCACGCAGACCGACCTCCCTGCGGTGGCTTCACAAGCCTCAGCCAGATACCAGCAGCACACCACACGGCCCCCACCCTGCACTCTGCCCTCACATAGTCTCCATTTCTCCCTGGCCTGGGGGCCATCCTAACAGTGTCCCCCACGGGGCTCACTGCAGAGGCACGTGACTTTCCTGGAGCCAACCTTGCATTCATCAATTTTTCCTTTGTGTTCTACTGGGATAGGCATTTTCCTGAAACCCCGTATTCAGGTACAGAAGATACCAGATTTTGAAAATCTAACCAGTCACAGCACAAGCAACATTTCAGGGGTTTGAGGGCCCTGCTGGTGTTGGTCAGATCTTTAGCAAGAAGACCCCCCCCCCCCAAGCTCCAGCGAGGCTGGATGGGGATGTGTCAGGAAGACAAGGGATCCCTGGGCCCCGTGGGGCTGGCCGCACGGTACCTCCCCAGCCCAGCCAGCACACTCGTGCCGGTCCCGCTGCTCACACAACCCAGATGTCCCAGCCACCACCATGCCCCAGCTCACAACCTGCCATAAACAACATCCCACACAGCTGCTCAGGCAGTACAGACCTGGGCTGTGGAGGAGCAGAGAACCACCACAATGGAAATGAGGGCTGCTGGTCTCTTGCCGATGAAATCTGCTCTCTACACATTTCTCCCCATTGTTCAAGAGGAGGCCTACGCAGGATGCCTCGGACACTAGCTGTCCCTACCTACTGCTCAGAGCAAGGCCACTAAGGCCACTGGAAACCGATGGCTGACCTCACTGGATACACTGGAGAAGGAGGTTGGAAGATGTGTTTGGAGGTGACCGGGCATTCGGCTTGGGACATGAGCCTGCAGTGAGGGAGAAAGAGGCACTAACGGGGGGGGGGGGGTGTTTCCGTCACCAGGAGACCAGGCTCACCTCGGAATGCTGATGGAGAAGCGGACGATGAGAAAGGAAGGCGCGTGTCCACCCGGTAGAACAGGCGGTCAGCCTATCTGTGGGAGCTTGAGGACCCTGAGGAAGGCTCCGGGAGGCAGACTTGCTCCCAGGACCTGTCCACCGGCCAGATGCCAACTAGGCTGCACACCCGAACCCCCGCTCGCTGGCCAGCGCCTGTCGGCCGCTGGAGGGGGCGGGCCACACCAGCATAGGCCCGACACCTCGCCGGCACTCAGCCAGCGCACAGTCGCTATCATCACCACTGTTTCGTGCTATTCGGGCTCACCCGGGAAAATGAGGGTGCAGCCTGGCAGAATGTGCAGGTTGGCAGGAATCCACAGGGAAGATGAAGGCGGTGTTCAACCGTTCCAAAAGTCACCCCGCTGCTCAACTTTTAACAAGCTGCCGTGCTAGTTAAGTTCACTTACATACATGCACCCAGTGGAATTCTAAGTAGCCAAAAGAAAAGGTCAAGACTTTAGCACCCGGCAATGGGATCACACCTATCAGCAGGCTTCGTGGGTGAAGAAGGGACGTGGAAACATGCAGGACCTTCATCAACAGCAGAACGTGGGGAAGAACATACATGCACAGCACACGAGAGCTGTCAAGGCTGAGGACGGCTCCGGACAACCAAGAACTTAACCGCCACTGGGTACTAGTGGCGCATACCTGTAACCCGAGCTGCTCAGGAGGCTGAGGTCTGGTTTGAGACCACTGTGAGGAAGTCTGTGAAAATCTGATTTCCAGTTAACCAGCCAAAAGCCAGAAGTGGAGCTGCAGCTCAAGTGGCAGAACACCAACCTTGAGCAAAAAGGATAAGGAGGAGCACCAAAGCCTTGAGTTTCAGTCCCGGTACCAGAAAAGGAAAAAAACAAAAACTGCTGGTTTAGGTCTGGGAACTAGTAGGAATGGTTTTCTTTTCACTGCCACCATTTATGGCTAGTGAGAAATTACACATGAGTTTATAAGACAATCCTTGGTAGTCAAACAGTATGAGTTTAAATGAATTCCCTTCAGTAGCACACTCCTGATTTTTAAGCAATGTATTACCAGAAGATTAACTTTATCACAACCAATATTAAATATTCACAATAAATTAAGCAAGGCTGCATTTAACAAAGATGTATGATTATATAGTAGTGCAGCATTGGAGGGTGGTTGTTTACTTACAATCACATAACACATGTTTGTGTTTTAATTAAATAAATGCTTGATTTAATTGGCAAAATAACCTCTTATTTCCTATTAAAATCATTTATTTGAAAACTTTCATCCCGTCCTGGGAAGCCTGTCAGCAGCGCCTCACACAAGGCTAACTGAACGTGGCAGAATCCTCCTTCCTCCAGCTCCACAGGCTTTCCCATGGCCAGACACTGCATTCAGGGACAACCAGTCACAGCCCCTGAGACCTCATCACCCCTTGTACTCCTTCGTTCTCGATGCCAACCATGCTTCCAACACACCTGAGGGCGTGCGTGAAACCACACAGGTGTGTCTGTACGCACAATTTTCCTGGGCAACCAGACTCAAAAGTTAGTATGTCCCTTGTTTTCGGAAGTGGAGGCTCTGAGCCCCATTCATTCCCCCTGCTTGGAATGAAGCTAACAAAGGAAGTGCATTCCCTGCCCGAAACACAGGAAAGCTTCTAGAACAGGAGCTGCCAACGGGGCCTCTCCCCAAAACACAGCCGTGTGCCGCACCACCTGTTGCTGACACTGGGGGTTGAGAGCAGTCCCAGGACCTCTGGAGCAGAGAAACAAGAAAAACCTAACACAAGCCAGCTGTGATTTCTGCTTCTTGCTTGCTGACAGGAGGGAGAGGGCTCCTCACATCAGCTGCCTACATCCAGTTGGCCTCTATGGACTCCTGGTCTAACCTAGCTGTACAGATCACATGCACAGCCACACATTCGTTTCCCCAGGAAATTCAGGGCTCTCATTATACAGGAAATGTGCTCCCACTAGAAAACCAGACACGGACAGTTTCTCAACATCCAACTGGTCCAAACAGCAAAAGCACAAGATAGGCTCCTCGCGGGTTCCCAGCTGCCTGTCTCCTGGCTGCTAAGAGAAGGCTGGACCCCGCATCCAGTTCCTCAACACTGGTTGCGCAGGTGTGAGATAGCCCTAGAGATGCCTGTGCCAGGGCTGCATTTCACAGCACTGCCCACCCCCTGCCCTGGTGGCACACACCCTCCTGGCAACTTTACACATAGGATTTTACAGCACAAGTGAGTAATTATATCCCGTCCTACTGCTTTGTCTTCCATAGCTCAGAGCTTACTGGCAGGGCCTGTATGTGGCTAGATGCCACTAACCTTCTGGTTCTCTGAGAAATCAGGAAGGCAGACATGCATACCCACAGAGGAATCATCTGTTCTTTGTCCTGCTGTCCTCTGCCCCATACAACAGTCCTGCACTGATGTTCAAGAAATACCAAAGTTGTGGTCTAACTTCCACCTTGCTGGCTTCAAGCCCCAAATGAGACTTAAAGAGAAGTAAGCACAGGAAGCTATGGGATTAAAATTTCAGTTAAACTAATTCATTAAGGACAATGACTTAACACAGGGGAAGACTGATGTTACAAAAGCAGGCCTGTGTTTCGCTTTCTTCTGGTCCACCTGCCTGCTCCCACCACAGCCCCTGATACTCCAAACATGAGAGTGCAACATGTTTCAAGAACACAGAAACTGCAATTCATCAAAGCAGAGGTCTTCTCTACAAAATGCAAACAATGTGGTGATTCATCTTCAGTGCTAGGTGAATAACACAAGTGTGGAAGTATATCAGAATTTCTTAGATTCAAGAGGGGAACATAGGTAGATGGAGCTGCTGCAGTTACTTGAGCCAAAGGGCCTGAGCGGAGACTGAGCCCTGCTTCTTCCACCATGCCAGTGACCCCAATGCCAGGCCCTGAGCTGAGTCTGTGAAGCCCTGCTTCTACCATGTCAGCTACTACAATGCCAGGATGCATGAGGAGGGGATCCAGCATGAGCAAGTGAAGGTAGAACAGGAATCCGGGGCCTGACAAATGACCTTGGGTAATGTGCTGGTGTCTCGACACTTGCTTTTCCTCAAGGTAAAAGGTTCCAGAAGATGGGGTCTGTGCCAGGAAAAGGGCAAGCCTACCACAGCGCAGGCCTGTCTTCTGCACCAGAGTCTAATTAAAGAGCTCAGCCTTGGCGGCCACTTCCTGAGTACCACTGTCTACCTGGACACATGCCCA
The DNA here is from genome assembly GCF_031878675.1 of Megascapheus bottae. Taxonomy (NCBI): domain Eukaryota; kingdom Metazoa; phylum Chordata; class Mammalia; order Rodentia; family Geomyidae; genus Megascapheus; species Megascapheus bottae. Next base: position 36,651,382 of record NC_143529.1, on the reverse strand, counting down.
GTCCACAAAGATGAGGAGACAGAGGCGAGCCTGAAATAATACACTGATGCAGCCACCATGCCACAGCTATGGCATGGTCTGCGAGGAAAAGGAGGCACCAAAAAATCTTCCTGGAGTTTGTTTTCATCCCAGGCCCACTGTTATTATATCACACCAGGTGGTATGGCCATTTGTAGGTCAAAAGCTCTTAAACAATGGCAGTTCTAGACACTTCAATACACAGCAGGATCCATGAGGTGTGCTCATGAGCACATCCTAAAATAATCACAGAAACGCCTCCCAGGAGCCTCTCTCAGCCTGCTACCTCAGCCAAACACAGCAGGGCCACGGAACGGAGAAGGGAGTTGTGATAAATGAGATCTATCAAAGAACTTGAGCTGGGCAGAATGCCACCTGGTCCCCACCTGCTCAGACTCTAGGAACCTGGCCTCAGAGGGCTAGCCCATTTTTAACCAGGTCTCCTACTTCACAGCTCCATCCACCCACTCTGGGGAGCTGAATGAGCTGCAGAGGCCCACCAACAGCTCACCAGCAACAGTGGAGAGAAGCAAGTCCGTCTGGGTGTCTAGGGAGGTGCCCTGGCCTGGCCGGTGACAGGGCTGCTGCACCAAAGCAGGGCTGACATATCACAGAATAACGAGCCCCGTTTCCAGCAACAGGAAAGGGGCCGCGGGGGTCTCCAAATGCAGGCCTCTAGAGAGGCTCACTTTCATTTGAAAACCCAAGATTCTTGGACACATAGGACAATGCACAAACCACTGGGGATATCTGGCTGGTTTCAGCTTCTACAGAATTTCAGACTGCTTCTTGGAGGCCCCGAAGATTACATCTCCCGGAAAACCCTCTGCCAGTTATCCTTCACTGTGCAAAGGGACAATGACAGGCCAGCAAGTTGGCAGGGGAGTCTGACTATGCAGAAGGTCCCAGCATGTTTCCCATGCAATCTCAAACATCAATTCCTCTGGCTCAGCTGTCACTCAGAATCTTGGAACATTAGCAATGTTTAATGGGGTCTTGCCTCTTCTCCCCGAAGGAGACCCTGAAGCAAACGCTGCAAGCCCTGGTGGGCGCTAGGGGAGCAGCTGGGAGTTAACGTCTCAGGAAACCACTGGTTCCCGATCTGTGACATTTCCTGACACCTTCCAAGGCAGAGCAGCCATGCCCTGTTCTCTGAGCGCAGCCTGCTGCAGGCATGTTCAAGGACACAGTCTGAGAAGAAGGAAAGAAGAAAATGTAAGGATCTGGGAGGACAGAGAGGAAGGAAGACATTTCTGCTTTCCTTCTTAAAATGTGGACAAGGAGGCGAAGCTGGCCTTAGGGACCCCGGGAAGGGTGACCACAGCTTCCTGTGTGCCCTGGGGCACTGTATGCCTTTTTACTTTCAGGCATGTCGGCCTGGTGGCGGCTGCCTCACAAACCTAAAGGGTGCACACTCATTCCACCCACTCTCCATGTCACCCTTGCGGGCCCTGGGTGTGACAATATCCCTAGGCAGGCTATGTTCTTGCTGTATATCCCAGACAGGGCAGGCTCTCAACACCAGGTGCCCAGAGGAACAGAGCAAAGCACCAGGGGTAAACAAACCTGCTGCACGTCTGCCTTTCGGAGCTAGGACAGCTTCACAGGGCCGGGATACACGTTAGATGGGGAGATCAGGTTCTGACAGTATTTCAAGGCTTAGAATGATTGCCTAAGGCCAAGAAAGGCCCTAGAAGTTGTAAAGCATGGGAACCACTCCAGCGCTGTGGAGGAGAGGGGCACTGAAATGGAAGACTACATGCAACTTTTAAATGGATGCCAGGGCGATGCACTCCACTGAGAAGTCAGCCCTGATCTCCCCCCTAAAGGTATCATCCTGATACCAAAACCTCAGATAAAGATATCATCCTCTGACCTCAAGACCTCTCTCCAAACCAATGACACCACTTGAGCTCGCAGGAAGTCTGGCCCATCTCAGGATGTCTGTCCTTCTACGCCACACCCTGGCAAGAAAGCATGGGAAAGGTAAAACTTCCAAGCTGGGCTTCTGTCACATCTGTTCCTTTAGTTTCCAGGCCTCTCACTCAAGCCAGGGGCTGCCAGGGGGCTGGCAGGCCTGTCTGGTAACCACAGGGCAGGGGGACGGGGGGGGGAGGGAAGGAGGGGGAGAGGAACCCCACTGTCTGCCTCAGCAAGATTTGTCAATGGGAGAGGCGTCTACTCCAAGATGGACCTCTAGAGAGCTGCCTCCTGGAGCTTGTGAGGAGGTAGCCTCAGTATAACCTGAAGCTGGCTTCCAGTCTCCACTCCAAGGCTTATTAATTCGCTCTATGGGAGAGGAATGCTTAGCTTCTGCTGAGCACTGCACAGGGTGGCAGGAGTGAGGACAGCTGTTAAAAGGTGAGATCTGACACAATGCGGTTTCTGACAGCACACACAACCCCTCTATGAACTCCAGCTCTGGACAGCCAGGTGCCAGTGCTTGCTGGCACCTCTTAAAAGTAGCAAAACATGTCTTAAATCTAAGGCCACAGTCGTACATTTTATGAGACTTAAGATTTTAAACAAACGCTAAAGATAGTTTAAGATGTTAATGCCTAAAATGGAGCTGTGGTGGCCTTGAAAATGTTGACCGATGTTTTATGAAAGGGTGTATCAGAAATTTCCAAAAGACACTAAGAGCTAAAGGTTAAATTCTGTAAGACAAAACAGTGGCACCTAGTTCTGAATGGAGGTATGCTGCCGATACGCTAAATTCTACTATGCAGGAAAATTATTTTGTGTGTGTGTTGGGAGGGAAGAAAATTAGGAGAGCCTGACACTTGCTAGGTAGGTGCTCTGCCATTTGAACCATGCCCCCAGACCTTTTTTCATTTTATTTTGTACATAGAATTTCTTATTTATTGCTGAAGCCAGTGTCAGACTGTGGTTTCCTTATCTACACTACCTATGTCATAGCTGAATACCAGATGTACTCCATCATACCCAGACTGTGTACTGGGAAAAAAAAAAATTCACCAACTTTTTGCCAGGGCTTCCCTAAACTGAAACCCTCCCAATCCCTGCCTCCCACGTTGCTGCGATTGTGGACATATGCCACCATGACCAGAGGGCCTGCTGATTTTGAGTAAAGAATCATAAGTAGTATTTTTAATTGATAGGACAATTAATACTTATAGTACAGAAAAGACCATCAGAACTAACGCTTCTCAGTGGGCCCTGGATGTTGGCTCAAATAGACTAAGAAGTTGGTGGAGGATGAGAAAGCAGAGGCATGCCAGCCAGGGACCAGCGCCAAAGGCACAGGGCCCTCTGGGCCTCAGGAGCCATCCCTGCCCATCAGAGAGACACATTCCTTCCCCGTCTGCCAGGAAGCATGGTGGAACCCTGCGAGGGGAGTAAGAGGATTCACGCCTTAGCTGCACTGGCCTCGGGCCCTGGTTGTTTCCGGGTGCCATGCTGACAGTCACGTGCACGAGTACAGACCCTACACTGAAGACTCAACACCTGAGCAAAACCTGGCTTTTCTGAGGTGAAGTTTCACAATACATTAAGAATACAGAGCACAAAAACTGGGCCAGAGACCATGGCAACCTGCACATATGCTTTTGTGCAGAGCAATTAGCCTGGTAGCAGGAGGGACCTAGCGAAAGCCACGAGGGGCGCCGCCCAGTCTCACCAGAGGAGCACACGGCTAGGATGCTGGGAGAATTTTGTTTCTCTCAACGATTTCTGTCGTGTTTTAAATTCATCGTGAGCATCTTTTGTATGAAGAAGAGCCACAGAAGTGCTCCTTTTGTATGTGTGAAAATGGGAATGGCTAAGATGTATCATCCACAGAGGGAGGGAGGCAGCCAGCCTCCCAGCCTGCAGAGGTCGGCCATGTCCACAGCACAGAAAAGCATAATTAAGGAGGAAGCACCTGGGAAAGGGCCCCAATATTTCTCTGCTTCTATTCCTCACACCATGAATGTCAGACTCTTTCCTGGTTTGAAAACTACAAGTAAGATAATAATAACAGACTTGAAAGTTTGAGAAGGAAGAGCATACTAAGCCTTAAACTCAATACCTCCCACCTATTAGGCCAGGTGCTTAACCACTTGAACCACTCTCCCCAGACGTTTTGGCATTTGCTATTTTTTGCAGACAGGGTCTGTTGCTTTTTGACTGGGGCATGGCTACAACCAAAATCCTCCTACTTTAGTGAGTCTCAAGGCTGGGATTAAAAGCATGAATCAATACCCCCAGCTAGAAAAGAGGTTTTGCTAATAACCTTTTTATTTGGGCTAGTCTCAACCCTCAATTCTCCCAATTTCTGCCTCTCAACTAGCTGGGATTACAAATTTGACCTACTACACCTAGCTAACATACTTTACACACACACATACATGCATGCATGCACGCACACACACATGCACCAGGTAACAGGGGTGGAGATGCTTGCATACCCCTCATCACAGGCGATGTTCTGCACCCATTAAACATGGAGCAACACCAACTCAGGTGTTCAGGCTCTATCTGGAGGCTTGTTCCTCACGCCCGCTAACTGTCATTTAAATCAAATGGCGACTTGCTCTCCAAGGGCTACTCACACGTACCTTCTCAGGAGGGGGAAGAACACCGCACAGCTATGCACAGAGTGGGGTCCCCAGCCACGATAGGATACATCCCCCCACCCACCGAAGTCTCATGGAGATGCTGCTGCAAGCAAGGCAGAGAGGAGCAAGCGCTCAGGGAAACCTGAAGGGCTGACCGACCTGGTCTTGTACCTTGTCTTTCCTCCGTAATGCTGAACTTCAGTAGCTTTCTGCTATTTTTTTTTTTTTTTTTATAAAACCCCATGCCAGGCTTCACAAAACAAGACATTGAAGCCACCACATTTTCAACTAGAAAAACCAAAAACCGCAGCATGAGAGGCCAACTCACAGGACCTACATTATACCAGAGGAACCAAAGTTACTTTGTGGCAGACAAAAATATTTTCTGTATGTGAATAAAAGCAACTGTAATCAATTAAGTTAACTGGCACTTCCTGTCTACTCCTGCTACTGACTGGAATGGTCCCTTCTAATGCTCTTCACACGGTCCCTGGACCCTGTCCCTGCCTCCAGGACTGAAGTCCTTGGTAGCTGGCCATGTTACACTGATGGCCTTTCCCTAGACTGCCCTTGGCTGGAGTGTGCACACCGGGAGGAGACACTCAGTTCACATCCTTTTGAGAAAGCTTTACAGCTTTTGGTAACTCCCTCCACCTTGCCCTTCACTTACCCTCTGCTTCCCCAACCCGAGGCAGTCTGCAGACGTGGGAACTCAGGACAGCAGGTAACCGTCTGTGTGGGACCCAGCTGTGGTCACAGGCACACATGTTCCAGTTCCCCAGTTCCCAGTCTAACTGGAGAAGAGCGGGTGTGGAACATTCTGGGAAGCCGTCTGGGGTATCTGAAATAGCACGCGCAGGCAGTGCCAAACCCTCAGCCAGACCAAGCGTGTATCTGGCTGGATTTAGAGCTCTGAAAATGAATCCATCGATTTTGACTTCTTGAAACCAATACTACAACCACACTGAAGGAAAATATAAGTCACAGGAAGGAGCAATTCAAGAGCTCAGTGAACCCACCAGGGCAGACGGCATGAGCCAGCACAGGGGGGGTCTGTGCCACTCCCAGGAGAGCTGCACCCCCAAACAGAACCCAGAGTAATGAGAAGCTCCTCGGACACCTGCATGAATCACTGAAGCCATCTGCCCCAGGGGATAATAACTGAGGCTCACTCAGTATCTGCACTGGCCCTCCTTAAGAAGCTAAGGACAAGCCACAGGGGCCTTAGCTGCCATTTGTATTCTGAATTGTTTCACATTTCCACCCAACGGCACTGAACCCGCACTGCCTCCCTCTGGCTTACAGATACACCAGTTTGCCATCCCAAGGCCTAATTCCTGCTCACAAAACCCTAAGACGGGCAGTCAGCCCAGCCGATGGCTCCTTCTGCCTCGGTGCCAGGGACAGAAGAGGCAAGTCTGAAGAATTAGGCATCCTGGAGCCCTGACTCTTGCAAACAACTATCTCCACACAAGCATCCATCAATGCTAGATTCATCCTACTGATCTATGAAACAATACTCCACCACCTGGACTGCAGCTCTTGCTGCAATCACGTTACTGTGCTGCACCGCTGGCCTCAAAGCTCCCTCACCTGCCCAGCCTGTCCAGCTAACAGATGTGACAGCTGCTGCTACACCTGCATCACTGGGCCATTTCTGGACTGCGCAGCTGCATGTCACATCAGTTCAATTCCTCCATGGGCGCAGTGGACAGGAGGAGGACCAGACTAAGTAAGGTGCGTTGGGGTCCCCTGCCCTGTCTAGGCACCACAATGGATGTGGTAAGATGCTCTCAGTCCTGGCTGGACCCTGCACTGGGGGCGGGGAGGAGCTTGCCCCGCCTGGCCCCCGCACTGTCTCCAGTGTCTCCTCTTTGCTGAATGAAATGGATGGAGTGTTTGTTCTACTCCATCACTGGTCACGCCCTTGTCAAAGTTTTCAGGCACACACAAGGTCACAGTGAAAAATCTCAACAAATAGGGGAAAAGTCCAATTCCACCTTCCTAATCAAAATCGTGTGAACAGCTCCGAACAGGGCTTTGATGTGGTCGAACCTGATCTCTTCTCAAAGCAGTTTGCATCTGCAGGGCATAACATACTAAAGGCCCAGGGAGAGGCAGGAAAGTTCCAGACATGTGCTGAAAGCAGAGCGGTTGACAGTGTGAAAAGCAGGCAAGCAGAAGGGACCCTTCACCACTTCCAGCTCAGAATTAAAGAGCAGAATTAGGCAGACACGGGAACAGAACTGCTACTGAACTCACCCACCTTGAGTGGCACAAAGGTGCCCAGAGCACCAAAAGAAATAAGACGAGGGGGCAGGTATCTCAAATACTGCCACCTCCATCAGACCAGGGTGGGCAGAAACAAAACTCTGGCCTGACTGCCAAACATCAGATTGGAAGTTAGAAGGGAAGATCCAGGAAGCAATCTTGGAGAGGGAAGAGCCCAACCCAATTCCCTGGAATGTGCATTTTCCCTTGAATGAAAGAAGGGCTGCTCAAGACCTGAATTTTGCTGCTGTCTCAAAATTAACCAGCACTGCTGCCCCATGAAAGATGGCAAATCCTATACAGAGGAAGACAACATTCCATTCACTCTGGACAAAGTCCAATAACGGAAGCTGGCTGGACATGCAGACGTCTGCCCTAGGGAGACACATCTTACAGTAGACTCTATCTTCACATGTTATCAAGTTAAATGGATATGCCTCCAATAAATGTCTAGAACCTCACCTAACACTGACGTTAAACTAGCATGATCTTTCTGCGGTTCCTGTAGCACTGGATGCACAAAGTGGACCGCTACCCACACCCCATGTGCCTGCCACAAGTGAAAACCCAAGTTTCAAAGGACCAGGTATGGCTGACATTCCTCCCTGCAAATGGCATTAATTCACACTGGCCAATCAGGAATACAGAAGCCAAAACTGTAGTAACAGATGCAATCTGCGGTCTTCAGCTCCTTTCAAGGGATCAATACCCACACTTTACTCTCTGAAGACAAGGAGAAATCACCAGAAGTTCCATGCAGTGTGGAAGATTAACTGTCAAAACAATGTGAATCTGTGTGACACAAATGCTCAAACTGCCACTGAGAAGACATGAACTTCTTGAGCAAGGGTTCAACCTTCACAAGACACACAAGGCAACTGAGACCAGGAGAGCTGCACTCGCCTAATCGCCATCAGACTCATCAGGACTGAGGGGCGAGGAGGGGGGACAGGCTCCCTTCAAGAGAGGGGGACGCGGTGCTCAAGTGCTGGCACAAGAGCTTGCATCTGCCAGTGGTTATCACCGAGCTTAAGCAAGCACATGGGTCCAACTCCTCACACAGTTTTGAGCCCAAGATGGGACACAAGTCACAGCAGCACTTTTATTCAGGGAGGCAAAGAGTTCACACCTCGGAAGCTGCACACTCCTGAAGCATGGACATCACTAAGTCACACCCAGGACAGAGGAGCTTCACCTCACCCTGGGCGCCGCCTGGCACTTAGCCCAGCAGGGCCTGTCGGCCAGATACCGCACAGAGGCTTCTACCTAACCAGACCACACGTCCTTAAAATTCCTAAAAAGTTCTCTGAAACAAAGTATTTTTATTTCTATTTTTTATAATGAAAAGGATCAACTGGCGCTAAGGGTACTGACAACTGGTATCCACCCCTCCTCCCAACCCCAAAACAAAATGTTCTTGGGCCTTTGGCTGTTCAGATCAACCTCTTTCTAAGTCAGGGTTGGGGGGTTGTGAGGGTCCTTTCCCCACTACTTCATTACTGCCTCTACCTCCACAGACTGCAGGGGAGCACTGAAGACACCTAGGGCCTATAGGAAACCAGAAGAAAAACAGAAGCGATGCCTAGGTGATGAGGGGCGGCCAGGGAGAAGAGGGATTCACAGGCCTTAGTGAGACCGAGAGAGATGAGAATCCCCAACCCGCAGAAAATAGGGAATAAGATGAATACATGTACTACTGCATGGACAGATAGATGGATGGATGGATGGATGGATGGATGGGACCAGAAAACAAGACAAGGCTGGCAAGAGGGCCTACCCTGAGCAAGAAAAATGTCCGCTGTTTCTGAGGACAGACCCTGTCCTTGTCACCAGCTCCCTCTTAATGGGCACACCATGACTCTATGACTAATCCAGTCTCCAGAAAACCTCAGAACCCCATGCTCTTAGTACCTCCAATCCCACTCTTCTCAAGAGTCCGACCAACCATCCATACTGTCCAGGGTACACTGTCTCCAAGAGCAACTGCTTCAAGACAATCGCAGGTGGTTGTGAACCACAGCCATTCCCGCTCAGGCTGGCTCCATGGCCTAGGCAAACACATGACCTGCAACCCCCTTGGAATCCCTGGGGAAAGTCCGAGGCAATTCCATGCCCACAGCTCATCTCTGAGACCATCAGCTATGGCGTGGTGATCCTAGAGTCACTAGACTCACGGACACAGTTCCGGAACACGAGCAAAATCCAACAGCAAACTGCAGCCTGTCACAGACCAAAAGGTTGTACATTCCTGCACCAGCAGCTTTCCATCTGTCCCAGAGACTCAGCCGAAGAAATCACCATTCCCGGAATTTCCACGATAGCTGTGAACTGACACGTGTCTGTGGCCACAGGATTCTCCCGTGCCAGGGCAAGCACCGGTTCTCTCCTGAGGAGACACACAGAAGCCAGCTCCCCGGGTCTCCACGCTCGCTTGGGGGCTTGCTGGCATGGTGGGGAACTTGCATAATGAGTGCTCTCAGCAATGACAGCAAAGTTCAGGCTGAAGGGGTGGGGTATAAACCCAGGAGTTCCCAGATGCAGCCAGGAGAGTCCTCCGCAGGTACACCTTCCCACACCGAGCCGCTTCCCCACCTCAGAAAGCACCCACAGACTTCCCAGTGTAACTTAACATGTGTAAATTGAATGTTAAAAATATACTGGCTAGGTGCCTGTTACTCATGCCTATAATCCTAGCTACTTACAAGGGTGTGATCCAAAAGACTGGAATTCAAAGCCAGCACCCACAGAAAAGCACTGGACTCCATCACTCCTATTAAGTCTGGAAGTGTGGCTCAAGTATTACCGCACCAACTGTCCTGAATTCAAATCCCCAAACCAGCAAATACACATACCTATGTGTATATACGTATATAGGGAACTTATGTCTAAATTTGATTAACTTTTATCATTCATAAATGTTAAATGCGATATATATTAAATAAGGTACAATCTGAAGAGTGCTTACGTCAGGCACCCAGGTTACTGTTTCTGAAGCAACACCCTCAATACTTGCTGTCCATCTATCTGTCTCCCTGAAGGAAAGCACAGCTGGGCTTGTGCTGAGGATGGGCACTGAAAGAGAGAGGTGACACAACCCTGAGTTCCTGTCTAGTTACATGGGAGGAGAAAAGAGGACTCTTCTTCCTGCTAATTATCTGTCTAAAGGCACAAGGGTCAATAATTACAAAAGTAGTAAAACTGTCAGCATGAGCAGTGAAAACAAAATGCAGAGCAACCACATGCTCAGAGGATGGTTCTGTGCAGGCACTCCTGCTACTCTCAGACTTCGCAGTAGCTGTCAACACTGCACACGCAGGCTTTATTCCACGGTTCCATCTTTAACATGTATTCCGTGAAATTCCTAATGTGAAGCAAAGGCTTGTACCATAGGGCTACTTAGGTGAGATCTTGCTTTTGCATCCTCATCTACACCTTTAAAGTTGGCCAGGATAAACCAAAAAAATATTTAAATGCACGGAGTTCAAGGCAGCTCCGGGCATGTCTGGGCCCCCACCTTGCTAACCACAGCGTAGCAGCCAAAACTTGGACAGCCCACTCCTCAGACTCCAGACACTCAGCCACTGAGAAATCTACAAATGTGCCACACTAAGCAAAAGCACATTCTTCCTCCCTGACACCACTTGTGGCATTGTTCACACACCTGGTGCCAATTTTTCCAGCCTGTAGGAAGAGAAACCCAGGGGGGGGGGTGCTGTGATACTCATATTAGGGTACAGCTCAGCCATCATCCTCCTCCTGGATTCCAAAGCACAAGTGGACAGGGCTGTGATGGGCTCTGTGGAGACCCTAGCCAGGGAGCACCACCCAGGAGGGCAAAGCCGAGAGAGGGGGAGAATACTCCTCCTAGCAGAAGGCAAAGCTCTGTGTCTCATATGCCTGCATAAGCCAGGGACACCAAGGGAGACAGGCAGTGGAAAACTAGACAAACACACTTGTCTTCTTCACATTTGGGAGAAAGGACCAGGTACAAATATTATCAATGCCTGAGAACCCAGGGGGACTGCAAACACTGCTAGACAATACACGATCACCTCCTGTCATGAGCACTGTGCCCCAGAACTCCCTGCCTCTGGCAGCCTGGTCCAAAGGAGTCAGAATCTCTCTCCCTATGCTTTGCTCATCTGTGCCAGTCATATGGACAGGGCTTCCCTAATCTGCCTTGAACCAGATGAGGAGAAGAGGGCTGACATCCACTTGTGAATGAATCCCAAAGCCAGCAGGCTCTCAGGTTACGAGTTGGCATGGCACCATGGGAACTAACTGGGGAATCAAAAGAATGAGGTGACCAGATATTCTGGAGATCGCAAGGTACAGAGATGGAAGCAGCAGCCCCGGGACCACGGGAAAAGAGGAGCTATGTTGTTTCTAAGGATAGACTGTTAGGCTCTGGACAGCAAAGTGGGTTTTCTCACTGGGTCACAAGGGTAAACACCTGCTGAATCCCTCTTTTCCACCCCTCGAAGAAAGGAAGAAATGTCATCTGAGTGAGAAAGCTCTTGGTAAGAAGGGACTGTAACTTGCATTGTTGTCACAGTCAGCAGATCAGCTCAAAGCAGCTCTTGCATAGACAGGCAGGTGCAGGGGCAAAAGGGACACAGGACCCTTTGTCAGCCATCTCAAACAAAAGGACAGCTACTCAGATCAGTTTGTACCCCACTTCCTGGGCCTTGATGGAAGCAGCCAGCAAGCTACCTTGTGCAACTCTTACACCCAGGATCCCCCAATCACAAGCAGACTCCTCACCTATGGTTCCCAACAAAGGGTGGTGCGGGAGCACAGTCCTCCTCTCCTCTCTCATCCCAACACCTCGAAAATTCACTTTGCTTGGTGGCTAAGGGAAAGCCAAAAGGATCCCTTCCCATGCAGCACATCCTGGTGCCCGAGGCACTGCAGGAGCAAGGCTGGAGGAGGGAAGGGACTGGGCAACTGAATGTACACAAACTTCCTTGAGGGTGATGTGAGCACTGGAAATGGACCAGGAAAATGGGAGCAGACAGATTAGGAGGAAAGAAAGGGCCAGGACTCATCCTTTAAATACAACCAAACAAACCAAAGACCTACACAAGCATTTGTCAGATGTTGGGGCATTTATATTGTTCCAGACACAAACAGAGGGTCATGAATGCCTGCATGGACTGAGACCCATGGAGAGAAGCAGAATCTGGGGTTATCACCCCTGAACAAGGAAAGCCCAACACCCAGATGGCTCCAATTTCAGCTAAACAAAACCTAAAGCAAATGACTGAGGGCAGATGGCCCTTCTCTCAAAATAATAGAAAGATACTAATCTCCTTCTTTTTCCTCATCTGTTGACCTTAATACCAATTCTGTCCTTAATCACCTGGAGGCATGATGACAGCTGTACAGGCTCCTCTCCCACCACGAGCCCCCACCACAGACAGGCAGCGGCCCTCCCTGGCATCATCTTGTTGTAACTGCCTCACATAAAGGACCAGTCCTCGGAGGCCCGGGGTTAGGGCCTGTGGACAAGGGGAAGGGACTGAGGTTCAGATCCTATGGGAGAAATCTGTCAGAAACCAAAGCCTCATACCACAAATATCCTTTTCATACAAGCAGCCACACACCCTTTTGTAAGTCATGAAAAAGTGAAGAGGCTTAAGGGTTAGCAATAGAAATTCCAACGGACTAGTGTAGAGACTTTTCCAATGGCAGACTCCTGTTCATCCTGCAAGATGCAGTTCATTTTGCCTTCTTGAGGGCTCTAGGAACTCCTTCCCCTACTCAGTAACATTTGTTCCGTCTTCCATGTTCCCCCAGCTTCCTCACCAATTCTTCCTACAAATACACACCACCGCCGTCTTTGTCCAGGAAGGGACTGCTGTTGGAACCAGCAGGCATGAGACACTCACCCACTGCTGTGAGCTCCTGTGGTGGTAACACTGAGCAGAGAAACAGCCCTTCCTCCAGCATCTTTAGAGCTGTACTCCTGAACACCTCTTCTGACACGGCAGACAGCTACTGTGTGTTACGCAGCCCTCTGATCCTGCTGCCTGGTAGAAGCAGAATGCCCCCAGACACTCAATAACCATCTGTGACTGCATTAGAAAAACAACTGAAATTTCAAAACAAAAAGTAAGCCAGGTGCTGGCGGCTCACGCCTGTAATCTACTCAGGAGGCTGAGATTTGAGGATCAAGGTGCAAAGACAGCCTGGGCAGGAAAAGTCCATGAGACTCTCCAGTTAATAACACACACACACACAGAGTCAGAAGTAGAGCTACATCTCAAGTGGTAGAGCACCAAGTGGCAGAACACCAGCTTTAGTGAAAAAGCAATGAAACAGCACTCAGGCTCTGAGTCCAAAGCCCAGGACCGGCATACACATATACAAAAGTATATTTACCAGATGCATAAACAAATGGGTTCCAACCCTGACTGGCACAGATGGAAGTTAGCAGGTGACCTACACTGCAACTTGGCTTAGTTGGGAGAAACAAAAGCAGCCCATGCCGCCAGATACTGTCCCCCAAGAGGTCCTGGCTGACCTTCCAGGTCACTGTTTACCACCCCAGGTGAAGCCACCAGGTCCCTGCCTTGTAGCAGAAGCAATCCACTCTCTCCCACAGCCATCTCCTGAGCTCTAGGAATGGTGAACTCCATCTAGCTTAATAACAAAAAGCTCTTACCATGTTTCACAACCCCTGTTCACTGACAACTCAGGCTGATAATAATGTATTTGGTTAGGTCAATAATTTTACTTCATTTGTTTCCTTGTTTTTCCCCAGTAAAGGGTTCTGTTTGTTTTCAGCTACAGCAGTCGGTCACTCCACAGCAAATGAGTGATACAAATCAAAGAAATCCAAAATTAAAGAATACCACTGATAAAATACGCTGTCAGAAATAATCCTAGCAGGGCTGGGAGTTTGGCCTAGTGGTAGAGTGCTTGCCTAGCATGCACGAAGACCTGGGTTCGATTCCTTGGTACCACATACTTAGAAAAAGCCAGAAGTGGTGCTGAAGCTCAAGTGGTAGAGTTCTAGCCTTGAGAAAAATCCAGGGACAGTGCTCAGGCTCTGAGCTTAAGCCCAGGACTGGCAAAATAAAATAATCCTAGCTACTTAGGAAGCTGAGATCTGAGGATCAAGATTCAAAGCCAAGCCAGCACAAGAGGAACCGGGACTATCTCCAATTAACCCGTAGAAAACAGAAAAGTGGGTGGTAGCCTTGGGCTGAAGAGCTCAGGGACAGCACCCAGGACCCACAAGTTTAAAAAAAAAAGAAAATGGAAATTCCTAAGTTTAAAAAGACAAAAAGGCTCAGGATATCAATGAATCACTGTACGTAATCATTCTTCCCAACCGTCCCAGAGAGCAAAAGAGCAACCTAAAGACAGCTCTGGCCTGTGCCCCTTTGTGATGTAGGAGGCGTGTGCTACAGTGACATTTATCACTTGATCATTTTTGTATTAAATTATATGTATGTCAACAGACTCTGCCCTGATACACGTGTATGGTAAGAGGAAAAACTACTCTTGACCTGACATGGGGTCTTCTGAAATGTCTGCCAGCTAAGAGCTTGATATTCTTGTCAGTGAGGGCGCCAGGAGGCAAAGCAAGAAGAGGAGGGGCAGAGCGGGGCAGAGCAGACAGAATTAGAAAGTACAGGAGGATCGCCCAGGGAGGTAGACATCCCCATCCTTTGAATGACTAAGAGCAAAAGAAAACCTGGGGCAGGGTGTGGCGTTTCATACCTGCAATTCCAGCTACAGGGAAGGCGTACAGGCTGAAGACTGCACAAGCCAAAGCATAGTGAAATCCCAAGGGCAACCAAAAAGCCAACCAGGCACCTTAATCTCAGTTACTGGAAGACAGGAGCTGGAGGAGGTCTGAGGCAGAACCTGCACTAAGTAACTAATAACTAAAGCACAAAAGGGGTTGAGGAGTGGCTGTACGAAGCACCCGTTCACCAAGCGGGAGGTTCTGAGTTCAAAGCCCAATGTGCCTGGGGTGGCTGAAGGGATCTAAAGGCACGTGTGTTGGAGACATGTATATGTTTAAACAAAAAAATTCTTAACCATCTTGCTTTCCTGTACTAAAGAGACAACTTATCTAAGACTAAGCATTTAATTCTAAGCCAAGAAGGCTATTTAACAATTAGTGTTTCAAAGTTATTTTTCCTACAGCCAACTCAAAAAGTTACTACTTTTATTTATTTTTTTTTTAAAAAAGCTGTTTTTAAAACTTTGGACATCAACTCTGATTTCTGTTACCTTTTCAGGAACTCCAAACTCTACACCACCGTGGACTAATCAGTGATGCCCTGCCATTCTGACCATGTTCAAACTGAGGGTAGCTTCTCTGTAGTTCTGTCACCCCAAAAGGCCCAAAAGGATCCAGACTGTTACTCATAAATGTCTGACATTTATTCCTAAATGTGTGATAATCCCTTTGGTTGGCAAAATCAGGCTCCAAATGGCCCTGGGCCATGCTGAAACACTTAAACCCCGTGATCTTGGGCTAAATATTCAAAATACTACCCTGGGAGTTCGGGGAGCTGCCTGATGCCATGTTTGATGTTTCGTAAGCCGTATCTAAATTCCAAATCCCAACTTTTGATGTCCCACAGACACACAGGGTTCCCTGGCCAACTGAGGATCTGGGCAAGCCTTGGCGACCCAGCCCTCCACACCCAGCGGCCAAGCCTTGGGAGCTATGAGTGGCTGGGGCAGGGTCATTTCAGCACACCAAAACAGGTGACGATACCTGAATTGTGAACATTTCTAGGAAGCAACTAGATAACAACTGGAGATGTTCGACAAGAGTGAGATGCCCAGAAAGCCACTGCTGTGCAGCATTTATTTGTCCAGTACCAACTCTGGACAACACCCAGGCTTCTGACATTTTCAACATAGGAAGCAACATTGTGTAATAAAGTGAGACCCTGAAGCTCTGACTGAGCTGTGATAGAGGCTCATTAGTGACTCCCATTTTTTCTACCTGCCCCATGCTAATTGTGCTGCTGTGCCTGTGACCATCATCATTCGTCAGGACTTACCATAGACTCAGCAAGATGAGTGTGTCTATGATTATTACTATCCTACACTGCACTGGGACGGGGGGAGGGGGGGTTTCCCCTGTTTCCCCCAACATACTTCACACTTCACTACTGTAAATACACCTTCAATCCACTTGTCCCAAAAGGAAACAAGACCTCAAGTGTCTTAACCTGTATGAACAGGTAGATGAAGGTTTTTGCTAAATCATAATCTGTGCATCACTCCAAGATGGCTACTTGTCTGGAGCATGGACACTAATTACCGGTTTCTACAAGATCCACAGCAGACTCAAGCCAGCTATTACAGACAGAATGGGGCCCTTGGATCTGAACTTCCAAATGTGAATGAGTGCAGGAGCAGCTTCACACAAACCAAAATAACTCATGCTGTTTTCCACTGTGCTAAGAACACAGAGGGAGGGGCAGGGTAGTGGTTAAAGTCCAACAAAGCACTCAACAGACATGTTGAAACAAGATGCCCAAGGCACACTGAATCAACCAAGCCCAGCAGCAAGTAAGTAGATATTATAACTGTCAACACCAAAATTCCCAGGTGAAAACCAACACTGCTGCTGCTCCAGCAGCAGCTTGCCTCCACATTCTCAAGACCAGAAAAGGCCGTTTCCTTCATCACGAGGGAAGTTTCAATCTGAACCCAGGCCATCAGCGGACCTGTGAAAATGGGGTGGGGGCACGGTCTTGGGGTGGCACCCTCCACAGCCTTAACTGCCTCCACCTTCGCCAGAGGATATCAAAGGATGTTTAGCTGCTGAAATGCGCGGGCACAGGACTGTGGGTACAGTATCTTCAGGCTAAAGAGCAGGGTGGCACACAACCACACCCACCTAGCCCCCCCCACCCCCTTCTCTTCAGGGACAAACGCTGCTCATTAAAGATCTGGCCCAGAGGTAGAGTGCTGGCCCAGGTTCGAGTCCTCAGTACCCCTAGAAAAACAGCTGGCAGTGGTGCTGAGGCTCTAGCCTTGAGGAAACCCAAGGACAGCGCTCAGGCCCGAGCTCAGGCCCAGGACTGGGAAAAAGGCAACTGAAGAGAGGTGACAGCAGGCACGGGCTCCCAGGCTGGGTCCTCCTCCCCTCGGGGACCCAGTTCCGGTGTCCTGGGTCTGGTGTCGGGGCTGGCATGCTGCAGGCTCGCCTTGGGTGCTTGGGAGCCGGGGATCGGCCTGGTTCCCGGGCCCGGCCCTGCGCGGCGGCGGCGGCGTCGCCCCCCGCCCCTCGTGGCCCCGGCCCCCCGGGCCCGGCTGCCCACCTCTGCGCGGGGACCCGTCGACGCTCTCGGCGCTGGACGAGTGCGCGTCGGCCGGGGCCCGGCGCAGGCTGAAGTAGCCGCGCGAGCGCGGGGCGCCGCCGTCCCTGCGCGCGAAGATGCCGCTGAAGAAGCGCAGCAGCCGGCGCTCCGAGGCCGCGCCCGGGGCCCCCGCCGCCGCCGCCCGCGCGCGCTCCAGCCGCTGCAGGTCGCTGTTGTCCAGCGTGCGGTTCTTGCTCTTGCTGCGCTCCCAGCGCTCCAGGTCCGACAGCGCGTCGTTCTTGCTGAGCACCTCGCCCACGTCCAAGGTGTTGCGCTTCTCCGAGGCGGGCGGGGCGGCGGCGGCCGCGGGCTCCAGGCCGGCCTCCATCTCCTCCTCCTCCTCCTCCTCGTCCTCGTCGTCCGGCGCCCAGACCAGGCTCCCGGAGCTGCCGCGGCGCCGCCCGCCGCCCGGAGGAGACGCGGGCCCACTCCAGTGTCGGAAGCTGAGGCTCCGCCGCAGGGGCGCGGCGCCGGGCCTCTCCGGGTCGGGGCCGCCGGGCGAGGGCGAGCCGGGCTCCCCCGCGGCGGGAGCGCTGCCGGCCGAGTCCGCGGGCTCCGCCGGGCCACGTGCGCACGGGCGGAGCCGCCCGAGCTCCAGCTGCCCGGTGCTGCGGGTGCGGAAGGTGCGGACGTCCCAGGACGGCGGCTGGCGAGGCGCGGGGTCCTCGGCCTCCTCCGGGAGCCGCGCGGGCCGGGGCCGCCGGGCGGGGCGCGGGTCGGGGCCGCGGGGGCCCGGCGCGGCCAGCTGCTCCTTCCGGACCAGGGTCACCGAGATGCGGTAGACGGTCTTCCGGGGGGGCGCCCCCCGCGGCACCGCGGGCTCGCCGCTGCCGCCGTCCAGCAGGTACATGTCTCCCGGGGCCGCGGCCGCCACGCCGCCCGCCGGGGCCGCGCCGCATCCAGCGCGCAGTGGAGCCGGCGGCCGGGCCGAGCGGAGCGCGGGCGCGCGGACGGCCGGGCGCGCGGCGGGGCCGGGCACCCACGCCCCCCGCTCCCGGCGAGGGGACCCGCCAGCCCGTGAGACCGCGCCGGAGCGCCGGGCCGCGAGCAGCCGGGGCCGGGGCCGGGGCGGCGGGCGGTCAGGCTCGGCCGGGCCGGCAGGTGCGGCCGCGGCGTGCGGGGCCCGGGGCGGGCGGCGGCGCCCGCGGCTTCATTGTCTAGGGCGCGAGACCCGGGCGCATCTTCCGGCCTTTCCGGCGCAATTCGGCGGCTCCGCAGCCTCCGCCGCTCCCGGGGCCCGCGACGCGCGGGCTGCGGCGCCGGCCACGGCCGAGGGGCGGGCGGGCGGCGGTTTAAAATGGAAATGCGCGCCGGGGCGGGGCGGGCGGGCGGGGGCCGACGTGCGGCGACGGCGGCCGCGCGCCCTGCCCGGCCGGCCGAGTCCGGGAGCGCGGCGGCGGCGGCGGCGGCGCGGCGGGCGAGCGCGGCGGAGGACAGACCCAAGCGCCGGCGTGGACTCCGCCGCAGGAACCGGAGCCAAGGACGCTCCCGCCACAGCCTGTTCCTCACCACGTCCTGCAGCTGCTGCAGGTCCCGGGGCATCCATCTCTGCTAACCTCTCGGCTGGAAAAGAGCACCGTGGGCACCTGTCACCTCCCCGCTTTACACAAGAGCAAACAACGGCACGCCTGCTCACCTGGGGGAGAGAGGCCGCGGTTCCGCTCGTAAGGTAATTTTCCCCCAAGAAACTGTTCAGGAAAAGGTTGTGTACAGACAAGCAGTGCAACTCGGGCTCACAAGACAGCAGGAGGAGAGACTTGTCTGTCCCAGCCAGTTTCTGGCTACCCCTGCTCCCCTTCCTGTAAGATGACAAGGCCGAAACCTGGAGGACTCAAGGGAAGATTCACTGGCAGAGCACGGCGGGCCAGTCCTTCTTTCTATGTGACAAGCACTAGTCAAGTCCACATTCTCGCTGCCTGTGGGCTCTTAGATACTTGGCTATTCTCATCTGGTATAACCAGGCACTTGCACAGTTCTTCAACAAGTCGATCCCTTGTGCTGCCACGAACACAGGTGTTTTATTTCAGGGGCTGCTTGTTTACAAGTTGCACAAGGAAAAACAACGCAATAAACACCATTCACTCGTTAGACTCGGCATACACAAAGCCTTCTCCAGGCTTGCAAGTTACTGGAGACTGCATCTAGGCACGGTACTGGTGGTAGAGGACAAGTGTGCTTTAGGGACAAGCTGATTGGGGTCACGACATGGACCAGGTGCAGGTTTCCCCCACTTTAATCCATTATCAAAACTTGGAGAATGCCACCACGCACAGGTGCCTCATACCACCCTAACTACTCAGGAGGCTGAGATCTGAAGATAACAATTCAAAGCCAGCTTGCGTAGAAAAGACTGTGAGAATCTTAATCTTCAATTAAGTGAAGGTGTGGCTCAAGTATTAGAACACCAGGCTTCACTGGAAAAAGCCAAATGAGGGTCTAAGGCCTTCTGTTCAAGCTGTACTAGCCCAAAATAAAGCAGAGAAGGAGGGCATCTACTGTGGTCATGGCCTGGACCATGGGACAGCATGAAGTGTGTCTAGACTGTACTGCACCGAGTGGCCCAGAACTGAGTAACACAATTTCCACCATCACAGGGTCTCAGATAAGCTGCACCCGCTCCTTGAACTCTGGGTCTCCTACAGGGTACTTACGCATGTCCTCACTGAGAGGCGAGACCCAGGGTGAGCAGGCCCAGTGGTAGAGAAGGCAGGCACGTCAACACATCTCCCGAACCTATCCAGGTGGGGAAATGCAGCAGCTCACTAAGGGGGACGGTGTCACCCCCTGGAGTGTGCACAATCACCCACGGGTAAGTGCATGGAGGTCACAGTACCGTGGCTATTCCTGTACTGATGCCATTTCTGTCATCTTATTCAACAGGAGCACAAATAGCAGAACATGTGGACATCACTGAAGGGAACTAATCAAAAGGAAAGTGAATCTTGACATCACAGAAGGCTTTCTTAGAATTCTCATTTACTCATTTTGCAACTGTTTCATTTATTCAGCAAATACTAAATTACACAACACACAATTCCACAAAGTGTTCACAAAGTTATGAAAGTTCCTAGAGATTTATTAAGTAGATGTGAGTGTGAAAACCCCAGAAGTGGCCATAGTGCTATGAGTGTGGTCAGGTGAATGAATATCTAAGGTTTGATAAAAGTCAAGAGACTGACACCACTGCTGAGGCAGTGAGGATGAGAATTGGGACTCCCAGATTAGTAGGGATCCAGTCTCACACTATGTGACACCACAAAAGTGTTTCAAATATTCAGATGGGCAATCGGATGCAATAAAAAGGTCCAACATACAACAGATAAAATAGTTTTCCTACCCAGCTCCAACACTGAAGTGTTAGGATCACTCCATTGCTGAGCCTTTGTCTAGAATCCAGCCCAGGTTTTGTACTTTGCCGTGTGAGGCCGCAGGCTAAGGAGTAGAAGAATCCATTTGATCCACCTTAGATGACACCCAATCTTCTAGGGAACCTCCGTGGCCCAGAGCCGGCCAGTCTACTACCTTCCAGCATTCCTGGCCCCTGAGTGGAGCACTGGTTTTCCACACTAGCCCTAAGGATGCCCTGCC
The DNA here is from genome assembly GCF_031878675.1 of Megascapheus bottae. Classification (NCBI taxonomy): domain Eukaryota; kingdom Metazoa; phylum Chordata; class Mammalia; order Rodentia; family Geomyidae; genus Megascapheus; species Megascapheus bottae. The sequence goes on along the minus strand of NC_143529.1, from coordinate 36,630,603 downwards.
ACACTAGACCCTCAGCTGAGAAGCCCAGGGGCAGAAGGCCTCCTCTCCCCTGCTGCCCTGAGACTTGGGCTCTCCCTAGGCACGGAGGACAGGAGCTCTGGAGCCTGTCACTCTCAAACCTAAATCCCTGGCACAAAAGCCAGACCTGCCTTTTCAAAAAGAATAAATAAATAAAATAAAAATACCCTACATGCTTGGCTTTTGCTTAATTTTCTTAACATAAACCCTGCTGTGCCAGCATCTCTTCCATGTTCCCATACCTCACATCAGATCACCATTTTGGCTTTTAAAGGGGGGGAGGGGTGATCTCACTGCTCAGTACACACTGCAGCAAGCAGCAGCCAGGCTGTGCCTTTCTCTCTGCATTATACCGCCTGAAGGCAAGGGTTACAGAGGGTCCAAGACGGCCCTGGCACCCTCGTTCCACTGGGCCCCAGTCCCAAGCTTGGATCCTTATGCCCACCTTCCCTGACTCATCTCCAGGGCCGTTTCTAGCTGCCTACCAATTAAACCTCCAGCAAGAGTATTCTCTTTGCAAGCATTAGTTAGGGGAGGTGATAAGCCCTGTTTAAAGAAACCTCTTATAGTCAGCAGCAGAGCCATCTGCTTTGCAAGCTGACTTTCCAAATAACACAACTTGACAGCTAGTAATCACGTTCACAGTCTCTTAGCAGAACCAGGGCTGTTGGCAACAGAAGTCAACCAACCACAGGCACTGCTCTGGCCGGGCACGCCTACCCAGGACCACAAAGAGCTCCTCCTTGGAATCTTCAGAGGCTGTTTTCTGACTGCCGTACGGAGAAGCAAAAAGCACATTTCATGTGCTACCTTTCAGAAGGAGGGTCTAAGGAGATCATTAAGGTTGGAAGGGCTTCCGATCTGAAAGGTATCATGATGCTTGGCTACCGACAGGCAGTCCTCTTTGGGTCCCCAATTCCCCCCATTTTAGAAGCTGGAAGTTAAAACCTGAAATTCTAACAGAGAGGCGGACTCGATCCCAAGACTGCAGCTGAGCAGGAACCAGTGTGCTCGGTCTGTTCTCAGGATGCAGAGACTTTGAACTAGCAGGGAAGAAAGATCTGAGAGGAACCCTAAACACCTGCACCCCACCTACAATGTGCCTCAAGGACGAACAAACCACAAAATAAGCCCCTGCCAATGGGTAGCCCCTGGGCTTGCGCTCCCCTATTGTACCTGGAGGCTCCCCAATGACAACACAACCACATTTTAGATATTCATAAGGGAGAAGAGGCCAGGGGTTACTTATTAAAACAGAATTTAGCTTGACCTTGGGAGAGAGGGATTTCTTCAGTCCACCTCCAGTAAGAGGCAGACAGAGCTAGGACAGGTGTCTAGCTGGATGTGCTGTGGGGAGAGGGCAGAAGGGGAGTGGAGGATCCTCACTCACTGGTCCAGGGTGACAAAACTCAGTGCTGGACCATCAAGGGCTTCTCCGGGTAGCTTTCCCCAGATTCCTGGATGGTAAGTAAACACCAGTGACTGTTGACAACAGGCAAACATACCTGCAGATGTGGGGGTGGGGGATGTAAAAACACTACCCTCTATCAGCGGGGGGGGGGGGGGGGGGGGGGGTGTGGTGGCATGTACCCAGAGCTCTGTGCAGGGCCAGGGAAGCCAATAAGGCAGCAAGAGGCAGTAGTTCCACAAATAACCAAACACCAAAAGAAAGTGTTACCTGTGGTAAGAAAGAGGCAGTTGAGAGGAAGGCAGGAACTGACCCTCTCAGGCTGGGGCTTCGAAAGGAAGGCGGTCTGTGGCCTTTGGCCCCTCTGCACTGAGCGGGCCAGTCCTCTGCGTGGGGCGATGATCCTGTCCTGTGCACCCTACTGCTCGGCCTCACGTGACAAGCAGAGGCCATCATCTCCCCGTGTGAGGAACACAGGGAACCACTGTCCACTCGTGTCCAATCTCTGGGACAGTGAGCCCACAGGCAGCCTCTAATCCTGAGCGGGGGCCTCAGAGCCACCCACGTGGGCTACAGAGAGGCTGGGGCTCCCAGGGGGTGTGCCTACATGGGTAATGCCTGCCTACCAAATGCAGGAAGACCGGGGGCGGGGGTGGGGGCTGTTTCTTGCTAAGTGTCAAGCAGGGAGGAATGAAGAGAATAAGTTCATTTATGAAAAGCTCACAGGCAGCACTCCCCCACCTAGGGAACTTCCCAGGAGCAAGGCATGGCCACAGCCAGCGAGACTCCCTCCCCCATACCTCAGCCTCCAGGAACAGTGGAGATTCCACTTAGGGGCACAGGGTTGCTTGCCCGTCCCTTAGGTGGCACTGAAGCATTCCTGGCATGTGTAACCACCAGAGACCCCCATGAATGACCTACTCCTGCCCGTTTTAGAGCCTATGGCCACATGTCCTTTTCACAAGCTCTTCTCATGCAACACCCACACAGGCGTGCAGGCAGAACGCTATCCAGCCACGTTCAGAATCTCCTACCCATCTGGGAAGAGAAGCAAACACCAAGAGTCATCTGAGAATGAATGAAGGCCCGCCCAACTAGGCCTGGGGACATCTGGATATTTCCACACCTTAGAGATGCTAGCCTCAAAGACTGAGAGAATCCAGACTCCAACTAGAAAAACCAAACCAAGGACACTGCCCTGGTGCCTTATTCCTGTAGTACAAGCTAGTTAGAAGAGTTAAGATTTGAGGGTCATGGATTGAATCAAACCCAAATGGTCAAGACTTTTGTGCAATTAGCCAGTAAAAAGCTAGAACAGAAGGCATGGCTCAAGTGGTAGAGTGTCAGTCATGAGGAAAGACTTGCTAAGAGTGCATGGATGTAAGTTCTAAGTTCAAGTCCCAGTACTGTCACACACAAAAAGGAAAAAAAAAATCCAAGATCCCATATAATGTACTGGCATATGACTACTACAACACACTGGTGGAAAGATACACTGTCACAGTCACCTCTCAGTCCAGAGATATATGAGAACCTTTTAGCTGTGCCCAAGGACCTTGAAGGGGAGATATAATCTTATTTTTCTCTAAATGTAAAAAACAAAGTATTTGAGATACTTATGCAAAGCCCTCCCCCACTACCTGTCAGAGAGAGAAAGAGGGGCAGTGGCTGCTCTGTGTACATCAACTGGTGGTTCAGGGACCCTCCTTGTGGCCTCAGAAGATAAACAACCAGAACAGCACCTCCCCCTGGGGAAGACAGCAGATCCCCAGAGCCTGTGTGGCACAGAGGAGGAGGAAAACATCTGTGTCTCTCCATGCACTGGCCTCCTGCAGCTGTTCCACAGAGGGCCCAGGGCTGGCGGCAGGTGTGGGGAGGACACAGGGTGGGGCTAGAAGCCCAGGGAGCAGCTGTCCTGCTCCTTCATCAGGCCACTGCACCCAGCTACAGCTGCCTGCTTCCAAAGCCAGCACCTCCAGAATCTTTTGGGATTCTGAAATGACCAGACAAAAGGCTGCTAATTCTCCCATCACCAGACAAAAGCTTCACGTGGAGCTGTGGCTCAAGCAGCAGAGCATCAGCCTTGAGTAAAAAAGCACCGGGACAACACCCAGGCCTTGAGTTCAAGCACGGACACTAGCACAGAACTGAAAAGGCCACAGTCCTGCCTCGACCATGTCATGAACAAGGTCAGCTGACTTGCACTAGACCCCCACAACACCCATGTTTACAGACACCTCCACCACAGATGCCCTCTCTCCCGCAAGTTTATCCATCAAGTCTCCAGTGGTTAGGAAAAGGCACGGGGAGGCGAGTGAGTCACCCCTTCCCTACCACAAGAATCCTCAGCAGCAGAGGATCCTGGGTGGCCGCCCTCTGAGCCTGCCGGTCCCTCCCCTCGGTGGAAAGCAAGGAGACAGCGCCTTGCTGCCGGGTGGGGACTTCCCAGTGTGTGGAGATCTGTGCCAAGTCCAGCACTCTTCATCTCAGCGGATGGAGGGCTGAGGCAAGGATGAGACCCCAATGGAAGACAGTCTATGTGAGGCTCTCCTGGCCCCTCCGTCAGGGACGGTGGGTGGCAGCCAGGTGGTCCGGGGGGGGGGGGGGGGGGATCCGTGCTGACTCAGCCAGGGGCCCCGGCCTCCCTGCATGGGACTGAGACCGCATGCTCAAGGCTCTCCTACAGGACCGTGTGTGACTGGGGAATGAGAACGGCTGGCTCCTGACCCACGAGCTCAGAAGCTCCACTGAGCAGGGGGATGTATGGAGGGAACCAGGACTGCTGAAGCCAGCCAGGGCTGTGGCACAGACCCGGGCCTGGAACCAGGATCCTCCTGAGGGCAGAACTGGCAAAGAAAGCTGCAAGGTTCTAATGACGCGTTGGCCTATCATGTGCAAGGTCCCAGCACGAGCCTGGAAGTAACACACTGCCTGGAGTCCCTCACCTGCAAGTGCGCTCCTTAGCCAAGGCACTTCAGAATTTCCTGTCACCACTGTGGCTGCCTCCCAAAGGGACAGCAAGACTGAGGAGGACAAATCCCCACCCTCTGTGCCCCTGACCAGCAAAAGATTTCCAGAGAAGCAACAGCTGTCACTGTCCTCGAAAATTTCAGGGCCTGAGAAAGATAACACCAGATAACAAGTTCCCACAGGACTTTGCCTTGGGAAGACTGCTCTGGGGAACCAAGAGTTCACAGGCCAGGAAATCTAGTGTCTGATCCACTTAGCCTTCCCAAGCAACAGTGCGGGGAGACGGGGGAGAGGGGAGAGAGGCACTCTCTCCAGGACAGCAAGCCTCTAGACCTTTCCACTACTCACAGGCTGTCATCAAATAGCAACACAAGGGCTCTACCTGCTCACCATATCCCATGACCCACAGCCATGCCAGCCTGGCCACAGATGCCAGGAGAGGAGGCAGCTGTGGTCATTCCTTGTAAGAAATATGTGGGAGGCCCCAGACTCCAGTGGGGCCATCTCCAGACCACCCCTCCATGCCCAAGCCTGCCTACCTGCCCTGAAGGTCCTCCCCACTTCCCGAGTGGCCTGTAGCCACCCCGCGGGCAAACCTCAGAGGGTACAGCACTGGCTTCCCAGATGCTTGGAGAGCTCGTTAGAATCCTAGCATTCCTGGGAGGTTGGCTCTATCTTATTCCTGGTTTAGGAAGGTAAGTCTCCATCCTGGGCCTTCCCCTCACATCCCCTCCCAAAGCTCCAGCCTCCACTACACAACAAAAACCCACCTACCCCTATCTCTGCACAACACTACCTGGGGGAAGGGAGTGTCCCCTGGCCTCCCCAGGTGACAGTGAGTCTCACAGAGGGATGTGAGAGTGGAAGTCTGTCAGGAAATAATGGAGGGGCTTGGTAAGAGTCCCTGATGAAATCCTTCCACTGGCCGCAGGGCTGCCCCAGGTCCAGAGCAGAGAATCTCCAAAGGCCAACCTGACATGGTGTACTTTGCAAAGAACCCACCTCTAAAGCTGGGAGCATACCCAGCACAATGAAAATGCTAATAAACAGAAGTCAGGCTGATTGTTTTGTCGGGAAGGCCAGCAGGACTGAGATAACAACAGTAGTTTTTCCCAACATTCTTCTGATCCTGGGCTGGATGAATTCTCAAAGGTAGAAGCTGCAGATGAAGCAATGTTCACTAGGGGATGAGGAAGGAGACAGGGTGAAAAAAGAAAAGGTGAAGGAGACAGGCGGGGAGAAGAGCAATGCAGCAAAAGACCTTGAGAGCCAGAGGCAGAAATTGTGATCACAAAGAGAAACACCAAGAAACACAAGGCCCCCCCGGGGCAGCAGAATGCTGGAGGCAGACCCGGGTGTTAGAGTTCTGGGCTGATGGTAAAGAGGATCCCCATTTCAGTGAGAGACCTGAGCTGAGGACAGGGCCCTAAATCCTGGTCTCCCTTGGCTCAGGGTCCTTCTTGCACAAGCTTTAAACTGGCTTCTGACTCCATCAGGACTCCAAGACAGTGGCATGGTGGCCCAAACCACCAGGCCCATAGCCAGTCTGTCTACCTGCTGCCCCCTCTACCCTCCTCTGGGCCCCAGCACCTACTCCTGTCCCCACATCTCCCCCAGGGCTGGCCTCCACCCTGGAAGGCAGCAGAAATGGCTTTCAATTAGAGACTTCCCCTTCCTTAATACGGAAGCACTCACTTATAAAGCCATAAATTCTTACCATCAGAGGCATTCCGGATATAATCAGATCTGTACAAAGGCCTGGGCATACGAAGACAGCCAGACTTTTGCAGGCCTGTCTCTTGGAACCCTCTCTCCGATGACAATGGAAAGTATCCCAAAGCAAAGAGAGAAAAAGGTGTGCAAAAACAACTCTTTCCAGAGGAAAGGAAATACTTCTGTAAACACTCAATGAGGCCCCAAACTCTGATCACCCTTTCAAGAGAAATAGTCCTGTGCTTTCAAGTTTGTGGTCATATTGGGGGACCACCAGCGCTGCCACAGCAAAGCCCCACGGGCTGGGGCTTCGGCACAGAACTTCATGTTCTTGAGTTCTGTGGGCTGAAGGCCAAGGTGCTTCTTTGGAGGCCTCTGTCCTTGGCTTGTCGATGCGTCTTCTGCCTGGGTCTCACATCTGGTCTCTGTGTGTGCTGGCGCCTGATCTCTTCCTTATAGGGCACTCGTCTTTCTGGACCAGGACCACCGTCACGCTAACTAAAGACGTATCTGGAATTACACATTCTGAGGAGCTGGGCTCAGAATGGCAGTAGGAGGAAATATAAGCAGCCCCAGGTCATCACTAACAGAAAATACAACAGGTTTGTTTAAAATGCACTCCGCAGTGACTATATTAACTCATAAATGTCCCTCTTCCCTTCTTTGCAGCAGAAACTCAAGGCCCTGCAGCATGTAGGGCTCCCCCAGAACTCCCAGAGTCGCCCCAATCCCTGGCAAGCCCAAGGGCAGACCTCCGCTCTGAGGGAGAAGCCAGCTCTCCAGCTGTCACTGATACACCCCTCTCACTCCGCTGCCCCCCGCCCTGCCCCACGCCAGCCAGCCACTGTCCCGTTCTTGGAGGTGAACTGCGAGTGTGTGGCTGGCCAGCTTAGTGGTCATCAGAAACGGCACTGGATTTGTTTAAAGCCAGATGTGTCTTGCTCTTATAGTAAATGGCAGCCTGTGTAACTAGTGGTGGCTTCAGGTGGTGCTAAAGGCCAGGCCTCCCCTGCTCCTTCCCTACAGTGCCCTGAGGACTGCACCCTATCTCAAGCTGAAGCCACAGTGTAGGCCCCACCTACAAAGGAGCTGCAGGGTTCTCAAAGCCGGTGCCTGCCTCCAGTGGGGCGAGGATACAGAGCTCAGCAGCAGCCAGGCCCTGAAGCCTTTGGCATGGAGTAACATGGTCTGGGAAGGACAGCCCCGGAGTCCTTGCAGAAAGGAATACAATGCCTACTGTAAAAGGACCTGCCTGCCCTGCACTGGACATTTTCTTGGCTTTCCTGGCACAGGCCCAGCCTCCTAATTACTTATGCAGAAGCAACAACACACCAGCCCTCTCCTGGCAGAGCCCTGCCTGGCCCCTCCCTTTCCTTCAACTCCCAAAGGCAAAAAGCCAGCTCTTCCTCCAACACCTACCTCACCCAGCAAGCTGAACACAGGCACTCTCATCTCCACTACACAAATCTATGCATGAATAAAGCATACTTTGTGAATGGCATTAGAAACGCAGGTCTGGCTCCACAGGACTCCAGCCCCAAGGCAGCCCCAGCTTTGCCTGGAGTCTGACTCACAGGCTGCTTTGCCAGAAAGGGACACTAATTGCCCCTAATTGTTGAGATAAAAGCACTCAACACTGGTCTGATATTCTCCCTCTATGATAATCACTTTGGGGATGGGAAGGATAATATTGGTAAAATGCAAGGACAAAGATCCAAAGGGAGGAGGAGGGTGATGAGAATGCCGTAAGTAAGGGCTGGGTGACTGAGTCCTCCCGGTAAGATTCTGTGGCTTTGGAAGAAATCTCTGGACTTGACTGATCTCAAAATTACCTACAACCCAAGCCAGGACACATCCCTTTCTCACTCTGTTTCCCCCATCCGGTTCACTTGTTCGGGGTATCAGCCCACACAATGAAAACTGTGTGCCAGCAAGGTCACCAGGCCCTGGGCTCCCAGTGGGATGAAGAGATTGGGAGAACAAAGGCATCGCAATGAGCACCTGCCTTCCTTTGCTGGGCATGTAACAGCCCATGCTCTTAATCACAGCACTCATGAGTTTTCAAAGCTTATGTCTGCTTTAAAAATCTATGCACAGATGTTTGTTACACAGAACTAAAAAAAGAAAGAAGAAAGAAAGAAAGAAAGAAAGAAAGAAAGAAAGAAAGAAAGAAAGAAGGAAGGAAGGAAGGAAGGAAGGAAGGAGGGAAAGGAGCACTCTGGATATGGTAATTAATATTCTTTTTTTTCTTTTGTTGGTCATGGGGCTTGAACTCTGGGCCTGGGTGCTGTCCCTGAGCTCTTCAGCTCAAGGCTACCACCCCACCCCTTGAGCCACAGCGCCACTTCTGGTTTTCTAGTGGTTATCTGGAGATAAGAGTCTCACAGACTTCCGTGCCCAGGCTGGCTCTGAACCACAGTCCTCCGATCTCAGCCTCCGGAGTAGCTAGGATGACAAACGTGAGCCACTGTGCCCAGCTGGTAATTAATATTCTTCATTCATTAAGAGGCTTTGTTTGAAAGGAAAAAAAAAAGTGGTTTGCTCTGTCCGTTTGTTGGGCTTCCTATAAGAATGCTAGTCATGGAAACCAAGGCAAGACTAAGCCTGAAACCAAGTGCTCTTTATCACTGTTTGATTTTGGCCCAGATATAGTAGGGAGGAACAAATCAGATTGGAACAAAGGACTTGGAATCTCTGCATTCTAACTTTGAGACTATTTGTGTACAAGCCCCAAGATGGAAACCTCTCAGATGAAATCAGAATCAAATGCTCTTGGGTAGGAGGAGGGGGTGATGGGTCAGAAGCCTGTCACACCCGGCGTGGCCACGGGCTCCTGACTGCGAATCACTACCAGCTCCCGTTCACGTCACTTCAGATGTGCCTCCGTCAGGACAGCGAGCACTCAAGCTGCTCTGAGCCCACGTGCCACGTGGGGCTGACCTTCCACTCGGGTGAACTTCCGTCAGGCCTCCACCTTGGGACAGCGGCGTCGCTACCTTAAGTTTTCCTTCTCACCATTCTATCCGTGGTATGCATGATGTTTAATACTGAACTTTTTTCTTTTTCTTTTCTTGGCCAGTCCTGGGGTTTGAACTCAGGGCCTGAGCACTTGGGCTTTTCTCAAGGCTAGCACTCTACCGCTTGAGCCACAGCACCACTTCTGACTTTTCTTTCTATGAATGTGGTACCAACGAATCCAACCGGGTCTTCGTGCATGCTAGGCAAGCACTCTACCACGAGCCTAACTCCCAGCCCCCGAACACTGAACTTTTTTGTGTGGTACTGGGGCTTGAATAAACACAGGGATCCATGATGTCTAGGCAGGATTTCTGTCATTTGAACCACACCTCTACCCCTTTTTGCATTAGTCTTTAGATGAGGTCTCCAATTTTTGCCCAGACTAGCCTCAGAAAAAGAGCATCCTACCTATATCCCCCCTCACACAGACAGGAGAGAGAGAGAGAGAGAGAGAGAGAGAGAGAGAGAGAGAGAGAGAGAGAGAGAGAGAGAGAGAGAGAGAGAGAGACAGAGAGAGAGAGACAGAGAGACAGAGAGGCAGAGAGAGAGACAGAGAGAGAGAGACAGAGAGAGAGACAGAGAGAGAGAGACAGAGAGAGACAGAGAGTGTGTTTGCATTACTATGCCCAGCTTATTGATTAAAACGCAGTCACACTAACTTTTTGCCTGACTGCATCCGTTTTCTTTGGGTTCTTCACCTTCTTTCCTAAAATAAACATGTACTGCTTTGGCTAAAAAAGGCTATTTTTAATTTTTAAACTTAGATGGAGACTAGCTTTTCAACATTTTAGTTTATGCTGTAAACAAAATATAAGTGACTCTAAACCTATCTTTACACCTAGTTCTGTGGTCTGTTCAAGCCAACTATTTTTTTAAATGCCTCTTGCAAAGTTTCCCCTCCACAACTTAGCTCATGCAATACTGGAGTTGGGGCAAGGGAGAAGACCATGACGCTGGGGTGACAGCCAGTATGCCCATACGCCTTTCGGAACCCAGCAGAGGGTTCCATTTCCTTTCCACAGAGGGGACAGACTTTGAGAGGGGCTGAATGCCCACAGCCAGGAGCCAACTGAGGACTGGGGAGATTCCTCCCCGCCACCCCAGCTGGCCATCAAGGAAAGACTAATAGCATTGTCTATGTTTCTCTTCACCCCACCACCAGCGATCTGCCCCAGATCTCCAGTGCTATCTGTGAGACAGGTCCCCCGGCACAGAGACACCAGAAAGTCACTGCTCCCCTAACAGCAGCATTGTCCCCACAGGCAGGTGACTAACTTGACCTGCTACGGATACTCCTGGAGGCGGATCCGCTAAGAAAGGGGACAGAGGAGGGACTGGGGAGGCACAAAGCTGGCCTAGCCCTTGCCAGATGGCTAGGGTCTATCTCTTCATGAATTTGGAAGCCAGGGCAAGCCCCAGGCCACCGTGGTACCAGATGGGTTCCTCCCAGAGAAATACTGCGCCTGTGATGATGCTTAGCACTGTCAATCAAGAACTCACTCCAGAGGAATCCCTTACCATCTGGAAAGCTGGTTCTCTGTCACATGCCTGTCCAGGTATCTTTAACATGAAAGGAAGCCCACCCCATCGTTATGGTCCACAGCTCGTACCCTCTGTGTTTTCCTCCCAATTATACAACCAGCAAAAACAAATAATTTTTAAAAGCAGAAGCTATGCCAGGACTCTTGAGAATGGCACCCTGAACGCCCCTTGATATCTGGTAAGATGACACTTCATGAGGCATTCATACGGCTATCGCTTGCCTAGACACACCTGTCTACCCATGGAAAGAGGTTTGTGTCCCTGCTGGAACAAGAGTCCACCGATCATTGTGAAAATTCTGAAAAATCTCGCCAGATTCGTTTAGAATCTTAAGATGCATAACTTTTGGGTCAAAGCTTGTGAACTTTGTCTAATCGTAAGCTAACTTTGTAGTTGTAGTAGCATGGAGTTGTATGAAGGGGTTGTGACTTCAGAAGTCAGGTTCTGAGCAGAGTGCATCCTGGTCAACATGGCCCCTTCCCTTCCTTTACTCTCCCTTAACCACATGCTCAAGTCCTCGAGCCCAATCTTACTTTTTGTGAGTATACAGTTCCTGGCACCTCCAGGCTAGCACTCTTTCACTTGAGCCACAGCTCCACTTACAGCTTTTCGGTGTTTAACTAGAGGTAAGAGTCTCATGAAGTTTCTTCCCCAGGCTGGCTTTGAACCACAATTCTCAGATCTCAGTCCACTGAGTAGATAGAATTAAGGCATGAGCCACCAGTACTTGGCTCAATCTTGCTTTTTAAAAGATCCTGGTCCTGGTGACCCACGCCTGTCATCCTAGCTCTTCAGGAGAGTGAGATCTGAGGATCATGGTTCAAAGCCAGCCCAGGCAGGAAAATCTGAAATGCTTATCTCCAATTAACAACCACCAGAAATGGAAGCGCTGCTGTGGCTCAAAGTGGGAGAGCACTGGCCTAGAGCAAAAGAAGCTCGGGGATAATGCCTAGGCCCTGAGTTCAAGCCCCATGACTGACCACCCCTCAAAAAGGAGGGAAAGCTAACCATTTATATTCCCACCGTCCATCATTCAGGGTGACGACCACCTTTGGACTTCTTCTGGTAATAATCCACTGGAGCTCACACTATGGCCTTGGCACGGCCTGCACTTCTGTGTCACCATTTTGAATCTTTGCTTTTCGTCCCGTGTCAGCATCTAAGATTAGCCAGGCTTTGTCCACTTTCAGTGGGAATCTTCCTGTTTTTTGTTTTAGTTTTTGGATCTATTTGAATGAGCTTTCCAGGATTCAGGAATAGCCATCTGACTGTAACATTCACTGCGAATACTTTATCCTTACACTTATCAAAACGAAGCTCCGGATTCACTAGAGGTGACACATTTTAAGATTATTGTTGTTGTAGAATAATGTTTGGGGCAGTTTTCTTAACGGTTCCCTATTTCCTCCTGTTTGATGTATCTACACACAACCGAAATTCCGTGGGTCTACAGGCTCCTGGGTCTCTGCTTTCTCCTGAAAACGTCAACACACTGAAAGGCTGGTGTCTCCTGTCCATATCTTCTGGGCACATTCTAGTGCTTCCTGCAATACATCTTTCTTTCTTCTAATTTTTTTTTATCAAGTTGATGTACAGAAGGGGTATGGTTACATACATAAGGTAGTATGTTTCTTGTAGAACATAGTAATCTATTCCCTTGTTTTTCTCCCACTTTCTCTCCCTCAACACCCCCCCCCAACTGTAAAGCTCATTTCTAGCATACTGCATATTGTCTTGTATGCAACACGTATTTCTAAACTTTTCACTTAATTGAAGCTAAGCTGACAGACCTGTAATCTGCAAAACTACCCCTTTTCCTACTCTGAAAATTGGTCATATTTTCATGTTGAATTTTGGTGGTCTGTTTGCCAAAGGTCTTCAGAGGAAGGGGGTGGAGGACACGTGTAAAGGCTCGCAGCAACTGTGACTGCTCTCTCTTATTCAAGAGTAAGTATGGGGTTTCAGGTCCCTTCTTTTCTGCAGGGTTCCCAATGCTGAGAGTTAATGGAGAATCTTTCAAGTAACACGGGACACATTGATGGACGGTGGAAGGAAGGTTGGGTGGGCAAAGGAGAAAAAGCTCCAAGAGTGACAGGCAGGAGGCTACCTCACAATTCTCCTTCTTTATTTCCTTAGGTCTGGTTAATTCTTAACCTTTACTACCCAAAAGCCACCATCCAGCCAAAAAGGTTATTTTTCTGAGTCAGGTGCAAGTAGCTTACACCTGTAATCTGAAATATATAGAAGGACTGTAGTTCAAGGCCAGCCTAGGAAGAAAGCTCACAAGATACGCTTCTCAACCAACAGCTGGGTCCAATAGTATGTGCGCCTGTAATCGTAGAGAATGGGTCAGCTGATTCAGAGGATAGCAGTTCTAAGTCAGCAGGGAAGTCCACAGATCCGTCTTCAAGGAAAGAGGCTGGGTATGGTAGCACACCTGCCATTCCAGCAACAATGAGAAGCATAAAATAGGCAGCTCATGGTCCAGGCTTGTCCCTGCATTGTCTAGATAGGAAGTGAGGCCCTAGCTCAAAATAAAATGGCAGAAGGCATAGCTCAGTAGTAGAACATCTACCTAGTAAATGCAAAGCCCTGAGTTCAACCTCACCCTCAAAAAAAAAAGCCATTTTTCTGAACATACAGTGTTAGTCATCCCATTTGATTTGATGACTTCCATTGCCTAGCAAATCCCATAAATTAACCAGGCTGGGTATTTAAGAGCCATTTTTTTTGGTCAGTCCTAGGGCTTGAACTCAAGGCCTAGGTACTGCCCTTGGGCTTGCTTAAGGCTAGAGCTCTACCACCTGAAGCATAGCATCACTTCGGGCTTTTTCTATGTACGTGGTCCTGAGGAATTGAACCTGGGTCTTCATGCATGCTAGGTGAGCACTCTACCACTAGGACCACGCTCCTGGCCAAGAGACATTATTTTGATATAAAGGTAAATTGCAGCCTAATAGAAGAGCCCATGCTTCTAACTGGCTTCTTAGACACCATGAACCCCACAGCCCCTCCCCCATCTGTCATGGCCTTTCACAACCACAGAATCTCAGCACAGATAGCAGGGAGGAAGAGAGATCATAGCTGCTTTCCTCTTTAAACCAACCAAGAGCCATCCTGTGATGCTGGAACACGAGGACACGACCCTTCCCTCTGCGCTCTGGGCTTCTCCCTGAGGCATCTGACTCCTGGCAAGAATGTGCCATCTGCAGACTCTTTGGGGTCATTACTCTGACTTCTCTGCAGACCAAGGAAGGAATAAGACAGGATCTGGCACCTTCTGGAGTCCAATGCACAGACAAGGGGCTCTGCCCCCATTTCAGGACCTTAACCATCAACAGAACAAAGAGACAACCCCAAGATTCCCACTAGAGGGCCAGAGAATGGCAGGTGGCAGAGAAAAAGGCCAAGCAATGGAAAAAAGGGAAAAAGACGTCTTCCTCACCAGCTGCCTTACCTCCTGAGCACCGCCACCCATTCTGAGTTCCAACTGGTGAAATCAGGTAGACATGGCGCACACAAGTCTAGACCCAGCTCGCAACACCTTCTAATGTAAGGAGCTCTCTCTCCATCCACCACCACCTTAGATGGTGGTGCCCAAACACCACACAGGTAGTTCTCATGAACTCCAAGCAAAAGGACAATAAACAGCTGTATGATTAAGTCACTGAGGTTTGGGGGTACATCTGTTACCATTTAACAACAGTACCCGATAAACACAGAGCCAGAGAATTCACCGCTCCTGAATCCTGTCACCAAACCTCCTTTACACTGCTAAGGCTATTTCCTTCCTCAAACTTCATTCTCCTCTGTGAAATGGCAGGGCTAAGCTTGGTGTCTTCCACCCTCATACTGTTGTCCCGCTGTGCCTATGCTTGCTCTACACAGGCGTATGGATGAATCCATGTGTGTGTACATGTGTCTGTATTGCCAGTACTGGGGCTTGAACTCAGGGCCTCCTGCTTGATAGGCAAGTACGTGCCCATGTATGTGCACACATGTGCCTGTGTGTTCACGTGCGTGTGTTAACACTGCTGGGCGTGAAGTTGGGGCCTCATGCTTACAAGGTAGGTGCATGTGTGTGCATGTGTGCACATGTGCCTGTGTGCATACCTGCACTTATGTTTTGGCAGTAGTGGGGCTTGAACTCAGGGCCTCCTGCTTGCTAGGCAGGTGAGCTACCACCTGGACACCAGGATGGTTTATTTCCGAGTGGAGAGCAATAGGGAGCTGCCCTTGGACACCAGGAGCGCCTCTGTGGAGACTCCTTGGAAACGCTCGTGTAAGCACCAGTATATCCAAGAGATAAACGTCTACCAGAGTCGGGCCACTGCAGACAGATGTGGCCGGGAGAACACCCCAGGCTGAGGAAATAGAGAGGACACTGTTTTGGCAACATGTTCTCATGTCTTCCTACTCTCCCTAGTATTATCTAATCAAGAAGAAATCTAACTATTCTTCCAGATTCTCCCCTCTGTCCCCTCCTCTTGCCTCCAAGGACTGTATCTAGTTTTTCCAGCCACCTGCGGCGGAAGCAGCTGGAACCATCTTATGACACATGCAAGTCCACAGAACTGACCCTGCATGGCTAACATGTGTGCCGAGTATGGAGGCTGTTTTCTGCTCATTCCGGAGCTCCTGAGAAAGGCAGTGCAAACTGTGGGCTGTCATCTGCTTCCTCCGATTAGATCATCAGCTTTCTCAGAGGAAGATCGGAAGGCCAAGGAGAGCCAAGGTGTGTGCAGGCTCAGAGCCCAGAGACACTACTAACAGACAGCATAATGTGAAATACTTTGTTTTATTGTCATCTTTGTTGTCTGTACAGCATACAACTCTAAGCTGTGTTTTAACAGTGTGATGCTTAGTTTCCCACATCCCATTCAAAGCAAAGGAAACAGGGATCTATCCAGAGGGATCTGTAAGACGACCTTACCTCATGGGATCCCTAAGAAAGGATGTGGGACATGGGGTGTGCGACATGGGTGGGCACGGGACACAGAAAGACACAGTAAATTCCAAATGACTTTCTCAAAGGAGAAAGATGTTTTGAATCTTACTTATTAACAAGGAACATCAGATCTATTCTTTTTATGTCACATCAAGAAAGTTTTTCCAGTTTCATCATCTCCGCAAAGCTACTTTGGGAACTTCAATTGCTCCTTGATAAACACATGGTAAAATATGCACTGGGTGTGCAGTCGCGGGAAAGCCTTGCCCGGCATACATGAGACCCTGAGTTCAACGCTCAGTACCAAACAACAACAAAAAGACCATGTGGGGACCTGGGATTTGCCAGGACCTTGGGATTCCCAGACAGTAAGGTCAACCTCTCAAGTGCACTCTGGGCTTCTCCCATCCTGAAAGCCAAGATACGTCTGCTCTTGTCTCAGGGACACAATCTTCTCCTGCTCTTGTGACTCCTGGAAGCAAAGTCTGGGGAAGGCAGCAGCCAGAGCACCTGCTGGTTTCACCCAGGCTGGCGGAGAGGCCAAGGGCAGCTGGCTCCTATGGATGCCTGTCAACAGCTGTCAGGGCAAAAAAGGAAGGTGGAAGGATTAGTTCAGGACCCAAGGTTCCAGGGCAACTTGGCAGTACCAAGAAGCCAGATGTGCAAATGCCTGTTGCTGCAGAAAGCAAAGGTCTTCCTAGAATGAGGGGATGAGGCCTCCAACTACAGCAGTGGCGAGAGCACAAAGACAAGAGGGCAGGTACACAAGGCAAGGCTAAGGGGTCTTGGTGTATCTAGTAAGCTATCAGGACTCACAGATGAACACCTGTTGCCAGGCAGTCTGTGCACAGTGGATGAACAAGGCCCTGGGAAGTAATGTAAAAGCACAGAAAGTGGCCTCGGGCATAGGACTCTCCAAAAAGCAGAATACAGGAAGACACCAGAAGAAACAGTCAACAGTAAACAACTTAGATGCTCCCTTGAAGAGCACAAAAGACAGACAGTTTGAGGGAGCCTTGAACCACTATTCAAGTAACCCTGTAGAGGCAAGGTAGCAGTGTAGAAAACAGTAATCTCTAAGAAAGGCTAGATTAAGGTCAGTTATGCAACAATGAATACAGGTAATTCACTGGCCTGGTAAAAGTAGATTAGGAAGGAAATCATTTTAAATAATTATTTCCTATAGTGCAGTCACATATGCAGTAACACTTCTTTAAATATGTATGTCTCGCTTGGAGAGACATTGTCACTTAAAGTATTCGGGAGACAAAATGTTTCAAGAAAGAAGGAGAAGTCAGTTTCCATACTGCCACGTGGGCAGAGAGAAAGCCAGACAGGCACAGGCAGGCAGGCCACAAACATCCCTGTACCTCCAACTTTTTGACATTTACCAAAGTGCTGCTTGAGTAATGTCCTGGAATGCAAGGAAGGCATGCTACCAAAAAAGGGGAGGGGTGGGTGGAGACATTTCTAACCCCAAGTTGCCCTAAAACACAACCACAACAGAGTAAGAAGAAAGGAAGAACGCAAGTATTTAGGACCTATGTGTACATGCTTTCCATTTGCCTTGTCTATAAGCTGAAAGTTTTATGTTGTTTCATCTTGTTTAAGGAATTCCAGTTTTCACTTGTACATCCTTTCAGATAATGGATGCAATTGCATTTCTGTCACTGAATGGCTGGCAGGGTAGGTGCTCTCTCTAGGAGTTTATGCAAAAGGCCTTCCAACTGTAAATTGTTCACTCCAGAATGAACAGCTCCTATAGACAAAGAGCCCAGGCTGGAGAAAGAACAGGGTCAGGAGGCTGTGATAGGTACAGGCAGACAGAATGTCAGGTAGCCCACCTCAACCGAGCTACACACATCGGGCCTGCTGGACCTGGCCAGTTCTAATTATTCCAACCAGGCAGAGAGCTGACACTTTTCCTTTCAATGGGAAAGAAACAGATCTTCCGGACTCTCTACTGGACAGGTCTCCCAAAGTGAAGATCGAAGTTCAAATTGTGCCTACCGTGTTTCTTTTAGAACGTGCCACCCTGCCCCCTGCCCGGGACATTCTGAGTAGATGGCAGAAGATCAGCAACAGTAGCAGGTAGCCCCATGCAGGCAAATGGGCTGAGGAGAGCAGGGCCAGCCATCCATTCATGATTTCTGCTACAGCCATTCCCAATTAGACAGCTTAATTACAGACTTCAGCTGTTTACGAACACAGCCGCCAGTAAACAACCAGGAAGTGCTGCTCCATCCCAGTCTCTAATTACACTGGGCCTGACGGGGAAAACAGTACTTGGGGTTTCAGGATTTCCTGGTTCCTGAGTTGGGGGCGGGGGGGGGGGGACTCACAATTTGGGTGCAGTTCATTCTTCTTCTGGAGCACAAGTGCTCTGCCCTGCCTTGGGCCAGGCTCTCTCACGCTTGACCTTCGGGGAGAAGGGATGGTATCTTCTCCCTGGCCTCAGGCCATGATGACCATTAGTCTTTACTAACCGCCCATCGGGCTGCCAAGGTTGCTGAGCCAATCTGTACCAGAGCAGGACCTGCTTTGCTGTCTCCAGCATGTACACCCCAGGAATGGAGCAGAAAAACAGCAGCAGTGTGGTCCCTGACCGAAGGACTGCTCCCGGCACCTCACAGCCACCTTGGACAGGAACCGAGGCACTGGTGCTTGACGGTGCATCTGAGAGGAAAAGGTCAAGTGCCTGCACACAAGAAATGTAATTAGCTCGCCCTGGAAGCTGATATCCACCCCCTAAGGGGTGAGGAACAGCTATTCCCAGCGTGGAAGACTGGGGTGGCTTCTGTGGGTCTCTGAACTCCCAACAGACAGATCACACCTACAAAGATGCCCATCTCCCCAAAGGCCCCCGCTGGATGCATTATCCATCCCTGGCTCCCCCTAAGACCTTATCCCCGAAGGGGAATTCCACACCTCAGCTAAAAGGCCAGGTGGGGAAGGGGCCCCAGATAATCGGGGTCAGCAGGGGGATGGACCTCCGGGCCTCTGATGGGGATGTGACAGGCTGAGAAGCAGCAGGGCAAATGCCACCACTTCCTAGAGCAGAGACCTTCCCTGGGCTTCTCGTCTAGCATGACACATCTCCGGTACCCCAGGAATGCTGCAAACATCATGGCCAATAAAGAGAGGGAAGGGGTTGTTGAGGAAAAGCCCCACCCAACATGAGGTCACCCTGACAACTTTCCACATCTGTCCCATGGCCAGGGCCCCACCACGGCCTCTGCCTCCGCTGCTGCCTCCCCACCCCCTCCTCCCTCTCCTTCTCCCTGGCCTGTAGTCGCTGAGCAACACTGACCAGAGAAACAAACTCCCTTGACGAAAGCCTCTGCTCCTCTGCCCCCCCGGACAGCTGGCGTTCCTGGGCGCTCTCCAGCTGGCCGGCAGTACTAGCCACACATAGGGTCTGGTGAGGTCACCTACCCCACAGCTGCTTCCCAACTTGCCACAGGTGGGTGGCAGCTCAGCCCTGCTGGAATGCCATTCACGCCACAATGGCACTGTCACACTGAGTCTTTCCCCTTGTCTGTGGGGACCTGCGAGCCACTGTGGCCCATTCAGTGTCCCAGCTCCACATCCACAGTCCTGCCTTGAACAAAGCCCGCCACCATCCAGTCCTGCAGAGCTGCCTTTTCAAGTTCTCTGATAGCAAATCCCCAGCTCTCAGAGCACAGTGATCATCCACACACCACTGGGCCACCAGCAGAGGATAACTCCAGGTGGTCACCATACCAGGGGAGAACCACCACTGCGCTGGTAGAGGCTGGAGACACGGCTAAACACCCATTAACGTACAGGACAGCCTGGTGCCCAAGAAGTATCTGCAACAAAACGTACACAGCACGGACGTTGAAGACTCCTGTCCAAGGCCATTACCACGGTTCTCTCAGACTTCTGTCACCTTGCCTGCTTTCCCCTCCCCTAGGAAGGATGCCAGTAACTTCCCTCCCAAATTCCATGCTATTCTTCTTCAATTCCGGCAAGCACAGCCAGTGGTTTAAAATGTCCTGGCTTGGACTGGAGCTGGAAGTGCACCGGGGGCCAGGGACGGTGGTGCAGGATGGCGACCCAGAGTACCCGGGGTGGTGAATAACAGCCTATCAAGTCTACAATTAACAACAAACACCCCTTCCTATGTACATAAAAGAAGATACAGAATGATGGGCAAGCAAAAGACCCCTTCTTAACTTGTCCTATCTTTCTGGAGAGCTCTATCCTCTACGTCATACATGGTGCAAACAAGGGCACCCCTGTAGGAAAATGGGAGGAGGGCACAGAGTAAGCTGAAGGTGAACTGAACAACTCAGGCAGGGGTGGTGAGGAGAGGGAGAGAGAGGAGAGAAAAGGAAGGAGAGGGAGGGAAGGAGAGGGAAGAGCTGATACTAAGCAACGGGAAGGAAAGGTACATACCATCTGACCAGGAAGAAATAATTTTATCAACAATGTTTGAAGAGTTCAACTTTTCTCCCACCTAAAACTTGAGTTCTTTGTGTTGTATGTTATTCATAAGCTTTGTCAATCAGAACTTTAGTTCCTGGGGTCTCTGCTATAGATACGCAAATGAAACAGGTTGGCAAAATTTCTTGAAAGGAAAAGATTTATCACCACCAACAACTTCCTTCACCAAGATGAGAAAATTAAGACAAATTTTTATTTCCTTTCATGGCAAGTTTCTATAATGAGCATTCCTCTACAGAATATTAGAATCTGCATATACTAAAAGCTCTTGGATCACGGACTAAGACTTGGCTCATGGAAACATAAAATCAGCTGGGTAGAGATTTGGACTATTTAACACCTGTTAGCCTAAATGAACAAAATTTGATAACTATTGACAGGCATGCTTTTGTTTACCCCCAACTCATTCCTTTCATGTAGGCTTAATTTTTTTTTCAATATTGGAGTATTGATTCTACAAAAGCCAAACACACACACACACACACACCTCCACAGTAATCAAAATGTTACTCAACTTTTTGTTTTAATTTACTTTATTGTAAATAATGGTGAACACTGGCCAATAAATAGTTTTATATTTTTTTTTAAAAAAAAGGTCCTTGCTCATTGTAGTTACCATTAAGAGTGTGGTTCCGCTTGCTTGCCTATCAAAACCTCTGAGATCACGCTGGACCCAATGGCTGACACCAGTAACCTGAGCTACTCTGCAGGATAAGATGTGAACAATTAAGGTTCGAGGCTAGCTCAGGAAGCAAAGTCCAAGAGACTCCAACTCTAAAATAACCAGTAAAACACAAACACAAACACAAACACACACACACACACACACACACACACACACACACACACACACACAAAATTGTTAGGTCTGCCAGGAGAAATGTCCACCTCCCTCCCTTTACCTGCCTGGAACCAGTTATCACCTGACTGTCAATCACTGGAGTGAGCAAGGGACCCCAGAATGAGGTCACCTCCTCATTTACTAAAGTCACTTCCTGAACCACCCAGACCACCCCTCCCTCAACCATGAGAGGCTCCCTGGGCTCTGAGGTCCTTTACACATCGGCTGTGGCCCCATCTCCCACCTCTACCTACATAATCCGGCTCAACGTAAGTTCCCTCCTCTCTTTCCCTCTTTTTCTCTTTCCTTCCCCCTCTCTGGGTATCTCTGTCTGTGAGGGCTGGCAGTTTGCTCTCCCCACAAGAAACATGGTTCTGCCTGAACCATGCAGCAGATTTCCTTTCAGGCAAACTTTACAGAAATAAATATTAAAAAAAAAAAAAAAGGTTGGACATGTGGTTCAAATAGTAACGATAGCCAAGAAAGCAAGTTGAACAGCATGAGGGCCTGAGTTCAAACCCTAGTACAAGAAAAAAGAAAAAATAAAACTCTACTCTATATTCAACTTACTGCTGTTAGCATTTCCTCAACCTCAGGTCCTCCCCCTCCCTCTTCACTTCCCAGAGCAGCGTACCTGCCCACAGCAGCATCCCAGGAACCCTCCACCCAGCCAGAACCTCCCACTTCAGGTGTTTCACGAATCTCCTGGATAAGAACAGGCACCATTTCGCTCCCTCTCCCGAGGCAGAGAAGGCCTCGTCAGCCCCGCTGATAAAGCTCCTTATAAACCTCCTTCTCCTGCACATGACGGAGCTCACGTGGTTCTGGGATGGCTGCTTTCAACTATAGGGCAACCTGTCTTAATTTTTTTTTTAAGTATCATTTTCTCTCATCATTTTGACACTTACTTTTATCTAGTTCTCTGCTCACAGTTCTTTTCTTGGAGTAAAGCCAATGTTCTTGAATTCTGATTCATGTTTATGGGACGTCTTCTGTGTGGTGCTCCAGACAAGCCCAAGATATATGGTGCCTCCATACACAGCCCCCTCATGCTCACATCTGAAGCTGCTGTCGTCACTGGGTCTGCTGCTGGTGTCCTAGTCAAGGTCATGGTGACCTAGGGAATGGGAGGAATGGACCCAGGCTACACAGCCAGTGGATGTCTTCTTATCCACACCAGAAATGATAGATGCTCTATGTCACTGAACTGGGCCGAGGGGGTGTGCAGAAAGCCAGCACAATATGCTGTGCGTGAAGCGATTCTGGAAAGACACAGAGGCTGTCCTCACCCACGCGGACGACGTGGTCCAGCAGGCACACAAGCAGGATGCAGCGGTGGAGGACAAGTTAGGCTGCTGCTCGGTCCTCTACCTAAAGTGGGATTATAACAGAGCAGCTTTCTTGGAGGTCCGATTTTCAGGTGGTGGAGTACAAGGCCGCATGGCCTCCTCTAACCCTACTGCTTCTGACCTCTCGAGAGGCCTAACATTCCCTGACCCACTTCCCGGCAGAGAGGAGACTCCCAGGGCACACTTGGGATGAACTGAGATGCTCGCTCTCTCTGCCTCGCTACCTCTGCTTTCCTCCTAAACGAATCAGTTACATTTCAGCTCTCACAAGATTCTGGAGAATCTCACCATCACTAATAAAATAAGGTGTCACTCCTCATCATACAGGTGAAGCAACACTCCACTATAAGGAGTTACAGTAAGTTAGCAAGCATTTTTGTTGCCTGTGGCTGCTGTAACAAAACATCACAACCTGAGTCATTCTGCTTCGGATCTCATAGTCCCAGAGATCCGAAGCCCAATGCCAAGGTCATTTCCTTCTGGGGGTGGTGGGTAAGAATTAGCTCCTGGAGATTTGTGGACAAACGTAGGGCTTCCTTGCCCAGTTCAACCATTTCCTCAATTTCTATCTCAATCTTCACCTGGCTCCTCCATGTGCAAATCTAGGCCCAAAGTTCCTCCTTCTAACAAGAACACCAAAGGACACTGCTAGAGGGACCCTGATATCCCAGGGTGGCCTCAATCTATTTACATCTAAAACAACCCTATTTCCATTTTGAAGAATCACACTTTGAGGTGCCAGATTAGTGTTGCCTTGAGGAGGTCATAATTCAACCCCACAAGCAATGATATGAGGCCCTGTATCTCTGATGGCTGATATAGAAAGCAGCATGGACGGAGGATGTCTAGAGTGGACTCCTGGGACCTGTTTGGGAGGCTTGGGGGGGGGGGCGCTTTTTGACATCTTTTGGGTTTTGGCCCAACTCCTCTGTCCTGGACATTTGTCCTGAGAGCACTCAACACCCCCTCCTACAGTGCCCCAGTATGACTTCCTCCAGTCCAATGATCCCGTGTAAACTCAGGACCCAAAAGTTACAGTATAAAATACTGTCCTGCCACTCTGCATGTGTCCAGATAAAGTGCTAGAAAATACTCTGAGACATAAAATTAAACTCCTTTACTGGAGGAGTCAAAAAAAAAGAATGGAAGTGGGAGAGAAACTCAGGGCTATCCTCATTCCTTAGATCTCCTGCTCCTGTGGTCAGGATTGTAAAGCACAGGAAGGACACTTGTTCTGCCCACATCGACATGCAGGCAGCCTCTGGGGCTACCCTTCTCCAACACGTCCACCCACAGCAAGACCACTGCAGTCAACACCCTGCCGTCATGGTGAAGACTGAGAAAGCACTGGACAAAGTCAACCGGTGACTGATGCCTACCCTAGAAATGTCATTGTGAGCCAGAGAGTCCTTCCACCTTAAAAAAAAAGAAATCAGAGTGCATCCTCCTGTCTTCTTCCTGGTGTTTCTGAGACTCCACGCATCATCTTCAAAGCGTGTTATATATCTCAGACTCTGTAATTAAGTGAGTGATGGAAAGGAAATGAATCTGCTTTACAGACTCAAAGATTTTTTTGAACAACTTGTCTTCCAGATATGTCTGTAAGTTACCAAGTAGGGTGGTGTTCAGGCTTTATCAATCAACCCAAGGTCCACCTCATAAGGCAGAAAAAGAGAAGCAGAAGAAGCACAGTCATTTATGGAGCTTTCCATTATGGATCTTTCCAGGCGTGCCCAGCTGGTTCACCAAAGTGGGCAGGCATTCGATTCCCACCTACAGACAGGACCAGAGGAAACCCAGCCCTGCTCAGGATACCTGTCTCCAAGCCCACGGTGCAGGCTCTACTTGTGCTACCGAAGCCCCTGGACCACCTTGGCAGCAGGGTTTCCCATTGGATAATTGGATAAATACAGTTACGCTTGGGGAAAGTGTGTCCCACACAGATCTGACAACATACAGCGGGTGGGCGTCCACAGTGGAGTCAAGTCTGGGGTGAGGACATAAGGAAACAAGGGACCACGTGCACAGCCATTTCTGGGTACAACAAAGCTAGCCAAAATGTACCTCTGAAAAAAAAAAACAAACAAAAAGCCTCTGTGGAATATAAACTCAATTCTCTCAGAAAATTAAAACTTTTCAACACTTGGATTTTTTTTTTGGTGATTTTACTCTGAGTAAAATGAAAGTCCGCGTTCTCAAGTCTAATGCTGGACAACCAAGGTGGAAATGTGGGGGGGGGGGGAACAAGGAGCAAAAAATGCCAACAAAACATCCCCACACCAGCCTCACCCTGAGACAGACTGCAGAGGAAGAGCTTGAGAATGTCTTCTGACCCCCAGAGGGCTCAGCCCCTCTGGACAGACAACTAACTGGTCCACAATCCTGGCTGCCTGAACGAACTACTGGTAGTGGGTTCCCCGGGAAGCCAGAGAGGCTCCCTTTCCACACAAAAAAAGTCTTCAGACTCGGTTTCAAGACTCTAGCTCTGGAAACTACAGAAGAGTTTCCCGGGGTGGGAGGCATTCAGAGACGGTTCAGGGAGCCTTGCGGACCCTGGGCTCTCTGGGGAAGCGTGCCACACACAACACACAGTGTGGAGAATCATTACATCAAGGTTGCAAATGTTTGCGTTTATGCCCCTAAGGATGAGTAGTGGGATGTAAACACACACAACTTGTTTATACACAAAGCTCTCTGAAGCAGTCTTTTATTTATGGAAGCACCAATACAAACTCATGATGTCTTCTGGAATATACAAAGTACATGATTATCAGGACCCAAGAAAGAAATTCAGAAAAGCTTCAGTGGATCAATACCATGGCCAGAGTCTCCAGTGCCATAGCCACAGGTCTGTCTGTACAGGGCTCTGGGAAATCAGGCCACAGGGCTGTAGCCATGACAGGAGGGGCTCCTGAACAGGATTGCTGCTCCTAGCCACCAAGTAAGAGGCCACATAGACTGGCCAAATTTGGGGCATTTGGGGCCGCTGACATGCCTTCCTGAAAAGTCAGGGCTGACCTGGCCTTCCATGGGGCTTCCTCTCTCCTCCCAGCAGGAAGCCAGCTGCTGTGCATTCCTAGAAAACAAGATTGCAAATCCAAACAAGGAAACCCAAGTGACACTGCAGGTTTTACAAACCACATACCAACAGGCCACTGGTGCCACCAAAGGGAAACCAGGCAGAACATGCAAGATCAACTGGCATGCCTCTGGATTCAATCAGCAAGCACAACTTGACATGAGAAACACACCACCTCCACAGCAGAAGGGAAGACAGCTCTGGTTCCCAGGGACCCTGAGCCCTGGAAGAGCCCCACAGCAACCACGGCCTGCCTCGGCCCCGCATGATTCCAGCTCAGAAAACGTCCTATCAAATGTGGCCCCAGCAGATGGTCTCACTGCATGACCCTGGGTGTGATTCAGATTTGGCAGCTCATCCAAACCTACACTGCCTATGTGCAAAAGTTCACCCCTGCATTTGTCATCAAGATGGCTAAAGAGGGGCTCCGCGGAGGAAAAACACAGGCGGAATGAAAGCTGAGGGTGGAGGGGAGGTCCACACCCTCAGAGCATGGCCAGTGGCCTTGAGGCTTAGAAGACTCTGCGAGGGAGCCAGCCAGCCAGCCTTCTCCCCGAGGCCTGCTCTCTTTTCTGCCAGTCATGGCTGCCCTAATGCATGTTCTTTCTCTGTCAGGACTGAAGCATGAATGTGTTTAAGTCTCCCCAAACAGTCCCTCCACGTCCCCAGGGCACAGCCTGGGCTTCCCTGAGACCCAGCAGCATTCTTATCACAAAACCCACCGTGTATTTACACACTGGGATGAAATCATGGAGCTGTTTTAACATGTTTATTTGCGGGAGCAATGAACCCTGAAATATTGGTCGGGGTTCCTGTAGATTTTCCGAGTTTGCTGCTGGGGCACCTGGGTTTCATGGACACATTTGCATATGAAAGAGCTGCACTGTGGACCTGTCACAATATTTTTTGATAGGCTAAAGGCGCGTTTTACGACAGGGTTCACAGTTACTGGAGAATGTGTTCACAATATGGTTCTGCAATCTGCCCACCTCGCAGAGGCGGCTCTTTGTTTTGATCAGGCTGGGGCTGGCTGTCACTCAGCGTTCATACATTATACAGACTGGCATCAGTGAGGGCCAGCCCACAGACCTCTGTTCAAATAATTAGGAGGCGGCTGCGGGGCTCAGCGTTGCCATGGCGGCAGGGTGGTCACATTCCAGGAAGGTCGAATGCCTACCTCCCCACCCCAGCAGGCAGTGAGAGGCACACATGTCACTGCAGTGAATATGCATAATTGCCCCCCATAAGCACTGCAGCACAGCTCACACCACACCCTGAAAGGGTCCCTAATTCCTAACCAAACGCAGCTTACAGATAACATTGGGGTTTTTTGTGCATAACAGAACATGGGAAAAAGCTTGTGCCATAAAGCTGCAAAACCTATCTCAAGCATCTTTTAAAATAATATACCAAAAAAATGCTTAGGAGGAATTCAACAAAAATAATAACAATGATGTGTGTGATAAGCCTCTGAGTTTTCAAAAATTAACTTTTTTTCAATATTATTTTTATTTGGCACAAAATCTTCCCACAGATCTCTGTTTTACAGCTTAACACTCATGTCATTATCATGCTGTTGGAAAAATTTATTGCAATGAGATATTTCACACAGTGATGTAGTTGCTAACATCTGATTCAGACAAAAGTACTTTTGCAATATATATATATACACACACACACACCTATATACATATATACATATATGTATATAGGTGTGTGTGTGTGTGAGAGAGAGAGAGAGAGAGAGAGAGAGAGTGTGTATTCCTTTTTTGGCAGTACTGGTGATTGAACTCATGCCTAGAGCTTGCTAGGCAGGAACTAATCCACTTGGGCTACTCTCCCAGACTTTTTATGTTCAGGTCTGTCTGTCTGTCTGTCTGCTGAGGCCACCCTCAGATCGCTATTACTGACTCCATCTCCTGAGCAGCTGGGATTACAAGCACCCGCCAACCCAGGCACAGAAAATGATATTTGTAATAAGTCATCAAGTTCCTCTGAGCAATGGTCACTTCCTGCTTCCTACAGTATCAACTCACGTCACGTGATCATCAGTCACTTCTTATTCCTAAAAATCCCCACATGAAGGTTTGGAGTAGATGAAGAAAAGCAAGAAGACCACGCAGTTCCCAGGCCACACAGTGGCCCAGGCTGGACAGCTGGTGCTGAGGCTGCACACTCCGTCTCCAGTGCAGACACTGGGCCCTCGGGCTGCACACTGGGTCCTCACACGGCCATCAGCTGCTGCTCTGTGACCCTGTCCTGTTCGCCTGCTCCTGGTCTGGAGCACCTGCAATGGCCACAGAATCCCATTTCCCACACATCTAATATTGCTGCATCTCACTTAACAGGCCAGGAGTCCTGCACCTTCCCAGACCACCGAGACCATGTCCACCTTTCCTCAAAAGCCTCAGAATTCTTTGAGCTCCTTGGAGCCCATGTCACTTGCTTCCTGTTGGCACCCCACTCCCAGACTTCACTTCTGCCAAGTCCCCATCCTCCCCCACCACAAATCCACACCAAGACTTCCTTTCTGTCCTCCCTCCCCCACAGACACACCTAGGCTTCCTGCTCACTGGAGCCAGGCTGGCCCTCCTCCCTGGAGATACCAGGCACCATGGCCATCGTCAGATGCAGCATCCTCAACCCCAACAGCAGCTGGGACCTCGTGCAGGGCTCTGGCCCCACACCTGCCTCTGGAAGGGTACAGAGATGATGTGGTGAACCCAGCATGGTGACATGTGGGGCTGGGGCAATCGTGCCTCTCCTTAATTGCTCATGGACTCAACTGTCCCAGTGCAGCCAATACATGTGACCTGCTATGGTCCTGGCTTCCTCCCCTCTCACCAGACATGGACCCACAGGGCCCTGGAGGCGCCCACCGATCAAGGGTACCAGCTCCCTTTCCTCTTTCCTCTTTCCACCAAAGACATCGCTTCCATTGCCCAGGATCTTCTCTCCCCTCCAGTGCAGAAGGTCCCAGGTCATGCATATCCAGTCCTGGCCTCATCCCCATCAACTTCTGGCTAGAAATCAAAACATATGTTCAAATCACTGAGAAAAATTATCAGGAAAACCCATTTCTGGTCTCAGCAATAAACACAAGTGCGGGGTCTTCCCAACTGGGAATATTGGGCAGGAGGGGGTCAAAGGCTCAGGAGGGGGTCAGAGGCTCAGGAGGGGGTCAGAGGCTCAGGAAGGACATGTTCTCAGTTGGGACAGAATATTTCACTGTAAACTTTGGGATTCAGAATCCCAAAGTGGTTCTTTCACTGAGAGCCTTCGGCACCAGCCAGCCCCCAAATGACGAATCCAGAAGAGAGATTAGCCCATACCTGAGAAGGCCAAGTAGCCCACAGCCCTGCGGCCAGAGCCCAAAACCCAGAGCTGATGGCAGCCCCCACCTCTGCCCCTAAAAACAAGACTGGATTTTCACTCAGTACTGGTCAGGTGACAACAGAAAATAAGAATCTACCTTTGTTCTTATCTTTTTACTTAAGATTGTGAAGTGTCAAAACTGGTTCTACGTGAACAATGAAAGTAAACGGAATGTAACTATTCAATGATCTGCCTCAGTACCACGGACCTGGAGACACTTCAAACCCCATAAAGACTCCTGGAACAGAAGTCAAACAAGTATGGCCTATGAGCTAAATCTATCCCACCATGGGTTTTTAGTTTCGCTGGTTCTTTGTTGTGTCAGATCTGGGACTTGATCTCGGGGCCTGGGTGCTGTCTCTGAGCCTTTTTCTGCTCATAGCTAGCACACTACCACTTGCCCACAGCTCCATTTCTGGCTTTTTGGAAGTTAACCAGAGATAAAGGTCTTATCCCATGAAAGTGGCGCTGTGGCTCAACGTGGTAGAGCTCTAACCTTGAGCTAAGGAGCTCAGGAACAGTGCTCAGGTCCAGGGTTCAAGCCCCACGAGTTTCATCCTTTTCCTGAGTCAGAGCTTGAGTCCTATAGACCCCATCTGCAGGCAGGACATCTGGGTCACCTGGCTGGCCTCCCGACGCAGCCCAGGTCTGTGTGCATGGACCTTACAAGATTTCAAAATCATAGAAGAAAAGCAGACGTCCAGAGTCCCGTCAGCAGGTGGAGAGCTCCGAGTCCTCCTCATGAAAGCTCACTCCCACCATGACCCAGGGGGCGCCCGCTTGACTGCCTTGGTAAAACTTACGTCTGCACCACTACCACCCTACAGTGTAACACCCAACACAACACACGCATATACCCACATACACGTGAGTAACACACACATACACACACAGCCAAAAATGAACAAACCTTCAAATATTTATATAGTGAAATATTTAAAGTTATACATCAAATGCTTTTGAGAAGAAAAAAGAGGAAGAATCAGAGTAATATGCAGCAAAACAGGTTTTTGATTCACACCAACAGGCATCTTGGGCATGGTGCCACTGCAGGTCTGACCTCCTCACAGACAACGCCACATACTCCTATTCTCAGAACACCCCCCACTGTCCCCGGGCCCCACTCTGCGAACACACAAGCCATGCCGTGTGCAGGGAACACAGACCTCATGAGGCGTGCAGTGGCTCCTCCACTGCCAACGGCTCTCCAGCGGCTGCAGCATGCATTCCATACACAGGAAAGATACAGCTGTGGGAAGCTTCCTTCGGGAGGCCGTGGGTTAGGATGGTACCTGGACAGCAGGGCCCTGGGTGCCACGGAGGACTGCGCTGGCCGCGTCTGGGTGCTCTGTGAGCCGTCAGCAGGGGCAGATGCCTCATGGCTGCTCACATGAGGTTTGATCTAACGCAATCATCTGTAAGGATGAAACTGTTCCTCCAGGCACTACACTTACTGAACATGGCTTTGGTACGTTACAAATATTAACTAGTCCATCAATACTGAAAGACAGAATGATACCCAAGTGACTCTGACATGGAAGCTAAGGAGGGGCTGGCTGAGGGAGGAGGGGGCACAAAGGTGAAGAGACGCAGGGCCATTCCCCAGGCCTACAGCACCCCACCCACCTCTCAACGTCAGGCCTAGCCTGGCACCACGGTCCTTCAAGGACCCCACTGCAGGGGCAGAAGAGGCACGGAGGAGGGGTGCCAGACAGCCATGTCGTCCAGAAGCCCGAGGCCGTGAACCAAAGCTGCCACGTGCAGAGTGCGTGCTGCCTAACAGCCCACCATTTCCAAATTAGCCAATTTCCCATCCTGAAATGTTCTGCTCATGTTTACAGAGCCAGGCAAAGCAAATCTGGATTTGAGTCTGGCGCCCGGGGACGCCTCCGCTGGGCTCAAGGCATTCCATCCTCAGGCACAGGTCAGCGAGGGGCACCAGCACCGACCCAGCCCCAGCCCGTCAGACGCATTGTTTCTGCAGCTGCACGGACAGTGCTGAAGGAGGGGAAAGGCCCCTTTATTTAAGAGGCTCATCCCTGGAGCAGATTGAGAACATCAGGCGATCAACAGGAAAATGAGCTACAAATCTGTGCACCCAGAAAGGATGCCCAAGCTGTCTAACCTCTTCCGTTTTCCTCCACCCGAATCTACTCAAGTTCAGCAAACACCATCACATTCACTCCTGTGATTCCGTGCAGGTGGGGAGGGTGGGGGCTCTTTCCCTTCCCTGGTTTCTAGGTCCCTCTCTCTGAAGCAATGCTGACAGGAAGGATCACACTTACCTTCCCACAGTGATCACCCCAGGCATAGGTGCAGGGGTGACACATGACCTTCCCAGCTCCCCCTGCTAACAGAGGGGGGGGGTCGGTCAGTGAGTCAGTGCCGAGAACCACAGCTCCCGGGTCCCAGGAGCATCCTGAGGCCCATCAGGAGTGCAGGGAGCCGGCCTGGCAAGCTGAATTTGACCGGTTTTCTCAAACCGATGGGTCAAGTTAGGTAGTATGACAGGAGCAGCAGGGCCTTCGCACCCCGTGGCTTGGTGCAGCACGGCTCCAGAGGCAGGGGCCAGGCTCCCTCAGCACTCAGCAATGCAGGCAGGCAAGGGTGGAGTTACCACTGTCTGGCTCCCCCCTGGACCCAAGGTGGGTCTGTACCACAGAGACCACCCCACAAAGCCAGAGAGGAGGGGGGGCCGGAGAACAACAGGTTCCCAGGAAGCAAAGGAGGACTTCAGCTCTGGGAAGAACACTGGCTATCAACCTGAGCCGCTGTGACCCTGAGTGCAGTGAGGGTGGATGTGCCCCCCGAAAAAAACAAAATCAAGTGACAGGCTGCTCGGGACTTCATGGGACAATGGTGCGGTGAGAGCAAGCTCAATGTCCACACTTGAATGTTCCAGCAGTATCTCTAACAGGCAACAAGGAATGTCCACCAAGAGGCCAGGATACCAACAGCTGCTTGGCGGAGGGCGGGGGTGGGGGGTGCAGCTGTTGCCTCAGTGCTCCCTCCCTGCAGACACTCTGAAGTACAGCCCAAGTTCCAACCCAGGAACCAAGAAGGGGCCCAGGGGCCACTGGCTCTGATGTTAGAGGGACCAAGGAGGTAGCTGACTTCCAGAAAAGAATGTATGTGTGCCATCATAGCCAGGGGCCACCAGGGCAGCCCAGACAGAGCTGGGCTGAGGCTGTATGAAATACTGTGACACTGGACCAGGAGCGTGGCCAGGTGGTAGAGTGCTTGCCTAGCACACATGAAGCCCTAGGTTTGATTCCTCGGTACCACATACATAGAAAAGGCTGGAAATGGCACTGTAGTTCAAGTGGTAGAGCTCTAGCCTTGAGAAAGCCAAGGACAGTGCCCCCAGGCCCTGAGTTCAAGACCCAGGACTGGGCAAAAAAAAAAAAAAGAAAAGAAAAGAATGATGACAAATTAGAAGGAGGAAGGGGAGGGGAAAAGGAAGGAAGGGGAGAGGAGGGGAGGGGAGGGGAGGGGAAATACTGTAACATAACTTTCTCACCAAATTTCTAAAAGTGTAATGTATCCAAACTGGCCAAGACAATGTGCATGACAGTAGAGGTGATTTCAGTTCACCCTGTGTCGTCTAAGTACCCAACACTGCTACTGACTGGTTTCACTCCATTTTCCCAACCATAGGGAGGCATGAATGACAACCCATTTCCATGGACTGGCTGAAAAATACTGGCCCAAAGTAACCAGGTCATTTTCCAAGGTCACTCCTGACTGCGATGGCTCCAGTCACACACCTGGCCCTTGGACAACTCTTCATCAGGGTGTGAGAAAGACGCTACTGTAACACTGGAAAGCTAACGTTTGGGCTTCATTAGCCATGACTGAAAGGATGCTGGGGAAAACCCAGGATGATTCCAAGGAGCACTGGTAAGTCACCAGTGAAGGCTGTGAGCCCTCAGGGACTCAGCCTTCTTTTCCTGCCTGGTACCTGGGCTTATAGTCCAATCCCTTCCTCATTCAGACCCAGGATCTACTCCTCACTGCCTCCTGCTCACCAAGTCCTGTGACACTGTGTTAGGCTCTCTCAGACAATCCATGAGACTCTCTCCCCTCTTAATTCAGTCTCCCCAACTTGGTCCCTTTGTGGAGCACTGGCACTTGATATGCTTGAAATCTAATTTTCTGTCTACCTCCCAAGTTTTTTTTGTTTTTGTTTTACTGTAAGGAATAAATAAAATTATACATGTCATAAAACAAGGAGTTTGGCACAATTTAAGTGTTAATGTTCAGTGGCTGTTAGCATCGGTGATTAACAGCTGCTATTAAAATTTTAAGTCTCCTAATTTTAAGCCTTTATGGCACATTATCTAAGTATATGCTTTATAATGAGTTTTAGGAAAGAAAAGCTAAAATAATTAAGTCCCTTTTAGTTTATAAATCCTTTACTCCAAACTGCATGCCCAAACTATACCTGAAAATTGTTGTAAATGTGAAGTGAAGGTCAGGAAAAGAAAAGGACTGCAGGAAGCCAACTGCACTGAACACACGGGGGTCTGGGGGGAATCAATCTGCAAGAACAGACCCGGTGTCCAGGGAAGCAGAACCCACTCACCATGTCAGGCAGAGGAGGAGTGGAGCCCACCACAGCCTGCCCCACCAAACCTATGCAAGTACACAGTTCCAGTGAGACAGAAATCATCAGCTCCTACGAACTTGTGGAGTCTAGATCCTATCCAAAACAAATCCAAATAACCACAGTAACTAAAGGTATCCTGGCCACAGTGATGATTAGGAAGACCAACTCTAAAACTATCTATGTCTGACTACATAAAGACTAAAGCCTTCCTAAAGCTACTATTTTGCAGTGGGTCAAGTCCCCCACCCTGGACAAACACCGCATGGAAGGCTGCTCAAACTGAGTGACTTGAGAGTATTAAAGATCAGTAAAGGTAGGTCATGGAAAAAGGTTAAATTAAAAAAAAAAAAAAAAAAAGGTTTGCAGCAAGGACAGAAGCAGTAACCCGAGCCTAACCTCTCGGGAAAGCCTCCCTCAGTCAGCGGTGTGTATAGAAAGAGTAACTGCTTTGGGCACAGAAAAATCTACTTCTCGGCGTGTTTTAACCTGGCTTTGAAAGCTCATGCTCACTTAGCTGCTATTGCTGGTCTCCCCACACATATCTGTTCTGTTGTAGGAATTTTTTTCCTACATTACAATTAATCCTTAAAATTACAACCCCCTGAAGGCCATTTCAGCATGCCAAAAACGAAAGCAAATGTTTCCCTTCTTCTCTGCAAATTCATAAAATGTGAGCCCTGCCCAGTCCCCAGAGACCTGGTATGACTCTGACTTTTCAATTCATTCAAAGTTTAAAAAATAGAATAATTAGAGATTCACATTTGTTCCTCTTATAAGCATCTCTGGGGGGTTAATAACAATATTTAAAAGTTGCACAATAACCTCCTGCCTCAGTGATGTAATATGGACAATGTCTTCTCAAGCTTTTCATAAGCCACAGTGATTTTTTTAAATTATACACTCAAAGTTCACTTGACTACTAATTCTTAAAAAAATTATTTAGACAAAAAAATATATTTACTTAAGTTATTAGTTGGCTGGCTATAGTAGCACACACATGTAATTTCAGAAGGATGTGAGCTCAAGGCCAGCCTGGATTACACAGCAAGGCTCTATCTTTTAAAAAAAAAAAAATCTAAACATTCTAAAGGTTTATTTCTGTCTTATCGAGTGATTTCAAGTTGAATACAGTGGATCAGGGTGGAACCCTGGGGAGGAAGAGCTTCCTACATATCCACATATGAGTTCTACTTAATAGACTGAACTGCTCGAGGGAGGAGGGAGGGGGGAGGGAGGGAAGGGGGGGAGGGAGAGAAGGAGGGGGGAGGGAGGGAATTATTCAGCCCAAAACACATAGGATTTGTCAAATTTTTCTCCAAGGAGCTCTCCCAGTTTATATTCCTTCCACAGGGCAACTATCCCCCCTTTGCCAGTTCAGGGACTCAGTTTTTAATGTTGAATTTGTAGACAGAATTAAAACAAAAAAAAATTATTTCAACATTGTAATTTCCCTTTAAGGAAAGTCAAACATACATCTTACTTGTCCCTTTATTTCTTTTACACAATCTGAGGTCTGTGATTTCCTTCTGTGGGAGAATTTGTTTTTTCATATTGTTTCATAGACACTGTTTATATATAAATAACCATTGTTCATTGCATGTTATAAATACTGCACTTTTCTTGCCTTCTGATTTTATTTAAAGTCTTCATGGCGTGCATAGGCTGATCCAGCATTCAGATACTGTCAAAGAAAACCCCTTTCATTCTCCTCTGTCCTTAGGATCTATTCCAAGAACACACAGACAATCAAAAAGTTTCTCTCTCTCTTTTTTTTTTTTAAAGGAAGGGATCTATCTTGGAAGAGCTGCAGGCAAAGCAACAATAATTTGACCCAGTTTTACAAGAACCCAGTTTCCCCCCAGGGAAAAACACATAGCTGTCCTCTGAAGTCAGGAAGGCCTCAAAATACTTTCTTCTGACATAGAAAAAAAGGAGGGGGGACAGGAGGTGAGAATACTGCCAAGAAGACGTGTGATCCACATTTCCAGATAAAGTTAAAAAGGGTATAGTAAATAATTTGCCCAGAAACACTAGGAAGATAATGCTTTGGGGGGAAGATGTCTTGGGCTTCGAGACATCATCTCAACTTGAACGATGCTGGCCCACTCCTCCACAAGAGAGGCCTTAGGCGGCACCAAGGACACAGGACGATAGGATGGTCAGATACTCTTTGAAGTCTTGTGGCCTCGATGACCCCCCTGAGTTCCTGGACAGTTGAGGCTGAGCAGGGGCGAGTGAGGGCTCCACCCACAGGTCGCTGTGATGCCCAGGAAGACGGCAGAGCTGTGCCTTCACTGCACTACCTGCCTTCGTCACAAAAGAGGCTCCACTCATTGGTTGTTTCTCAGGAAGCCTGCTCTTCTCCAACAGCATTCTTCTCAAAGTCTACATGGACCTGGGACTACTCAAGTAAAGGAACCCGAATTTGTACTGACATACTCCCCGGTATGTGCTCCAAGTAGTGAAGACAGTCCACACTAATGCACAGCCGTGATGGAGAAAGGGGCGGATGTGATTTAAACAAGTGGGGTGAGGGTTGCGTTCCCTGCCCTGCCTCTCCCCGCTCTGTGTAAAGAGGTGTCTTGCCTTGGGACGAGGAGAAGGAGCCATCTACACTCCTGCGGGGATCTTCGGTGCTCCAGAAGTAAATAAAACTGATTTTGTACCAGACCCTCCAGTGGCTTCTGCTAGAGGCTGAAGAGCAAAGCCCCCATCCCCGCCCCATGCCACTCGTAGCTCTCTCCTCCCTCAACTACAACCACCTTCTCCCTGGCCCTCACACATGCCGTCCCCAGCCACAGGACCTGGCACATCCAGCTCCCACTGAGAGCTAAGAAGCCTAACAGTGCACTAAAATGTCTCTATGCCAGCTGCCCTTTTCCATCCCCAGACCCACCAGCAACTGGCATCTTACAGAATGGAGCCCTGCTGCCCACATAGAGCTACTAGGTGACTCTAGCTGACATCGCTGTCCATTCCCAGATATTCCACAGACACCCACAGAGAAAGCTCAGGTGCTTTCAAAATTGTTTAGCAGAGGATGTGGACACACAGATAAACACGCACTTACACGGGGGGGGGGGGGGGGGGGGGACACGGAGAGAAAAAGT
Organism: Megascapheus bottae; assembly: GCF_031878675.1. NCBI lineage: Eukaryota > Metazoa > Chordata > Mammalia > Rodentia > Geomyidae > Megascapheus > Megascapheus bottae. The sequence continues at coordinate 36,594,153 of NC_143529.1, read as the reverse complement.
GTGTGTGTGTGAGCACCACAGATCCTAACTCATTCCTAACACTGTCATTTAACAAAGGATTCTTGTGGGCCACTGCTAGCCATGTGCCAGCCCTGACGTATGCTAATGCACCATTAGTTATGCCTGTCCTCCCCCTGCCAAAGGACCATGGGTCCTGGAGGGAGGACTCTACCAATTAGGTGGCTCACAAAGGGATATGGTAAAGCAATTACCTGTTAATTTCAGTCCTCCCTTTCATGTACCAGTGCATACCTGGAATAGTAAGCAATCGAATGTTTCTATTTACCTGTGATATGTGTTTCTCTTTCTGTTTAACTTCTGGTCATTTGCCGGGGAAGAGTAGGAAAAAATAGCACTCTTCAAGCAAAACTGTCTTAGGATTTAGCTACAAAATTTCCCCTAGTCTGAATCCCCTCAAGGGGATCGGGGTGCTCAGTTAGCTTCTGAATTCAGACTCTATTCAAGTCCACATGGTGTCTGTCGTTAAAGGAAGCAGACGGGTTTGAGATAGGGCTTCTGGACACGCACAGTACATGTGCAGAAGTGCAGATTGTAAACTCAAAAACTTCTTGGCTGAATCACAGAGATCTTAGACCCCTGGACCAGCTGCTTCAAAGTCCATAAGGGTACTAAATAAATATACAACTACTGCATTATAATCTATATTTACTGGCTAATCTCACCTGGGAAACGAAGACAACTTCATGTCCAAATATCCTGAGCCATAATCACAGAAGAGAGAAAGGTGAGAGGTCACAGAGAAGACAGCCTGAGACACAGGTATATAGTCTGGATACTGGTCTAGAAGAGTGCCCAGGCCTGGTGTCAGCTGGTGGGACAACCCAGACTTGGGGCTTGCGATGTCCCTGCCTGCGATCCTGGATGGGGACACCCATGCATAACCTACAACTCTTCTCGTGCCAATGTGAGGAAGTGGCAGGTTCAAACTCACAGGAAGTCATCCTAACTTCCCTTAGCCTCTGAATACGACCGCTACTAACTGTATGTGTCAGTTTGAATATGCACAAAGGCCAAGCGCAATTCATAGATCATGGGGAGGGGCCCAGAACACAAGGCAGTGCCCCTGAGAGCTCATTACCAGAACCCAGCTGACATGAATTATTTACTGCAGTCCTGGTCCCTGATTACGCATATATATCGCACGCTGTGTTGGGGCATCTGGGCCCCACTCCGTCATGGCTGTCATCCAGAGGCGCCGGGTCCATGCCACCCGAAAGGCTCAATTAGGGAGTGCCTGCAGAGATGAGAGGTGGGACCTGGAGCAGAGTCTGGAAGGCCCTCCCTCCCAACTCTGGAGCTCCCCACAGACCCCAGGAGCCCACGCCCTGCTTTTCTGGGAGAAGACACCAAGGGAAACAAAAGGCAATTTGGAAAACAAAGTCCTGAAATTACGCTGAGATTACAATTAGAAAATAAAGCATGTCTGATTGTTCTCTAGTGAGACTGCAGGGCACAGACTGGAATAATTTTACATAATTATTAACATCAATACTGATGCAGGGCTGCCTGCGCAGAAGCCTGAAATGACCGGGTTCTGACCAGTGGCTGGAAGGTGAGGACTGCTGCAGAGGGCTTCCTCATCTCCTCTGTCCACACAGGTATCACATTTATAATTCATGAATGCTCTTTAAAGAACTGAAGGCATTTACACCAAATCCATGGCCATGGAAACAACTCACGGCTCTAGATTTTGCTCCACCTGGAATGGACATACAGCAGTTCTCCACAACTAACTCCACCTCCCACTTGTCAGCGGGAAGCCCCTAAACCCCACGGCCTCTGGTTTGGAGAACACATGCGGAGTGGGCTAATGACACGCCAGTGGTCTCTGCAGGCCTGAGCATGGCCCATAACTCACAGCCTCGACAGCGATCAGAGCCATCTACCCATGCCATGTCCAGACCAGGAAGGTCTGCCATGACAACGGCCAAGCTGCACAAGGACGCCCTGACCTGCTCTTACATTCACCACACACCCTGGCTGCTGAGAGCGTACAATCTTCAGGGAGACTCTCCATCATCACCGTGCTCTGTGGGTCTCAAGGAAAGGGAAGGAGGGCTGGCAAGTGTGTAAAGAAGGTGCCCTGAGCTGGGGGTAGAAAGGTCTCCACTGGCAGAGGGGTACATGAGGTGGGGACCAGAGTGAAAGCAGTCCTCACCCAGGAACGACGGCAGGTCAGCACTCCAGCCTAGAGGCTGGCAGAGAAGAGAAGCCCAGGTAGGAGATTCATAAAAAGGAACCTAGCCAGAAGTCCAACATGGGAATGAACACGGGGAAAGGACACGGCCGGAGCCAGGACATGTGGAGGACAGCCTGGCTGGCTCCATCACACCCTTCACAGCAAGGTGTCTGCCTATGTAAAGCCCTAACATGGCATTTCAGAGGGGGTTTTAGGAGGTGAGCAAGACTCCTTGAGGTCATAGAGTCAGTTGAGCCTTGTGAGGAGAGCCTGCCGAGCAAGCACAAGGGCCCAAGTTCAATACCCAGTTATGCACTAGTGAATGCACACACTCACTAGCTGTCTGTGTTTGTCACTCCCCTCTAACCATGTGAGAAAGGAGGCAGATGTGCAGAGGCAGGGAGAGGCCTCAGCACAAGCTACTCACACTGCCTTGGCACCTCTAGCCCCACACTATGGGACAATTTCTAGTGTCTGAGCTCTCTAGGCCACACCCAGAGCCAGCCACAGTGGACTCAAAAGTAATGGGGTGTTGGAGCACAGCAGACCCCCTGGGCCAGGCTAATGGCCTGGGCAGTAAAAATGGGGTATGGTGCCACCCCATCAGACCTAGGGTGCCATGGTGGTTCCTTCAAGAATGGTGTCCACACAAATCAGAAGCCAAAAACTAGGTCAAAGTTCACTGCAAAGGTGGAGAGAAGCCAGGTGCACTGTCTGTCCAGTCACTTGGCTATGACCAAGGAGCATCCTGATTCTCAGTGGAAAACTGCTCAACAACCAACTCACACTGGCTCCAGGGAAGGATTCAAATGGTAAAAATGGCTTTTCATGGGCTGGGAGTTTAGCCTAGTGGCAGAGTGCTTGCCTAGCATGCATAAAGACCCGGATTCGATTCCTTGGTACCATATACATAGAAAAAAGCCAGAAATGGTGCTGTGGCTCAAGTGATAGAGCTCTAGCCTTAAGAAAGTCCAAGGACAGTGCTCAGGCCCTGAGCTCAAGCCCAGGACTGCAAAAAAACAAAACAACAACAACAAAAAAAACAAGGCTTTACACATTGTTTAGAGATGGGAACGAGTGCCTAGAGACAGAAGTGGGGTGCCCCGAATGGGCATGAAAACCACCAAGCCCACAGCGGGAGGGTACAAGGGCCTCTCCACTTCATTCAGCCAAGAACAAAGATAGAAGGAAATGCAAGGGCTCTGAGGCCACAGGGTCAGCACCCAGGCAGCAGGCAGAGCCTCAGGCCATGACAGATCAACACCCCAGTTCCACCCTAGCATCAACACAGAGTCTAAAATTATCAACTTCCTCCAGATCCAAAATCAGCTGACACAAACACTCCCACATCAGTACCAGCTTGTATAACTCATGCTTTAACCTCTGATGCTTTTCCTGCAGGTCTCACCTCTCAGGCCTGCAGGACAGCACCCCCCTGGGGACTGGAGGAAAAGGATGGGCCACACCCTCTACTCAGCTCCTGGGGACAGAAAAGCCAGGGGAGGCTGGGATACCTCTGCATCTTTGCTTTTGTCTACCTTTTCTGAAAAGGAAACCGGGACTGAGAACTTGAATTTCTTCTTCTAGCCCTGCTGACCAAGACCACCAACTACTCTTCAGTTTACATCATTACTTGTTTATCAGCGAATGAGGGCAAAATAAAAAGCAAGTCACCTTAAACTGAATGCCTATGTCGTCCCCCAATTCCTAGGTGGCAATGCTATCCACCAGCAGAGGGTGCTGACGCTCACAGGTGTTTCTGAGGGAGGAATCAGTCAGTATCCTTCTCAAAGTCACCCACGAGCCCCCTCTCGCTTTGCCCACGTTGGAACGCAGTGTGAGGCTGCTTCTGCACCAGGAAGCAGCCCTCATCAGACACCAGATCTCCCAGCACCAACAGAATCATCGACGTCACTAATCCATGGTTTTATTCTGCTACAGAATTTCAAATGTGCTAAGACACAATTCACCTGGCTGACACCGCCAGGTGGACATAGAGAATCCCAAGTCCCAAAGACCTTAGTCAATCTCCACGGGGACCCCATGGGGTCCCACCCATCCCTGCCTCCTCCTCTTCACTCCAAGTCCTTCCTCAACTACCGAAGGATCCAGTGGCCAGCACAGAGCCCGGAGTTAGGTATCACAGAGGCAGTAAAGAGACGACCCAACAGCTCACCGACAGGGCAGCCCCAACGCTGCCTATAATGTTCTGTGACCAGTATCCTTCTTGTTTTGTTTCTCCCGGGTCTTCCACTGAATGACCTCAAGACCTCCCATTAGTTCCCTCTCATGAAAACTGCTCATCTTGATCCCACCATAAAAACAACATGAGAATGATTTTTTTTTTTTTTTTGGTTGAAAGCCAAGTAGCAGCAGCAGACCTCTGTTCCAGGACTGGCTCCATTGTTTTCTGGGTTTGAGAGCCACCCATGTCACTTCTCTAAGCCTCATCAGCTCCCATTGGTCTTCCTATCTTCCCAGAGTGCCAGGCCACATTCACTCACTCCAGCACAAGCAGGGGAGTGGCTGTCCAGGACAGCCTCTCCTGAGGCCTCGCCCCGCCCCCCCAATCCCTGCCAAGCCCTCTCAGCTGGTAAAAGCAATCAGTGACTTCTTTCCAGGGCCAGATGACAAGTGGGAAAAAACACAATGGAATTTTACAGAATCCATTCAGACCTGACTCTGAGCCTCAGGCACTGTCTGCCACAACCCTTCTGTGGGAGTTGGGACCAGATGAGCACCAGCAGGGAAAATGCTGAGGTTAGTGTCAGCGACATTCAGCAGAGTCTAGATACGGAGCCTGAAACCACACAGTGTGCTCACAGGGGATTGATTCTCCCACGTGCCAGGACCACCTGCTCAATCAGGAAACCTATGCCCCAACGGGCCAAGCATATCTGGGAGACAGAGACAGTCATTCAACAAGTCTTAAGTCAAAAAGATCAGATCTAAGTACACAGTTTTGCTTATCATGGTTACCAAGGAACAGTGTTTATTAGGGCAGGACACAGTATCTAGATACAATCTATTCTTCTTTTAAGGTCTAAAATGCTTACAGACTCCCAGAGAATGTTCCTACTGTAGTGCATGGCATGTAGGAACCCGGGGCCTCGCTCCTACGCTGCCCTCCTACCTCCAGACATCTGCCTGGATAGAGCCAGTGCATGTCTGAAAGCAGGATCTTCACAGACCTCCCTAGTTTTCATGGAGAATAAATGTCTGAAAGTACAAAACTTTATGTGTATGTAATCACATTTCTGAAATGCTGCTTTTTTGTGTTCTCCTTTACCATGTGGTGTAGATATGGTAAACTCACCAACTTGTTCTGTATCGAATGCTTCATCTGGCAACATGAGGTCACTGGGGCGGGCCCTGATGCTCAGGTGAGAGGACCCAGGGCTGCACACCCCCCATACAGCACACAGCAGAAAGGCCATGTGAGGACACACAGGATAGAGAACGTGCTGCCTGCAAGCCAGCAAGCAAGGCTGTACCAGAAACAGCACCTGGATCTTGGACTACGTGCTTCCAGAATGGTCTAAGGAATGACATTCCTGCTGCTGAAGCCCCCACCCCGTGGTACCTGTACTGCTAGATGGCGACTGCTCGGAGAATGCCAGAGCCAGAGAACAGAGGAGAGAAGGATGAACCAGGTGCAAGGCTGGCTGGGAAGGAGGTGACTTCAGAGTGACACAGAACAGACTGGAGGAAGAAGGTGGGTGGCGGGACGGGCTGGGGCACACTGAATCTGGCTGGCCACAGAAGCTCTCAAGTGGAGGTATAGAAGACAAGAGGGCGTGAGCTCTCCCGAGCCCCACTGAACCCACCCCGTCTTTAGGGAGGTAGCAAGACTCACAGTCTGGGGAGGGGACACAGCAACTGCTGATCACCTCTGTACACAGCACTGGTTGTGACCTGGCTATCCAGAGAGTTCTAGACTGTTCTCTCATCAGGGCTGTTTGGATTGGGGGTGAGAGACTTGAACCTGCACTGCTGCATGAATAACAAGACCACCAAGGCAACGCAAGAGGAACGGACTTCCAGGAGGCCCTTGGCCTCCTGCAATGGTGGCAAGTGCAATTCCTTGCAGTCATTTGGCAGAATCCAACCCCTCCCTGGTGCTGCCTGAGCAAATCCACAACTGGGCTCCAATCTTTCACGTCCCATGGCACGGGTGCAGGAACTGCTCTGGGTATAGTGACCCCCACACTGCACCCCTCACTTCCGCTCCCCTTTACCTCCCCGCCACAGGCAGACTAAGTGCGAGGCACTCAGCAGCACTGTGAGCAGGGTCTGCCTAGCGCGTGCGTGGTCAGAGGCCTGCCCACTTCTCTATGGGTGCAGGACAGCTAAGAGCCATGCCTGGGACGTTCCAGAGACACACGAGCTGCGGCCGGGGCTCGCAGCCACGTGCAGGTCTCCAAAGCAGAGCGGCTGGGTGGACCGGCTCTGACCTCCTGCAGGCTTTTTCCTGATTTTATTTGTGGAGCCAAGGCAGCAGGAGTAGCATGACGGGAGCCATTTTCCATATCCCATGTCACACCCTGCCCTCCACACATCTGGCTGGTTTATTCAGACAAACACCCCCTTCCCAGGGTCCAGTACCCCTCCCTGGGCCACGCCTGCATCCCCAGCCCAAGGTGTACGTACTTCCCCACCCCCATGCGCCCGATTAGGAGAAAAGAACACCAACACACACACACACACACACACACACACACACACACACACACACACTCTCCCTCCCTCCCCCCATACCTGTCCAGCACAGCCAGCTCCTGCCCCCAGTCCCTCCATGACCGCGAATAGGCACCACACAAGCTCCTCAGAGTCGCTGCAGCCGACGCAACTCAGTCTCCTCAGTGAGCGGCCAGACGTTTCCATGATGGCTTCCGCATGACCTCCATGACTAAGACACAGAAGGCACGCACACTCCAAATGGATCTGTCCCCGCATCCAAAGGCATCTGATTAAAAGCCTTTTTACCTACCCCACGCAAACAATGAGCTCATCTGTGTACACAACTCCACTCTGCGCAGCCACAACTCTAAATATTTAGACCAGTAAATTGGAATTCGCTTTCTGTGTACCTTTTACATAGCACCGCTACTCCATGCACTGAACCAAGGGGAGTGGAATCCAAGTTGACCTGTCTGCCCTGAGACCAAAGCCAGGCACCCCCCCCCACCCCACGGATCTGAGGCTCACCAAGCAAGAACAGCTCCCTGGGGACCCGGAGGGACCCTCTTTTGTACCTCCATCTGCCCTGAGTCATGACTCACCTTCCTGCAGTGTCACACAGGTCTGGAATTCTCTGCTGCCTAGCGGGAGGACATGGTACCTCATCTGCCCCAGGAAAACACCCAAACCTGCTCCGTCCTGAGACCCTTCCCTGCACAGTCCCTGCAGGCTGGAGGCCATTGGGCCGCAACCCTCTGCTGGGCATAACAACCAAGAGCCCAGCTCTTACACCGGCATGCAGGGCTTCACATGGCTCCTTCTGGTCACAGTAATGTCTGATCACCAAATCCAAGCTCCCACTCACTGTGGTTTAGGACTGGTGATGCATTCCTACTAGAGGATACAGTGAGCAAGGTTTCTTCACACTCCCCAGGAGTCTCAAAAGAAGCACCTCACAGATACCCCAAAGACTCTCAACTGCATGAGGAGCGGGGCGCGTTCCTACCCGTGCCATCATGAAGTCTTTATTAATTACCATGTAAAGAAATCAAAGAGGTGAGGGTTGGAAGTTTGGCCTAGCAGTAGAGTGCTTGCCTAGCATGCTCAAAGGCCCAGGTTCAACTCCTCGGTACCACATACATAGAAAAACGCCAGAAGTGGTGCTAAGGCTCAAGTGGTAGAGCTCTAGCCTTGAGAAAGTCCAAGGACAGTGCTCAGGCCCTGAGCTCAAGCCCAAGACTGGCAAAAAAAAAAGAAAAAAGAAATCAGAGAGGTGGCCATGAGTTCAGTAGAAATGAAGTAGAACCAAGAACCCCACAGGACACAAAACTCAGTCCAGGCACTACCACCACCAAGGCATCAGACACACGCCCAGGGACAACAGTGCAGCCACAGTTAAATCAAGCAGCTCCTTTTCAGGTCACTATGCTTCATTTGGCAAGTCAGAATTGATAGTTGAATAATCAATGAGCAAAGAGTATTTAAAAAGTGCAAACTGGGGCCGGGGAGTTTGGCCTAGCATGCATGAATACCAGAGTTCAATTCCTTGGCACTACATACATAGGGAAAAAAAAAAAAAGCCAGAAGTGGCTCAACTGTTAGAGCTCCAGCATTGAGAAAAAAGCCCAAGGACAGTGCTCAAGCCCTGAGTTCAAGCCCCAGGACTGGCCAAAAAAAAAAAAAAAAAAAAAGTGCAAACTAGTCAGTCTGTTCTAACATACCTATAAAACACTGGTACAGACAATTATGGGTGAGATGTGCTGGAAGGGCCGCCTTCCCAACCGGCCACTCAGAACCAGAGCTGACCTCTAGGCCTGCCAACCCTGGGGCTCAGGACGCACGTCCCAAGGCAACCGCTCGAGGAAAGAAAAGCCCCTGGGCAAGCAGACCCATTTAGGGTACCTGGGTGGCACCTGGTCTCAGGGCCTCACTGTGTATGGTCCGGGGTCCAGGCCCTGCACAAAGTCTGCCCCATCTCTGTAGATCTACAGCTACAGGGAGATGACAGCACATCCTCACCTTCACCTCTGCAGAGTTCCCTGCTTTAGGCTGGCCATGGGGACAAAACGGACAGAACAGGCTCTAGCCTCGGATGAAAAGCAAAGCTTAAGTAGAACAACTCCACCCGCAGTCTGGAAGCTGGGACGTTTGTGCACCTCCATCCCCTTAACTGGCTTTTGGTCAATTGCTATAACAAAGTACCAGTGAATGAGGGACTTCCCAGAGAGTGGTTCTGCAAGCTTGAAGTCCTGTCTGGTGCCTGCAAAGACAGAGTGAATGAGAACCCACTTTCTGCTTTGTGGACAACCCAGTCTTTAATATGTCCTCATATAACTTAAGCCACTGCAGCCCTGCCTTCTGCTGGTTGTTTTAGAGATGGAGTTTAGCAAACTTTTCTGCCTAGACTGGCTTTAGGACATTGACCTGCCTGATCAGTTTCCCGTGTAGCTAGGATTACAGGCATGAATCACTGCTGCCAGGATCTTTTGGGTTTCTTTTCATTGCCAATTTCCATTTTTTTTTTCTTTTCAAAATGGGGTCTCACTCTGTTCCAGGCTGATCCCAAACTCCTGGGCTCAAGCAATCCTCCAACCTCCGGTGCCTGAGTAGCTGGGGTCATCATAAAGGCATCAGTCTCAGGACCCATTCACCTCCTGTAGGCCGCCTCTCCACCACCACCCCACCCCCACAGGGCCTAGAACGGAACAATTCACCCCATATCACTGGCCTCAGAAACATCACTGGTTTTTCACTTTAGGACTGGATGTGAGAGGGGAAGAGAGCGGGCTGACCTCTACAGCTCCCCACCTATAATAAAATTCTACCATTCTTACAACAACTGAACCCAGTCATGTGGTGTCAGTGCCTAAGCCTCCGGAAGCTCAGAGAATCTCTAACGCCAGGGACTAACACAGGCACTCCTGGTCAAACACAGACCAGCTCCACGTAGTCCCCAACTCTAGGGGGCCTAGCAGGGCTTGTGCTAACTGCCGCTCCCAGGCCATCCCCACCTCAACACCCCCAGATTCCGGTGTGCGTCACACAGATCCTCTCCAGGGACTCAGGATCATCCTGCCTCTGCACAGCCTCCTCTCCCATTCGAGGGAGAGTGGCCGAGGCGGGTCATCTGAGCACCTCAATGGAGTCACCAAGAGCTATTGCTGCTCAGACCTAACACTCGTCCAGAGTCAGGGAAGGTAGACACCACCTGCCAGGGCGCAGCACGCTCCTGCACCATGCCCAGGTCTTACACAACCACCTCCAAGAACACAAATTAAACCCGATGCACCCTCTGCCACACAGCTGAGCAAAGCAATGCACAATTACTTCCCTGGGAAAGGAAGCAGGCTCTGCTGTGGTTCTCTTTCCTGCTTCTCAAACCCACCCGCACCGATGCTGACGTACTCTTAAATGGTCCTTAGCAAAGCAAATAACTGTACAAATGTTCTTTGCTTTGCAAGATAACAAGAATGTTCTTATTTAAATAGTCTTCCCATGGGCAGGGAGTTTGGCCTAGTGGTAGAGTGCTTGCCTAGCATGCATGAAGACCCGGATTCAATTCCTCGGTACCACATACATAGAAAAAAAGCTGGAAGTGGTGCTGAGGCTCCAGTGGTAGAGCTCTAACCTTGAGAAAGTCCAAGGACAGTGCTCAGGCCCTGAGCTCAAGCCCAGGACTGGCCAAAAAAAAAAAAAAAAAGAAAAAAAATAGTCTTCCCTACTTCACATTTCTGTTAAAAACAAGTTCCTGTTAATTTTCTATCCATTATCAGCTCTTTCTCTATATATTATGTTTTATATTACACACACACACACACACACACACACACACACACACAAGCTGTATCAACAGGGATTTATTTGAGCACTAACTTTAGGGAGGGATTTCCACAGACAGACAGCAAGGAGACACGTTTTGAGGGACACACACTTTGGTTATATGTCTCACTTCCTCCACCTACTGGCAGCTTGTGAAAATAAGCCTCCCGAAACTTTAAATTTAAAATAATTGGCACTGGCTAATGTACACAGCCTTGTTTCACTTAGCTGTAAGTGAGTTACACAATAATTTAAAGCATTATGTTTATTTATCAATGGTGAAACACCAAGAGCTGTCACATGAGAGAAGCAGTGGATCTATGTGAGAAAATGCAGTCCAGATTTCAATAACCTTTCCTTCCCAAGCACTAATTTCCACATTTCCTACACAGGGCACAGTCGATTGCTTTGGAGCCATACCTCTAGCCCTCTGGTCATTTCTGTCTGCCCTCTGTCAACGGATGTGTGGAGCCAGGCGTGGCTACGAAGGAGAGTGCCGGATGACGGCAAGCGCAAGACCCTGAATTCGAAGTCTGGAGTACCCAAGGAAGAAAGATGAAATGGGAAGAAAGAATATGTCTTGTTTTTATTACTCAAAGTTCATAATAAAAATATTAAATTTCAAAAATCTGAATGCTGACTTGCTACTAAAACAAAGGTGTTGAGGGGAAACTGTTTTAAATTACCAGCAGGGGGCAGCATCTTAAAAACTATGTAAGAAAAGAGCCGCTTTCACTAGAGACAGACACCAGATAGCAGTCTAAAGAACTAAGAGCCCACAGCAATCCATTTAAGTATCTCAAGTTCTATGTTCTTTCTGCATAGGAGTCTACAGTTATTACAAGACATGAATCTGCATATTCTAAAATTTCCCTCAAGAAATGAATTCATCTTTTTCCCTATACTATTAAACAAACTTTTTTTTTTTTGGGGGGGGGGGTCATGGGACTTGAACTCTGCCTGGACCATGTCCCTGAGCTCTTCAGCTGAAGGCTACTGCCCTACCCTTGAGTCAAGCCCCAATTCCTGTTTTCTAGAGGTTAACTGGAAATAACAGTCTCAAGTCCTTTTGTGCCCAGGCTGGCTTTGAACCTTGATCCTCAGATCTCAGCTTCCTGAGTAGCTAAGGATTACAGGCATGAACCACCATGCCTGGCTTTTGAACACACATTTTAAATCTCAAAGCCACAGTATATGTATGTATGCATGTATATATGCATACGTATGTGTATATTTATATATGTATATATTTTTTACGGAAATATATTTGTTATATAGTTATCAGACATTATTTGCTTAGATGAAACAAAAATCCTGTAACTCATGAACATAAAATTTATGATGTAAGATTATTCCTCAAGAAAAGTTTATTAGTACCGTAACATAAATGTGTGACATCAACTTCGGCCATGGCTGTGGAATCAAGCAACAGTTCTATTCCATTTTTCGTTTCTTGTAACGAGGCCTTGGTCTTTGGGGACACCATGACTCCACTCAACCTCTGCCTGCAAGCAGCCATCACTGCGATAGCTCTGGAAAGTCGCCGGCATTCTGATGTCTACTGCAGGCTGACGCTAAGCAGGTAGAGCTACATCCATCACATCCAGTACCTCACACTTGGCCTAGTGAATGAGACAATGGCAGCAGGATGGGCAGCATTTATTGTACAATCTCAGCAGCCCTCAATCCACCCACCACACCGGGGGTCCCAGAATGTTCCCATTCATCTATGACCACCATTGGCAGGAGCCTTCAGGCAGCCTCTCTGCCTGGAGAACTGGGACACCAGAGCTCCGGGAACTCTGCAGAAGTCTTTCCCATTTCAATCCTCCATTCCCCATCAATCTTCTCAGCCCAGGTCAACAACCCCAGCATCAGCAGCTGGGGGAGGGGCAACTCGGTCTTCTCTAGACATCACAACTACAGCAAACTCTGTGGCCAGGACTAGGCAACTGCACTGACCCACAATGCCAAGCGTCTGCACTGACCAGTCAAGACCAAGAGCCTGTATTGACCCCAGCAATGCCAGGCATCCTTACTGACTCCCTAGTGCCAGGCTATGCTCTGCAAATGCCTGACATACTAGTTCCTCCCGTCCGTCCCCTCCCTTCCCATCAGCTCTGATGTGCTCCTACTATGTCCTGCAGGTCTGTCCCTCCAGCCTGGAGGGGGACAGGCTGGACAGGCAGAATCTCACAGGGGGGCCTCCAGCTGCCCACGGTCAGCCCCCTGAGAACAGTTAGAGCAGTCTTCCTGTGGCTTCCAGGCCACTCACCACCTTGCTCTTCTCCCCCAGAACCAAGGCGACATTCAAGTGGTCCACCTGGAGGGCAGCCTCACCTACTCCAGAGTAGAAGTGCAAAGCACAGCTCCCAGCCCTTTCTCATTCACAGCCTCATGAGCCATGGCCTCTCGTCCTCTCAGGCCTGGACTCCCAGAACCAGAGGCATTTCAGTTACAACAGCCATCTGAAAGGCCATCGTCTAACCTCAGATGGAGGCCACACCGTCAGTGCCACATGGGATGATATGCCACTAAGAAAAAGGACAATTACCTTCACAAAACCATGCGGCCTTTCTTACATGTCCTCAAAGTGAGTGTGCTTTTTTCCACTCAATTCCACCTCACTGAACAGGTCAGTTACATACTCTGTAGGGGATTAAGTGCAAAGCGTGGTAATTAGTGGTATTTGCCAAGTTTCTTCTAAGAGTGAGACCCCTGTCCTCTAAATCTCTGAGTCTGTGTCTTCCTTCTTTCTGGGCACACCTTCACTGTGCCATGCTCTTCCTAAGGACCATCACCATCTTCCAAAACACAAAACCAGCCTTCCCAAAGAACAACACACCTGGGGGATGCTTCTATCCAGCAAGCACCAGTTCTGTTGACCTGAAGCTCAGAAATGAGCCACACAGGTGGCTCTGGGTCTCCTTGTGTGCCTCTGACACACCTTCCAGAGGGCTGTTGGCTGGGATGTGAAAAAGGGGGCTTCTAAGGGCTCCCAGAAAGAGAAGCCCTTGGGAAATCTGGCCAGGGTGTGTCCAAGGACAAGGAACCCAGGTATACTCCAAGAGAAAATCAAGTAACAAAGTGCAAGCCTGGAGAACAGTAGGCAATCGGACTGAGGAGAAATGGAGGGGCCAGCTAAGGAAGAAAAATCAGCCACCTGGGCCCTTCTGGACTGCTAAGTCTCTAACATCTCCATCCGTATTAACAGCTCTCCAGTGCACTGCACAACGGGGCTGCAGAGCCCATCAGTACTTTTCCTGAAAGTGACACTGAGGGTACTCAGGACTGTAATTTACACAGTAATCTCCAAGTGAGCCGTGGATCTAGGAGGTGCCGAAAAATTACTACCATCCCTCTGCGAACTGAAAAGCCACGGAACTTGGGAGTGTCAACTGAATGAAGTACAGCTGTCGGCAGCTGTCCACAACGCCGGGCCCGGGAGTACCAAGGCTGTGCCACAGACAGAGGTCACTGGTCAGAAGCAAGCGGCAACCATAACTCCACACCTCGGCATGGAAGCCGGGGAGGGCAGGAGGAAGGAGCCCTTGGCTCCCTTCACCCAGGGCTGTTTTATCCAGAATGGAGTCTAAGAACTTCCTCTCCACCCCGGCCCAGCCGATGCCACGATGTTAGCGGAGTCTGCCGTGCAGGCCTGCTGCAGCTGGTGAGGCCATGTGCGGAGGTCTGGGGGAGAAGGGCTGGGCAGTGCAAGGAAATGGGTCGAGCATGGGCTTCTTCTATGTAACTTCTAGATCATATGATCGAAAGGTCTGAGGTGCCTACAGACACCTCGTGTGTGTGTGTGTGTTCACGTGTGTGTGTTCACGTGTGAGTGTTCACGTGTGTGTGTTCACGTATGTGTGTGTGTTCACGTGTGTGTGCGCCCCACCACAGTAACTCTTTCCTCAGCCATTGCTCCCAAACAGCCTGCATCTGACTAGAGAGCAGCTGCTTGGGGGAGCCCACTGACCTCAGTCCTCATGGAGTCTGCCCTCCGCTCCAGGCGTGACTGCACCCCGGGGAAGCACAACCAAGTGACCCAGGAATGAGCGCAGCTGTAGCCCCTGAACACTTTGCCTGGGACCGCAGACCAAGGGGAGGGAAGTGAGCTATGTTTCAGGTCTGCACAAACCAACGGGCTCCTCACAGCAGAAAGGGAGTATAATGTGTGACACACACCAACACACTCCTGACTTGCTACCCTCAAGGGTTTAAGTCAGAACTACTGTCACGCACCCCAACAATGGTACAGACAGGAAGGCGACCCAGCCCCTGGAGCGTACACAGCTGCTTCCCCACCACCCCCTCAGGGTTCGTACCCCAATTCCTGTGCCATGTGTTTAAGATTTTGAGATGGGGCTTGCTGAGAAGAGTTGGGACTAGGCCAGTGGTCCTTGTGTGAGGGAGGAGGGGTGAGCTCGGAGGCCTGACCTGTGACTGTGGGGCAGGGATCAGCCTGCAGGGTACCACAGGGCCTGCCCAATGACAGGGCACCCCAGAAGCTGCTGGACTCTGCCCTCCGCCTCCAAGGTCTGTGGTCTGCACCACAAAGTCCCACTTTTGGATCTCTGCTCTTCAGAATCTAAAGATAACAGATGTGTGTTCTTCTAAACAGTTAAAGTGTACGATACTTCGTTACAGCAGTATCAGGAAACACACAGTTAAAAGAGAGAACCAGAACTAAAACAAAAGAGCTGCAGCAGGAAGAACTTCACAAGACCAGAAAAGAGGCTTCAGAAAACCCATGGAGTGCTGGAGTAAAGGGGGGAAAGATAATGAATGCCTCTGCAGAGTTTTTCAGAAAGTCAAGACTTTGGAGCTGGGGGCATAGCCTAGTGGTAGAGTGCTTGCCTAGCATGCATAAAGCTGTGGGTTCAATTCCTCAGTACCACATACGCAGGAAAAGCCGGAAGTGGTGCTGTGGCTCAAGTGGCAGAGCATTAGCCTTGAGCAAAAAATGTCCAAGGACGTTGTGAGTTTCAGGGTGGCTGTAACAAAGCTCCTTGAATCAGGTGGCCTCAGTGCAGCACCAGTCTGATGGCCAGCCATCTGACACCTCAAGTCTGCAGACAAAGTCAAGACCCAGGGCAAGGGCCCTTCCTGGTGGCTTCACAGATGGCTAGCCTGCCTTGGTTCAATCCCTGGCAGGGCATTGTAGGGCCTTTCTCTATGAACAGTTGGCCAAACTAGGATACCAATCACCAGTTCAAAACCCACTCTCATTTACTATGACTTCATCTTATAACCCATTATGTCTGCAAACAATTCGCAAACAAGGGCTCCTTCCCAGGTGCCGGGTTCTAGAACCTGAACATACCTTTGAGCACATAATACAACCCTCAATACAACCTCCCTACTCTGTTGCTTCCCAGAACAGAGACAAGAGAGGCATGCTAGGGCGCTGCTGTGTCTCTCAATCCAGTGCTCGTTTTCAGCTGCAGCTGGACACCAGGCCTCCCGAAGCCTCCATTCCTTCCAACACTTTCACACACAAGCAGCAGCCTGCTGAGGGTCATGCTGCATGTGAGGATGAAGCTGGAAGGGAGCCAGCACAGAGTTCACCAGGACAGGGGGTTGACTCCCCCAGCATGCCTCTTGCCACCTCTGTTTGCAATCCAGAATATGCAATGTCATCTAACGGTCCTCCAGTAAACCAATGTTATATTTAGAGATGGAAAAAGAGGAGACAAGGAGCTGTGAGACACCTGAAAGAACCCTACAACCATGGGCTAAAACAGCCAGTGGCGGTGACAAGGAGACTCTGGGACAACTGTCTCCGCTGGAATCCACTCCATGGCTGATGGCTCTGGCCTTTTACCTCTGTGTGTCAAGCGGAAAATGCAAAGGGAGTCTGATGATGCTGGATTCACAGGATACCCTTTACTTTTCCTTTTTTGTTTTGTATTTGAGACGGGATCTAGCTAGGTCGCCAGGCTGTCCTGGAACTGGAAATCCTCCCTCAGCCTCTCCCAAGCTGGGTTTCTAGATGTGCACACCACCCTGACATCCTTTCAGCTTTTAAGCCGAGTTTGAGAGTCAAATCTGATTGACAACTCATTCAAATGCCAAGTTCTTTAAAGGATTCCTCCTAATTCCAGAAACACACTACAGAGTCAATTTACAGAAACCTCACAGCGGGGCCCCCTGGGGCCGCTGGACATGGGAAAGCCATTTCTGGAGCCAGCATGGGAGCTGGGAGAAAGGGTGTGGTCACCAACCCTTGCTAGCCACATAGGGGAGACAAGGGGGCACTGGGCCTGTCCCCACTTTCCTGGCCTCTCGCCCCCCAGCCCAGCCCTGGGGTGTGAATCACAGCTTCTCCCCACAGCAGCTTTCCTCCTAACAACCAGGATCCGCCTCTCTTCATCCCAGTGCTGCCATCTAAACCCTGACCAGGACACTGCTCACAGTACACCCTGGCTGGGACCCCAGCCTTGTTCCAAAGCGAACCTCCCAGCCCTGCTTCTTAGCGGAGCCTTGCTGGTCACTGCCTCTGGGCGCGGCCACGAGCATTGCTTCCAGGCACAGCATCACCCAGCCAAGGAGGAGGGGGAAAGGGCAGTGCCAAAGGCAGGAGCAAGAGGGGATACAGTGACGGGGAGCCATCTCTGAGGCCCGGTGGGGGGGGGGGGCGGGGAACAGGTGGCATGGGGCAGCGCAGTGGCCTCGTGTGCTGCAGCAATGCACTCCCTGGACAGGATGGACATTCCCTGCCTCCTGGAGCCTGGTTAGGTGGGCAGCTGGGAATATGGGGACCCAGGCCCAGCAGGCTCTAGTGGAGCAGGGAGCCCAACACCCCCTTCACTGCTCCAGTGCCCCTCCACACTGTCACCGAACTCTGTGCTGTCATTTCCCAGGGCTCATGGAGATCATCGCAGCACCTTCATCACACAGTAGAGGTCAAAGAAGTCAAAAAGGCAGAAACACAGGGCTTAAGAGGTAGCACATTTGCCTAGTAGGCATGAGGTCCCAGGTTTGATTGCCCCAGAACCAAACACAAAAAGGCAGCAATCACCACTTAGTAGAACAGCTCAGTAATCAACGCCTCAGTCATCAACACAGGCGCTGACCT
The DNA here is from genome assembly GCF_031878675.1 of Megascapheus bottae. Taxonomy (NCBI): domain Eukaryota; kingdom Metazoa; phylum Chordata; class Mammalia; order Rodentia; family Geomyidae; genus Megascapheus; species Megascapheus bottae. Next base: position 36,576,376 of record NC_143529.1, on the reverse strand, counting down.
GCTCTGTGAAAAGAGGAGAGCGAGTGTCCCAACAGAGAAGACCGAGCAGGAATTCCCACTCACTGTCCTAACACCAGCAATGGAGAAGCTGCCATGTGGACAGGAAAGCCAACAGGATACACACCAGCCTAGAGCAGGCGGACTGTGGTGGGGACTGAAAAAAATCCCACAGAGAATCGCCATATACCCAACAGCACGCCCTAAGGACAGTCTCAGAGGATCTGAAAACAGGTAGCACAAGACAGTACGCGCATGCCCGTGCCCACCGCGTTCAAAGCGGAGAAACAGAAGGTAGCCCTTCTGCCAGCGTTTTCTATTAATAACCATGGATGAGTCCTGCAAATGTTACAGTGGTGAGAGGAGCCTATCCTAAAGGGCCACATGCTTCATGGGTCCATTTTTATCAACAAAGCATAGTAGGAGAGCCAGAGTGATGGAAAATATTCTAGTCCCAAGGCTGGGAAGATGAGGAAAGACTCCGACCATGATTGGGAATGGGGATGGAATTCCTTTTGGAGAGAGAAAATTATTTTGGACTAGAACAGAAACTAGCCCTTGCAGATAAAATATGATTTGCAGGCCATAAGAGAAGTCTGCCCTGTCATTTACCAAATGATCTCATGGGTCTTAGGGAGCCTGACAGGAGATGAATGATGAGGAACCCCCCACACCTTTTCCAATAGAGAAGTAGTCGAATGATACTGTGAATATAGTAAATGCCACTGGAATGTTTAATTGTATGTTCTGTGACTATCACCCCCGAAACAAAGATCTACTTCACACCCTGGGATCTTGGCCCCATGAAATTCTCTTAACTGAAATTGCTGGTGATTCCTGGGCATGGGAGGGGCAAGGAAAAGCCAGCTTACCAGGCTCGTCCCTCACATAATGACAAGGGCTACACTGAGAGAGCAGCCAAGTGCCCCAAGACGCCCCAGGCCAGCAGCCAAGGAAGAAAGGAGCCCAGCCAGAGTCCCAAGGTCAGAAGGTGGTGATACAGCACCTTTCACATCTGATGTCCACTCTAGCAGGCAAGCCTGGGATGTCTTCACATGTCAGCTCTGTGCTGCAGCCAGCCTGGACGCCAGCAGCCCAAGGACCTACACTGGGAAAGACTGCTTCATGAAGACACTGCTTCCTCACTTTCTTTCCAAGACTGGTCAACTGGACATGTTTCAACTTTACCCAGTGACAATGGAACCCTGAACTCTTCTAATTCCTAGACTATCAAAGGGAAAGAAAAAAGAATAATTCAACTTAAATATCTGTACTTAGCTTGAGACTGGCAGATGGACAGAGAATGGATAAGCACCTAGATATATCCCACAGTTGCCTAATCTTAGCACTAAACACTTAACCACTAAAAAATCTGTTGGGGAAATAGGTTTTATTAATTTGAACCATTATTTAAGTAACTTTTATGGTCTATATACATTTAGGACAAAAATGTTCTAATCATTTTTTACATTTCAGTGGCAATGAATGCACTCATTGGTGTATGTTAACTGTAGCTTGCAAAAGGTTTTATGTGTATATATATATATATATTTCTAAGTGGGGTCCAGGCCAGTCACAAACTTGACAGCCTCCTCCTCCTCCTCCTCTTCCTCCTCCTCCTCCTCCACCTCCTCCTCCGCCTCAGCACTGGGATTATGGGAGTATACTACCACATCCGCTTACAACAGACGAATCATATACGGTTTCTTCCCCGAGTCTCTGGAGGCCGGGAGGGGACAGGTAGGATGCTCTGGGCCTCGACTCAGGAAGGCATGGCTTGTACCAGTCAGCAGGAGATGGTAACGAAGGGCTTTTCTGCCCATGATACCTGGTGCCCGCACTCCCATTCTGACCCTTTACAGTTCAGCTCTACAACAGCAGCCCCTCAGCTCCAAGGACCCAGCCTCCTCCGAGGCTCCGAGCCACCCTGCCACCCCTCCCCGCAGATCTCAGTTATCTGGAGATCCTATGTCACACCCACCCCTTCCTGCGAGGAGCCTGCGCCTGCTTCTCGCAGGGCCAGGCCTTTCTGTGGATGCTGCGCTTGGGAAGAAAAGGCCCAGTCTGGACCCAGCAAGACTTTGTTTTTTTTCATCAGTACAAAGGCAATCTATTGGTCCTGGGCCCACAGACACAGGGCTTTGTGCAGTGCTGAAAGGGATTAAATTTCAGGAATAGCAAACCTACTCCCTCCTGGAGGAGGAGGGCTGGCTGTGCTGAAAGCCTGTTTTGTCCCTGGCTGGCTTCAGCACAGCCACCCAGATTTCCACTGCAAGCTCCCTACCTGGTGAACGTCCCGATGTGCAGTTAACAAGTAAGAAGGGGAAGGAACAGCAAACTGCCTGCCTGCCCACCAGACACACAGCTATGCTCTGGGCGGCTACGGTGCTCAGCCAACAGGGCCCCCTCCACCCCTGCCCAGGAGACCAGACTGCTTCTGAGTCAACACAGGACTCTGCTCTCAGCAGGCATCAGTGAGAGGTGACATCTCTCCTGGCAAAGACTCTGAGCCGAGGGTCAAATGAGCTGGACTGAAATTAACATGCCACAACACTGCTATCCACAACAGAGCTACCAGGCACAGGAATCTAGGCACAGGGCCCCATGGCTGCTGTGAATTGGAGTGAGAGGCCACTGTGTTGCAATCTACATAGTATAGAAAAAGAGTGGGCCCCACACTCCTCCAATAAATTCTTCACCAATAATTCCACCATTTATAGTGAAAGAACACTATACTGACTGTGTTGGATTAAACAAAGTTTATTACAATTGATTATCCTGTTTTCTTTTTACTTTTTTAAATGTACGTGCTAGGGAATAGTAAAATCACCTTTACAGTTCACCAAACAGACACAGTAGGGGTGATTTGTGACCACACAAACCCTTTCCTTGGGTGAGGACCCAGGTGACATCTGGTACCCAGGGTGTGAGGGGTTGATGGCTATCTGGAGGAGAGGAGGCCAGACTGCCCCGAGAGGCTAAACCACCATCCAGGCCTGCAGCTTCTCAGCTCCCCCTGCAGGTGGTGAGGGGCAGCTGTAGAGCGTGGAGGTCATCATAACCGCCCCACGAAGAGCCTAGAGGGCACACATTCTAGGCCTGCAATTAGTCACTGAAAGAGGGCCAGAAGGAAGGGAGTCCTCCAGGCAATTAAGCATCCCTCCCCAAAGGGGCTGCGGGGAAAGAGGAAAGGAGGGAGGGAGGGAGGGAGGGAAGCAGGGAGGGAATCTAAGCAGCTCATCAAGGCTCTCTGTATCTGCAGAACCAGAGCCCACCTCTACAGCCACTGAGATCTAAGGAAAGCACACAATGACCACTGGTAAACGGAGCAGTCAATAATCCACCCAACAGAGCTCTAAGGGAACTCATTAAGATGAGGCGACACTTCCAGGTCTATTGTGGTAAATCAGCTCAGTCTGCATCCCTGACAGGAAAAGGATGTGGTCGCCACGCCAGAGAAAGTGACCAAGGAGGACCCAGTGCCCTTGCAAACACAGAGAAATGCAACACAAATAAAATAGTCAACAGACCCCAAACAGGGGGCTTCCAGACAAGACTCGTGAACTAAGTGAAAACACAGGCTGATGGACAAACCTGGGCAGCACAAAAGTCAACCGAGTGCCCGCACTCCATCCATGGGGAAACTGAGGCCCAGAGTCACACTCACCCTCCAGGTCCCAATGTGGCACTCTACCCACTGTAGCCAGACTGAGAAGTAGCAGTGTGGGCCCAGGGAAAAGCAGAGAAGGCTGGTCCCCGCACCGAGGAGCAGAGCAATGCGAGCGAGCCCTCAGGCCCCTGCTCTTGAGAAAAAGAGAAACGAACAAACCAGAAGTAGGATCAGAGGAGGAAAAAGAACACCAGAAACAAGAGAAACCCACATGTGAAAACAAAAAAAAAGGTGAAAAGAGACTCTTCAACCACACAACCATCTCTCACACCTTTCCTGAGGCAGCCTGGCTCCCAGCTCTACCTGTGTCAGTGTCTGTGGACCACAGGCACCACAAACCAGGGCTTCCAGAGGGTGCCACTCACGGCAAACTGCGCCACAGAAGTGCATTGGCAAGCAAGACTCCCCGGTGTCACAGCAGTCACAGCACGGGCAAGCTGCTTTCTTCAGCTGATGTCGCCAGGTGAGCTCCAATCATTGTCCCTCCGCGCTGCGTCCACATTTCAAGCAAACCACCATGACTTCCACCATCTTCAACCCCACCCCCACCATCACCAGAGCCCCATGCCTGCTGTCCTTTGGATTTTTCAGGTTACTGGAGGTAAGAATCTCATAGACATTTCTGGCTGGGATGGCTTGAAACTACATCAGATCTCAACCTCCAGAGCAGCTCGGCTTTACAGCCACTCTGCGGCCTTAAATCCCATTTTAAGTCAAACGTTACATTCTTTCAGATCTCAGATATCTTGAGCAACACCACTTAGAACTCACATGTTCCATGTCCTTAAGCAAATCAGCGATCTAGTACCAATTCAGAAACACTCAGCTTTACCACATTCCGTTTCACTCAACTATTGAACAGCTAGATGAACAAGAGTTCTAACCTCTCCTCCTTCTCCCTGTGCCTCCATGGGAGATCAAATTCCAAACCAAAGGCTTCAGGAACGACTCAGATTAGTGACTGGATCTCGATTAACTTTGCTTCCTTTCCACTTCTCTCCCGGTTCATCCAATATATGACCACTCCAGGTAACAGGCCCTGTGCCTTCAAGAGCATGAGCACATGCTCAGTGCCTGGCCTGACCCAAAAGGATCTAACAAGCAGCCGGCGGCTTGCTTCCAGTCGCTGGTGAGCGCTTCCAAGTCAAGAAACCAAAGACCTCAGTGGGAGCAGGTGCTGAGGGAAGCGTCAGGTGTAACCTGCCCCTGGCCATCACCACGAGCCACTGCAGAGCCATAACCCCTCTGCAGACTGGGCTCTTCAGTACTTGATCTCTTCACAGGGCATTGTGCTACAGAGCAAAGAGGAGCAAAACAAAAGCTCAGCATCTACAATCAGCCTAATCCACCTGTGTCAACCCATTAATGTAAGGGAGTGTTTCCAGCTATTCTGTTCACATTTTAATGCCTGTGACAGGAGCTATTAAAGGGATCTTCCAGCATGACAGATTCACAGTTAGGTGTAAGAACCTAAAGCTAGCACCTGATGGCTCACACCTGTAATCCTAGCTTCTCAGAAGGCTGAGATCCGAGGATCTCAGTTTGAAGCCATCCAGGCAGAAGTCTGTGAGACTCATTTCCAATTAACGAACAAAAAACCGGAAATGGTAAAAGTGCTGGCCTTGAGCAAAAACACTCAGGGACAGGGTCCAGGTCCTGAATTTTTTTTTTTGGGGGGGGGGCGTCCGAAGTGGAGGGGGGGATCCTGTCTACCATGGAAGGCAACAGGTAACCAAATGCATTCAGACAGGATCCTTGCAAAATGTGTGTGTTATGGTGCTAAGGCCAGATTTAGGTGACAGTACTTCAGGCATAACCCCAGCTTCCCACCTGAAACCCCAAAATACTCGGACCCTGACCCTCTGAGCAGACTAGAGTGAGGTGTGTGGACGCCAGAGGTCTCCTGGCCAGCACAGGAGGGGCTGTGCCATGTGCAGAGGCTGTGGGGACCATGGGGAATGGTGGCCAGAGGGTGCTTCTGGGGGCGCTCCAGCCCCTGGGCTGTGGATTTCAGAAACACAGATCCCACGGTAACTGCCGTCATACACAAGCGCCCTGACCACACTAACCAAGGCTTGCTGTGAGGTCACCCAGATGAACCGGGGCTGGCTTCCTAGATCTGCCAAACTGGAAACTGGTGCTGGGCTCGCTCACACTCTTTATACCTACCAGGAGAGGGCTCTGGCTGCAAAGACGCCAGTGTTGTTTCCTAATCTGCTATGCTCACTCCTAAGCAGTAATTACACCACTTAATTACACATCATACAAACGGGTTCGATGAGAATCTCAATGAGACTAACCATAATTACATTATTTGATAAAACACTGCACACATTGATTAAACAGAATGCTCAACAAGAGGAGTTTTAAGCCTGTAAGACTAGTGACTTGGGAGGCAGAGACAGGAGAATCGTGGTTTGAGCCAAGACATAAAAGTTCACAAGACTCCATCTCAACCAGTGGCTGGGTCTAGTAGAGCATTACTGTTGTCCCGGCTACTGAAGAAGCACAATGGCTGGGCTCAGGCATAACACAAGACTATAGCTCAAAAACACCCAGGGCAAGACAGGTGTGGTGGCTCACGCCTGTCATCCTAGCTCCTCAGGAGGCTGAGATCTGAGGATCAAGGTTCAAAGCCAGCCCCAGGCACATAGGACCAGAGACTCTTATCTCCAATTAACCTCTAGAAAACAGGAAGTGGGGCTTGGCTCAAGGGTAGGGCGGTAGCCTTGAGCTAAAGAGCTCAGGGACAGCGTCCAGGCCCAGAGTTCAAGCCCCATCACAATAAATAAATAAATAAATAAATAAACAAACAAACAGACAGTGCAAAAAGGGGCTAGAGGCATAGCTCACATGGTAGAGTACCTGACTAGCAAGCAGAAAGCCTTGAGTTCAATCCCCACAACTGCCAAAAAAGGCAGCGGGGAGGTTCCTATGAAATCAAGTTTGTATGTTTAAATATTATTTTTAAAGCTGTGGGTATAACTTTAAAGTCAAACAAACAAACAAAAAAGGTCCAACTCAACCACCATCCTTTGCTTGTTTGTTTACATGCACAATTCAGCAGGACTGTGGCCCTCACTGGGCACACAGTAGCTCCTTTCCAGGGGTACACAGTGAAAAGAGTACCCAGCAGGCTCGGGGGTGGACCCTGGAGGGGAGCAGAGGGGCCGCTGCCTCCACAAAGGCTGGGGCGGGACTTGCATTCAGAGGGAGGGAAGACTGTGGCATTTCCTAGACAGGCAGAAGCCCGCTGTGTGCAGGCGGTGGGCAGGGTGGGAAGTGGGGCCAGTGCAAAGGGCAGGAGGTGCAGGGCACAGGAAAGCAGGGGGCACTGGTGAGGACAGTGGTGCCAGTGGAGATGCCCTGCTGATGGATCCTGCATCCTAGCTTAGTAAGTTGGGTTTTGTTTTGGGGGTGTGTGTGTGTGTGTGTGTGTGTGTGTGTGTGTGTGTGTGTGTTTGGGGGGGGGTGTATATAAGTCCTGGGGCTTTACCTCAGGGATTGGGCACGGTCCCTCAGTCATTTCTTTTCTCAAGGATAGTGCTCTACCACTTGAGCCACAGCTCTACTTCAAGTTTCTTTTTTCCCCTCCATCCCTCCATGCCCTAGAGAAAGACCCCAGCCAGTCCAGAGCCAGCGTCAAGGCAGACACGGCATCCTGACAGGGCTCTACCAGCTCTGGGCCCACACCCCGCAGGAGCTCCCAGAGGTCCAAATGCCAGTCCTACAGTCAATGTTATACGAAGCCCTGAGTCAGACAGCACAGCTGGGGAGGTGGGTGGCTGGCTGGCAGGAAGGGCCAGCTGACCCTTGGGGCTGGGCACATTCTCTTCCCTCCCCCAGAGACCTCTCAGTGATGTGCTGCTTGCGGCGTTCTTCACTGCAGCTGTCCATCAAAGCCCATGCAGGACAAGCCCCATTAACACCAGAAGCAGAGCAGAGTCCAGAGCTCAGGCCTGCAGGAATGTTCCTATGTTCCTTCTCTGGACAGGCTTACAGAAGCTATGTGCAGCTCCTTATTAAACTACCCGTCTTCTGGAGGAAGACCAATTCCTATAGCACAAGCAGCCATCTAGGTACAGTAAGTATCAGGAAACTCAGAGCTAATGGTGCACTCCTGTAATCCCAGCACACTGGAGGCTAAAGTAGGAAGACTGCAGTCAAGTCCAGCCAGGGCAAGAGAGTAAAACCCTGTCTCCAAGGCAAAACAGATCAAATGAAGTACTGGAAAAAAGGACAAGAAGTTCAGATACCAAGGAGGTACAGCCACTGAATGCCAATCTTAGCTGGCCCATGGCAGAGGAGGGCACCTCCACGGAAAAGAAAACCCTCCCCACCCATGCTGCACAGACTGCCAGCGCACATGCCTCAGCATGTGTCCAGGCTGACTAGACTCTAAACTGCCTCTGTCAGTGTCAAATTCAGCAAGCACCTGTGGTAGTGGCTTCCCCATACGGCACAGACATGGATGGCACACCAATTCCCAGAGTGGAAAGTAGGTGTGAAACAGAACGCCTCTAGGAATTCTTAAGCAGTCCCCATCCCCTCCAGGCTGGTAACACTAGGTCCTATATACCTGCTACCACTGCCTCTGTTTCCCAGATGCAGAACGGGAGGCTGAGCAAGGCTGAACCCGAGGGACTGGACATCTAAAGAGAAATAACTTTTGCAAGGACCACTGACAGAAAAAAAGCACTTGCCATGTTGGGGCGACTGTGAAAGTACCCCATACGCCTGGGAAGAGGTAGAGGGGCTGCGGACTGGTGCAGGCTGCATCCTCAACAGCTCTGCAGAGAAAAGCACGAGTGAGAGGGGACCTGCCACCTAACAATGCCCGGAGCCTCTGGAGCTAAGTCTCTGTTCCTGGGTAAGGGACTTCCGAAAGCCCAGCACTGGAAGATATAGATCTGCTTGAACATTCTTGCTAGCCAGGGCTGGAGTTGGCAGGAAATGGGCAGAGGTTTCCCCATGGTCCTAAAATCTCTCCAACCCAGCTCAGCCAGCCAGGAAAGCAAAGGCTACATGGAAGGAAAGCCTGGAATTGCATGCTGCTCAAATCACCAACAGTGTCCATTGTTTCTCTTTATAAAACACGAAAACTTGGGGGGTGTGGGGGGGGAGGGAAAGGGGTACCAATGTATGTGAATTAATGCACCTTCTATCTGGCAAATATCATGTAACCCTTTTACTAATTATAATAAAAAAAATAAATGAAATACCTCATTGAAAAAATAAATAAATAAAACACAAAAACTGGGGGCCAGGAGTTTGGCCTAGTGGTGGAGTCCTTGCCTAGCATGCACAAAGACCAAGGTTTGATTCCTCGGTACCACCTTCACAAGAAAAAGCCAGAAGTGGTGCTGTGGCTCAAATGGTAGAGCCCTTGAGAAAAGCCCAAGCACAGTGCTCAGGTCCTGAGTTCAAATACCAAGACTGGCAAAAAAAAAAAATCCAAGTAAAACACAAAAACTGAAAGAAACAGAAGGAAAGAAAGGAGGACTGGACGAGATGAAGCACAGAGCTGAACCTCTAGGTGGCTGTGATCGTGACCAGTGCCGGGAAGCTTTCCTGAGGTACCTCGTTTCTTCCATTCTGCCCATAGTGAGTTTTGGACTTAGGGCCTCACACTTGCTTGGCTTGCACTTTGCCAATTAAGCCTCTAGCCTGGGTGACAGTCAATGACAAGCAGCAACGCTGACCCATAAACTCAAGACCAATCTTAATAGGTAAGCAACCCCTCTGTATGTCCTATTTCCAGTCACACCAAACAGGCATGTGAAACAGGACCCTCCAGGATGGGACTTCCATGTGTCCCCTCCTTCACTCTTACATAGCACAAAGCAACATGGAACTCTGCTTTGGTATAAAATGCTAGCAAAGGGGTTCACAGCTCTCTCTACTTGGTAGGAGCTGGGGCCAGGCTAACCCTCAGCCCTGGGTAGCAGGATAGGCTCACACCAAACCTGTCCTATTCACCTTGGTTGAAGCCAAGCAATCCCTCCGTATTGTGCTAAATAACCAAATAGTTCAAGAACCTGGCACCTGGGTAACCCCAGGAATCAAAATAAACAGCATCAGTGCCTTCACGGAATCTGCAGAAAGCTGTGACTTGGTCTCAAGGATCTGGCTTAAGCAACTGCATGAAAATCCTTCTCCTCTGAGCAACCACAAGGCTCTTTGGCCCACTGCACGTCAGACTGAATCACTGTACATGAGCACAAACGGCCATCCTGGGAGAGTCTGGCTGCTCAGAGCAAGGCTCAGACTGCCACTGAAAGCTGACTCACGGGCCCAAGGAAAGCATTATGGGATGCCACTTTCAGTCATTAGTAGCTCGACCACTTTAAGATTCAATAGATACAGGCCAGGGTCCAATGCTGAATGAATTTTTAATGGCTGGGCAGGCTGAAAAGGAACCCCAGTGACTTCTCCAGAGACAGCTTCCACCAGGGGTGACCCCGCGCTACATCCACACACGCTTCCTCCAGTGATGACCACACCTAATACACACACATTCTGCAGCACGGGCCCATGAGAGCCACTGAAAACCAAGATCTAAGGGTCACAGAGCCCCAGGACTTACAGCAAGTGCTTCAATCTGCCTCAGTTTCCCTGTCTACAAAGTAGGTTGGTAATACCCGCCTTCACAGGAGTTGTGACAGGATTAAATCAAACAAGACAATTCAACAGGTGGCATGGCACCTAACAGGTCCTGGCACAAGACGGTGGGGTCTGCTTGTAAAAGCAGCACAGTGTGTGTAGAGGGTTCTGCATTCAACTAATGTGTGCATTTCTCCATGGGGACAGGGCGGGGGGGGGAATGACAGCTTCAGCCCTGTGGAAGAATCGAGCTTCCTAACAGGGGCCCCAGAGGCATTCTAAGAGCCCTGCGGTTTTTAAACCACGAGTTTAAAATGGCCAGGGCCCGGTAGCTCTGAGGAGACAGCAGGGGAAACACCTAGGCTCCGCCACATGACAGAGAGATGGCTCTGGGTGCCGGACACAACATGGCAGAAGACATCACTCTGGGTGCCGGACACAGCATGGCAGAGCTTGCTCTGGGTGACAGGCACAGTATGGCAGACAGACTGCTCTGAGTGCAGGCACAGTACACAGCTTACACCAGGAGGCAAGTACAGTGGCAGTGCCAAAGAGCACAGGTGGAAGCAGGGGCTGCCGGGATGACTCAGAGGACTGAGCCTGAACCGTGGAAGGCCAGTGCTAAGAAGTGGAGCCTGGCCTTGGAGGGGCATGTGTGGAGCACGTGGATACAGAGATGCCAGAGGGCTGGAAGGGAGCAGGGGGCATGTGAAATCCACTCGTCAAGAATAGCACATTCCGCTCCAAAACGCACAAAAGGGAGGGGATGCCGGCAAACAGTCCCTCTCTACTCAGAGAGGACACACACTGGAAGACCTGCCATTCCCGGCCCTTCCCTTCCCACACAGGCAGGACGCATCCTAGCACACTATAATCACCTGATTACACTCATCACGTACGATGATTTGATTACACTACTGGCTCATGATAGCAGGAGAAAATAAAGGTACTATTTCCATTGTGCCTTTTCTAACAGATAAATAAAAGGAATCACCGTCAATCACCAGAACAATCCTGCAAGTGTGTTAAGTGATGACTTCCTTTCAGAAGACTTCTTAAAAGGATCTTTTACTTGCAAAATCATAAATACTTCTCTCAATCTCTGATACACTGCCATCATTTGTTGACTTGAGGCTTCTTTGCTCGTCTTGACAGTTTAGAGAGCTAGTTTGCTTTGGAAAGAATCCTACACTCGTGTGTGGAAGAGCCCCAGACCTCCGTTACAGTTAAAAGCTCTGCCTTTTGTGAAGCATGTCCATCTGAAGGCCAACGTGGGAGGGCGCGAGGAAGTCACGTTTCCACCCGGATGGAAGCCAGAGGCTTTCCTCTGCAAACAGAAGTAGCTCAAGCTCAAATCTGTCAACAGTTTTTAAATCAAAGACCTTCCTTTCTGACTTGAATGTTAAGTCAGTTGCAGCTCTAATCCAAAAAGGGTATTTAATGGACTTTTATTTAAGTTCACAGATACTCAAATTCCTACAGAATCCTCTCCACTTCCTCACCACACAGGACTAAGAGCCTGAGGAGCACAAGGCCTGGGCAGGGCAGTCCAGGGTCAAGCCTGAGCCTGAGCTGAGCACACCCACCCCGGGCCTTACCTCCTCTCCTGTCAGCAACCCTCCAGACCAGCCTTCACAGCAAGGAAGCACTGATCATGGGCATCCCTAGTCACTCAGACACCAACTGTAAGAACAAGACAGTCCATCAGGCCTGAAACCCCATCTACTTTCTGCCCCCTCCCCACTGCCCTCTGCCCTCCCCCACGCCCTTGCCATTTCCTCCAGCTCCCCTCCACATCCCAGGGCAGACCAAGATCTATAGTGTTTCCAAAGGTTATCCATCTGTTGGTAATGGTTTAGACTTTGAGACCTTTTTCTGTGTTTTGTTTTGTCAGTTGTGGGACTTGATCTCTTGGCCTGGGCATTGTCCCTGAGCTCTTCAACTCAAGGCTACCGCCCTACCCTTTGAGCCACAAGGCCACTTCCAGTTTTCTGGTGGTTAATTAGAGATAAGAGTCTCATGGAATTTTGTGCCTTGATCCTCATATCTCAGCCTCCTGAGTAGCTAGGATTACAGGCGTGAGCCACAGCACCCAGTCTGAGCCCTTTGCGTAAGGAAATAACACTAGAAACCATGGCTATGGCTTTCAGCTCATTCACTGACACCTATTTACCGACAATTGTGAAGAAATGCAGAGTTCTCACAAAGCCTTGGAGCCACACAGAGCTCCAAACAAGGTCTGCACGACACTAGGCCCTGTTCCAACATCTGAGAGTCTCTCTGTCTCCCACAGCCCTCTCCCTATCACCCAGACACCAAGGTACACATGCCTGTCCGGAAGCATATAATGTAAACTAGCACTCTCCTCTCCTCTCTCTTCACCAACAGTTTGGTCAGTATGAGTTGCGGTTGTTTGGGAGAAGTAGTCCAGGGTAGTACTGAAACTAAGGGACTCAGCTCTTATGAGCCATGCCTCAGCCCTTTTGGCTTTAGTTATTTTGAGGATAGGGTGTCACATTTATAACAGGCCATCTGGACCTCAGTCCTTCTATTTATACCTACTGCACAGCTGGGGTGACAGGTGTATGCCACCATGCCCAGCAGTCCTGGCTGAGATGGAGACCTCGTGCAACTTTTGCTTGTCTAGAAGCTTCCAAGCAATTAGTTACAGGTATAAGCCACCACATTCACCCTGGCCAATGTTTATGACTTTTTTGCAGACCATGACAGAGTTAACTAGGATTTCCAACTGCCACAGAGAAAGCACAGCACCTGAAATTGAAGCCGCCTACAGAGACAGGTGCCAGGCTCGTCCCCGCCCGCCGCTGCAACGTAGACAAGCCCCAGCCTCCATGCCTGAAAACACTAATGCATTCTGCCGCAGCGCTGAGGCTGAGAAGGCCTTCACAGGCATCATCAGATCTAGCTCAAGTGTCCTCAGGGCTTGCACGAAAGGCTCTGGAGCAACTCCGTGTCCTCATCTCTATCAAGGGATTCTCTAGGTCACCCTCCATGTCCCCTGGTCCTCCTCTTCTTCAAAGTCAGCAAAGCCACGTTACCTGACCCTTATCCCACAGTCACATGGCCCTCCTGACTCACCCCTTCTACTGAGTTCTGCAAGAAGGAATGACATCTAAGTAAGATGGCACAGAAGATGGCCAAATGCTGTGAAAGAGAAAAGCCAAATTAGGGAACAGCATTTATTACATCCCTGTTTTTCCCTTTTAAAACTGAAGAATCACTCCTATCTTATACTACATGTAACAAATAGCTCAAAAATAGATTGAAGGGGGCCGAGAGTTTGACCTAGTGGTTGAGTGCTTGCCTAGCATGCACAAAGACCTGGGTTCGATTCCTTGGTACCACATACATAGAAAAAAGCCGGAAGAGGTGCTGTGGCTCAAGTGGTAGAGCTCTAGCCTTGAGAAAGTCCAAGGACAGTGCTCAGGCCCTGAGCTCAAGCCCAGGACTGCCCCCCTCCAAAAAATATAGATAGATAGATAGATAGATAGATAGATAGATAGATAGATAGAGATATAGATTGAAGATCTGGTCTAAAAGAAAAAACATAACTCTTAGAAAATGGATGTATATGTATTAGTAAAAGAATCAACACAGAAAGCACAAGGCCCTGAGTTCAATCCTCAGAACTGAAAAATAATAAACATAAAATCAGAAAACTCTTAAAAGACAACACAAGAACATATCTCCACGCCCTCATATTGGGCAGTGATTACTTGTATACACCACCAAACACCCAAGCAAGCAAAGAAAAAATGAGTACATGTGATTTAATTAAAATAAAAATGAGTATACGGGCCAGGAGTTTGGTCTAGTGGTAGAGTGCTTGCCTAGCATGCATGAAGGCCCGGGCTCAATTTCTGGGTACCACATACACAGGGGGAAAAAAAATGCCAGAAATGGTGCTATGGTTCAAGTGGTAAAGCTCTAGCCTTGAGGAAAGCCCAAGGACAGTGCTCAGGCCCTGAGTTCAAGTCCCAGGACTGGCGGAAAAAAAAACCATCATGAAAATGAAAAGACAACTCACTAAATGAAAGAATATATCTGTAATTCATGAATCTGACAGGCATCCAAAATCTACAATCCTTACACCTCAACAGTAAAAGGACAAATAATCTATTTTTTGAGTACCGGTCCTGGGGCTTGAAATCAGGGCCTAGGCACTGTCCCTGAGCTTTTTTACTCAAGTGCTCCACTTTTTACTCACAGCTCCACATTCGGATTTTTTGGTCGTTAGCTAGAGATAAGAATCTCATGCACTTTCCTGCCCAGGCTGACTCTGAGCTCTGATCCTGAGGTCTCTGCCTCCTTCAGGGGCTAGGATTACAGATGTGAGCTACCTTCCAATACCTGGCTAAATTCATCCCATTTTTCAATGCACAAAACATGCGAACAGGCATAGCTCCAGAGAAAATACACAAAAATATGCAAATAACCAATTATACACAAGAAAAATGGTCAGCCTCTCTTAGTCATCAGTATAGTATAACTCTTAAGCCACAATGAGATGCCACTCGGCATCACTAGGCAGCTACAGAACACTATGGCCAAGAAAATGCAGAAATCGAGATTCCCACAATCTCCAAGTGAAAACTTACTCAGAGCAGCTAAAAAGCAGACACAACCCAAGTATTCATCAGAAAGCTGGAAGGAAGAGGAAATTAACATTGTCTGTTCAAGGGTATAGGGCTCTTTGGGGACGATAAAATGTTCTAAAATTAAGACAGTGATCTCAGTTTTACAACCCTAGGGAAAAGAATCACTAGCTTGTATACTTCAAGGGGGATGCTTTTAAAGTATGCTAATTACATGACAATAAAGGTATCCTTTTTTTTAAGTTAAAAAAAATAATAGACTGAGTTTCATGGGTGTTAGGTCTGGAGAGTGAATATTCTGCAAAGTTCATGGGTTAGGTTTGCTTCCTAGATTGGAACTGCCAGGATGGGGTGGAGCCTTGGAGACTTGTGGGGAGGAGGGGGGAGGTAGGCCCTGGTGAGAGCTGTGCAGGTCTCCAGGGGACAGTGGGACAGCAGCCTAATCACTGCCTTAACTCTGGCCATGAGGAAGCGTTTTTCTCCTGCCATGGGCTCCTTTCCTGAGATTCCTCCATGGACCCAAAGCTACAGCGCCCACTGACCCTGGGCTGGAACATCTACAACTGTCCATAAAAACAAAACACTATTCTAAGTCGGCTGACTCTGCATTTGTTTTAACGACAGACCACATGAGCACAGAAAGTTTCCAGAATGACCTAACACGCCCAGGTAACAGTGGGTCCACCTGTGTGGATGTGGATAAGAGATCACAAGGACGTGCTCCGGCTTCTCAGCGCCTCTGCTGCTTAGTTTCCCCTACAGCGGATGCACATTCCTCTCCCAATGAGGCAGTGATCTGCCGTCTTAGAGAACAGCGTTTCCAGTGAAACCCCTCTGTTCTCACCGCCACAGGAAGAGGTGTGCCTGGTGAAGGCTTGGCTGGACGGTCACGGAACATCTGTCATACAGAAGACATCAGCGCTCACTTTCCTGGCTCGGAGATGCCCAAGCGCACCCACTGCCCATTCTCTTCCTCTCTCTGCATAGGTACACATATATGCATGCATACACATATGTAACCAAAGTTAATAAAATTGTCCACATCGTTAATGAAATGTGCACTCTACTTTCTTTCTTTCCCTTATTTAGAAACAGACCTGTGTGGGGCTCTGGGAATGACTTCGCCAGGCTGTCTCCCCTCAGAACCCTGGAGACCCTCATTTGTGGGTGAGAATGTAGCGTGCCACTGCAGGTCCCAGCAGCTGGGGGGCTGCATCTTTCCAATCCAACCCCTGCAGGCTGAGTTCTTGCTGAGGAATGAGGCCCTGGTCCCGTCCAACGTTGTTCAATGCTATGGGAAACAACAAGGCTTCCTGGAACTCTGAGTGAGGCAAAGTGGGCTGGCCTCTCTGGGGTCCTCTTAAGACAGGCTAAAGCAAGCATGGAAAGGAAGTGGATAGAGATGAGAAAATTCTAGAAGTACTTTCAAGGGCTCGAGAGATCAGATTGCAGAACACAGTTTTCCTGAACACACTTTTTCAGCGGCCACCAAGTTTTTTAGAGGAACACTGGCTGCAGGGCCTAAAGCCAAGCTGCCAGCACCTCCTCAGCCACGCAGGGCACGCATTCCCACACCTGTACTGTAAATGTTCAGGTGACATAGACCAGAGGAGGCTTCCTTGAGAGCCCAGGAAGATCAGAAGTGGCTCTGCTCAGATTGGCACCTGGACTTAGTGACCTGTGGGTGGGAGAACTTCCTGCCAGATTCTGTGGGTGTCTCTGTGTCAAACCTGCCAAGCACTAAACCTGAGGAACCCTCTTCTTCCTCCCAGAGTCCTGGTTTAGAACATACTATACTGTCTCCAAGAGGAAACTAAGGTACAGAGGACCCACCAGCTTGAGGATCTGAATGAAGATATTGGTCAAAGACACATGGACCAAGGGCCCTTGAATCAGGACTCAGGTCTGACCAGAAGAGTTCCCTGTCGTCCACCAGGTCCACTAGAGACAGTTCCAAGGAACTGGTCGGCAGCAGGGGCAAGCCCCATCTGGCCGACTCCCCTTTTAGGCCTGGGTCCACCTGTCCCTTGCCTGTGGCTTCCAGAAGCCACTGTGCGTGCTGCCATGTGCAGCTTTCACCCTGCCCACCGGCACCCAGCAGCCAGCAGCGAGGTGTCTGAGGCCTTACAGAGTGATACCACATGGTACACGGGGCACATAGCAGGTGTTGTACAAAATAACCGATCAGGCAACAGATCCGCCCAAACCTGCCAGCTCTGGCCCTCGGGCAAGCTGCGAACATCTAACCATGTGGCTACATAACTCAGGAGCCCGGTCACCTATGGTGACCCCAAACTATGGCTTCACTGTGGGATGAGTCACAGAGAGTCAGCCCAAGTCACATGACTAGCCAAAGGTAATCTGATAAACCCGCCCAGGAACTGCACCCACAGCTCACTCATACCCAGCCCAGGTTCCACACAAGACAATCTTCCAATGGCACACTGGACACCTTACATAAGCTTCCTCTGCTCGCAGCCAGCGAGGTCTCTGGCTAGCGTCCAGCCTTGGATGCTGTGTCCCTGGCTCCTTCCACCCACTGCCTCGTGTCTGTGTGCAGCTGGCAAAGGCTGGGGTGGAGCTGCCTTCATTCAGAAGTTGGAAATGGAGACTAGGACGCCCAGCAAGCTGTTTCTCTGCATCAGAGAAGCAGGTAGGGACGGGAGAAAGGTGGCATGAAAGCCATTAGCTCCTTTAAGAAAATACGCTTATGTCAGATGCTGGCGCATGTTTGCAACTCTAGCTATTCAAGGGGCTGAGATCTGAGGATCACACTTCAAAGACAGTCCAGGCAGAACAGTCTGTAAGACTCTTGTGTCCAATCCACCAGCAGAAGGCCACAAGTGGAGATGTGGCTCAAGGAGCACAACGTCAGCCTTGAATGAAGAAACAAAGCAAGAGCGTGAGGTACTGAGTCCAAGCCCCAGTATGACAACTTAAAAAAACCAAACCACACTAATGGTGGAGGAAGAAGCAATATGGTCCTTGACAGGCCATGTCGTGATGACGCATCTACCTGCAGAAAGGAATGACGGTCCAGGGCAGCTCTGCTGTGACATGGCAACAGGCTACCCTGATGGCCCTGGACTACACAGCCTCCAGCTTCCTGGTGCTGCCGGGCTCTAGCCCGTCTGACCTGCCAGGGCTCCCGGGAGCAGGGTCTGGAATGCTGAGATGGCAACAGCTTCTTATTGCGGGGACTTCCTCTCCAGAGCTCCTCTACGATGGTACTGGCACTATTTGGCAAACTCAAAAATGGCATGAAGGTTTTATGGAGTGCTCAGAACTCCCATCACACCCAGGCTTCTCTCCCAGAAGCAAAGGCTGCGTGGAGAGGGGCTCCTGACTACAACATGCAGCTTGCCTGCTGCGACTGTTCTGCTTTCCCAGGGGTCTTCAAGTCCACGGCGGAGGCCGAGAGATGGCCCAGGACAGGGGGTGAAGCACTGCTCACTGCTGCACAAGCCTTAGTGGTTCATGCTTTTAATTCCAGCTCTCTGGGAGGCAGAAGCAGAAGGACCGAAATTCCAGGATAGCTGAGCAAAGTTAGACAACTTATACTATCTCAAAAGCAAAATACAAAACAAAACAGGGAAAGGGAAATGGTTTCAACCACATCCATGACTGCGCACAGTAGGAGAGCTGCTTCCTGACCAGTCTTACAGCATACCCACTGTAGTGGCCCAAATACCTTAATGGAGCCGTGCAGGGAGAAAACATCAAATGCAAGTTGGCAGGAGGGTCATGATGCTGGTACAGGAGCAGACCAGGGTTTTGGCTTGCCTGGCAAGCAGGAAGTCCTGAGTTCAGTTCCCAGTACCACCACCACCACCACCACCACCACCACCAGCACAAAAATAAACTAACTTAGTTCTGATCCTTCTGCAGTGTCCCCAGAAATGCACTTCTGACATGCATGTCCCTGTCCCATGCAAATGTCCCACAGCAGAAAGTGCATGGGGAGAGCCACTGGGGAGGTCCTGCTTCACCTTGGCATTGTTTGGTGACCTGAGATCCTACTTAATTAAAATCAATGCTCAAGAACAGGTTCCTAATTACTCACCAGATTAATGAGCAACCTCACAGGTCCCTCCTTCTCCCCAAAGCCTCACCTTCAATGTACCTTTCTATTTCTGAAGATGGTTTCCCCAGAGCTTTCTTTCAGGGTTCCTGAAGCCACTCCGCATGGGTTACAAACAAGCGTCCTAAAACTCCCAGCCTAGGGACTCAGAGGGGAAGAGTCTTTGTTGCCCTGTAAGGGGCACAGAAGGCTGAACTGGACTGGAGCCCAGAAAAAAAGCAGTAACGTTTGAATGCAGTGCATAATCCACTAGAAAGAGGAAACATTCAGGCTTACCACCTAGACCCCCAATAAGAACAGCTGGAGGAGCTGCTTCCTGACCAATCTTACAGCAAACCCGTCGTAGGGGCCCAAATACCTTAATGGAGAAAACATCCAATGCAAGTTGGCACAGAAGCAGAGCAGGGTTTTGGTTTGGATCTAGTCTGAAGTTCCTCTACACTAACTATCTTAGCATCAAGGGCCTGTGGCACCCCTTTATCAACAGACCAAGAGACAACTGCTGCCTTCCTCCACAGAAACCCTAGCGTCCTGCCCCAGCCCAAACACAAGTACAACTGAGAGCTGCCACCCACTCCAACCACATCAGATCAATACTCCTGCAGAGGTGGTAGTTCTTCGACATGCCAAGCACAAGGAGACCAACAGGGGGTTGGCACAAAGGTCGTGCATGGCATAAAAAAAAAGAAGAACTGACACTTGTTTTCCAGTGCCTGCTACTAGGGGCAGTGACCTTGTGAGCCCCCTAAATCTAATCAAACTTCAGTCCTGAAACTCACGATGAGAAAGCCTTGAAGTTTCCTGCAGTGTCTTTGTTTTGTCATATCTGAATTGATAATAGTGACCTCAAAACACAGTGCAGGGTCTCCAGCTGGCATGTAGAAAGTCCCTGAAGTCCTTCCTACAGCCACAACCTCTATGCTACACAGAGCTCTGTCAATGTTTGTGTATAGATTAGGTAACTGAGGTCACTCAACTAGCCAAGTTCACACTTGAGGTCTTATTTCAACAAGGAGTAAAGGGGAAATGCTCTGATTTAGCTGCTCTGTGTGAAAGCTAGACTGACGGATGTCACCTTGCTCACAGTGACCTGAATGGCTCTTCCCCTCCAGGCCCCAACCTGCATAAAATCCTTGCCCCTGGTTTCCTCCAAATGAAAGCCCATACCCCATGTGGCTCCAGATGTAAACTGCACAAGAGCAGGCTGCAACTCAGAGAAGCCGCCTCCACCCAATGTCCACCAACATGGCAGAAGATGTGACACAGCACCAGAGATTCAACTTGCCTTCTGATACTGACACCAGTGACGATTCTAGCAGCAACAACTACTTACTGCACACTTAGCTCAGCTCAGTTCCACTCAACAAATCCTAACGGTGCAAGACAAGGGAATCGTGAAACCTGCAGACAAAATAAACACAGGCTCACAGAACTGCACAGCTGGGGTACCAAAGAAAGTGAGAGCCAGGTATGGTTGCATCAGTAACTTGATGGTTTCACTGACAGGATGGGAAACTGTTATGTACGTACCATACGTGTGTGTGTGTGTGTGTGTGTGTGTGTGTGTGTGTGTGTGTGTGTGTGTGTGTACTGTACATACCTACACTTGTTTAGAAACAAGCAGATTGCTGCCTCTGCTTCCTAAGCACTGGTGAGGTACTGAGGCACTGCAGATCAGAACCTGACGCAGGTTCAGGGCAGCATACCCCAGCATCCCCTTTCCATGCTCTCCATCCTGGCCTCTGCTCTCCTCCTCCTCTGCTTCTGTCCTCAACGCTGGGCCTCTTAGCAACCACCACAGCTCTGCACCAGGTGTGTGTACCTGCCCATTCCCTGCAGTCCCTGCCCGGCCACTGATAACTCTGGTGAGGGAAACAATCCCTGAAGGCAGAAGTAAGGAAGAAATCCAATATGCCTGGCACTCAGTGCTGTTCTCCACCACCCAGTCCTACCTGACTCGGTCGGCTTTCCAAGCATCCACCACGCCAAGCCTTAAACACAAGATGAATCCCCACTTGTGCTGTAGCACTGCTGGGAAGCGTTCCCAGCCTGTTTTCCTAAGCTATCTCTAGCTACAAAGTCCCCTGGCGCAGCTTCCCCTCCTCCACTTAGTAATTATATTTCTCGCACTAGCAATGTGCAGAAAGTCAAGTGTGGAGCAACACCCTTCGTCATCTTGGGCTCCCAGACCCACCACTCAAGGTGAGCCAAGGAGAGCCATTTAGACAAGATCCAGAGCAGTGGGCCAGAGAACCTCACAGGCTTCCTGCTACCCTAAAGGTACCGCGGGCAAAGAGCTTCCAGGAATAAACAATAACCATCAGGGCCTGGCAAAGAAAAGCAGCTTAACTGGCCTCCCCAGGGGGCCGCCACAGCTGCCCAGCTGCTCTCGATTGCTCTCTGAGTTGCCTCAGGAGACAAGGAGGACTAGAAACTCTGGCACAGGAAGGCAGGGGGAGCAGATGGGAGAGGTGTGAAGTCAGGGCAGGGTGGGGCCTCTTCCTGAGAAGTCTGACCTCAGACAATACAGGAACTAATACAGCCAGCAGGGCCACAGGTGTGCAGTGAGCTTGGGCCACTCCTTCCTGCAGGGTTCCTGCAGGGTTCCTGCACGGCTTCTGGGTAGACTCAGAGCTTGACCTCCAGTAAGAGCTTCTGGGCCTGAGGGGAAGACGCAGCCCACAGCAACACCCACCCGGCAGGAAGAGAACTTCTGTGAGAGCTGAAGGCCAATCAAGGCTACACCCAAGGCCTGGTGCCTTGGCCCAGTCTCTGGCTCCGGCGAGCATGCTCTGCTCTCAGATGGGTAGAGCAGAGGTTGCTGCCACCTCTGCTGCTCAGTCCCCTCAACCTGTGCACCCCACGCAGCGGGCACACCCACCCCTCTCACAGCAAGGTGCAAATCCAGCAGTCATAGTCCTGTCACTCAGGAAGGGGACCCTGGGCACCCCAGCAGTGCCGAGCCCCTGATGAAGGGGGCCAGGGGGCTGTCTTGCTCCTCCCGCCTGCTTCTGGAGTTAACACTTCTGAGAGGAGATGTCGAGGGCATCCAGCACAGACAAGTAACCACTGTCTGTTGAGACTGGTAAGTCTGCACACTACACAATCCAGACATGACAAAATGTCACCCACTCACAACACATCCACAGCCCTCACAAATGCCAAGCTTCTGTAGCTTCTTAACATGAAAAAACAAATGGTAATATGATATAAGGAACAACAATCTGAGTAGACTGGGAACTGCCAGGTGGGATGGCTCTGAAGTGAAACGGTTAAAGTTACTCATGGATGTACAATGGGCAAGACACTATTGTTTTTAATTAGATGATCAGCCAATCCAAAAGAGCAAAGGCTTCCCCAGGCTTGTGGAATACTAACGCAAAAAGCAATCAGGGATAAGCCTTCAACTAGAGCAGGGAGGATGGGATGGTGTGCTAGTCCTTGACCAAGTATCTGTAGTTCCTAATGTCTCTGATTGGCAGGAGGCTCAAGCTGTCTTCAAACCCATACACTCCCTGACCAAGAGGGTAGGGGGGTGGGGGGGCAGGGAGAGGAGCTTCCTGGGGACCCAAGCCCTCCCAGATTACTGTCTACAGAGGCCCATGCCTTAAATATAAAGTCTAGAAATCCCACCCCATGGGAAAGCAGAAAGAGGAAGCGCTCCACTACTCAGTCCCGGGCACAAGCTCCAAGGCTGCCCCTCCAGGGAAGACCCAGTTTCCAGAGTCTCCATCTGCACACTAGTCAACATACACAGCAGGGCAGCTCTAGGCTCTTTCTTGGCAAAGAAGTAGCAGCCATGGGCAACTGATAAACAGAAGACACAGCTGGTTCCAATGACAAAGGCTGCCAACACTCTGCAGCCTCCTGCCCCAGGGCACCACTTAACCCTCCAGCCCTGAACTGTGCCACCTCCACACTCATGGAGGCCAGCCTCTACACACACACACACAGCACACAGGCTCGGTGGCCAAATCAGAGTTCTGCACACTGAACAGTTCCCCACCCTCAAACTCCGAGAGAGTGGCAGGGAAGCCAGTATCCAGGGGTTTCTGCACACAAGCTGGAGAAAGGTGAAGGAGGCCTAAGGGAAACCAGGAGAAACTGAGGACCCAGAATCAATGGTCTATGCCATCACTCACATGACTGATTAGAGAGATGCCCAGAGGGACACAGCCCAGCCAACACCCAGTGGGCAGGGTAGCGCCTGCGGGCCCCACTCATAGACTGGGTATCATTGAGCAAATTCTACTACGCTCTTTTCTCTGAAACTCTCAGAGCTGTCCGAGAAAGCACCATCCTGCTGCCTGCTGCCTTCTTGCTTTAACACAGACATGACTAGACCTCACAACATCTGGGTAGAAACAGAGGCGAGGGGCGGACAGCAGGTGTGTTCCATTCCCTTTCGAGAGATGCATGCATGCTCACAGAACGCTTTAAGAATGGCTTGCGTAAAGGCTAGCGGCCATGAGATCACACTGGGTTCTGTTCTGCTGGATGCATGGGTATGTCCTGGCACTGCCTGGCACCTCCACCACCACTTCACATCACAAACTCGGCCTCTCATGACAACAAGGCGATGGGATGAGGTGCGCTGAAGGAACAGATTTCCTACCACAAAACATGCAAGGTGACCACTCCCTGTGAAACCACTCCGAATGAGCCCCATGCAAAATCCCCAATACCTCGACGCACAGGTAGATAGGAGACACAGAGGTCACGGTGAGGGAAGGAAGGGAACACACACACACAGAGACAATGAAGTCCTACTCCTCCACTCAGACAAGCATGCCCAGAGCCTGCTCACCAGTGCTAACAGATTTGTTGTTAGGGTAAAAAGTTATTGTCTCTTAGCTTTCTTTCATGTTCCAGGAGAGGCTTTTGGAAAATTCTGGAAAAATATGATGCATTTCCTCATTAGTTACAGATATTATTAGGTAAACTGCTATAAGAGTTGGGAGAATTATTAGAAAAGTCAACAGAAGCAGCACCACTGCTGGGTACTAGAAGGAAAAACTGTATAAAAGATGAGGCAATGACTTGCTAAGATGTTCTAAACTGCAAGCATCGGGCCTGCTCTCTGCGGGAAAGAGCACCTCTCAGCAGCATACCCCTGCACGCTGTCCTGCAAAGGGGTGCTTATCCATTCCAGCCAAGGACTTTCGACCTCTGGCAGAGTCTTTCTGTCTCAGTGGGTCACTACAGGCTGCCTGGCCTGGACTAAAGGAACGCAATTTCCCATGCACACAACACTAGTGAGAAGGAACTGTACACTCACAGTGGCCCCTCCTTCCATCCATCCATGTCCACTCAGCCTGTCCTGTCTCCATCCTGACAGAAGAACCCACGCGTCCCAAGCGCCCCAGGAAGTTCTTCTTAGTGCAGCTCTCCTCTAGGCCTCTCGCAAGCAACAAAAATGAAGAGTGATGGGGGCAGGGCAACCTGCCCTGCAGGTTGGAATGGAGGGCTTGGGCCCTGCAGAAAGTGGCAGTGTTGCATACCTGAGGTCCCTCCCTTCCCGCTTAGAAAAGAAACACATGAGCAGGGAGGCAACAGATGACCAAAACAGACTCGACACAAAAAAAATCACCAAGGAGGGTGCACAGAACCCTAAGAAGGACCAGAATGGTAAGGCTAGAGACCTCAGCACCAGCAGTCCCACCAGCCCCGAGATCCCCCACACAGGCCGCCCCCATTCCCAAGAGACCCCCTGCCTGGCACATGTGGGGATCCCATAGCAATGTGCTGCTCCATGCCCTTCACTCATGTCCTTGAAGTGAGACACTACTCCCCGAAGTTGGACACACAGGCAATGCTACACACACACTGTTCCCAGGAGGCTGCACAAAAGTGGTTATGAGGGGGTAGGGCAGGCCCACACTGCCACCCTGCAGTACAGCTTCCTTAAACCGGGGAAAGGCAGACCCCGAGCCTGCAACACACCTCTGCGGGC
This sequence comes from Megascapheus bottae, assembly GCF_031878675.1. Taxonomy (NCBI): domain Eukaryota; kingdom Metazoa; phylum Chordata; class Mammalia; order Rodentia; family Geomyidae; genus Megascapheus; species Megascapheus bottae. The sequence continues at coordinate 36,551,456 of NC_143529.1, read as the reverse complement.
GTGTGTGAGGATGCGGCCCCACTTTGCTGTGAACAGCAGAGTGTAACACAGAGCTCTAGGTTTCCCCGCCTCCCACCGGGGGGGGAAGGAGTTTTCAAATGCTATAATAAAGTAATAACAGGTTGGAAAAAAAAAAGCCATGTTTCCACTTAGTGAAAACAGTTTTTAAATGCGGAAAGTCATACTAAGTTTAAAAGCATGTCTCCTCTTATTTTGCTTTGGGTAACCTGATTCTCCCACTAGGGTTGCAAATCCACAATGGAAAACTGAATGCTCTCCTGGTCAATGTACTTCAAAAAATGTCCTCAGCAAAAAAAAAAAAAAAAAAAAGCCCAAATCCAAAGAGAAGGTAGCTGGTATGGTAAGGTGAGAAAGGAGCCCTGCTCGAGGCTGGAGGGAAGAGGAAGGAAGAGAAGGTGTCCCAGAGCTCTCCAGGGGGAAGAGCTGTCCCAGCTCTCAACAGGAGGGGTACAGCAAGAGAGAATGGAGCGTCTGCAGAGATTGGAGCCTCTGGGCTTACACACAACCGCCACACCTCTGCACACAGATGTGCGTGCACACACACACAAACACACACACATACACACACACACACACACACACACACACACACACACACACACAGTAGCTGAGGGCCTTCATCCAGAGCTAAGTGAGGGAGGTACAGCCAATCAGCAGGAGTACAGAGCATTCCCCCAGTGGACTCCCCACGAGCTAGGGCCACTTACCCAAAACAGGACACTCACTTTCCCTTGGCAGCACCCATACACACAGTAGGTCTCCACCAGTAACAAACCCTGTTCTGGCTCTAGTGATTCAAATTCCACATTCAATAGCATCCAATCGCCACAACCATGAATGCTGGCAGACCCCACCATCACAATGGAGGCAGGATGGAACAGTAGATCTCAGCGTTCTCTCTGGGAGAGCAGGGGTATACCAGCCACAGGAAGTACAGATCAAGAGTTAACATGATGCCATCACAGGAAATTAAATTAAGAGTTAGCACGATGCCATTGAGTGTGCCAGCACAAACTCCCAGAGAAAGACTAGTTCTAGCCTGTTATTTAAGGGTGAGAATGTCCATCTTTCTGATATCAGAAGCATAGGATTTTAAATGTGGCTGAGCAATTTAGTAGGGTATTGAAAAACAAAGGACAAGAGAAATTAAACACACACACACACACACACCCAAAGAGAAATCACAAAGTGATACCAGCAGCCACACTAAATGACCAGCAGGTCATTCAGCTAGCTACTTTGTACCCAGCGGTATCTGAGCGGCTGAGACAGTGTCTGTACTGGATCCAGAGCTCAGCCCTGTGAACCTGACAAGCCTGCAGGCTTAGTGAGATGAATACAGTCATCGTCGTCATCGTGGTCTGAGACTAAAACTGATCGTTTCTACAGGAAAAGCTCCATGTGCCCAGGGAAGCCGAGCCACAGCCAGGTGTGTGGCAATCACATCTTCCCCTGCACTGCAGGCCAGGGTCCCTCGCTCTCTGTAGTCCACAGAGAGGCCTTTTTTTGGCCTACAGGACAGGAACCCCACACAGTCTGATCACCTGCTTCCCTGAGCAGCCTCTGTCCTACCCTCAGGTGCCAGGTTCTCCAAGACCTCTGCCTTCTCCCCCTAGGCAAGGTACCTCCTGGCTCGCAAGCTGCAGGCAGAGATCATGCACTCGTTTGTGAAGGAATGACATAATGTGTGGACAGACAGCTCAGTCGGAAGAACAGTCCACTATGCCGGTACCTGGCCCTTGTCTCCGCCTCAGAACTGCTGGTCTGTCCCAGGGATGCTGGGAGGGAGGGAGAGACACAGAGCCATAGGATACGAAGGAAGATGGTCAATGGGAGCTCAGACAAGATGACACCTGAATTGGGACCAGCCTGAAGGCATCGCAGGTGAAATGCAGGCCAACGCTGCCCTTGGCCAGGAGTGCACCCTGACACTCTCTGTGGGCAAAGCCCCACGGTCTGCAGTGATCAACAAGCAGGGCACCGTAAACACTTCCAGAGCCACAGGGCACAGGCAGGCACACACACATACACCCACTGCCCGTGACACAAGAAGGCTAACAAACAGGAGTGGCCACACAGCAGGCTGACACCAGTCTCCCTGCAAGAACTAACGGAAATAATTCCAAGGGACACTTCACATCCGATCTGTCCCTAAACCATTATCAACTACTGGAACTGGAGATTGCTCTTACTGAAGAAAAACATGTCCAAAGCAGAGAGAAATAAACACTTCTGAAATGTCCTCAGCTTGAAAAGGTGCGATACCCTCAGGGAGCAGCAAAGGGTGCCCCTCAGAGCTGGAAGCCGAAGCCCCCTTGCAAAACCACACAGAGGCCACCAGGCCAAGCCCTGCAGAGCCCGGAAGCTAGACTGGCCAGGGGCCTGGGCTCCAAACGCATGCTTCCACTACCAGAAAGTTCTGGCAAGTAGATCACTGCCTAATAGGATACGCTGAGACTCGGAGACCATTGTGTGTCACACGACACTCACTTATTAGGCATGAAAATACAAGTTTTGTTCAAGGAGGCAGAAGGCTTTTCTCTAGGAAATGAAAGTGCACACGGGACAGGCAGAGCATGAAAGAACTCGCCTACCTAGCTAGGCCTGGCCGGGCCCCCGGGGTCTTTGAGGAAACCTTGCACCCCAATGTCATTCCTTACTACCCACCGTGCAGAACAGAGAAAGGGAGGATAAGAGGGCAGGGACTCCATTTCATGTGTGTTTTACCTCCAAAATGCTATCCCAAGATCAAGTCCCCCTGTGCCTTCACAGGAGGGGGTGGCAGTGGGATCTAATTTCATTTCATAGTAACTGGCATAACGAGGGTCAGGGCTGGCGACCTCCACACCCTCTTCAATACACTTGCTCGTCAGGTGCACTACTGGCTTTCTTGAACTGGGTCCTCCCAGGAAGTTCAGGCACAAACCTGCGCAAGTTGAAAAGCCAGCACAGATGAAAAGGGCGGGCGGGCCGACAGTGGCCAGGGATGGGGAGCCTCTCCGGAAAGAGGCAGGCGCAATGCAGCCTAGGGAAGAAACCTCTGCCTGCCACCACCTAGGACCCAGGGCATGAGGCTTGAGAACCTCTGGGGACCTGGGGGCTGCATTTACTTCCCCACTCTCCCTCTAGACGTTCCAATGAACTATGCTGACAGAAACATCAAAACTACAGCTAACAGTTCTTACAGGAAATCCCTAAAAAGCCCTGAGCACTGGAAAAGAGAGAGACTGCTTGCGTGGTGGTGGACACTCTAGAAGCAGAGGCAAAAGAATGGTGAGCTCAGAGCCACGCTGTCCACACCTTCAGTTCAAAGTCAGAGGGGCCTCTGCAGAGTCACCGCTGCCCTCCCTGCTCCTGAGTGAGAACCCTGAGAACCTGCAACCCTGCCCGCTGGAATCAGATCATGGACTCAGTTACTATGAACCAACTAAGCCACATGCACCATACATGGATATACGTATGGTAAGCTCCTAACTGAAATAATAAACTCCCAAGTGCTCATCAGAGAGGGTAAACCACCTTGACGCTGAACTGTGTTATGGAGACACAGTATAACCCACTGGCAAACCATGAGAAAACACTGGATCTGGCACAGAGCACTGTCGGGCACCATGAGGCAGACATCATACTGTTTTCCAAATGAGCCCTGGGGTGACTGCTGACCCGCCAGGGGAGTGTCCTGCCAGACTCTGCCACCTCTCCTCCCCCTACCCCGACACAGGCAGCCCTGACAAAACATGTGTGTGTGCAGCCAGTGCTGCACTTCCTCCCCTCCCTATCCGCTCCCTTTTGCAAAGGAGAACATGGAGCATCTGTAAGCCCTTTGCTGCCACGTCTCACAGAGAGGCCCCATCGACTATGAGGTTTCCACAGAGGCTGAGGCGATAGGGATCACCACTGGGTGATACAGAAACACCAGAATGGACGTTTCCCATGCAGCGTCCAATATCCACCCTCTCCCCTGGGAAGTTCTTTCTTTGCATGAAGCTCTGGTTCGGTTCAGCATAGACAACACAAACTCTCAAAGACCTGATTTACAGTCCATTCCACCCCTCACCACTGTACCCCTTACCCCAAAATGGAAGCTTCCAGAACAAAGAGGCCAGTAGGATTCGGGGATCCTAGCACTGTGAGTCACACAATGACAGATCCTCACATGAGATAAATGCCAACAAAAGAAGGAAGACCACAGATCAGAATGGGGCCTGGCTGGTGATTTTCAAAGCTGGAAGAAAATACCTGACACGCCAGTTCCTGACTCTGCTCAACGGGCCGAGTAAAATCTGTTTTGATCCTCAGCCCCCAATGTCACCTAGTTTCTAATTATCTGACATATTCTAGACAGTGGTAATTAAGATATAGTAAACTAATGAGCAATGGATGTACACTTTTCCCTAAAACCATTCTCCACTTGTCTGATGCAGAAAAATCAGTCATTAGGCTATCTTACATAATGCCCTATTCAAACCACTTCATTTCCTGCTTGCCACAAACACTTGAATCTCCATTAACCCTGAAAAGAACAGTGTCAAAACCTCTTTCATCCCAGTATGACAGTTTGGTTTTTTTAGTGAACTTGACCCTTCTGGATTATAATGAATTACTAGATGGAAAATATATATATATATATATATATACTTTTTTTTTTGTTTGGTTTCTCTTCAAACAAAAGCATCTGCAGCAAGGCTGGAAGGAGTGCTCCACAGCCTGGATGCCACTGCCTTACCACAGTGACAGCTCAGACTGCCCCGCGCCTGCCACTGCACCCAGCCCCACACACTGCTGTGGCAGATGCTGGGTTTTTCTTATGTTTCGTTCCTCTTTTAATAACTATTTGTTGAAAATTACTTGTTTTCCCCCTTCACACAGTACTGTAACTAATCCGAAGCATGAGTAACAAACAGCATGTTCACTGTCTTACACAAGCAGCATCTGGCTGAGCACCAGTGCCTCACACCTGTAATTCGAGCTATTCAGGAGGCGGAGACCTGGGGATCAAGGTACAAAGCCAGCACAAGCAAAAAAGTCCATGAAATTCTTACTCCAATTAAGTACTAAAGAGCTAGAAGTGGAGCTGTGCTCAAAAGCCCTGAGGTTAAGCCCCAGTATGGGGGGGGGGGAAACCAACTGGCATCCATTCCTTATGAGCAGATTGCAATCCTCACAGTTCAGAGGGCTGTGCCACCTCCAACTACAGCTGCACAACACACAAAACAAAGGGGAAACCGAAGAAGGGGCCAAAGAAGGGGCTCTTGGTTTTCTTTTCCTCTCTTCCAGAACATTAACTTTGTTCATCTTTACTTCAATCACTCAAAAGTCGGTAAACAGTAGGATGAACTAATCCCTTACAAATCCATGTGATTAAATATCATGAGGCTGCTGCAGAACAGGGAAAGACATGAGAAAACATAGCTGTGACAACAACATGCCTACGAGACATAAGATGTCCCGATGCATGAAAAGGAAGAAGCTTCAACTCTAAACTCCACCAGGGCAGAGGTTTCCTCACAAACCACCCACACAGGTACCAAGCAGCAAGCTCTGCCTGGGGGCCACCCCGTACAGTCAAGAATTCCAGTAAAGGAACCCAGCCTTTTGTGGCCCCTGGGAACAAGTGGCTCTGCCAGCAAGAAAATAAAGAAAAGGCACAGGCTAAATAAAGAACCAACCAACAGCCAATGAGTAAGAGAGCATTACCACACACACACAGCAAAGCTCACAAGAGAAAGCTGGAGATGTGCCATCTTCCTAAGCAACTGGATGCAGTGCTTGGGGAAAAGGACCTGCTGTGAGACTCATCTGTCACCAGCCAAAGGAAACCTACAAGACGGAAAGGCACCTCTCCATACTAAAACCACCTCCAGTCTACATGTACACACACAGACACACACAGCCACAGACAGACAGACACACAGACACACACAAAACACCAGCTTAACCTTCTCCGCTGTTGGGGCACTTTTCCAACTCAGTTATGGCAGATCTGAAGTCAGCCCAAAGTCAACAATCAATACATTTTTAGGGGGTGGGGGTTGTTGGTCGTGGGGCTTGGACTCTGGGCCTTGGTGTTGTCCCTGAGTTCATTAGCTCAAGGCTACCGCCCTACGCCTTGAGCCACAGTGCCGCTTCTGGTTTTCCAGTGGTTAATTGGAAGTATGAGTCTCACGGACTTTAGTGCCAGGCTGGCTTTGAATTGGGATCCTCAGATCTCAGCCTCCTGAGTAGCTAGAATGACAGGCGTGAGCCACTGCACCCGGCTAATAATCAATGTACTTAGGAAGTCTAAGAAATAAAACCTCTGGAGGAAGGAGTTGTGTGTGCAGGGCAGGCTCACTGGGGTGGAAGGATGAGAGTGTGCTGGCCTCCTGCGAAGGCTAAGAATTTGACGATGATATCCATTCAGCCACCTTCTGCCCTGGCTGGACTTTTCTTTAAACGGGTATAAACATCCTGGAACAAATACAGTGCTATAAAATAAACATAGAATAATTTTTTAAAGTCTTACAAAACTCGGATCACAAAGGCACTGCCTGCCACTCCAGTGTTCAGAATGGAAGACCTCAGAAACCACCTCAGCCTCTGAAGCGGTTTGGCTAAGCGCAGTGCCTCCAGCCACAAGAAAGGTGCCCAGAACCAGGTGAGGACGGTCAGGGGTAAAATGTGGAGCCAGGAAGTTTCTTCTAAGAGGGGAACAGAAGCAAGGAAGAAGCATCTGGAAGGACACCTGCGGAAGCCTTGAAATGCTGAGCTAAAGACATAATCAGTGAACACAAATTATAGGTGTTTCTTTAAAACAGGAGGGTGACTGGTGCAGGCCATGATAATTGAGGGCTATTGTTCAAGCATTTTCTCCCAGTTAGTAATGTAATGTACCGACTGAGGTCAGTTTATTGCACACAATCACTTCTGAGAATCCTGCTCCAACTGCACATCATGCATGCACATTCCTGGTTTCCCAGGCCCCACCTCTCCTGATCACTGCCTGACACTCAGCAGACCCTGTCTCACTTCTGCCTGATAGAGTTTCAGAGAGTTTCCACTTGAGACAGTGTTTCCATTTCAGAAGAAAAGCAAATGGCAGACCTCCTCCCCCAAACCCAGTGATAAATTCTTCCCCAAGCCATGGAGTGTTTGTCCATGTGGGGTTTTTTTTTGACATATCTAACCCACACACCAAATTTGAGAAAAATAGGAAAGGGAAAGAGCTACAATGAAACATTAACCAATAATAAACACATGTTGTAACTTTTCTCAACCTAGAGCAGCAGCATGCAGCTGGACATGATGGTATATGCCCACAATCCCAGCTACTCAGGAGGCACAGGCAAGGAGATTCTCAACTGGAGGCCAAAGCTGACAAGAACCTGTCTCAAACAAAATTAAAAGAGCCCACTGTGGTGGCACACACCTATTCAGGAGCAGAAACTGGGAGACATCTCAGCTCATAACCAGTCCAGACAAAAATCGAGACCCTGCCTCAACAAAGAAGCCAGGCATCGTGCTGTATCTGCAATCCCAGCTATGCTGGAGGCCTAGTTAAGTAGAAAGACTGGTGGATCTGACACTGACTGGGAGGGGAGGGGATGAAAGACCCTAACCAAAAACTAATTCAAGGAAAAAAGGATAGGGCATGAGTTAAGTAGGTCTTGAATTCATTATCCAGTATAGAAAAAAAAAAAAGAAAAGAAAAAGAGGAAGGGAGGGAGAAAGGGGGAGAACTCGGGGAAGGAAGAAGAGAAGGGTAAGAGAGGGAGGAGGCAGACAGGAGGAAGAAGAGGGAGGGTGGAGGGGGAGGAAGAAAGAGGACCAGGGAGGTAGTGGTGATGGCTTGTCCTTTAGATCAACAACCCTCTTACCTACAAAACTCCTAGTGCTTTCAAGATTGCTGGGCTTTGTTGTTTTGGTTTTTCTTTTTCTTTTCTTTTTTTTTTTTTGCCAGTCTGGAGCCTGACCTCAGACAGGACCTGGACACCGTCCTTGGGCTTTTTCAAGGCTAGCACTTTACTACTTGGGCCAGAGCACCACTTCTGGCTTTTCAATTCTGAGGAATCAAACCTAGGGCTTCATGAGCGCTAGGCAAGCACTGTACCACTAGGCCATACTCAGGGCCCCTGGGTTTTTCTTTTTACTTTTTAAAAAATTTCTTTACCAATTATTTCTTTCTCTAAAACCATTCTTTGGCACTCTTATTTATAAGGCATGTATTCAATCTCTTCATGTAACAGAAATGCAAAGAGATATTATAAATTTTCATCATGGAAGTGAATGAATAATCAAAGAACGGGGTGGGGGGAGTAGCTGCCCTGTGGCTCAGTGAACCAGGTAAGCACAAGGCCCTGAGTGGAACCCCAGGACCCCTGAAAGAAGAGAAAGAAAATGGAATCCACTCTCCAAGCAAACAAGACAGCAGCCTTCCCACGACGCCCTTGCCCACATCCTCCTCTGTGGAGACAGTCCTTGCGAGGTGCACTGGTCCCCATCAACACAGACGCCTGCACCGGCAGGGCTGGGCGGCCCCACACTGAAGCATCACTCAGCTTTAACGTCTTCTCAGTCCACAAGCCCACTTCCGACTCCTAACTGAGACGAGTGTGGAGGAGCTCCTCAACATGTCAAAGAAGCACGGACATAAAATACACATCTAACATTTTCCACCAGGAAAAAGAGAACATATGGAAGGTAATCAATCTCGATTTTCTTTCCTCAGTTTCAGGCCTGTCTCATACTAACTATAAGAAATTTAACCCTGACATTTGCAAGTGACATTTACATCCTACAGACTAAGGAAGACATATATTTTAAAGATTTTTTTTTTGAAATTTAAAGGAAAAAAAAACCAAAAAACTTGTTTCGACAGAAAGATTTTGCCTGGAATCTATAAAGTTCTCTTTAAAAAAAAAAAAAGTAACTTTAAAGTTTAACTTGCCCAGCAACATACAAGAATCAAATCAAGAGGGCACATGTTCTTGAAACTGTCTCCCAGGCAATTGTATGGGGTTCCAAAATGCTCCAGAACAGGCTGGGATGTATGGGATATAGCTCAACGGCAAAGTACTTGCTTACCAAATGCAATGTCCTGAGTTCGATCCCTAGTACCAAAAAAGAAAATATACACACATATATAGAATGTACATTTACGTATATAATTTACACATATTTAATATATGTATATAATTTAGTTTACAGAAATGCCCCAGAAGAATACCTACAAGGCAAAAAGCAGAGGTGACATGAGGTGACATGTTCCTGGCATCCTCTGTCCCATGGCAACAAGTAAAGTCAGTGGAAGGGACTGATGAGGATGTGCACAGCTCACTGAGTCCAGCCGGGAGGCCTTGGGAGAGGCGGCAGGACAAGGCTGCTCATGTGTGGGGAGCTGCTTTCAGTTCAAAGGGGCTGCTGGTCCTCCAGCAGCCAGGGCAGAGCCTGTACTGGGGGACCGGCCCTCTGGCAGCCAGGGCAGGGCCTGCCCTACATCCTCCTGTAGACTGACTGGGCAGGGCCTGTACTGGGGCCCATCCTCCAGCACCTATGGCAGGCCCTGCTTCTTGGCTTCTCAGAAAAAAGACACTGTGAACCAAGACAGCCATGGATACGTGCTGCTGATGCTCTCATACTGCAGTTCACACAGGAAGAAGGATAAGTTGCCTCTGTGTCACACTGGCCTGATGTCCACCACCCACTCCGCCATGGCCGTGGTCCTTCTGTTCAGGACATCCCCTCAGAGCCACTGGTGACTCTGACATCTGGGTTCTTGTGGCAGTCTACCTCACTGCAGAGACACAAGTTCAGCCAGACACAGAGGACAAGGATGCTCTGCCTCCACCACAAACTCAGCAAATCTGGGTCCTGACCAGGAGGTCCACACAGCAGTCAGTGGCCGCCTGACCACACTGCTGCCTCCCTGGGGCTGCTTGTTTGTAACACAGTGGGTGCCACCCTGTGGGTTCTTTGTCGTGATGGTTACTAGGGGCTGGCAGGGAGCTCAGGGGCAGTTTTCCCTTGCTGTGGACACAGGAACACGTACCCAGAGGCTGGCCTGGGACACTCATCCATCCAGTGTGGATCTGGAACAGTCACCCCTCCCACAGTGCTGGGAACCAGTCCTCAGGTGGATGAGATGGAGGCGCTGTCCTCTGAGCACCTGCTGCTGGCCTCGAGACAGAACAAGACCCTGGCCATCACGCATTTGTACGGTGATGGCGGAACATTGTGCCTCCACAATCCCAAAGCTAGAACCTACCCCCAGAGAGGGCATTAGTGCATGGGCCTTCAGGATTAGATGAGATCATGAGGGACCCTTTCTTGGGACCCGCCAGGGGCCCTCAGCAAGAACTGATTCTGCCAGCACTGTGAGTTTCTGGCAGACATCACCGTACAGCATTTCACTATGGAGCCTGAGCTCGCATACATACCCACCTGACGTACAACATACCAAACAACCCATGGCGCTCCGTCCTTCTTCCCTCTCCGCCCACTCCCCAGGGACACGGGGCATCACTCTAGCAGCACCTGACAGATGCCACCATTTATTTTTCCACTTCCCAGCCTCGCCTGCGCCTTCAGCTCTGCTCTGAAGAGAAACAGGCTCAGGCACAAATGCCACAGCTTCCTCTCCTCCTCCACACGCTAGCTCGCTAGCTCGCTGTCCCCATTCTGCCACCTCCTCACTCCTTCTCAGCCTTCCCCTCCCAGCCCTCTCTCTCTGCAGTCTCTCCAGAGCTGGTCCACATAGCACTTCTGCTCAAAGTCCCGTCACCTAACCCTGTCCTTCTTCACACACCTTCCCAGTCAGCAGCCTTCTGCTGAGGAGCCACAGGTGCACGACGGCTGCACGGATGGACCCTCAGCACAGAGCAGCCGGGCGTGTGGAGGTGAAGTGCCCTGATACCATCCACATCAGACACAGCCCAGGAGGCTGAAGGCCGCACTGTGTTTCTCCAGTGCTCTCCCATGCTACAGGACACGAGCTACATCTTTCAGGATCTGTCTCCAAAAGCCATTGGGTGGGTGCTGACTGAGGCCACTGGTGAGTGACCAGTGTTCTGACAAAGCTAGTGACGTCTTCATATTCTCACCAGCCTGTCAGGCTCCTCCAGCACAGGTCCTGCTCTCAGCCCAGAAGCAAGCACAGGGCAGGAACGTGTTCCTCGCTGCATGGAAAAGTGGGGAGGGATGAAGCTCAGGATGATCTGTCGCCTACATTGTGTCAGCCTCCCGGGGAAGTAAGCAGCTTCTCAGAGCCCAGCTACCTCTGTAAGCAACAAGGTGGCATGCCCTGATCTCACCAGGACCTACAATGACCCCCTCAGACTGCAGACATCCAGGACTGAGTGACAGCGTTCGTGTGCATCACAGAACTGGCTACGGTGCTAGAACTCACCACCTTCCAAATTACATCACATAATAATCTTTCAATTCAGCAATCCTGTTTTGCAGACATCTACCCCCCCAAAAAAGGAAAGAAAGATAAATGCACACATTACACCATTTTTCAAGATCCATGCTAACATCCATGGATGTCCATAAACAGGGCCTGCCAGTAACCTGGACGAAGCCACATAGGAGGTGAGCTCCGGAGCCTTTGAAAGTTTTCATCTCTGTGGCACAGACACTGAAACATTTATGGGTGAAATCAGAGGGCTCTGAGCTCACATCAGAAAACACTGGCAGGTGGCAGGGAATGTGGTGGAGAGTGACCCAGAGAGGGGCTGGGGGGCTGAAGCTGGTGGACACCACAGGGAGACTGACCACTGGATCTGCAGACACTTTTTTGCTAGTCCTTGTACACTTAGAGAATACTACTTCATGTACCACAAAAACACATGCACACATATATATATATATGTGTACATATACATGTATGAACAGATTCACCTATGAACGTGTGTATCTCTCTAAAATTCTACATCTGCTATTTTTTTTTTTGCCAGTCCTGGGCTTGAGCTCAGGGCCTGAGCACTGTCCTTGGACTTTCTCAAGGCTAGAGCTCTACCACTTGAGCCACAGCACCACTTCCAGGTTTTTGCTATGTATGTGGTGCCGAGGAATCGAACCCAGGTCTTCGTGCATGCTAGGCAAGCACTCTACCACTAAGCCAAACTCCCAGCCCCATACATCTACTATTCTTTTGTTACCTTCTAAAGGCGAAGAAATGAATTACTATTTGCTACTCAGCCTTGGGTTCTGACATCTGTATGTTGGGGAATGAGATCTCTGAATTACTGTGAGACCAATTAACAACCCAACTAACATAATCCTTGTCGCAGAACCTGCAAACTGCAGTCACTAACAGTACTAGCTGCAAGCAGGTCAAAGTCTGCTCTGACAATTCTGCTATCCCCAGTGATGTGGGGCCAGAGAGACAGCAGGGACAGCAAGTCTTCTGCCCCTCTGTTACATAGCCCAGTGACAGGCAAGCCCTCAACCAAAGAAGCCATTGGCATTCAGTAAGTATACCCAAGATACCAGCTCCCAGCCTGGAAACGCAGTTTAACCCAAGGGTATTTACTACTGATAGTTTGCCCACGGCCCCTGAGGTCTATGCTATAGAAAGCAAATGTGATTTTGAAGAATGAAAAGTGCTATCTGTCCAAGCATGGTAGCTTGTATCTGTAGTCCCAGCTACTAAAGAGGTTGAGATTGAAAGGTTCAAAGCAAAATGTTAGTGAGACCACATATGTTAGTATATTTCTGTAATCTTGGATATGCAAGAGGCCTAAGGAAGGGCTCCCAGTAGAGACCAGCCCCAGACAAAAGGCACGAGATCCAACATGAAAAATGACTAGAGCAAAAAAGGGCTAACGGCCTGGCTCAAGAGATGAGGATCTGTCTACCAAGCTCAGAGCCCACAGTTCCAAGTCTACTACTAGAAAATAAAAAAGGAAAAACTAAAGGTGCTACCTAAAGTTAATTTTCCTATGGTTCATGTGTGGGGAGGTTGTTTTTTCTCCAAGCCCCACAGCGCCTCCCGTCTCTGCACATTTTTGGGGTGTTCAGAAGCTACACTGAGCTCAGTCTCACCCGCCAGGCTGACAGCAACTGCTATCCTGGCTCCAGGGGCAGAAAAAGGAAATCAAAGAAATTCTAAGACACTGAGGCCAGGAATCCAACAGGAGGTGAGAGGGTGGAGACAGTAAAGGACAATCACAGACCTTTGCCACCTCTTAAAAGTCTTCATGTAAGAAGATTTTTTACATGAACGCCCTCAGAAGTCTACCATCAGTGGGTGAAGGAGACCTGATCCAAATAAACACCCACTGGGTAGTTATTTCAACTAAATTTATGAGAATGGTGCTGAAGACTCTCCTTGGGCAAATGGAAGATCCTGCCCTCTCCTTCAATGGTAGAGGCTCCAGCCTGGGGTCCCGTTACAGCTTCCACTCAGGGCCTGGTCCAGGGCAGCAACTCGAGGTGATGAACCTGTTACAATAACCACCATTACCACCACCACCACCGCCCCCCGCCCCCACCCCAGCTCAGGACCTGGCTCAGCATCCATTGCCAGCTAGAACTGAATCAGAAAGCCCAAGACTTAAGGCTCTTATAACCAAAACAGCCTAGGTTTTTTTTTTTCTTGTTTTAAATTTTAAAAAGTTACTTTTATCTAAACACTTACTTGCTTTTGTGTGAGGTATTAGAGACAGAACTCAAGGCCTCCAGGGCTCTACCACTTGAACTATGCCCCAGCCCTGAACACATATTCTTGTAAATGTTTAACAAAATAGTAACCTCACAGCTATTATTTTTCCAGAGCAAAAACAATCTCACCAGACACTAGTGGCTCACATCTATATAGTAAAAATTAATCTCATCAAGTACCGGGAGTTCACATAGCTATAGAGAAGGCTGAAATTTAAAAGATCAGAGTTCAAAACCAGCCCAGAAAGAAAAGTCCGCAAGACTTCATTTCCAAAATAACTAGCAAAAAGCTAAGCTGGAGGTATGGCTAAAATGGCAGAACACCAGACATTCGCAAGCAAGTTAAGTTCTAGGCTGAGTTCAAACTTCAGTACCAGGGAGAAAGTAAGTTCTGGAAAACTCATTTAAATATAAAATTACAAGGGCTGGGAGTTTGGCCTAGTGATAGAGTGCTTGCCTAGCACGCACCAAGACCTGGGTTCTATTCCTCAGTACCACATACATAGAAAAAGCCAGAAATGGTACTGTGGCTCAAGTGGTAGAGCTCCAGCCTTGAGAAGGAAAGAAAAGTGCTTAGCCCTGAGTTCAAGCCCCGGGACTGGCAAAAAAATAAATAAAATAAAATTACAAGACATAAATGTAGACATACAAAATTTAAAGTAAGATACAAACATATGAATCATCAAATTACCAATTTATGTTATAAACACAGAAGTTACAGATATAACGATACTAAGACAGAATAGTAGAAGGGTAAGCTATGATGATGGAAAATAAACAGTTCCATAGGATTTGGGGACCCCAGTGAGGGTCACCACCCCACACTAGCAGCACCCTACAGTCCACACAGTCACAGAAGCCCGGTGTTTTGATGGCAACAAGCCCCAAGTGACAAGGTAAGGAAGGAGAGGGTGCAGATGGAGATAACTAAACTGGACTCCAAAGTGGTTGTTAGTAGAAATGTGCCTTCATGAGAGACAAATACGAAATGCCACAAGAGCCTAATCAACAGAGTTCACAGCCTTGGAAAACAAGAGAGACAGTGACAGACAGAGGAACCCACGCACACAGCAAGACAGGAAGACAGAAGACGCAGATGGAGGGAGGTCTCTGGAGGCTAATCCTGCTGCTCCTTGCCCTCCCTAGCATTCCCATGCGACGAGGGATCAGGTAGTCCCACTACAGCACACAGGCTGATGGAGGAGAGGCCCACTCGACTCTGACACTCAGCAGCACACACCCCGCAAAGTCCTGACTGATGCCTTCTATGAGAGTAGAATGGATGTACACCCATACACCAGCCCCAGACGAGCTCCTGCCCAGTGTCTGGAGGTAGGAAGGCGCAGTGGAGGAAGGTCAGCCCGAAGTCCGAAGTAGGCACAGCACGGAATGGACTGCGGCTAAGACCCAGATGCCGATGACCTGATGCTTGCTCGGGACTCAAGCCAACATGTGACAAGGGCCAAGTACAGCACTGACTGAGTTTATTTCTGGGGCTGGAGGATGCAGTAGAGCATTCAGGAAAGGCATTCATTGTGCAAGCACTACTGCCAGGCATGTGGGAAAAAGGCAGTGCTAGAGCCAGAGGCAGCCCACCACCTGCCACAAAGCACAGGACTACCAGGCTACGGAGTCTGCTCACACAGCCCAGGAACAGCCTCCAGCAGCTCGCCCTGCCTTACCACACCCCTAACCCACAGACCTAACCCACAGGAAAGGGCATCTCGTGTCCATTAGGATCCAAAGCCAGCACTGCTTGATATCACTTCCCCAAGCTCTCTGGGCACATAGCTGAGAGGAATATTTCAAAATGCATGAAGTAACCTACAAGTGTGCATATATAACTTTGCATGTACAACTCACCTCTGCATACATCATATTCTCTCCTTCTCTACCCAAATTCTCATCTATGAAATGACAACATATCTGGTTCAACAATAACCCAACATCTTCATGCAGAAACACTGCAAGCCCTGGACTTAGATACACAACATCTCACCATCAGTACCACTGCCCATCTCCACTTCCTCATGTCTCCCCAACTTCACCTCTTGGAGAACGCTTCCAACCCTCCTTGGGACCTGCCCCCTCTTCCCTCTGCAACCACTGTAATGGGGCTGTCACTCAAGTTCTCCTGCCCACCCCAGACAAGCACTGGCACATCCCACACCAGTCACACTACCCAGGAAGCAGGAAACCCAAATGGTACTATGAAGACACGGTGACTTGTTTCTGTCCCCAGGATCCTGGGCTCAGTCCATTCCAGTGCCTCCTGAGTCCATGCCCCTATATCTACCAAAAAAATTCCATATCTACTTCCGTGATCCAGAATGGATTCTGATGTCTTTTACCCAGGACCCAGAGAGCCCTACGCTGAAAAGTAAACAGATTCTAATAGTTCTAAGAACAAGAACTATCTGGTTAGAAGGCCAAGGTTACCCACCTACTGGTAAAGATTTAGTGTCCTAAATTCTGACAATAATCCCTAAAGAAAAGACTTCTTCAGGCAGCAGCCATAGCCACCTCCAGAGCTAGGCACATGGCCTCAACACTGAGCCTGTGATATGGCCTCTCCCCTGGGAAATCCAAGTCCTTGAACTAAGGCAGGTCAAGTTCTCCACTGCAGCATAGGGATTTATCTCAGGGAAAGTTCCTTTAAGGCCCAGCCAGCCATCCTCTCTCCCGCTTGCCTTTTTTCTTTTCTTTTCTTTTTTTTTTTTTTTTTTTTTTTTTTTTTTTTGCCAGTCCTGGGCTTGAGCTGAGGGCCTGAGCACTGTCCTTGGACTTTCTCAAGGCTAGAGCTCTACCACTTGAGCCTCAGCACCACTTCCGGCTTTTTTCTATGTATGTGGTACCAAGGAATCGAACCCGGGTCTTCATGCATGCTAGGCAAGCACTTTAACCACTAGGTCAAACTCCCGGCCCTTTTCTTTTCTTTTTTATTTTTTGCCAGTCCTGGCTCAAACGCAAGGCCTGAGCACTGTCCTTGGGCTTTCTCAA
Source organism: Megascapheus bottae (assembly GCF_031878675.1). Lineage (NCBI taxonomy): Eukaryota > Metazoa > Chordata > Mammalia > Rodentia > Geomyidae > Megascapheus > Megascapheus bottae. Next base: position 36,534,794 of record NC_143529.1, on the reverse strand, counting down.
GGCAACCACTTGAGCCCCAGCACCACTTCCAGCTATTTTTACGTATGTGGTTGGTACTAAGAATTGAACCTAGGTCTTCATGCATGCTAAGGCAAGCACTCTACCACTAGGCCAAACTCATGGCTCCCTCTCTCCTTTCCATCAAGCCATCACCACATACCTGGTCTGGATCAGATACTGATGGTGGGGTGGGGGCAGAGGGTGGGGGAAGGGTCTCATGACCACAGCCCCTGAGTACCTTTGAGTCTATGCTCGGGAGAGATGGATGCATCCACGCTTTGAACAAAGTGCACAGGCCACATGGAATGGCAGGCCCAGCCCTGGCATGGCCACCACCCAATGTCACCTGCCTGCCTTTTAAGAGTCAGTGAATCTTGAGTTAAGGCAGCTGTGTGCTTACGAAGGCAGAGCAGCCCACCAAAAGGCACATGACACAGAAAAAAACAGAACCCAAGGCAGCACACAGGGTAGGGCACCCGGCAGGTGAGCTGCAGGCGGGACAGCCCCTCAGATGTGCAAAGGCCCTGAATGCTGAGCCAGCCAGCTCCATATTCCTTTCTTAATTTACCCCCATGACTTATTCTACAAAGGCTTCAGGGTGAGGCCAAGGAATGCGGATTTCATTCCGAATGCCCTGGTAAACCATTTAAAGGCTTACACAGTGCAATGCCTGGCCAGATTTATGCTCTAGGATCTATTTGTGGATTAAGCAAGTGGTCAAACACTGCATTCTCCATGGGAAGGCACACGCTAAGGGGGAATGAGGGATCACCTGTACTCAGCCATGTAAACACAAGCACACAGCATCAAACACACAGGGAACTGCACATCATTCTGTAAGCTGAGAATCTCACCACAAAACTTCAATGGCTACCAAACTAACCTTTCCTTCTTTCCTTCCTTCTGCCTTTTCTTCCTTTCTCCCTCCCTCCTCTTCTTTCCTTCCTAGAGCCCAATCATACTCAAGAAACCAAGCAAGTATAGGTACTGCTGGGCCTTTGTGTTTGCTTCTAGAGCCTGTCTGGCCGGTGGCCCTCATCCACCAAGCAGGAAGGTGTCCACAGTTGGCTCACTCACCACTCCACAATAACATGACCGCTGGACTGGGAAACCCCAGAATAGGGATTCCCAGACTGACAACAACATCACCAGGGAACTTTCCAGAGAGGCAAACTCCCAACCCCACCCTGGCCTCCTGAGGGACCAAAGGCATTTGGAAAAGGACAACTGCCTGCTGACACCTTGGCCTGGCATCAGCAACCCAAGGTCCAAGACCTCTGGTCTCTTCTATGCATCGGAATCATGCCTGTGCAAAACTTCTGCACATGCTCTGTGTACCTTACACCATCTCTAGATTATGTGCAATCTTGGCTAGAGTATGTGCAATTACAATCTCAACACCATGTGTGACAATAGCTGCACATGTGTCTGGAGTGCAGCATGTCTGCTCTACTCAGAATACAAATGTGTTTGTGACCAAGCATGGTCAACAAATCATCATATTTTCTAAGGTTTTACTGTTATTAGAAAGGTGATGTACAAAGGAGTTGCAGCTACGTAAGTCAGGTAAAGAGTCCATGTCTTTTGGACAATATCATCTCCGTTCCTCATTCTCTCCCGGTTTTCCTGGCCCATTCCCACTCACAAGAAGTCTAGTTCACTTTTAATGTAGTGTCCTGTGCATGCCAGTGCTGCATCTGTCTACCCTTTGTCCCTCCATGTCTGCACCTCCCCTCCCCTCACACTCCCAAAGACATATAAACCAACATAGAGAACAAAAAGAAAAAAAAGGGGGGGGGGACTCTTTATTTCATTTCCTGGAGTTCATTTCGATATATATAATTTTGTATGACTGGATGCATACGCATCCAGTCATCCTCTCCGAGGAATATCCTTCTTTGGTCTCGCTGTGTGTGATTGCCTAGCCAATTCATTATGTCCCAGGATTTTAGATCTGGTTCCACACGAGAGAAAACACACACAGTTGTCCCCCTGAGCTTGGCTTACCTCACTTCACATGCTTTATTCTAGGTCCATCCATTTCCCTGCAAATGACATATTCTTTGTAATGACTGCGTAAAATTCCATTAGATATAGGTGCCACGTTGTTTGGATCCACTCGTCTACTGTGGGGCATCTGCGCTGACTATTGGGAAGTACAGCAGTGAACAATGGGTGTGTGCGTGTTCCGGTAGATGCCCAGGAGCCATACGACTCAGCTGGAGGAAAGATACATGAAGTAACTACATTTTTAAAAGTCAAAACAAACTGGGCATTCTACAATTCAGCTGGTATGGAAGAAGTCATGGGTCCTGCATTGTCGGTGGTTTTTACACGTTAGTGGGCCCTGCTATTTCCCTATCCTGAATTGTGAAGATCTGCAGATGATGTCCAGCATCCAAGGTAAAGGTGAATGTTCCTAACTAAAATGATAAAGGGGGAGGTGGAGGGAATGTGGGCAGGGCAGCACTGAGCCACATGTCCCCTGAACACAGGCAGGTTCTCCTCAGGACGACAGGCTCCTGGAAGAGTCAGCTGCAGATACCAAGGGTCTACCAGAAGGACAGGACAATTTGCACATGCTCAGTCTAAACATCACCTTTCTCTACACACATGTGCATCAGGATCGGCTGAGTCTGTGAATTTGGAACAGGTTAGACCCAACAGAAGGAGAAATAGCCCACTAACAGTGACAGTATGAACAGGCAGGCACCATCAGCCTTCATGATCTCACACCCTGGGGTCAACTGCTATCTGCTATCTCAGAAGAGCTAGAGAAGCCACACTGGAATTAACAAACCAGCAATAGACCCAATAAATGTCAAACTGGACTGTGTGGAAAGTGATCACAGCTGACAGGGAATGAGGAGGAGCAACCCTAACCAGATCAGGATGCACAGGTCCCAGCAGGCACTGCCAAGGGGCTCTCACCACTACCATGGGCAGGGGGTCCAGCAGCCAAAGACATGGCACCCAGAGGCAACAATATGGTGTTGATCATTTCTGTGGCACTTAGAAAACTAATATTCTCAGGCCTGTATCTTAATGACTTCCAGGAGAGGGGGCAAAGGGCAGCTTCTAGGCTGGTGCAGAAGTCATTCACTTCAAAGGGCCTCTGGATGAGGACTGTTGGGATAGGAAGAGCAGGAAGGCCACCACCTACTTGGCCACTGTGCACAGAGGTCCCTGCAGGAAGAAAGGGAGGTAGAAATGAGGGAGGAAGTACATCATTATCCAGCCTCAGCCTTCCTCCCAAACTTACAAAAATACTTAGCCTCTCAAACAAGATGAAAGGCAGCTCTCCTGCACACTCTGTTGATGCAAAATCAGGTTATGAGACCGTGTAAACACAGGTACCATCAGCTATCACACACACACACACACACACACACACACACACACACACACACACACACACACGGTCCTCTGCCATGCACTATGAAAGCCCACCATTCAGGGAAATTACAGGGGTTTTCCCCACCCTGTAAGGAACAGAACTACCAGGGGAATACTTGAGAATGTGAGTGTCAAAAAGATTTACATGTGAGAGTTTCCAGAAGGTTTTCTCCTGGCCAGAGGACAAGCGAGTAATTTGCTGAGCCAAGCAAGGTTAATCATAAAAGAAGTTCGTTGAGGACAGGTGGTTGGTCACAGAGATAAATGGACTATGCCTACTCCAGCAACGGAGGAGAGGCGGGCAAGAAGCCCACATGCCCATAGAGGAGAGAGATCTGAGAAAACGGGGATACAGGTTGCAGAACCCCTCGCACACCCCTCCTCTCTGGGTGGACCCGTGGAGAACAACCAGAGATGAAGAAAGGCATGCATCCACGCGTTCAAACTGAGCTTCTAGAAGTGGAGCTGTGGCTCACAGTGACAGAGAGCTAGACTTACTTGAGAGAAAAAGTTCAGGGACGGCGCCCAGGCCCTGAGTTCAAGCCCCATGACCATCTAAAAACAAAACAAGACTGGGCTTTTGTATGCCATGTGGTCAGGTACACATGTCCCCTAGAAAATTCCTGCTTTCTACCTGAAACAGATACCGTCAACCCTGAAGCCCAGAGCTCTGCATTGTAGACCAGAAGCTGAGGGAGCACAAAGGAATCTGGAATACTAAGGTCCCAGAGGGATTAGCATGGGTATAATACAGAGGTCCTAAGGGGTCCAGCCTGGAATAATGAGGTCCCGGGGGTCCTGGGCACTGTGGTTGTTCAGCAACATTCCAAGACTATGCCCACCAGATGCCCCCAGGCACCCCCCAGGTGAGGACAAACCAAAACACTCTTCCAGTATGGCCAGATGGCCTGCAGGGGAACAGCGCAGCTGGCAGCACCCCACTACATCCCCACTGAAAACAGATCACAGCCAAGCGCTGAAATGCAATAGGCCAGGAAGAGGAGCCAGGCAATACCAAAGGGAACCAGGGGCCCCCTCCCTTGAGCTCTGTGACTTAGGCAGTCCTGGGGCTCCACTCTTCCCCACCTTGGCCTCACCTTCCCCACCACAAGACACCACGCACAGCCAGTAGACAGTGGCAAGCACTATTCTCAGCATAGGCACTGTCCCCACTCAGGGCCAGACCTAGCTTACTGAACTTGCAAGCGGGGACTCTGACATAGCCACTGTGGTGGGGCGGAAAGCCCAACTACTGCTTTGTCAGTAAACAATGAACATACCTAGCCCTCTCCCAATTACTCAATCTCTGGTCTCAACAAAAGGAAAATGAAAGCACCTGTCTACACACAAATGTTCACAGCAGCTTTATTTGTAACAGTCAGAAACACGTCATCAACCTCCTTCACGAGGTAGGCAAGTGATATGAAGTCCTCGCAGTGGAATACCACTCAGCAAGAGGAAAAACAAGGCCCAGACACACACAGCCCCGGGAAATCCTAAGGCACGCTGGGCGAAGGACTGGCTCTTTACAGCCTGATCTCATTGATCTTCATATTGGAAAGTGCAAGTGAATACACAGTGACAGAAAGCAGGCCCAGGGAAGCAGACAGGGCAGAGAAGGGGCAGCCCGCAAGGGGACAGGGGACATGGATAATGAGGGGCGCACGCCACGATCTGCACTCACTGTGGTTTCAGGGGAACATCCATCTTTCAAAAAACATCAAAATTAACTGTAGATTTCCAGTCACTGACATTGACCTTATATAAATTCTACCTCTGAAGTTATGGAAGTCAAATGAATGAAGAGAGAACAATGCAACTGTAAAATCCACCAGCAGTGTGAGGATAACAAGCAGTGAGTGACACTCACCAAGCAGTTCAGCCAGCTTCTGGGGGAGGGGGGCAGGGGGTGCTGGGTGGAACTCTCCGCCTCCTAGTCTTCCCTCACGATCAGGCCCTGCTGGGCCATCCTCCTCCACAGGACTCAGTCACTTCACCTCCACCCAGAGGAAGAACACTTGTATCTTACCTGTGTTCTAATCACACAGGAGGGGGAAAGCAATTTTTATTTACATGTGGAAAAAAATCTGCTTGCAACCAACAGCATTAAGAAAATGTCGCAGAATTTGTGGGCTTACATTGAAAGCTGAATTCCCCAGTCGTTTCCCACTAGGTAGCTTTTCCAAGGCCTCTTGTTTGGAAATTCTCCCTCCTCCCAGACAGTGGAACCTGTAATCGCAGGCAGCCTGCATGCCAGGCACCTCCTCCTCATGCAATTAAACCTGTCAGTCAGAGCACCAGCCCCACCAAGGAGAGCTGTGAACCAGCAGCTGTGATGTGCAGCAGACCCACTGGGTTCCTCCAGGTCCAGCAGACCCACTGGGTTCCTCCAGGTCCAGCAGACCCACTGGGTTCCTCCAGGTCCAGCAGACCCACTGGGCTCCTCCAGTCTCCAGCAGACCCACTGGGCTCCTCCAGTCTCCAGCAGACCCACTGGGCTCCTCCAGGGTCCAGCAGACCCACTGGGCTCCTCCAGGGTCCAGCAGACCCACTGGGCTCCTCCAGGGTCCAGCAGACCCACTGGGCTCCTCCAGGGTCCAGCAGACCCACTGGGCTTCTCCAGGGTCCAGCAGACCCACTGGGCTCCTCGGGCTCCTCCAGGTCCAGCAGACCCACTGGGCTCCTCGGGCTCCTCCAGTCTCCAGCAGACCCACTGGGCTCCTCCAGTCTCCAGCAGACCCACTGGGCTCCTCCAATCAAAGTCAGACTCTGCGGACTCAGGCCAAGATGGCAGCAAATGTCCACAGTCCTTTCTGCAAGACTCCACCTCAACCACCTTCAGGAGCAGAGTGATTTGTAGGAGGCATTAAAAACTCTAGATTCTGGATCTCTACCTGCACAATGGGGGTTCCTCCTCTTCTGCCTTCGAGCAACCAGGGTGACACACAGTATGCCCAGCCCTGCCAGCAGTCCACACACCCACTCACCATAGCAGGTTGAGTTGTGGAGGGCAATGCGTGAAATGCTTAAATGAAATTTCTGGAATCCGGGGCAGGAGCAGCTGTCAGAGAAGCCTGTGGGCAAGGGTGTCATTTTCAAGGCAAAGCATGCTGTGTTCTGGGGCAAGGCTAGGCCTGGTCCCTGAGGTCCAGGCTCCTGGGCCAGCCCTGCCACCCTTCCCCACCCACTGGCCTCTTGCAGGCTTCTACTCTTCTCTGTTCAATACTTCCTCTCTTCCTGGAAATGAATCCACATACACACACACACACACACACACACACACACACACACACACACACAAAAACCACTGTGAGTGTAACCTCTGGGGCAAGGGACAGTGGTGCGTCCAGCACTGGGTAAGTGTCCACGGCAGATGGGAGACACACGCCAACAGCTGCTTCTCAGAGCGATCTGAAAACCAGGGCTCACCGGAGAAAACAGCCTCAGCAGGAACACAGAACAATCCTGTGACAGAAGTGGCAGTTGAAAGGTGAGCCCAGCACAGTGGCTGGCTGCCCATGGGGATACGGGCAGCAAAGAGCAGCCAGCAGCCACGGCTTCCTCCATCTCAGGGGAGAGGCTCCAGTCCAGCCCAGACCTCAACCAGGCCTGGAGAAGCAGATGGCTGAGGTCTCAGTGAGACATGCAGGGTCCACCCTCCTCTCCTGCTCAGCCAGCCCTCACTTTTCCTTGTAAAGTGTCCTTAAAGGAGCAAGAAGCTGGGACCTGAGCTCAGGGGACCCCCCCCCACCCGGAATCCTGAGGCTCTGATCGCTTATGCGACCCTGCTCAGGCAGCAGAAGCACTCCGTGTGACATGGTATCAAAACCACTCCGGAAGAGCATGACATTCTCAATCCCAAAAGAACTCTGGTAAAAAGAAACTCCTGTGTGGGTTTGTGTCCAGAAAGCTCCCCACACAAAAAGATATCTAAGCTGAAATGACTTGCTAAAAAAAATTTTAAATATTAGAACCCAAGCTTTAAAAAGAAAACCCCAGTTTCTGAATCTGAGTTATGTAACAAGAGTCAAGGTAACCGTAACCATGGAAAATGGGTCTTCTAAACACGTTTCTAGGAGAGTTCGCTACAGTCAGTCCTGAGGGTACCTTCCCACAGAATTCCAGGGAGGAGCTGCTTTAGGAGTCCTGCAGTAGGACAGGATGAAGGTGGACACTAGAAGGTCCCTGCATCCCCCCATCGCTTCTCCACCATGGTCCCTGCATCCCCCCATCGCTTCTCCACCATGGTCCCTGCATCCCTCCATCGCTTCTCCATCATGGTCCCTGCATCCCTCCATCGCTTCTCCACCATGGTCCCTGCATCCCTCCATCGCTTCTCCACCATGGTCCCTGCATCCCTCCATCGCTTCTCCACCACGTCCCTGCATCCCTCCATCGCTTCTCCACCACGTCCCTGCATCCCTCCATCGCTTCTCCACCATGGTCCCTGCATCCCCCCATCGCTTCTCCACCATGGTCCCTGCATCCCTCCATCGCTTCTCCATCACGTCCCTGCATCCCTCCATCGCTTCTCCACCACGTCCCTGCATCCCCCCATCGCTTCTCCACCATGGTCCCTGCATCCCTCCATCGCTTCTCCACCACGTCCCTGCATCCCTCCATCGCTTCTCCACCACGTCCCTGCATCCCTCCATCGCTTCTCCACCACGTCCCTGCATCCCTCCATCGCTTCTCCACCATGGTCCCTGCATCCCCCCATCGCTTCTCCACCACGTCCCTGCATCCCCGCATCGCTTCTCCACCATGGTCCCTGCATCCCTCCATCGCTTCTCCACCATGGTCCCTGCATCCCTCCATCGCTTCTCCACCATGGTCCCTGCATCCCTCCATCGCTTCTCCACCACGTCCCTGCATCCCTCCATCGCTTCTCCACCACGTCCCTGCATCCCTCCATCGCTTCTCCACCATGGTCCCTGCATCCCTCCATCGCTTCTCCACCACGTCCCTGCATCCCTCCATCGCTTCTCCACCACGTCCCTGCATCCCTCCATCGCTTCTCCACCATGGTCCCTGCATCCCTCCATCGCTTCTCCACCATGGTCCCTGCATCCCTCCATCGCTTCTCCACCATGGTCCCTGCATCCCTCCATCGCTTCTCCACCATGGTCCCTGCATCCCTCCATCGCTTCTCCACCATGGTCCCTGCATCCCTCCATCGCTTCTCCACCACGTCCCTGCATCCCTCCATCGCTTCTCCACCACGTCCCTGCATCCCTCCATTGCTTCTCCACCACGTCCCTGCATCCCTCCATCGCTTCTCCATCACGTCCCTGCATCCCTCCATCGTTTCTCCACCATGGTCCCTGCATCCCTCCATCGCTTCTCCACCATGGTCCCTGCATCCCCCCATCGCTTCTCCACCACGTCCCTGCATCCCCCCATCGCTTCTCCACCATGTCCCTGCATCCCTCCATCGCTTCTCCACCAACATACATCTAAGGAATCTGAGAACGACAGAGGCAGTGCCTGAACTTATGGGGAGGAGACACCTTAACACACACACACACACACACACACACACACACACACACACACACACACACACGTGTGCATATACACCATGATGGTTAACACTGAAGTTTCAGGGCCAGGAGTTTGGCCTAGTGGTTAAAGTGTTTGCCTGGCATGCACGAAGACCCGGGTTCGATTCCTCGGTACCACATACATAGAAAAAAGCCAGAGGTGGTGCTGAGGCTCAAGTGGTAGAGCTCTAGCCTTGAGAAAATCCAAGGACAGTTCTCAGACCCTGAGCTCAAGCCCAGGTCTGGAAAAAACAAAACAAAACAAAAAAAAAACACTGAAGTTTCAAAGGAAAATGAAAGGAGGCCAGTTAGGTAGGCAGCTAGGGTGGACTTCCTTGAGAAAAGGGAGGCAGAGTTACAAGGAGAAGTTTAGTGTGAAATATCTGAAAACATAGACAGGCAAGCAGTCTGTCACTTTTGTGGTTGTGACGATGTAGAACAGAAGCTGGAGCACCAGCCAGTTCCCTGTCCCAAAGACAGGGGACATGTTCAGAGGTTTAGCTTGGGGAAGGTGACATCTGTGAGAAAGTGGGGACAGTGGTGTGGGGACATTTGGAAGCACCAGCCAGTTACAAAGTGAGCCCCTTGTGGTGGAAGAAGTGATAACTAACGTATTTTGGCAAAGGTACCCCATATGGACTCTGACTATGGTAAAATGCAATTAAATGCTGGTTCTCTAGCTAGAAGCTGTGAGTACACAGGTTCATTCTGGGTGTACTCCAAAACTGGGCTATAGCTGAACTAGATTAAAATCCAGAACTGGTGTGAGCTGGCCAGCACAGTCTGGGTATGTTGCAGAAAGTCCCAAACAAGGACATGGTGGCATTCAGACAGTACTCAGGGCCTGTCACAGACAGTGCTGTGTACCCGTCGCGTACCCCTAAACTCTCTGGTCCCAGCCAGCTCTGGACGGGATGGGGAGAGCTACAAGGCTGAGTGTGGGGCAGCCAGGCACTGTCAAGACTGTGGTGAAGTCAGCCCAGGAGGATGCTACCCTCTGCTGTACCCGACTCAGGCCCAATCTCAACCAGGTCCAGGACCCAGGCTCAATAATGAACACTGTCTTTGGCGCTGCAGAGATCAGAGCTCAGTCACAGTACTGGAGGTAAGCTGCAGAGGAGATCTGAGTCTATTCTAAACACACACACACAACCCAGATCCACTGACTCATCACAGGTTCACTACAATACCACGAACACACCGTCACCAGGTCACATGGTGACATCTATGGGTGCAGATGTTGTGACTACTTCGAAGACATCCCCTGTGCGCACACTCAGATGTTACAGCAAGATGTTGGTGGTTACTATGGAGACATCCCTCACTTACGCTGGGCACACATTCTGGTGCTACACCACACAGACACACAAGGCCTACTTTCTTCCTTTTTAAACATTACTGGGAAGAGGGGAATTTCACACCTGTGTTTCCTGGAGAAGGCTGTGGGTAAAATCTTCATAAAATTTGCTCGGATAACCTAGCCTCTGTTGATTGCAAACACTGCGCCAGTCTTGGCCTGAATTTGAGACAAAGGTCTAATGATACCATGTTGGCAGTCACTTCAGAGGCAAGAGAACCTTAAAACCCGAGAGCTCAATCCAGGGGCAGTAGTACGCTTAAAATCATCTGGAGAGGCTGAAGTTGGTGGATACCACGTAAGAAGCCAGCATGGGCTTCAGAGTGTGAGACCATGAGACCCTGTCTCAAGCAAAACAAAACAAAGCCAGGAGCTGGTGACTCACATATGTCATACTAGCTACTCAGGAGGGGAAGATCTGAAGATCACAGTTCAAAACTAGCCCGGCAGCACAGTCTGTGAAACGCTTATCTCTAATCACAGAAAGAACTGGAAGTGGCTCTGTAGCTCTAGTAATAGTGTTAGCCTTGAGCAATATGAGCCCAAGGACAGCGCTCAGGCCCAGCCACGTCCCAGGAACAACAACAACAACAACAAAGCAATGTCCATATGTTGAAATGGAGGCCTAGAGAGACTTTTGCCAAGAGTCATATGACAAGTCAGTGGTCAGGAGCCTGATGGAAAGGTACAGCCAGCATTCTCTTGTCCCCTAGATCCATGCAGAACAACCAAAACCGCAACCCTGTGTGACACCACTCTGCTTCCAGAAGTCAGTCATGGTGTAACAGGATACATCTACTTCCCCAATGTTAATGCAACAAGTAGAGGGGGACCCCAGCTCCCAGGTGAGCAAGGCTGTACATTCTGAGGTAGGTCACTTCCAACCAGCCACGGCGTGAGCAGCGCTCCAGCCCGGCATCAGAACAAGTGGATGTCAGCTGTGAGAACGGGAGGCTGTGACCCTGAGCAGCTCTGAGGAGCGGAAGCACAGTGGGCAGGGCCAAGCCCTCCTCGCCACCCTGGAGGGCCCGGTGAACCCTGAGAAGCAGCAGCCCATGGTGTGGTGGTCACCATACGTCCCCTCGGTCAGCTGGGTGGAACCTGGAAAAGAGTGAGGGGCCAGGACGGGTATGAGGGTCAAGACCTCCAGAATCAGACTATCGCTGAAGAGAGACATGGGGTATTCTAGCCTAAAATGACTAGCAACGTGATTACAGATTGAGAAACATCAAACTGAAATGTTCTCAGATTTAGAAAAGTCGAAACACTTTCCCACAGAAAGGCACGGGGCTTCCAAGGGGCCAGCTGAGGAGCCTTCTGGCCTCCTCCTGAAGCAGGGACCCCGTGTCCATCAATGCCACGGCTTTCCACCGTCTGTGGTTCTGAGTCTAAAAGAGGCACACGCCTAGCAGGTAGTTAGGCAGGCAGATAGATGCCTGCATCCATTCATCACCACATGGATTCCACCCTGCAAGGGGCACACAGCCAGGCGCCTTCTCAGCTTTGTAAGTACAACCACCCCCACTCCCCCGCCCCCAGCAGGAACCATGCTGAATCCCGGCCAGGTCTGAGCCCCGGAAGCTGACTCAGCCCCTGCAGATAGACTCACATTAGCCACACTCGCAAGACAGACAACTACCTTGGATGTGTGCCGGAATCTGCAGAAGAGGCGGTGGCACTACCCACAGCCCATGGTGCCTGCTCCTTGGTCCTTTTCACAGAGACGGCCCATGGGAACAGGGCACCTCTACAAACCTGCACCCCCGTCTCCATGTGCACCTGTCTAGAGGTGGAACCCTACAGAGGCCCCATCTCTAGCTCCTAGGACAGAACTTCAGCGTCCTCACCCTCTACCAGTTCACGCTGGGACCTCGGCTGCCTGGGCTGCACACTTCCTACCACTGTTCCGAGCTGTCTCCAGTACAAAAGCCCTGATGCTACCATCCCGAGGCTGTACCTTCCCAGTCACTCTCCACTACCTCTGTCCAGGCCCCTCTGCCACTGCCATTTGGCCTTCGCAGTAACTTCCTTCCAGGTGCTAATCTCCTGCCCGGCACCCAACCTGGACAGCATTCACTCACCTCCTTCCTACCCAGGATCCAAGATCCTTGGGGAAATCCACCCAGGTGACCTCACTCCACCCCTGACCCTCCACACCGCAGCCTCCTGGGAGAAGGACCAGCCTCTGGAAGATCTGCTGGACCCACCAGCCTCAAAGCCCTCCCTCTGCCCACCATGGGGGCCCCCGAGAACATTCTGTCCACAGCTCACACATTGGGCACCTCTTATCCTAAACAAAGTAAGCATAAGCAAGGTCCTCCCACCACCAACCCTCAAAATAAATATTTGTATATGCAAAGCCTCTGGAGAAATTCACACAGCCCCCAATCCACCGCCCAATGCCTGCCCCTGCTCCTGTCCTTGCCCCTGCCCTTGGCCCTGCCCCTGACTCTGCCCCTGTCCCAGGACTGTCTCGCTTAGCATAGGCTGTGTGGAAGGGGAAGGGCAGCTCCCAGGACACAACAGCAGGAAGAAAGAAAGAAGACATGGCTGAGTAGTTAAGCTCATCTCGCCAGTCTCCTGGCGACGGGGACGGGGTGACATACTAGCTCATTTGTAAAACCTTCCTTCCTGTAAGTGAGATGGCTCTGCTTTTCCTGTATGTCAACAGAAGGGTCTCAGCCGGGCATGGTGGCTAGCTACTCAGAGAGCTGAGATCTGAGGATCACGGTTCAAAGTCAGCCCAGGCACTGTGCCTATGAGACTCTTGTCTCCAATTAACCACCAGAAAACTGGAAGTGGTGGCTGAGGCTCAAGGTTAGGGCGGTAGCCTTGAGCTGAAGAGCACAGGGACACCGTTCTGGCCCAGAGTTCAAGTCTCATGACCGACATAAAAAAGGGGGGGGGGTTTCAAAATATGTGGGAGGTTGAAGTCATCTCAATCATGTGATCCCAAACTCCAAATGATGTAGGGCTCTTGCGGGCCAAGCCCAATGAAAGGTCATAGCCAGAGCAGACAGCTTCGAGACCCAGGTAGAACCAAGACCTTTGACAACAATGGCTGGCCCCAGAAGCAGCCTCCTCGGAAAACTCAGTTCTCACGGACAGGGTCTGCCAGGGAGCACACACAGCAGTGAACTCCAGGGAAACTCACGCTTCTCAGATGAGCTTCTCTCTCATTATGAAAGTTAGCCAACCCGTACCCACCACATAAAATGGTGCTGAAGGGGCTGGGAGTTTGGCCTAGTGGTAGAGTGCTTGTCTAGCATACGTGAAGACCTGGGCTTGATTCCTCAGTACCACATACATAAAAAAAGCTGGAAGTGGTGCTGTGGCTCAAGTGGTAAGCTCTAGCCTTGAGAAAGCCCAAGGACAATGCTCAGGCCCTGAGTTCAAGGCCCAGAACTGGGGGGGGGGGACTGTGCCAAAGGCCAACACAACAAGCCAGTGGTAACACCTGACGGCCTACCTCCCATGCCTGAAGCCCTGGGATAGAGCCCCAGCATCTCAAGTTAATTCATCACTTCCAAAGGGGGAAAAAAAATTGTAAAAATCTCATAACATGAAAGCAGGTCTCGTTATTTGTTTCAAGCACTCATTAAAGGAAAAAATAAAATAACAATGTTTGTCCCTTCAAGTAGCTTCATACTATCAGTGCATCCTTATTTAGTAAAACTACAACTTAGTGCTCTGTAACTAAACTCCCCCACTAAAGGGAGTGCTTAGCTGAGAAGAGAACACCAGAACCGCAGAGCTGAAAGGCCTGGGTATGCGGAAATCAACATGGTTCTATTTGCCGGGGTTGGTTGCATATTGACATTTCTAAGACCAAACATAAATTGTTGTGAATACGGCCAGTAGTTATTTGGAATTGTTCTCCCAGAGCCACCAAGTTTTTCCCACCCTTTAAGGGAAAAAAAAAAAAAAGGCTTCTAACCAGGATGCTAATAACAGCCAGCCTGCATGAGTGGCTTTAAGGCAGAGACAGTTGCTTGTGTAGAAACACTGTACAAATACACTCCAACACTGTAGCCCGAAAAAGACAACCCCATCAAACAGCGGGAGAAGTGTGAAACTTGCAAATGAGCCCCTGGTTAAACAAAACACCGATCTGTTCCCAGAGAGCTCAGGGTGGTCACCTGTTCCAGGCTGGTGGAGTCCCCATTACCAATGGAAGAAACAATACCAGAGTGAGGGCAGCCCCCTCCTGGGCCCTGGGCCCCACCCTGGAGCCTATATTTAGTCTGCTCTTTATGGAAAATGTCCTGACCCTGCACACAAACAAGCTGTTTGGCTGGTTAGTCAAAGGATCCATTAACAGCCTCTTCTGCCTGTCAGGGTATTTGTCGTTCCCCCCCCTCCGCCTGAACCCCCCCCCCCCCCGCCATGGTCAACCGGAAGTGAAGCATAGATGAGGGGACTGGACCAAAAGAGAAGAACCACCCTGCCTTGCCCTGACTGGGTCATGATAAATGCCACCACAATTCCCTCCCTGCCCCTGGAGGCCAGGAGCTCCTGGTGGCACACACACACACACACAAAGCCTCGTGCTCCAATCCCAGAGCAAAATAACAGATGCAGCAAAGATTAGAGATTAACATCTGTAGAGTGCATTTTCTTCCTCAGAGAGAGATACTTAACAAAGGGAAGGAATTATGTAGCTAAGCACCAGATCAGAACCCCAAAACCTGGATTTTAAAAATAACTAAGCCTCATCCGGCTTTACCGGGCTCAAATCATTTAAGCTAAGAATACAAAGGTTCTGGGGGAGCAGGAAAGGGGCAGGAAGGGGAACACAGGCTCCTTTGAATGTTGGGAAACAGAAGATAAAACCAAAGCAGTAGTTAAACAAGCCAGAATGAGACTCACACACTATAAACAGCTGCAGGATAGACAGGAGGAGAAGGAGGGTGCAAAGGAAGGAATTCCTGTTGCAACAAAAGAAAATGTCTAATGTGGAGCAAACAGAGGTGAGGTGGCAGTGGACACAGGGACCCGTGTCCCGTGTTTTGGTGCAGCTCAGCTGGGCTAGGTGCTGGGTTTGCCTTTCTCTCTTCTGAGTCACTTCCTTCAGGATCCTCTGTGCTCTTTTATTTAAACTGCTGAAAACATATAAGTCTCTGCTCTCTGCCTCTCTTCCGCAGAAGTTTTTTTTTTGCTCGAGTAACACGCTGTATCATCCACCGTGAATATTGAAGAACCTCATCTAAATATTCATGAGATACACACCAAAAGAATCAACACTATTATTAAAGACAGGAATCAAAAATCTACAGGGAAGGTGCTATCAACTGGTTCCATTCTCTAATGGACTCTCTTTTTGTGAAGGTCATCCTCTCTCTCTACCAGACCACTTTCTGGAAACTCAACACCTCTCATTACACCTGCCTCCTTTTCTATCAGCATCATGGAGACAGTATGCACACAGATCAGAAACCACTGAAACCTAGGTTTCAATCCTTCCTTCACATTTAGAAACTCTGATACAGGCAACTACTTTGCTGCTGAAGAGAAGGAAAGCTAAGATGCCCCTAGTCTGAAGACTCTGCCCCAAGAGGGCACCGGGCTAAGTGTAGCTTCCATGTCTTTTTTCTAGCAATGCTGTGTAAAAGCACAGCCCCCAGACCAGCATTAGCCTTCAGCATGCTCTCAGGACTCACTCCAGAACTACAGAACTTTTCTAGAAACTGAAGGGAGCACTCTGTTTCCGCAAGCTCTTTATAGGATCTGCTTGCCCACTGGAACTTGAGAACCAGCTGCTCTTGGTGGTGTGACACCCAGGACCACACTGTGCCCACGACAGGGGGTCACTGGTCCGTCCCTCCCGGAGATACTGTGTGAAACTCCCTGGCATCCAACATAAAAACACCCCAACCTTTTGCAAAGCACATGCTTGCAAAGATCTGGCACACAGATTTCTTTCTTTTGCCACCTAAAGAAACTTTCAGCTGTACTCTAAACGCCACGTGACATTTCATTCCCATCAAAGCTACACTGCCAGATCTAAAAGGTGCTCAGCCCTCCCTGCAGTACTGCTCGGATAGGCTTCAAAATGCACTCACGCCCAGGGTACACCAGTGAGAGCACCAAGAGACTCACGGGCAAGGAACACGTGAGAACACAAGGGACGCGCAGGCCAGGAACTCAGTCGGCAGCCATTCTCAAGCACTGATCCATCAGAAAGCAAATGGTTCCTGACTTCTGCCTTGGGCAGGCGGAACAAAGGGAGGGCATCCCATTGCAGAGAGGGATGCAGGGGGGGGATCCCCGACTTCTAGTGAAGGAAGGCCAGTTGTAGGTGATACTACACTGGCCTCATGGCGTCTCAAAGGAGGGACATCCATATCACAACTAACTGCCTGAAAACTGCCCTCATGCTGGATACCAGACTGTGCAGGGTCCTGGAGGCGGGTTAGGCATGAGAGGCAACAACAAGTCAATGCAGATGCAATCCTGCAACCTCTGATTAAACCTGAAAGACTACCAGCATGGTAGAAACTCACACTTGCCCGTGGCAGAAAAAAGAAGCTTGTTTCCCTAAACATGCAGCAACCAGACTAAATAAACCACTCCATGGAAACAAACTCTTACAGTTCCAACTGTACAGCCAGCATTCATATCTTGGGTGACTGGAAGCGAGCTCAACCTCTCCTCATCTTGGTCAAGGGTACACAAGCTTGGATAGCCACACAGACTATTACAGCAGCTATCAACAGGAGGGGCCGCTTTTCTATCCCATCAGATCCTGGAGAAGGAACACAAAGGCCAGACGCACCCAGCTCATCTCTCTGGGGCAATTCCCTACTCTTTCTGGGCTGCAGACAAGGCATCAATATTTTGGTACAGTCACAGGACAAAGTGACATGATGCAGGTAAAATACTTAGCCCTCTTCTGGGCACAGATGATCAATCACAGCTGTAGCATGGGGTTAAGTGGATTCCCCCCACCCCAATCTTCCCAAGTCCTCCACTTGCCAAGACTCAGATGCTACCAGATGCTACTCAGATGGGAACTCTGAGTCTATGAAAAATGCCATTAAAGGGGTAAGAGGCAGAGTAGTTCCACTACAGATCAAGTTGGATCAGGGGTGGGTGTCTGACAACAGGGCACCTAGTGAGGGCAGAGGGGTGAATGCAAGCTAAGGTCCCAAACTGAAAGAACAGCTGAATTTCCTAGCAGTGCCCAGAAGCCAGGGACTCAAGCTGCCAGAGCTGAAAGAGCCGGCTGGGCTATCACTTGCATCCTAGTTCTGTGATTGCCAAGCTGAATTACAATGTGTGATTGCTAATAGAGGCTTTAATCTTAAGAGAACAAGCTTTATTTAACAAGAAAAGCAGTTGACTCATTTGCTCAACCTCATCCACCCAAGCCAGATCCTTCAAAGGAAAAATGGAGGGGAAACCGAGGCCAACTGCTTAAACTGGTGGCAAGATGGGTCCCAGGCTCACCTCTGGACATGGTGGCTTTAGGATATGGCTGAGCTATGTCCTACATGTCACATATGCCACTCCCCGTGAGACACCAGAGAAATCTGATCTGCTAAATGCAGTTATAAAACTTCACAGATATGGAGGAGGAAAGAGTTTCAAAGTATGAAATAAAGATAAAGACACTTTTGACAGGTTGATGTTTTAAAACAAGAACAGAAGCAAAACTATAAGGATTGCTAGTTCATTTTTATTTGTGGATCTAGGCAGGTTTGCTCAACTAACTTATACTAGATTTAGTCCATCATGAGGAG
The DNA here is from genome assembly GCF_031878675.1 of Megascapheus bottae. Classification (NCBI taxonomy): domain Eukaryota; kingdom Metazoa; phylum Chordata; class Mammalia; order Rodentia; family Geomyidae; genus Megascapheus; species Megascapheus bottae. The sequence continues at coordinate 36,516,756 of NC_143529.1, read as the reverse complement.
ATTTTTCCAACCTAAACCACTTCAATATAATACTCTGACACTGGCATTAGCTAAAACATCCTCCTCTTTCACAAGGCCATGTTTCATTCCAACAGCAGAAATCCTGAAGATACAGGGAAACAAGAAAATTCTAAACAAATTTCTGCATGGCCAGATGCTAGCTGTTACGACAGCAAGAGAAATCACATCATTCAAAGTTTTCTTAAGTGAGACTCTGGTGGCTCACACCTCTAATCCTACTTAAGAGGCGAAGATCTAAGAATTCTTGTTCGAAGCCAGCCCAGGCAAAGTCCACAAGACTCTTATCTCAAGCTAAACCAGCAAACAAACAGAATTGGAAGTGTGGCTTGAGGGGTAAAGCGCCAGCTTCAGCAGAAAAAGCCAAGAATGTGAGGGCTCTGAATTCAAGCCCTGGTACCAGCTTTGGACAGGCCTCCCATTTCAGTAATCAAAAATCTAAAAGGACCAGAATTCTGTGTGTGTGTGTGTGTGTGTGTGTGTGTGTGTGTGTGTGTGTGTGTGTGTGTGTGTGTGTGTGTGTGTGTGTGTGTGTGTGCGCGCGCGCGCGCGCGCACAAAGACAAGGAAAAAAATGACAACTTTCTGTTGTATAGGACAAGGGATTTTTTTTAACTATTGCTATACTTAATATGCATAGCTTAGAAATGGTTAAATGGTTATGGGGGGAGGGGCAAGTCCTGGGGCTTAAACTCAGGGCCTGGGAGCTGTCCCCAAGCCAAGGTAGTACTCTACCACTTGAACTACTTTTGGCTTTTTCTGAGTAGTTTTTGGAGACAAGAGTCTCACATACTTTCATGCCCAGCCTGGCTTTGAACCAGGACCCTGAGATCTCAGCCTCCTGAGTAGCTGGGATTACAGGCGTGAGCCACCGCGCCCAACTGTTACATTTATATAGAAGTTTTGCTATGCTACCACTGGGCCTCCAACCCCTGATCACAGACTAGGGCAGATCCTGGTCTGTCCCCTAGGGCCAGGAGTGCACTCCCATTACTGTGGTACTCAGCCATGGTTCCTCCAGGCATATGCCAGCTCGGTACCTGCAAGGCAATGCCTTCAGACATGGTATCAGTGAGTGTATGATTGTACATAACTGTTTCTGCACAGTTCTCTTCCAGCACAAAAACATCACCCTGGCCCTCTGAACTTACAAAGCATCTATAGAGGTGTAAAACCTCTTGGATCTTGGAACTGCCAAGGAGAGGAAGGAGTATTTCATTATAACAAATCAACTTCGATTTAATTAGGAAAGGCAGGATAAGGTCCTGAAGGAGAACTGCTTCAGGAAGCCAAGAGACTGGGAGCCCCAAAGGATCCCTTGGTGCAAATCAGGCTATCAGGCTTTGAACAATCTCCATCAAAACTCCACATCCTCCCTGAACCCCCACTTCCTCCTCTCTAAAATGAGGCCATTAGGAAGCCAGACATCTGTGTTGGAGTCCTTCACAAACGAATAATGGTACCACTGCTGATAACAGGACAAAGAACAGAGGCAAATCAGAATGCTTCTTAAGCCTCACGAAACTCACTAGACAGCCCTGGCACAGTACAGACATTCCTATTGCTAACAAAAAAATAATAGCAGTATCAAAGCCCCTAACAAGATAAGATCCATCCTTTATTCTGAGCTTTATTAAAAATGACAAAAGATTCTAACCAAGAAAGGCCTAAAAGTCTTGCATTGTAAAGGTAGGCATTAAGTTATCAAGAAACCAACATCTTCAAAAGTACACAGAAGGAAAGGAAAGGGAAAAGATGAAAAAGGAAAGAAGAAAAGGGAAAGGAAAGGAAGTTGTAACCACATCCTCTTGTTAGAAGTCAAGTGTTCAGGACCGCGTTTCTCCCCCCCCCCCCAACCGACTCCCCGGCCCTGGTGGCCCTGTAGGAATCTTCAGGAATACAAAATGAAAAGTGAGGCTTGGCAACTCACAGGCTGGTTCCTCCTGTGAAGCAAAATGCTTTGGGGCAGGTGTGTCCCCCAACACACCAGCTTTCACAGGGTTTCATCCGATTTCTGTGGCTACAGCCAGAGAAGTGGGTGAGGAGAGATGTCTAAGATTAAGCAATGTCCCTTCTAGTGCTACCAGAGCATATCAAGATGTCTCCCTTCTATCTGCCAGCGGGCCCTGCAAGTACCAGCACTTCTCTCAAGTCAAAGAGGCACACACAGGTCTGGAATTCTGATGAGCCTGGAAACATCTTAAGCTGCCAACAAACAGGTGCCCTCCATGGGCCGAGGTCAGGAGCACTGGGCTCTGGAAAGGCGGAGGCCGGCTAGTACCCTCCCATAGAATTACCAAGTCTCCTATGGATGGATACAGCTGGCCAATGCGCCAGCCCGGGTGGGATGTGGTTCAAGTCCATGAGGTGGCAAATATCAAGGGGATCCTCAACAGTAAACACACCTTCCCCACCTAACCCAAGCTTCAGATCAAACCCACTCTGAGGTTAGTAGTGTAGACTACAGATTGCCACAGATGTCAGTGCCCCTCACTTGAACACGGAGGGGAGCAGGGCGAGGCTGGACCCTGCTTTCAGGTTCTCAGTGTTCCTCCACTGAGGTCTTAGCAGCCCTGGGGCAGGACACACTCACTGACAAGCCTTCCTGCGGGCCTTTTCCCAGCACCCGCCAACAGCCACACAAGAAAACAGACTGCTGATCTACTGGGACTGCAGTCCCACTCGTCACCCATTACACACAGCCTGCTCCCCGAGGTGAGTCTAGGCAGAAGGGAAACAAAGCCAAGAAGCAGCAGAAGCAGCCCAGGAGCCTAGAAGCAGGTACGTGAGAGCCACTGCTGGTGACAAGGACACAGCCCAGGAAAGGCAGAGGGCACGGTACCTCTCCAGCAGGGACAATGTTCTCCCCTGGGGGGCAGGGGGGGAAGAAAGCTCCCCCCAACCCAACACAGACATCCAAACTCCCTCCAAAGGCTCCTCTGCGGTGGCCCCCAAGTGCCAGGCCAGTCGAAGCGACACCCTTCGACCTGTAAGGTCCCTCGCCTTCCTTCAAGGGTTTGCCAATGTGACCCAAAGGGTCTTGGTACAGGACACACTAGGAGGCCGGCGCTTGCACACATGGCCAGGCGGACGGACCCACACCTGGGCAAGCACCGTGTGCGGCCTGGCTGGCGCTGTGCACGCGGGCCAAGTCCAGCGGTGCCCCAGGGCTCACCCACGGGGCACACCACGCTGGGAAGGGGACAGTCCCCAGCCACGGCGCTTCTCCAAACAGGCTGCAGGGTCCATCAGGGCGCTCGGGCCCGGCCTAGGCGCCTGTCACCGGCCGAGCGGTGGGTTGCCCGTCCTTCCAGTGCCGGCGGGCCCGGGACGCCGCAGCAGCACCCAGCCACTTTCTCACTGGAGAGACTCCATTGTGCGTGATCGAACTCCTGCTGGCGATTCATCCTCCCTGGCAGGACGCGGCGAGAGGCGCCGCAGGGGTCCCCGGCGCGTGGGGACACCGCGCGCCCCCGCCGCCGCGCTCCGCGGAAGCCCCGGGCGGCCGAGGCCGGCTCACCTTCGATGGCGATGACGTGCTCCCGGATCTGGTTCTGCAGCACCGGCTCCTCCACGCGCTCCAGCAGCTCGTAGATGGAGTAGATGTTGGGGTGGACCGACTCGAAACGCTGGATCTCGGCCCGGATGGCAGCCGAGTTGGCCAGCTGCTGCTGGTAGTTCATGATGCAGGCGCCGCGCCCGGGGCCGCGCGTCCGCCCGCCGCCCCGCGCCCCGGGGACCCCCGCAGCCCCCGGGGAGCCCGGCCCGCCGGCGGAGGAGGCGCTACAAGAAAGGCGCGGGCCAAGCGGGCGTGGGGCCGGCCCTCGAGCTCAGTTCATGGCCGGGACGCGCGGCCGGCGAGCGAGCGGGCCCCGGCGTCCCGGGTCAGCGGGCCGTCCGGGGGGAGCGCGTCCCCATGGAGCGCGCCGCGGCGGGCGCGGCCGGCCCCGGAGGAGGCTCGCTCCGGCGCCTTCCCGCGCCGCGGCCGCCTTCCCGTCCTAGGCGCTGCCCGGCCGAGCAGCCATTAAAGCCCAGGCGGCCGCCGCCGCCGCGCTCCGAGCGCCCCGGGCCGATGGCCGGCCCCCCGGGCAGCGACCGCGCGTTCCCGGAGCCCGGCCGCGCCGGGAGTCCGCGCGCTGCGTGCCACGCCGCCGGGAGCGCCGGAACCACCGAGCCCGCCGCGCGCCGCCCGCAGGGCCGGGACCCCGCCGCAGGAACCGCTCCCGCGAGCCGCGGAGCCCGCTCCGAGCGCTGCCCGCCGCCTGCCCGGCCGGCCCCCTCCCCGGCACGCAGGGCCCCGGCCCACGTCGGCCCCGCCCCCGCCTGCGCCCCGCCCGCGCGCTCGCCGCCCTCCGCCGCCGCCGCCGCCGCCGCCGCCGCCGCCGCCGCTGCGTCCTCCGCGGCGCTTCCCAGCGCGCCGGATCCCGGGGAATTGCGCCAGGCCCCGCCCCGCGCTGCCCCGGGGCTTCCTGGGACTTGTAGTCCAGCCCGGCGCCCCCGGAGTCCGCGCGCGAGCCTGCCCGCGCTCGTGCTGCTCCCGAGCTGGAGGAGCCGCCGGGCGCGCCGAGTCCCGCGGCCTCGTCCTCCGCATGCGAGCCCCACGGCGCTCTGCCGGGGCGTCCGTCCGCCGCCGCGCCCCCAGCCCCTCGTGCCCCCCCAGGTAAGCTCAGCCGGGGGACCCTGCGGAGCTGGGCCACAGCCGCCCCCCCCCGGCGCCGCAGATGGGCCCGGGCGCCCCGTCCACCCATGGTCCCTGCCCTCCTCACCCCCCCCGCCCTAACCTGGCGCCCACGCGGGCCAGGGGCGGCCTAAGCACCCTGGTGCACAGGCGCTGGGGTGCTGACCCCTTTCGCTCCCGCCCCTGAGTCCATCTGGGATAGGCCTTTGACCTCCCGCTCAGTAACCATGGTGACAGAGGGGTCACCACCGACTTTGAAAACCCTTCTCCCCGCCCTGTCTGGGATAGCCTCTCACCTGGCCTCCCTCCCGTAGGAATTCTCCTTTCTATTTCCCAAACCTGGACTGTCAGCAGTCCAGGAGGCCTTGGGAGTCTTCCTTAGGCTGCAGCCTGAAGCCCAGGTCTCACCCCTGAGTAACAAACCCATATCCACCTTCCTCCTCTACATCTTCTTCTGCTTGGCTGGGGAACTCAATCCAGCCCCTCTCAAAGTTGGACTTCACGGCCTTCTCCTCCTCTTGTAAACATCCTCATCCCATTTGCTGAGCGGAAAAGCTGGTGTTGGCCTCTTTGCCTCTCATCTCATATCCTAAAGTGTCACCTGGCCTTCCAAAGATCCAGAATGCCATCCTGCTAAGGCATGAATTCTCCACACCCTGCAGCAGCGTCCTCACACAGCTCCTGTTTCCTACCGGTTCCTTTCCCATCTGTTCTCCAGAAGGCAGCCTTGCTGAGCCTGGTACACATGTGTTCCTGCCTGGATCGCCTCTGCTCAAAGCCCTCCAACGGCTGTGTGTTGGTGTCTCATACCTGTAATCCTAGCTTTTCACAAACCTGAGATCTGAGGATCCAGATTTGAAGCCAGCCTAGGCAGAAAAAAAAAAAATCTGTAAGACTCTTCTAAGTAACCAGCAAAAGGCTAAAAGTAGAGGTGTAGTCCAAGTGGTAGAGCACCCACCTGGAGCAGAAAAAGCCAAAAGAGCTCAAGGCCCTGAGTTCAAGTCCCCATACCGTAACAATGACAACATTCCCTTCAGTGATTCCCATCCTCTCTGGCCTCCAGAGTCCTCCAGTCTTGAACTCCTGTCAAGAGCTTCGCAGAGTCTCAGCTTTCCTGCTATTTGTTGTGCCACAGTTTCAAGGACTAAAGTTGAAGTAGTTAAGAGATCTGAGTAAGAAACAAAGGACTTTTTTTTCCTTCCTAACAGTGGCAACCACCAAGCACCTGCATTCTTGTGTGCCAGTTTGCCCAGTTACTGGCCCCACAAGGTAACTTTAGGGGCCGGGTGATCTGTAGTCATATACAGTCACCCCATGTAAGAAGAACCCTGAGTTGCAGCCGCCTACATCTTCACAGGAAGTCCCATGTCTGCCTTCCGTGACAGAGGAAAAAGCTGGCTTCAAGGGCTGCCTCCCTGTAACAGCAGGAGCCTCTATCCCTGTATCTCAAAGCTGTTTACAACGTCCTGGGAGGTGGCCTGCTCCTGTCCTCCACAGCCACATTGACCTTCCTAAATACAACACCAGTTATACCACACAGTTTTCTCTGATGGAAATGCCCTTACTCCAGAACCTTTGCTGTCTCCATCACTTTCTCCATGTGTTTACCTCCAAGTCCATCTCTCATTGAGACCCTATCTCATAAGGAAAATGGCATCTCTGTTGGACATGTGTCCCCTTCTTACTGTGGTAGAAAGAATGAAAGAATATTCATCTCAGTCTCTGAGAGGATGTGTTGCCTTATCTAGGCTGAAGTTAATTCAGGCTTTGGAGGCAAAGAGCTTATGTTGCATATCTGGCTGGTCCTTATAAGTCAGAGGCAAGAGGGTAGAATCCCAGACAGAAATATGGTATGTGATGCAGGGAGGAAAGATGGGGGGGGGGTGAGAGGCAGGAAGCTGTTCCCAAGATACTACCCTCAGAGCTTTGAAGATGGAGGCAGTAGCCATGAGCCAAGAAATATAGGTGATCTCCAGAAGCTAGAGAAGCCTCTAGGAAGTGAATTCTTTCCTAGAGCTTCCAGAAGGAAACACAACCTGATCAGCCCACCCGGATTTCTGACCTCGAGAACTAAAGAATGCAAATTTATGCTGTTTAAACCACAAAGCATGTGCCAAGCACATAACAGATGTTCAGTCAAGTTGAGCAAAGTTGAAAGGAGAGTTTTCCTAACAACATGAGTGCTGTGCTATCCACCAGATTTCTGATTAGTCTTCTACGTATACATCAAGCATCATAAGCTAACAAAGTAGGAATTCTTCTGTCACCAGAAGTATCGAAAGTCAGGGCTGGGAGTGCAGCAACATGACAGGATATCATACCCTGGGCTCCATCCTCAGCACTGGGGGGGATATCTCAAAGACTATCAAAGACTGCTGGTCTTCCCATTCATTTATTCACTCAACAAATCTTTATTGATCACTTGCTGTATCCTAGAGAGGTGTAGTATTCTACGTATGCAATAAAAGATGATGACTGTCTTTAATGATTTTAACAGCCATGAAGATGTGCATGCCTGGGAACACAAATGAGCTAGTGTTAGATGAGCAACTGTGAGAATATCTAATGAAAAGTGGGAATTAGGACATTTATCATAGAGACCAGACCAAGTCAGAAAGGTTCTAAATCCCAGCACTGTGAACTGTATCCTCCGTGGAAATAACTTCATAGGCATAACTTTAAACATCAAAATGTTCTCATTCTGTAGAGCTCTCCTTACAGCTACAGGCTCGTCCTCCTAAACTGTCTCTGCTCAAGTAATGTATGTGATTTCATGTGTTTTCTCTGATGTCCGTTGACTCTTTCCCACACTTAGCCCACGATTTGCCCTTGGTATACACTGTCACATGACCTAGATCACATGACAAGGCCATCTTCAGGTCTTGGGGAAGCTGGTGATGGAAGGCTCTTCTCATGAGACAATCTGGCAGTGTCCTGTGAAGGCTTTGGGCTCCTGGTAAAAGTGAATGGGATCCTATGAAGGCAAGAGAAGAGAGCAGGAGGAAGGACAATTCAGAATGCTCTGCAGGTGAAGTGTCCTTAGGTTTTTATTTTAGTCTTTGTTTTGTGTGTGCCAGTGCAGGGGGCTTGTGACTCAGGGTCTGGGCACTGTTCCTGAGCTTTTTGACTCAAGGCTAGCACTTTACCACTTGAGCTACACCTCCACTTACAGGATGTTGGTGTTTGCTTTTTTTCGTGTGCGTGTGTATGTGTGTTTAATTGGGGATAAGAATCTCATGGAATTTCCTGCCTAGGCTGGCTTTGAACTCCAACCCTCAGGTCTCCGCCTCCTAAGTAACTAGATGACAGAGGTGAGCCACTGATGCCTGGCTCTTCTCAGTTTGGGCCCTCGTTCATGACTGCAGTGAAAACCAGAACATAGTCAGTGTATTGCCGTCTTGTAGTTGAGTTCTGTGACTGTGTGTCATTACCATACATAGCAGAAAACCACAAACCCTTGCTCCAGGACAAATGGAACATTTGTCTTGCTCCCACATCCGCTGGGAGCCAGCTGATCTAGACTGGGCTCTGCTAAGACAAGCAGCTTCACTCTGCTAGCACTCCTCCTTGTCATGGAGCTCTGTGTTACAAATAGCTCGGGGTGTTGGGATCTGGCAAGCATGCGCACTGAACAGGCAAGCTGCTCACCTCTTTGTTCCTAAAGCAGAAGGCCCTGCCCCGCCGCTCAGGTCCACAATCTACTCATGATTGGCTAACACCCTCTGCTGTATTTTTTCTTTCTTTTCTTTCTTTCTTTCTTTCTTTCTTTTTTTTTTTTTTTTTTTTTTTTTTTTTTGTCAGTCTTGGGCACTATCCCTGAGCTGCATTTTGCTCAAGGCAACGACTCCACCACTTGAACCATCATGCCATTTCCGGCTTTTTCTGTTTATGTGATACTGAGGACTTGAACCCAGGGCTTAGCGTATGATAGGCAAGCACTCTACCACTAAGCCACATTCATCTCTGCTATTTCTTAAATAGCCTGAATGTGTCTTAATTCCATTTCAAAAAAAAAAAAAACAACTGGGTTAAGACAATAACCTTCTATTTCAAAAATCCTTTCTTATTCCAAAGCAGTTTCTATTTTCCTTAACAAGAGCCAAGCTACCAGGACAAAGAAACTTAAGCAGTTGGGTTCCAGTGTCTCTTGGCTGCCATGCCAGCTATATAGGAGGCTGAGATTCAGAAGGCTGTGGTTTCAGGCTAGTTTGTGCAAAAATGTTCTCTAGATATCATCTCTATAGTAAAACTCAGCGTGGTGGCTTGGGCTGTCATTTCAGCTACTATGGAGAGCATAAATAAAAAGCTCACAATCCAGGCAAGCCTAGGCAAAAATCAAGACCACTTCAGAAATAACCAGAGTGAAAAGGGTAAGATGGATGGCACGTATCTATAGTCTCAGCTACTTCAGAAGCAAATGTAGGATTGCGGTCTGAGGATAGCACAGGTAAAAGCTATCTGAAAAACCTAGAAACTAAAGCCAAAAGGGTATGGGAGTGTATGACTCAAATGGTAGACTACCTGGCTAGAGTTCAAACCCTAATATCACATCTGGACTCCTTCCTTGACCAAGATCCACTTGTTCTAGGTTTTCTGTAATATAAGGATGACAGGAAGCTGGGTTGATAGGTATGTGCATTATACCCAGATATTGGTTGAGATGAGTGTCTCATTAACTTTTTTTTTTTTTTTGCCAGTCCTGGGACTTGAACTCAGGTCTGGGCACTGTTCTTAGTCACTTTTTGCTCAAGGCTAGTACTCTTCCTCTTGGGCCACAGCACTACTTCCAGATTTTTCTGTGTATGTGGTACCAAGGAATCAAACCCAGGGCTTTGTGCATGCTCTACCACTAGGCCACACTCCCAGCCCTCTCATGAACTTTTTGCCTGGGCTGGATTTGAACTACAATCCACCAATTCTCAGTTTCTCAAGTAACTAGAATTACAGGTATGAGCCATTTTTGCCAAGTGTGAACCACCAGTTTCTGGATTTTGTGATTCTTTAAAAGATTGAGAAATTAACTTTATCAATGAATTGAATAAGATAGGGTAGGATAGGGAATCAGTATACCAGAGATAGTAAGGGGCAAGTTTGGTGCCAGGGCAACAGTTATTTCATTGCTGAGGGAAGACAGGAACAAGTATATTTCTCAGAGGATAAGCATACAAGCAAAGGGCCCACCCTGTCTTCTGCCCTGGCAATGTTCTAGAGTCCCAATGGTATGCCAGGTTTTGTTGCTGCTGTAAATCACTGTAGACAGTGATTTGAAAATCAGAGGCTTATGCTCTTACAGATATGGAGGACGGGGTTGTGCAGTGAGTCCCTGAGCTGAAATCCAGGTATCAGCAGGCATGAGCCTGCTGTGCTTTCTCACCTTTTCCAGCATCTAGAACCCCAGGATTCCTTGACCCATGGCCCTTCCTTCATCTTTTTTATTTATTTTATTTATTTTTTTTTTGCTAGTCCCGGGCTCTGAACTCAGGGACTGGCACTGTCCTTGAGCTTCTTTTGCTACTACTTGAGCCACAGCACCACTTCTAGCTTTTTCTGTTTGTGTGGTACTGAGAAATCGAACCTAGAGCTTTATGCATGCTAGGCAAGCACTAGGCCACATTCCCAGCCGCCTCTTCCATGTTTAATCCATCATAACACCTTCAAATCTCCCTCTGGCCCCCTCTGTGTCTTTCGTTTGCATGGAATGATTTCTGACTTCTTAGAGCCCTCGTACACCATCCAGGACCATCTCCCTGGTGACATCTGCCAGGGCCCTCTTGCCATGGAAGGTGAATTCCCACAGGTTCTAAGAATTAGGACATCGATAGCTTTGAGGAGTGTTTATTCTGCCCACTATCGTGCAAAGGCGTATATTTACATTGTATATGCCTGTGTGTATTGATATTTCTGTACTTTACTGAACTATATTTTAGATGGGCCTTGAGCACAGCCACACCAACAAATGTTTAATGACAAGCCTGTCTGTAGAATACTCAAACACTGTAGGCTTCTTCACTTTCATTTAATGTTTTAAAATTCACCCAGCAAGACACATAGGATTAGGAAGAAGTTGGGTTGTATTGAGATGTACTTGTCAAGATCGTTAATGGGCTACAATAGAGGATGTGTGTTTCCTTGCTGAGGTATTAATTAATAAGATGTAGCAGCGAGTCTACTAACCAGAGCTTTGAATTACAGATAAGCTTGAGAACTATTTTAAAACTTCTGTGGTACTTGGAGGGGATAGGCACACACTTTATTTCTCTGATGATGAGGTTGCAGGTAATGTCAACTTCTGTGATTTCTGGTCTGCATTGATGGAAGGAAGAGGTGCTGTACTTTGGATTGGGGTGAAATTAGTGATGTTATGCTTTGCACATTCAAGTTCACAGCCCGTCTGCTGGGGGGGGGGGGCAAGGCAGAGAAAAGGGTGAAGGCATAGGAAGAAGGCTAGGGCTTTATAACACTGCAACTCCAGACACATGAAGCAATGTTCCTTGCTTCCCCAGCTCATGGCTCCTGTGGTTCCATTTGTTATGTCCGTGAAGCTGACTTCCCAGGTACTTTGTCTCAGGGGAAGTAGAATCTTTCAGGGTTAGTCCTTCTGTGACTGGCTCATTTCACTTGGCAGAATATTCTCCATGATTAGTACATTTGTAGCACAGGGCACAATTCCTTCTTTTTGAATGCTGAGAAATATTCCATCACATACCATTATCGTTTTGTTTATTCATTCATCTGTTGAAGGATATCTTTTGGCTATTGGAATAATGCTCGATCATAGCTACAGAAACATCTCTTTGAGGTAAGAACCAGATCCTGATTCCTGGGGAGGTTTATCCAAAAGTATCACCGTTGGATAAGTCAGTAATGTCACATCAGAGTAAAGCTTGCCTTTACCAAGTTCAGTCCAAATGTAGGTCAAGACTCCTAAGACTTCCTTCCAAGAAAAGTACATTGTCAGAGGCTGGGAGTTTAGCCTATAGATGGAGTGCTTGCTAGCATACACGAAGACCTGGGTTTGATTCCTCAGTACCACATACATAGAAAAGCCAGAAGTGGTGCTGTGGTTCAAGTGGTAGAGTTCTAGCCTTGAGGAAAGCCCACAAACAGTGCCCAAGTCCTGAGTCCAAGCCCCAGGACATTGTCAGCTAAAAAGCACCAGAGAACTGAGTCTGTGAAAGGGGCCTTGGCACTCATCTCACACAGCACGGATGGAACCAAAACCACTTGGATGGTCCAATCCCCACCTCCCCACCCCCACCCAACTTCTCAAGGCCTCTAGAAAACAAGCCAGGATCCAACCTGAGCCTGTAGCTACCAACCACTGAACCAGCACTTGGGGTAGAACTCAACCAGCTATGCACCCCAAAAGGGATAATGGACCTCTTCAAGGAGGGGGAGCTTGAAGAACTTGCATGGCTATGTAGTATTGTCCTAGCTCCTGATTTGATGAGAACACAGCTGTGTTTTTACCATCCCACCTGGCCTACTGCCTTTGCTTTCACTGCTTCAAATGAGGGTCAGCAGGTAGTGATGCTTTGTTCTTCAAACTGCTTCCTTAAGGTTCCTTAAGCTGTTCTTCTAGCCATGCCATGATCCAGGCATGGGTTGCATGGCTCCTGGGATGCTGAAGCCCACTTAAAGCAGGCATAGCCCTCGTGGGATTCCCAGCAGTATTTAAAGGGTGTGTTCACAGAGAGATGTGCGAACACAGTGTGTATAAATCCTTTTCTCCACACATCAAGTGAAAAATACATGCTAATTCTTGGGGTATAAATTATTCTCTCATAAAATGGGAGATTAATTTGCTTATCCACATTCTGAGAGCTGATTAAAAAGCTGGTCTTATCCACATTGCTTTGGCTGATGAACAAATTAGACATTGAGAAATCAGATGCAAATGAGTAGTTTACAGATGCTTTTGAAATTATATAATCGTCACCCAGATCGTGTGGAAACCAAGAAATGGATGTAGAATGGGCCTATTGAGACAGCTAGAAGGAGGGTTCTGTACTGTTTAGCACATCCATTTTGCTTATTGGATTTGTCATATATTTTACAAACATCTTTATAAGTTAGCTTTTGTTTGTCTATAGATTATCTGTCAGTATCTTTATGGTCTTTGTCAAGTTTGGGGATGGATGTCAAGTTTTGATATATTTTCTGAATAGATATGTGCAAAGTCTGCACAAAATGACAACACTCAAGGGATTGCTTTTCTTTTCCTTTCTTTTTTTGTGGGGAGGTGCCAGTACTGGGAGCTTGAATTCTAGGCCTCACAGTCTGACTGAGCTTTTTGAAATTTATTTATTAATTTTGAGGCTTGCACTCAACTATTTGAGTACTCTAGTCACAAGTCTACTCCCAGCTTTTTGCTTGTATTTTGGGGGATAAGAGTCTTTCAGTCTTCTGTCTTCCTAGGCTGAGTAGCTAGGACTACAAGCATTAGTTATCAGTGCCTCTCTGAGATTGCTTTTCTGATCTTCAACTTTTACTGGAAAATGCAGTACCCAAATAGAAGTTCTGAGCATAGATTCAGTGTAAATATTCACAGAGTTACCACAAGATACTAAACTAGTCATCTGTCCTGTCTTCTTTAGTCTGAGACCATGGAAGGAGCTGCCTGGTCTGTGGAGCAAACCAGCCTCAGAACAAGAGAGGAGTGACTTCTTCTAGCTCCACCCCAAAGATAATAGGCCTAGAATGTAAAAAGCATGCCTTAAGCACAGGGCCTCTGAGACATTTTTTGGCACTAGGGAAGAGAGCCCTGGGCAGAACGTACTCAGTGGAGATATATGGCCCCTGTGTGACTCCCAGCGTAAGTCCAATAATTATGTCACCCTTGCCTTGTTTTCTCCCAAGGCAATGGGGTTTTGAATGAGTCCCATGATCCATCCATGTTAGCTCAACCCTCAGCTAACACTATAACTTGTGCTCAGGCTGTGGGTTTGAATGACAGAGGACTGGTTGATATGTGCCCTTCTGGGCTTCCCCACCACCACCACCACGATGGTCATATATCATGCTAGTTGATGTTTTGCATATATGGCTGGTGTTCTGGTCGTTTATATAGAATAGCATAGTGTTTCCATAACCCATCTATTTAAAATCATGTCTAGATTGCATATATACCTAAAACATAAACCTATATATACTGTATTAAGGGACTAATGACAAGAAAAGAAGTTTATACGGATTTAATATAGACACAGCCAGCATAAGTAATGAAGGAGACGTGAAGCAAACAATGCTGGAGGACAGAAAGAAAAGTAGAACCCCAAAATACCTATCCTTAATCATAAGTATGTGCCTACACATAGGTGCACTTGTGTGTGCCTGTGTACATGCACCTGTGTGTGCATGTCTATGAATGTGTGTATTGCTCAGGAATGATCTGGAGACCTTGCAGTTTCTGGGTAAACGCTCTACCACTTGAGTAGTAGTTCTAGGTACCCCTTCTAGTTCTTTTGCTTCTTTTATGTTATAGGGTCTCCATAACTTTGCCTAGGGTTGGACTTGAACCCTGCATCCTCCTGCTTGTACTGCCCAAGTAGATACAATCACAAGCATGTGGTTCACATCAAGCTACCCCCATTATTGCCATTCTCATTCTAGGAGTCTACCTTATACACAATCTTACAGTAACTTTAATTTAGAAGTACATTGTTACAATGTTTAACGTCCTTTTATATCTGCTCTCAAGTGCAAGGTATACCTGATGAAATTTAGGCAAAATACACTGCTGTAACTTTTTCTCCTTTTTCAAGATACATACACCTGTGACTCACACTTGTAATCCTAGCTACTCAGAAGGCCAACATCTAAGGGTTGAGCTTCAAAGCTGTTCAGAACAGAAAAATCCATGAGGCTTATCTGCAAGTAATGAGCCAAAAGTTAGAAGATGAGATGTTGTGGCTCAAGTGGTAGTATACCAGCCTAGATTGAAAAAAGCTGAGTAAGGATATGAGGCCCTGAGTTCATGTCTCAGCACCTATATATACACACACAGCCATTAGCCAGCAAACAGATGTTTTGGGGGTTATATACTCTGTATGATGTGTTCTTAGAGATTCATTCAGGGTTGTCAGGGCAGACAGAGAAAGTTAATACTTTCTCATCACTATTAACTTTAAGGTACACTTCAGAAGTCATATTTTACATTGCCTTTGGTGTCCGCAGAGCTAAAGTACAGGCTAGATTTCCCTTTTCCAATCTCCCATGTTCACACAGTTATCACCCTGCAGACCTAAACTGCTCTTTGATATGCTGCTTCCAACAGGAAAGATAACAGTCCTGAAAGAGACATCAAGTTGGCCTAAGATTCAAACAGATGGGAGGTGGCAGGCCCCCGACAGGTGAAGGTTGAGTGACATCTTCAGGGCTTCATTTCCACAGAGCTCACACCAATGGTTACCAACTTTAAACAAACAAGGTTCAGTCAGTCTTCTGGTCTCACTGTGGAAGCCTGGTCTTGCCCGCCCTGTTTTCTCCTGTTTTCCCCACCTCTGTTGGACGTGCACAGCTGATGGTTCCTTTTCCTATATCACACTAGATTCTCTGCAGAGCTAAAGCTGATGTGGGCAGAGCTGGACTCAGGCAGCCAGGAACTTCCTTAGGGGACAAGACTACCATGCTTGATACAAGTCCCTCCCAGAATTCAAATGTGGAGACTACCCCTCCTGTCGTTGCATTTGGCTATAGGACTTCCTCCAGGTAGGTAAATAAGATTCACGGAGGTCATTAACAGAGATACTTAACGCTACATGGAGTACCCATCTAGACCTGGTGGACTTAGATCTCCCTCTTTCTTTCTCCGCATACACCAGGAAAGACTAGGAAGGTGACATCTGAACACAAAAGAAAGAATCCTCACCAGAAAATGACAGTATAGGCACCTGATCTCAGATTCCAGCTTTCAAGATAGGGAGGCAGTACATTTCTTTCCTTCCTTCCTCCCTCCCTCCCTCCCTCCCTCCCTCCCTCCCTCTCTCCCTTCCTTCCTTCCTTCCTTCTCAGTTTTCTTTCTTTCCTCTTCATCTTCCTCTTCCTTCTTCTTCCCTTACTCTTCCTTCTTCCATCTTCCTCCTCCTCCTCCTCCACCACCTGTTCCTCCTTCACCTGCTCCTCCTCCTCCTTCTTTTTTGTGGGTCCTGGGACTTGAACTCCAAGCCTGAGTGCTGCCCCTGAGTTTCTTTATGCTCAAGGCTAGCATTCTACCACTGGAGGCATAGCTCCACTGAGGAAGTACACTTCTTTCTTCCTTTTTTTTTATTTCTTTTTATTTTATTTTTTGCCAATCCTGGGCCTTGAACTCAGGGCCTGAGAACTGTCCCTGAGCTTCTTTTGCTCAAGGTTAGCATGCTACCACTTGGGTCACACCGCCATTTTGGCTTGTTCTGTTTATGTAGTACTGAGGAATCGAACCCAGAGGTTTATGCATGTTGGGCAGGCACTCTACCACTAAGTAACATTCCCAGCCCTAATTCTGTTTTTTAAGCCATCCAGTCTATAGTATTTTTGAATAGCAACTGAGTCAATTAAGAGTTATACAATGACTCCTCCTCTTCCTTCTTTCTCTTCCTTCTTCCTCCTCCTCTCTCCTCTTCCTCCTTTCTTTTTTTCTCTCCCTCATCCTCCTCTTTCCTTCTTTTTTCTTGTTTCTTCTTCATTTTTAAATAGCTGTTCAAAATTGTTGTCATTCAATAAAATTAAGACAGACTTACCTCAATCCTCACCTGGGCCATTCAGCCAAGCAACTCATCTTCACTAAATATTATTATAACCTGTCTAGGAAGCAATGTGGTACCATATTCGTTGGGTTTTATAATTCAGTATACGTGAAAGATGTTCATTGGAGTGACACTTTCAGATTGTCCAGTCAGAAGTACATGGAACAATCTCACAGCAGGAACCTGTGAACTTGGATATATACGCATGAAAAAACTATAAACAGGAAGGTTGCGTTTAAAAGCTGGAAATGTATTTTATGTTATATGATTATAGAAAGACTAAAATTCTACCCTTTGTGAATAGTAGTGGTGTTAAAACTATGCCCTCATGTAAAGGAAGATGGAAAATGAATATACAATAAAATGAATGCAGGAGGCATTAACTGTTGGAGTCATTGTCCCAGTCACTGAAGTTGTATGGTTCCACAGAGGAAAGACAAGATTCGTCTTAGTTGCCTGAACCCTCAACAGCACCTCCCTCCCTAGCCAGTTATTTCAAGAACCACAAGAGGAATTCTATGCCATAGATATTGGGGCTCACCTTTCCAGAAGAGAACAGTTACCTATCCCAGGAACATCTTCCTTCACTGCAGTGGGAACAGAAGCATCCCAGCAGCCTTTCTGCACCTCTCCAGTAACCACACGGGAGCTCACCAATACTGACTACAAAAGCCTCTAGGCAACATGCAACCATGACCCAGCCATTTCTCTCACTGGGTGTCACACGGTTTACTTGAGGCCAATATTTCCTGGAAGCAGATGCCCCTGTTACTCATAGCCCAAATCCTCTCCCAGAGTGTCTGGAGGATCAGCAGCTATATTGACACCTGCCTGGCCATTTTCTTTCTTTTTTTTTTTTTTTTTGCCAGTCCTGGGCTTGAGCTCAGGGCCTGACCACTGTCCTTGGACTTTCCCAAGGCTAGAGCTCTACCCTTGAGCCTCAGCACCACTTCCGGCTTTTTTCTATGTGTGGTACCAAGGAATCGAACCCAGGTCTTCATGCATGCTAGGCAAGCATTTTAACCACTAGGCCAAACTCCCGGCCCTGCCTGGCCATTTTCACATTGAGAGTCTGGAGTGGAGCTGGTCCTGTTTCTGCTGTGTGCCAGACTGAGCCCCTATCAAACCCCAGAGTTCACAGCACTGGTCTCTTTATTTGCACACTGTCCTGTTGGAATTAAATTTATGCGGGAAGAGATGACTATTTTCCACTGACACAGTACTCTCATCCACTTTTGAGACTGTTTTGTAATATATATATATATATATATATAAACAAATGAATGCACATAGTTAATAAAAAAGAAAAAAAGCACAAAAAGACCTAAAGAGAAAAACACAGTGGTTCTCCCATACACCAGTTTTACTCACCAGGAATAATTGCTAACAGATTCTTATGGTCCTTTGTGTCTGTCGTATTTGCATATATGCAGAATCTATGAATATTCTGTGTGTCTTAAAAAAAACAAAGCAACACCAAGTTAGGATCACTCTGCATTGCACTTTACATTTGCACTTACAGCCCTTAGGGAATCATACGTATTATTAGCTTATATATGCTTAATGTGTGCAGAGTATCTTACTGCATGACTGTGGCATGATTTAATTAGCTAGTTTCTTTAATAGATCTTTTTCATTTGATTTTCTCTGTACTGGGGTTTTGTTTTGAGAGACTGTATTCCTATGTAGGCCAAGCAGGTGTCAAAACTTTTGATCCTTCTGTCTCAGCCTCCCAAATGCTTGGATTAAACGTGTCCTACCACCACACTCAACAATGTGTTGCTAAGTTTTGTGCTAAGTGATGCTGCAAATAGCTTTCTTGTGTGCCAAACCTAATCTTTAACTTAGGAGCTGGATGCTGGCCTTGTGCTTTTGTGCTCAAGGCTAGCACTCTACTACTTGAACCATAGCTGTACCTCTTGCTTTTGGGTAATTAATTGGAGATAAGAGTCTCTTGGACTTTCCTGCTCAGGCTGGCTTTGGACCAGGATTACAGGCATGAGCCATTGATGCCTGACTGCAAGTAACCATTTTGTGCACATAATTTTGCACACTGGTAAGTATATTTGTAGGGTAAATCTTTTTTCTGGGTAGTGGGGGTGGGGGAGGGAGGTAGTGCTGGAGGTTAAACTCAGGAATGCGTACTTGCTGTGCTTGCTTGTCTAGCTTGTACTCTGCTTCTTGAGAATTACCTCCAGGCCACCTTTTTTTTTTTTCTTTTTTCTGGTTTTTGGTTGTTTTTGAAAAGGACTCTCCCTAAGTTTTCTAACTCAGCTGGCTTTGAACGGCTCAATCCTCTTAATCTCAGCCTCACAAGTAGTTAGGATGAAGGCATGAGCCACCAGCACCTGTTTTAGGGTAAATTCTTAATGTTGGAAAAAGTAGGCCAAGGGTAACAAGGGTAACACGCTCTGCAAATTTTGATTTCTGCTGACAAACTGATTCGAGAGAGGTTGTTCCAGTTCCCTCTTCTTCAGACAACACGTAAACCTACCAGATCTTCCACATTCTAGCCAATGATGCGTACAAGCCATTTAATTTGGTTGATGTCAGTTGAAAAGTGATTTCATCCATTATTTAATGATGATACCAGCATTATTTAATTTGCATTTCCTTAATTATATGGGAGGTCAAGCATCCGTTAATATAATTTAATATATTTGTTGACCATTTATATGTGTTTCTATGAAGGGTTGTTGTCTTTATTATCATTATTTTGTTAGGGAAATTAGCTCGTAATTTGCTTATAGGTTGTAAATCTTTCCTTAGTTGTTCACTGTACAAAATTATTGTTAGGTTGTTTCTGTATAGTGAAAATCTTAAAATTTTTTGTGCCTGTACTAGTGCTTGAACTCAGGGCCTGGATGCTACCCCTGAGCTGTATCCACTCATTGCTGCCACTCTATCCCTTAAGCCATATGTCTACTTCCGTCTTTTTGCTGGCTAAGTGGAGCTAAGAGTCCCATGAACTTTTCTACCCAGGTTGGCTTCAAACTCCAACCCTCAGCTCTCAGCATTCGAGCAACTAGGATTACAGGTATGAGCCACTAGGGCCCAGCCATTTAAAATTCTTACTTAGTGATTGAAATGACTTTCCCCCTGGATTCTACTTCCTCATCCTTTTTAGAGTCATCTCCATTCCAAGGTGTGCTCATCTCTCTCTTACTGCTGTAGGGAGCTGAGGTTTTGCAGGTAGAGCCGTGAGGCATCCAAAGCATCTTCATTCTGTAGACACCTCTGTGATGGAGGGAATGTCCCCTGGTGTCGGGTCTGGTAGTTAATGGCCACAGGAAACTCTGGAGCACTTCAGCTGGGCACATGCAAGTGAATAAAGGAAGCTTTACTTTTGCTGAATTTTAAATAATGTAAGTAGCAGCATGTGACTTACGGCTTCGGACTGCAAAGCACACACCTAGAGTTTATTCTTATATCATGATTACAGTAAAAGCCAGGCATGGTGGCTCATGCCTGTAGTCCTATCTCCTTAGGAAAGGATAAGCCAAAAGTTATGAGAGACACCCTCCTCCTTCCCCATCTGAACTAGTAAAAAGCAAAAAACCGACCATGTGCTGTATGCCTGTCATCCTAACAAGCCAGGAAACGTAAGTAGGAGGCTCTCAGTCCAAGCCAACAGACATAACAAATAGGATGCCATCCTGGTAGAATAACTAAAGCAAAAAGTTCTGGAGCTATGCCTCAAGTGGTAGAACACATGCTTGGCAAGCACAGGACTGGAGTTCAAATCCCAGGATGATCCAAACCAAAGGTTGCAACAAAGGTCTCTTCCCCTTCTACTATCAACTTCCCGCCCAGTTGTTCTCCTAGAGACATGTCCTGTTCAACTCCTATGCTTTTCTTAGTCTAGACCTTGTCTCAGCTTCACTGACACAGGGAAGCGTTACATGGGACTGAGCTCTTAGTCAGCTTGCCGGCTGTCCTGCGGCATTGGGGCTACTTCCTGGAAGTGAATCATTCTTAACCAGAGCCTGGGAGGTAACAATCTGTTCATTGTTACTTCCCATCTCTCCCTCCCTCCCTCCCTCTCTCCTCCCTCCCACTCCTTCCCTCCGTCCCTCCCTCGCTCCCTCCCCCCCTCTGTGTTCCTGCATTGGGCTTGAACTCAGGTCCTAGAAACTTTCCAGCTTTTTTTGCTCAAGGATGGCACTCTACACCTTGAGCCACAGCTCCACTTCTGGCTTTTTGCTGATTCATTGGAAATAAGAGTCTCTCAGATTTGACTGCCAGGACAGGCTTCGAATCACAGTCCACAGATGTCAGCCTTGTAAGTAGCAGGGAGGACAGGTGTGAGCTACCAGTGACTGGGTAAAAGCTCTCCTTCCTTCCCTGCTTCCTTCCTTTTCTTTCTTTCCTTCTTTCCTTCCTTCCTTCCTTCCTTCCTTCCTTCCTTCCTTCCTTCCTTCCTTCCTTCCTTCCCCCCACCCTCTCTTTCTTGTCAGTCCTGCCTTGAACTTGAGGCCTAGACTTTGTCTCTGTGCTCTTTTGTTCAAGGCTAGTGCTCCACCACTTTGAGCCACAGAGCCACTGCCGGGTTTTTTTGAGTGGTTCATTGGAGATAAGAGTCTCATGGGGACTTTTCTGCCTGGGCTGGCTTTGAACCATGATCCTTAGATTTTAGCTTTCTGAGTAGCTAGGATTACAGGTGTGAGCCACCAGTGCCCAGAAAGAGGTTTGTTTCCTAAGTTCTTTCATGGCTCTCAAAAATCTTGGCCATGGCATGTGCCCAGATGTGGGTTCTATAATCATGCTCACGTGATCAGCTCTCTGGAGGGGTATCTGTGCTCAGCTCTTGCCCTGGAGCTTATCCACAGCCAACTAAAGCTGAGGTGTCCCCGCTGGGGGTAGATTCCCAGAAGCTGGCTGTAGACAGGATCTTTTCAGCCTCCACTTCCCCCTCCTCACTTGCCTTTGCCAACACACACACACAAAACACTAAATATTGGGGGATCCATGTAACCACAGAGCCACCCCGTCCCCTAGCTAAGCCACCTCTGTGCCCCATCTCCTGCACACCCTGAGTCCAGTTCTCCAACCCCTCCTACCCCTATTCCAGTGGGCACTTGGGTCAGCACAACAGCTCAGCCCCTGCCTAGGTAGCAGCTGGCCTCAAGTGCCAACCAGCCACCACAACAGCCCTCCTGAAGACTGCTGCACCATAGTACATCCCACCCAGTTGTCGTGCCACTGCCTGATCTTTCAGAAATCTGATGGTCCCTGCAATTCTGAGACGCAACAACAAGGATAGCATGGATGACAAGAAGCCCCTCCTTCCATTCAAGGAACGAAGCTTGTGTTCGGCTCTCCTGCATTTCTTTCCTCATCTTCCTCTCAACACAGCCTGGTTCTCTCCTCGCTGGAGCTGCTGAGCCAATCTAAGTGGCACAGACACTCTCCACCAGCACCCCTACCTGGGGCTCATGGGAGCAGACGTAAATGATGCTGTATTCAGATAAGAGGCATCTCATTAACGAGGAATTTAGAGAAGACCCAATTTGAGTTCCACAGTGAGCCAGCTCCTTTTACAAATTCCACAGACTGTGGCTATTCAGCAACCACATGGCCACAATGGGTCCAATTGTCCCTTACTGAAAAACAGTCCCGTCCAGTCAACAGTCGGAGTTCCGGCTGGGGAAGCAGGGGGCATCCAGCTCCACGTTCATTCTTCTCCATTGTTTTTGAACAGAGAAATTTTCCTTCCAAATCAAACACAAAGGATTATTTTTCCTTGGTGCCAACATTGGGTTTTGAAGTCAAGGGCTCAGTGAGCCTTTGGGTCTCAGATTTAAGCAACAGTGGCATAAATCTGTAACAGGAGCCAATCTTACTGCTCTATCCAGTCTGAACTGCCAGTTTGCTTCCAGTTATATATCATTCTCTGGATCTGTGTGCCTCAGCAATTTCTCCCACGCGGAGAGTCCCTCTGTGTGACCCTTATCTACTGAGCAGAGGAAAGGCAGGATGGGGATGAGGAATAGCAAAGTAGGTTCAGATCCTGACTCTGACCCCCTTCTTTTAGATATCTTCCTCAGGCTTCTATAGCAAATTAGCACAGGCTGGCCACTGAAAATGACAGAGAGGGGTTGCCTGGTGAATATGAAGGTTAGAAGTTTTAAATCAAGGTTTTAGTGGGCTGGTTCCGTCTAGGATATACAGACATCAGGTTTTATATCTTGCTCTCAGCTTTATTTATTTATTTATTTTAGACAAGGACTATGTTCTCAAGACTGGTCTGAACTCCTAGGCTCCTTCTGCTTCAGTCTTCAGACCAGCTGGGCCTACAGGTGCATGCCACTGTGCCCAGTTCTCGCAGCTCTGCTGATAGTCCTTGACTTGGGAATCCATTGCTCTGATCTCTGTGTCTCTTGCTGCTTAGCAGCATCCCTGTTATTTGACTGAAGCTGCGTTTCTTCTCCTTTACATGCAAGAACACAGGTTATGGAATGAAGGTCCAACCTAGTCCCACTCAGACATCATCTCAACTAGCATCTAGTGTGTGTTTGAAAAGAATTTCCGTTTGCAGACATAGTCATAGGGACCACAGATTAGAACTTCAACAGAGAGAGAGAGAGAGACAGACAGACAGACAGACAGACACAGACACAGTTCAACTCACACCTACCAAACCAAGCTTCTGCTATTTGAATATTTCTCTGTGGGCTCACAGTACAAGTCTCTGGAATCCGAGGTCTGTACCTCTCCTCACTGTTCTAAAAAAGCATTTCTGGGCTTTGAATGGTAGAGCATTGTCTGTAATATGCATTCTTCATTCGGTCACTGAAAACCCAAATTCATTCACAAAAGAACAAATGTACAGTGTCACAATTAATGACTGAACTAGTAAGATTCTTTAACAGTCTTCCTCTTACATCTCCTTTTAACCTCTTCTAACCACATTCTTCAGGGCTGTTAAGAGATATTACCTCTTTCCTTGCTGTATTTCTTCTTTTCTGGGTTCTAAAATGAATTTCCCAATGAAAGAACACACTTGCCATATTTCTTCTGACTTTGGGTAGTCCTTTGTCACCAGCACCCCTCCTATTTCCCATACTAATAGACCAATTGTTTCATTTTGTCATTGCTCCAAAGTAAGGTAGTGAGTTTTTTCCTGGGTCAGCCTGACCTCAGGTCTCTTATTTATACCTTCCAGGTAGTTGGAATAACAAGTTTGAGCCACCATGGACAGTTTAATGGTTGAGATGGGGTCCTACTAACTTCCTGCCTGAGCTAGACTTGAATTGTAAACTTTCTGATCTCTACTTCCAAAGTAACTAGGATTATGTGTCAGCCACCATGCCCAGCACAACTTTTCAGATATATTTTCAGACTTTTATGTTTTTATGTATTTATTTATTTTTGGCCAGTCCCAGGGCTTACACTCAGGGCCTGAATACTGTCCGTAAGCCCCTCTCTGCTCAAAGCTGGCACTCTACCACTTGAGCCACAGTACCATTTCCAGCTTTTTCTGAGTAGTTTATTAGAGATAAGAGTCTCACAGACTTTCTTGCCCAGCCTGGCTTCAAACTATGACCCTCAGATCTCAGCCTCCTGAGCAGCTAGGATTACCGGCATGATCTACTACTGCTAGAGCTATTTTTATTGTGTTCCTTTAAAAAAATCCTTTTGTTAGTGTATAATTCCATTATAATGCATCTAATCAGTTATGACTGTTTTGGATATGTGTAAACCTTTTATTTTCCTGTTACAATGAAGATGCATTGAGCAGCTATTTGGACAGTTTTTTTGTGTCTTGGAATAAATTCTGTTTTTTTTTTCAGTCCTGTTGATTGAACTCAGGGCCTGAGCACTGTCCCTGAGCTTTCTCAAGACTAGATTTCTACTACTTAAGCCACAGCACCATTTCTGACCTTTTCTATGTATGTGGTACTGAGGAATGGAACACAGGTCTTCATGCACACTACGACTAGGCCAAACTCCAAGCCCCTTGTAATAGATTCTTATAAGAGGAATTGGACATACAGTGAACATACATATTTCCCCACACCACAGAGATGGAGAGAGAGAGACTCGGAATACTCATCACAGATGATTCTGGGCATGTGTCCTCTCATAGGATGGACACAATAATAAGCCCATGCCACAGATGCTGAACAACACAGACAAGGTTCCCTCACTGGACCTGACTGAGAACTGGCTCACTTGAGCCAAATAGGGCTAGCACTGACCTCACTTAAGCAAGGGAGCAGGAGCTTCTCTTATTGATTTTCTTGGGTAGTATTGAAATTGGCAATTTCCATTTACCATGGGTATGGTTTCAGATGATGTTTTTCTTGTGTGCCAGCCTCCTGGCTGTGCCCTGATGCTTTCAGGCAGTAACTTAACCCTGGAACTGCCGAGTTCCTCCTGTGGCTGGCATCGTTATCTTGCATACATGCCCTGGCCTTGTGCAGGGCTGAAGGACTTTCAGAGCCTGGGTGCTGAGAAAGCACAGGACAGAGTAGAAAAAGCACACATCCTCTCCGACAAACAATAGGCCAAATGAATAATCCTGTGTTATTGTTTTGGACAAAACATTTCTCAAATGATCGATTTTCTGTACTTGCCAAATCAGGCTGCTCCTGGGGCTTAAACTCAGGGTCTAGGCACTGTCCTTTAGCTTTCAAGGATAGCTCTCTATCACTTAAGCTGAAGCTCTACTTCTGGCTTTTTGCTGGTTAATTGAGATAGAAGTCTTACGGACCTTCTTGCCCCAGCTACCTTCAAACCAAAGTCCTCAGATCTCAGCCTCCTGGTTAAACTAGGATTTTAGGCATGAGCCACTGACACCTGGCTGGCTCAATGATTTTGACAGATATGAAGATAAGAGTCGCCAAGCTTTCAATTCCATCAGAGCCAGCCTTTAAATATTTGCAGGCCCCAGTGAAGAGTCAATGTCTGCAGCAAAAGTAGCCTTCAAGTTTCTGTAAAGTAACCAAGGCAACTGTTACCATAATCCACCTGTCACAGTGGTTATCTGATGGAAGATTAAACCTCTGTGCCAACAGGCTGCCTGATATCTGAATCTGGGGGTTTACTGAGGAATTCTCATAGGATGTGGTTTCCATAGTAACAATGTCATTTGTGTGGCCACCTTAAACTCCAAGTTTTGTGTGTATGCATGTGTGTGTGTTTTATTTTTGGTCAGCTGTGGGGTTTGAACTCTGGGCCTGGGCACTGTCCCTGAGCTCTTCAGGCTAACACTTTACCACTTGAGCCACAACACCACTTCTGGCTTTCTGGTTATTAATTGGAGAAAAAAATATCATAGACCAGCACCCGTCTTAACATCCAAGTTTTACCCTGGTCCAGTCATATGGGGTACCTAGTAGGTCTGTAAACATTCTTACCTGGAAACCTAATCACCGCCCCCCATATTTCCATACTTGGCCTCATGCTTACTATGACGTACTCTCCCACTGGGCCATGTCGGCAGCCCAGGTTTTCCCTGGTTGTTTTTGTTTTTGTTTCTTTTGGTCAGTCGTGGGGCTTAAACTCTGGACCTAGGCACTGTCCCTGAGCTCCTCAGCTCAAGTCTACTCCCCTATCCCTTTGAGCCACAGTGCCACCTCCAGTTTTCTGGTGGTTAATTGGTGACAAGAATCTCACAGACTTGCCATGTACAGTGGCTCACATCTATAATCCTGGCGACTCAGGAGGCTGAAATATGAGGATCACCGTTCAAAGCCAGCCCAGGCACTAAAGTCCATGAGACTCTTATCTCCAATTAACCACTAGAAAATGGGAAGTGGTGCTGTGGCTCAAGGGGTGGGGCAGTAGCCTTGAGCTGAAGAGCTCAGGGTCAATGCCCAGGCCAAGAGTTTAAGCCCCATGACTGACAAATAAATAATTACTCTTACAGGTTTTCATGCCTTGGCTGGCATTGAACCGTGATCCTTAGATCTCAGCTTCCTGAGTAGCTAGGATTGCAGGCATGAGACACTGCGCTTAGCTTCACTGGTTACCCCATTGTTGCTGGGGTGACAGGTACACCACTGCATCCAGGTTTCCTGTGTAGAAATGGAATCTTGCAGTCTCCTTTGCCCAGGTTGGCTTTGAATGATGATTCTTCTGATCTCTGATTCCCACATAGCTAGGTTGACAGGTGTGTGCCAGTGTGTGTGTGTGTGTGTGTGTGTGTGTGTATTGTTTTATGATACAGTTGCTGAGAGAGTATAGGATGAGCAAAGAAGTCACATCATTTTTTTTTGCCAGTTCTGGGGCTTGAACTCAGGGCTTGGGCTGAGTTCAAGGTCAGTTCCGCACTGTCCTTGGACTTTCTCAAGGCTAGCACTCTACCACTTGAGCCACAGCACTACTTGCAGCCTTTTCTCTGTATGTGGTATGGAATGGAACCCAGGGCTTCGTGCATGCTAGGCAGACACTCTACCACTAGGCCATGCTCCTGGCACACATTGTTCTTTTAATAGATAACAATTTAAGGACCGGTTTATTTGCCTTCAATTCCTTACGATGGTCCCACCTATGTAAAGATATATGATAGATATGGTAGATGTATGGTATATGATGCATATTACCAAAACTTATTTGATACTATCTATATGTACTTTTTAGGATTCAAAAGCAGTATCCTGCCCTGCACACATAGAGTTTTGAACAATGGTGAAATAGGAACCAGCAGACATGGACCTTCAGGTTCCCTTGAAGGCCAACATCCCAGGCTCCAGGAACAGCTTGCTTCCTTCTTCCCCAGTGTCCAAACCCGGCATGGCGCTGGGGGTGAGCCCAGTGAATACTACTACACTGCTCTCTTCTCTGCCTTGTGGAAAGAAAAGGGCAAAGCTGCTCAGCACGGCTGAGGCTTCCCAGGTGAGCTCCAGAGCTGGAGCGAGGAGAGCAGAGGTCTGCCTGCCTCCTGGCTTCCTATGGGTCATGCCTATTCCAGGTGCTGGGCTTCTCTGGGGTTTCCTGGGCTCTCAGAGCAGTACAGACTTCATTTCCCAAGAGCTTGGAAATCAGTGAGATGATCACAGGAATCCAATCAACCCAAGGTCATTTCTTCCGAATATTCTTTCTTATATTTTTCACCTCAAAACTTCACAGCCCATGCTGTTTGGCATTGCTTATCAGAATTCTGCAGTGGAATCCATGGGCAGCCTCACTTCAAACATCAAGAGAAGGAAGAAGTATCATATTTACATGTAACCAGGCCCTCATTAAAAAGTTCCTGTTCTTGGTGATAAAAGCAAAACCAGAAGATTAAATCCCCTTGCCAGTTAAAGCTCAACATAGTCAAAGTCCAAGGGAACCAAAGCTGAAATTAAGGGTTTTTTTTTAATCCCTTTGAGTTAAAATCCAAAGAAATTAAAAGCACAAATATCAAGCTCCTGAGTTTCTAATTCATCTCCAGCTCATATGCAATTTGTCACTGGAGTAGCCAGAGGTCTTTTTCTTCCCTCCCTCCTTCCTTTCTTTTCCATTGCTGGACCCCCCCGCCCCGGCCACCAGCCACAACCAGGCCTTCCCTGACCAGATGTGAGGCTGCCACCAGTGCACTCCTGCCTCTGGTCTCCTCTGCTGGAAGGGGTCCGGGCCGCTCACTTCAGCAGCCCAGGACAGTCACATGGGATATTAGTGTCCTGAGCCTGCTGCAACGGAAGACCACAAATCACATGGCTTAAAACCAAAATTCAGGCTGGGACGTAGCTCAATGAAGTGCTTGCCTCGCAAGTGCACCATCGTGGGTTTGATCCCCAGTATCCAAAAAGAAAAAAGAAGGTAAGAAAAGACAAAAAAATACAGTTAAAAAATGAAATTCATTTGCTCATCTATGCAGGATGCAAGTTCCAGCTTCTGGAAGCTCTCAGGAAAATGCATCCTAGGCCTCTGTTCAGGTTTTGCCATGTATCCTTTAGATCTTATAAAAACAAGCAAACACTGGCAAAGGATTTACAACTCCACTTTAATCAATATGTTCTAATCTTTATCCTGAACTGGGTGCACCTTCATAGACCCCAATTCCGTGTGAGGCCATTTCTGGCTGGCTAGGAGTTTCTGTCCCACCACACATGGGGTCCATTCACATGTCCCAGCGCCCAGCTTGAAAATCTCAAGGGTAGAGCCTGGGCCCCAGCAAAACTACCCAAGTGAGTCCCACGTTGCCATTGCTGAGGGGCTGCTGGAGGCTTCAGAAAGGTGAGTCCTCCCTCCCCTGACCCCCTCTTTTAGGCTCTTTTTAGAGTCCAGGAGCCAGAGGACAGCACAGTAGAACATCCTATCCCAGCAGCTTCCTCACAGAAAGCTAGTACAGATCTTGTTGCTTCCCAAAGGTTGTAAGGAGGGACTTGGCTAGGGAAGTCTGCACCCACCCGTCCCGGGCATGTGCAGCCCTCTAGGGCTCAAGTCTGACCTTGGTGTTTTCACCTCCATGGGAGAAACCTGCACTGGGATATTACACGGCGATGGGTCTGCCCATTTAGGAAGAATCTCTCTGCTCCTCTGAAACGTCACCATCTTGTGGCAAAGCTGACTCACTTCCTGTCCTTGTGGACCCTAATCTCGGGTCTGTTGGAGAGAGTTTTTTCCTTCAGTTTTGCCTTTTTCATCCTAGTCGTGCCCGTGAGCATGAGCCCTGCCTCGTAGGTTGACTGGTGTGGGAATCTCCATGTCGTTCTGTTCGGCCGCTTTCCAAATTAAGTCCAGTAGCTTTCTTAATCTGAGCATTTTTTTTCTTTTTCTTTTCTTTTTTTTGTTTTTGCCAGTCCTGGGGCTATAACTCAGGGCCGGGGCACTGTCCTTCAGCTTTCTCAAGGCTAGTGCTCTATCACTTGAGTCACAGCACCACTTCCAGCTTTTTTTTTTCTTTTAATAAAATTATTTTTAAATGCATGTGTAAATAAATAAATTTAATAAAAGTTGAAGAGTAGGTCATCAAAATAGAGTAAATTTCGTGTATAAGCAAATATATTGAATACACATTTTTGAAAACTCGATACACTAAGCTATAAATATATCTGCCAATTTTTCAATTTCTGTTACTTATTCAATGCTATATTCAATTCCAGCTTTTTTTTGGTATGTGTATGTGGTACCAAGGAATCGAGCCCAGGGTTTCATACAGGGTAGATGAGTACTTTACCACTAGGCCATGCTCTCAGTCCACAGCTTTTTTCTTTTAAAACAATAAATTGGGGCCGGGAGTTTGGCCTAGTGGTGGAGTGCTTGCCTACCATGAACGAAGACCCAGGTTTGATTCCTTGGTACCACATACATAGAAAAGCCAGAAGTGGTGCTGTTGCTCAAGTGGTAGAGCTCTAGCCTTGAGGAAAGCCCGAGGACAATGCTCAGACCCTGAGTTCAAGCCCCAGAACTGGAAAAATAAATAAATAAACAAATAAGAAGATAACTTGTTAGTATATCTGTTGTCTAGGGTTGTCAGGCATCTGCCACTGCACCCCGCTATGGGCTGACAAGAATAACCTTTGCACCCAAGGAGTCAAGGTTGCAGGTATATGCCACCAGCTTCCCTGCTAGTACGCCTGCCTGTCCGTGGAAATCTCACCCTTCAGTCCTTCATGAAATCTATCTCTTTCCAGTGGATTCTCCAAGTCTGCCTTATTTTTATTTTCTAAGACTGCTGTTCTGACTTTAAGCACAAAGCTTTTTTTTCTCTTAACCCTGATAACTTCCATCCTCCTTCCTTCTTTCCTTCAATATCCCTCCCTCTCTCTCCTATCTTTCTTTCTTCTTTTCCTTCCTTCCTTTCTTCCTTCTTCCTTCTTTACATACACAACATCTAACACACAGATCTGTCTAGCTTTTGATTGGCAACAAGTTGTTTCTCTCCCTCAAATAGAAGCACTTAAATAGCAGTGACCCCTGTGAAATTTTTTGACACTTAAAATTTTATTATTGGAGGGTGTTGGGGGAAGAGAAAGTGGAAGGAAAATGTGGGAGGGGCTAACAATGTTCAACAAAAAATGTACTCACTACCTTATGTATGAAACTGTAACCCCTCTGTACATCACCTTGACAATAAAATCAAATTTAGAAAATTACTGAATACATGATACACTGGCAATGTATTTGCATACTGTGATACACTTAGTAGCCAAAATATATGTACCACAAAAAGTGGAAATAAGTTCTGCAAAGAATACCCTAAAATATGTAACTGAAGTCAGAAAAACAGAAAGCAGACAGACTTGGAAATAAAGGCACCTAATATGGACAACTTGGCCACACACACCCCTACCCATGCAACTGAAGCTATATTTTTGAAACATAATCTTGGAATAGAGTCCCAGCAGTGCTTCAAAATCTGCCTGTTCATCAGCCATGGCTTCCAAGTTCTAGCCACATTAGTCTTCTTTTATTCTTACTCTGTCCTTTCTCTCCTGCCGTTGGATGCCTCTACTGTCATCACTCTCCTCTCCTTCATATTCCGAGTTTATCTTTAGCTCTGGGTCACTTCCTGTCTAGGTGAAGCCCACCCTGACAAGGCTTTCTTAGTGTACCACTGAGCTTCCTTGATGGCATTTCTCACAGATACCATTGGCCTGCCTCCAGCAGCATGTCCTGACTGATAGCCCTGTGAAGACAGACTGTCTGCTTCAGCTCCCGGTGATACCCAAGACCAACACCTAACAGACTCAAGTGCTTAATGTATACCTGGCATGCAGCAGGTGCTCAAAAAATCTGCTGTGCAAATGAATGACAAACAACTCCTGTGAATTGTTTTTGCTACTCCTGGGCCTTGAACTCAGGGCCTGGCACTGTCCTTGGGCTTTCTCAAGACTAGAGCTCTACCACTTGAGCCACAGCACCATTTCTGGCTTTTTTCTATGTATATGTTACCAAGGACTCGAACCCGGCTCTTCATGCGTGCTAGGCAAGCACTTTACCACGAGGCTAAACTCCTGGCCCCCCTGTGAATTTTTTAGAAGAAGTTTAATACTAAAGATCACCTTAAGGCTCTCATCCCTCTGGGTCCATCCCAAGTCAGAACTAATCAGATCAGATAGTGAGTAAGAGCAGACTCATGGAGCTCTGTGCACTCCCAGGACTCAGCTTGGTCTCTAGAGTTAATGCCTTGTCTGTGCATGCAGCACAGAGCAGAGAAAGCACTGTGTCACTTCATCCCCCAGCTACAGCTTCCTCCCTGCATCTGCCTCACACTTTAACAGCAGGGAATACTCTGCCTACCAAGGTTGAGGTCCTCCAGCCTTAGCCTTACCTGTAGAACCTGTGTGTGTGTGTGTGTGTGTGTGTGTGTGTGCGCGCATGCACACGCACACGGGCATGTCAAGGTGTCAGCAAGCGTAATGTACATAGCTCAAAGTCAGGCAGCTGGCACACCAAGGCCGCCTATGAGCTCGTGATTGTTTAATGCATCTGCTTGGTCCCTGTGGCACATGCTTGTACTAAAGCCCACACTCTGGAAGCTTCTCTGCAGCTGGTACCACCTGCCAAAGTTTGCTTAGGTGGTCACAACTTGGAGACATTTGTTAAGGTGTGGAGAGATCATGCTGGGTCAAGGTCAGGGCCTGTTCCTTCTCTGTGTGGAAACAAAATGACCCAACATTGTCGTAACTCACCAACATTGCTCTCCCTCATGGACTAGCTCTGCTAGGCCCTCTGCAGAAGTCATTGTAGGCATCAGTATCACAGGTCTGCAAGGTTGGCCAGTGTCTCTGTAATCCAAAAAAGGACTCCCAGACTAGATCCTGGGTTAAGTATGCAGCAGCACCTGGCTTAGAATTACAGCTACTTCCTCAGCAACAAGCAAAGGCAGAGAATGGACCTTTGGGGTCCTTGGGGCTGGGGATGTAGCCCAGACATTAGTTCTTTGCTGGCCAGATGGGGCCCATGGCGGCACAATGCATGCTGATCTCTTTTCTTGAGATTTCAATTATGTCACTGAATCTAATTCCCTTGGAACGAACAAGGAGTAGGGCAGATGTTAGAGTATTTAGGCAGCAAAGAAAGCAATGGCAAAAGAATCCTTGAAATGCTGACTTTATTAACAAAGAGGAGTTGGTGACCATGTAGAGTTCTAATACTATGTTGGGTCATCATTGATTGACAAGCCTGGTAAACAACTACACTTGTGGATTTCCAAACACCCCTGTCAAAATGTTGACAGATCTTTCTCCTGAGAGCCAGTTAGTTGCTGTCAGCTGGTAGACTTCCTATTTCCAAGCATCAATAAATTTAGGAATAAAATTGGACATGATACCTTATGTGATGTTATCTGAATTATTTTAAGTTATGATAACTTGGAGGATTAGCAATGGTCATGAGATCATTTTAATTTATTTGTGCCTTGACTCTAGGGTAATAACTATGAACAAAGGTGGTTGATGTGTGTCTAGCTCAGGCTGGGTGTCAGTGCTTGTTTTAGGCTAAGGCAGAGCTTTGACAGATGCACTCTAACCAGTGGAGAGTGAGATGGGATTGTGATTCTACAGAAAGATTAAAAGAGGGAACTAGAGAGAAGATGCCACTTCTAACAGCGTGGGGTTTCTCTCTTGAGGGAGAGAGCTGCCACTTTAGGCCTCCACGAGAGCCAAGTGTCCAGTTTGGGATTTTGTACAAGTAGCAATTGGAAGATTTATCCAGATTAGCCACTGCCTCACTGTAAACCTGGGTTTCCTCTTCTGTTCTCACACTGGTGGTGCTAGGGAGCTGGTAAACCCTTGTGTCACAAAGCAATCACCTGGTAAGGGCCAAGGCAGATCACCTGGTCCAGACATCAGGTGAGTCAGGACACTGGTGTTTGTTTAGTTCTGGCTCCTATTACTATCCTGAGATGGTCAGAAACAGGCCCAAAGTCACAGTCTTATGCCATTGCTGGTATTTCCTGCTCACAGATGCTGCTCTGTCACTTGAGCTCAACCTCCAGTCCTTCACATTGAACTGATTTTTGCTTTGTTTTCTTCTGAGACTAGGATTCAGACTTGGAATTTGGCCCTTTTGCTCCCTGGCTAGAGCTCTACCACCTAATACACTTTGCATTCCTTTCAGAAAAAGGGTTCAGAATTCCAAGATCTGCTTAAGATATAGAAAGGTAGATAGGGCAATACTTTTGCTCTAACCAGACAACCTAGAAAACGGTAGAGCTTTTCATTGTTATTATAGAGGTGATATGCAGAGGAGTTACTGTTACATAAACCAGGAAATGACTACGCATCTTTTTTGACAATGTCAGCCCTTTCCTCACTCTCCCATGCACCTTTTCTTGAACGTAGAAAATTGCTAGGATCAAAATGCAGTCTGAAGTCTTAAGAAAAGACAACACAGGGGAGATAGCTGTGAGCACCAGTGAACCCCAGTCAGAGCAGGTAAGATTTCAGTGTACAAAGAATGTTCACCTTCTAACCAAAGGTCACAAGACACATAAAAAGGAAAGAACTCCAGGTATGCACACACAGTCAGACTAAAGGAGGCCACCCTTAGGGGAGGAACACAAACGTGTAACTTCTCTGAATGTTTATGGAAATAACTCCAGGAAATGTAAACAGGTTTTTTGTTGTTGGTGGTCGTGGTGGTGGCAGTGGTGGTTTTTATTTAATTTTGCTTCTTTTTTCCCCCTTGAGGGAAGTAAAGGAAGGAAAAAGAGTGAGCAACCACAATCCTGCTACTCACTGTACACAATGTGGAAAATGACCTGTGTAACTTGTGGGCAGGGATGGAAAGGGAAACTGGGGGAGAGCAAAGCAAGGGGTGACATTGTCCAAAAAAAGAAATGCACTTATGACCTGAACTAGGAAATGGTAACCCTTCTGTACAACACCTTAATAATAACAATACAACTATATTTTTTAAAAAGGAAAGAAAATAATCCTAATATCAAGAGATTTAACAACCAGTAAATCTAGGCTTAGAGATGACTCCAGAGGTTGGCAGTATCAGAGATACTATCAGAGATATTAATATATCAAAGTTCTAATAGGAAAGGTATATAGCATCCATGAGCAGATGTGGCATTCAGCAGAGGTGAAAACTATACAAGAGGATCAAGGAGAACTATTAGAGAAAAAACACATAGTAACAGAGACAAAGCAAGCCTTTGACACGTTCATCACAGAGTTTGACATCGCTGAGGAACAGCAAGTGCAAAGATAGGTGAATAAAAATTAGCCTAAATTGCAAGCTGCATATGGTGGTTCACATCTATAAGCTGAGGCAGAAGGACTGAGAGTTTGAGACCATCCTGAGTACATAGTGAGACACTCATAAAACCCAAAGAGACAGACAGACAGGGAGAGAAGGGGGGAGGGGCGAAAGGGAGAGAGAGAGAGAGAGAGAGAGAGAGAGAGAGAGAGAGAGAGAGAGAGAGAGGGAGGGAGGGAGAGAGGGAGGGAGGGAGGGAGGGAGGGAGGGAGAGAGAGAGAGAGAGAGAGAGAGAGAGAGAGAGAGAGAGAGAGAGAGAGAGTTCAAAGAGGCCATCCAAGGTGTGCAGGACAGTATCACAGATTCTAACATGTATAACTGGAATACCAGAAAGAGAAGACAGGAGTGAACAAGCAGAAGAAATATTTACAGAGATAACAACTGAGAGCTTCCTGCACATAATCAAAGGCCTTAGACTATAGAGCCAAGAAGTTCAGAGGGCACCAGACAGTATAAATGATAAACAGAAAACACACACACACACACAAACCCAAAAACCACCTCACCATAACTAGACTCATCCTGTTCAAACCACATGAAGCGGCAGACTCTGGAGAAAGTACAGGCAGACGGTCACACGTGGGCCAGTGTGGTGTCGTCAGTGTCCTGAAGTTGGAGGGCCTCTTCCAGGCCCGTTGTGTGGGGCGCTGAGTCACTCCTGCCAGTTGCTGCGGGAAGCTTGGTTTGTCCTGTGCTATGGCCGCCTGCAGAAGCCCAGTGGTATCTAACTCCTCTGGAATGACCCTGTGCCTAGCCCAGCTGTGGGCTGGTTGCCAGAGATGGTGTCCGGGTACTCTTTCTTCTCCCTATCATGGCTCACTGCTCTTTCTTTCCCAGCAGAGACAGCTGGTGTGTGTCTACCACAGTCTTGGGAGGGGTCCAGATTGCTCTGTGTGGCCATTTCTTTCCTCAATTGGAGGCAGACTCTGGGTCCCTGAGTGGCATTTTTTCTCTGTCCCCTGCCCTTGCTCTGATTCCTACTGGAGATGATTAATAATGGCTCAGATCTAGGATTTATCTATTTTGTGCCAGTCCTGGGTCTTGAACTCAGGGCCTAGGCATTGTCCCTGAGCTAATACTCTACCACTTGAGCCACGGGTCTATTTGAAGCCTGTTCAGTAGTTAATTGAGATGAAAAATCTTAAGGACTTTCCTTCCTGGGGTTGGCTTTGAACCAATCGTGCTCAGATCTCAGCTTCTTGAGTCGCTGTGATTACAGGCCAATCATTTTTTTTGCCAGTCTTGGGCCTTGAACTCAGAGCCTGGGCACTGTCCTTAGGGCTTTCCCAAGGCTAGAGCTCTACCACTTGAGCCACAGCACCATTTCTGGCTTTTTTCTATGTATGTGGTACCAAGGAATCAAACCCGATTCTTCGTGCATGCTAAGCAAGAACTCTACCACTACGCTAAACTCACAGCCCCAATCATATTATTTTTTAAAGTCATCTGTTCTTACAAAAAACAGATGCTTGAGCCTCCTGGTTCTTAAAACTTATTTTCTTTCTACCTTAAACATAACATGTTTACATGGAAAATATGGAGAGAAGAAAGGAGAAAAGATTACAGACCACAGAACCCAGTGCTTAGCCAAATAGCGAATGTCCTTAGTTCTAAGTCAGGCTGCCTTTCATAGCTCCTCATGGGCCATGCCCTGTAACCATTCCTCCAGGCCTCCAGCAAAGGGCATTAAACCTGCCACCAAAATATAAGCACTTTGGTTTGCATTTTCCTAAACTTTGCCCACATACACATGCTTACATCACTTGAATGTGCTATTTTGATGAAAATTTTTAATAGAAAATCTTGGTCAAGTCTCCCTTTCCCTCTGGGAATAGAGGTGGCAGACTTGGAGATTTCAGAGCCCTCCAGAAAGAAGCAGAGCAGTGGCCCAGGCCCATACCAGAAGTAAAGCACCTCTGCAAACAGAGGAGTCTGAGGTAAACAAAGAGGCCCCAACCACGGAAGCCTAGTTAGATGACCAGTTGGATGGGAGAATACCTTTTCTAGGTCTTCTTTCAGCTTTGCCCTTCTGTCCTCCTTGTTAGCTCAGGGTATGTGCACCTCTGCCACGGAAGAGGCCAGCGCCATTGAGGATGACTTTGGTGGGCTCTGGGGATGGGCACAGGTAAGTCTGAAGCATGCTTTGTGCCGGGTACAAACCTTGTTTTTCATCTTAGTTGTCTCTGTAGCTTGAGCAACAAATGAGGGAGGGAGAGGTGAAAAGAGAGTTGGGGAGGGAGGGAGGGAAGGAGGATGAAGACAGGAAGAGAGGAGAGAAATAAAACAGAAAGAGATGGAGGGAGGTAGAGAGAAAACAAGGGAGAAAGAGAGGAGATGGAGGAAGGAGACAGAGAAGGAAAGGGAGGGAGAGAGAAAGGGGAGGGAAAGGAAGGAGGGAGAGGTGATGGGAGGAAGGGGAAGAGAGAGAGAGGGAGAGGGAGAGAGAGAGAGAGAGAGAGAGAGAGAGAGAGAGAGAGAGAGAGAGAGAGAGAGAGAGAGAGAGAGAGAGAGGTAGAGAGAGAGAGAGAGAGAGAGGGAGAAACAACTTCCTAAGATTTAAGACCACAGACCCTTCCTAATGAACAAGACCAGCACCAGCCTTGGATGAGAGTGGATTCTTTCTCTCTTAGATCCCTAGGGCTGGCTCCGTGGAACAGGTATGGTCTGACCCTAGCAAACACTGTCCTGCCTTAAAATGAATGCTGTTCTCTGTAGTCATTACCGCCTGATATTTGGGTTCATGACACCTCCCTTTCTTGAACTGTTGTCAACTATAAGATGAACTTCTACCAAGTCAAGTTCACCCATTCTGCACTGGTGGAGCAATGTACAATCTCTGGGTTGGGCCTTGCTGGCCACGCAGCTCTGAGGACAGATTTGCTGGATAGCTAGGGATTTTCAAAGCATTACAGTAAACTAGAATCACAGGTGATGCTAACCCAGTTCTAGAGATAAATGGAAAACCCCATGTTTGGGCCAAAGCAGATCTGGCTCCTGATTAAAAGTCTGTACGTGAAGGGATCATTTTATTCTACTTAGGCTTTATTTACAATCCTTAGTCTACCCCATGATGAGAGAGAGAGAGAGAGAGAGAGAGAGAGAGAGAGAGAGAGAGAGAGAGAGAGAGAGAGAGAAGGAAAGATTGTCCAAAAGGAAATGTACTCTGTACCTGACTTATACAATTGTAACCTTTCTATATATTACCTTTATATAATAGAAAATTTTTAAAAAGAAAATCTATACACACACATACAGAGTAAGTTACTCTCTCTCTCTCTCTCTCTCTCTCTCTCTCTCTCTCTCTCTCTCTCTCTCTCTCTCTCTCTCTCTTCGCCCATCCCCATCCTTCAATTCCCTGGTTCATTTCTAGCATACTGTCCAGCGAGTGCCACTGCTGTATTTGTTAACCCCTTGTCCCTCCATTTCTGTGCTTCCCCTTGTAGACCTCTCTTATCAGAGCGTTTGAGAAAAACCTCAGCGGTAAGGCATCAAATTCACTAGACTGCAGCTGTCCCTACCTCATGTGGCTCACGAGTGTGTACTAGTTATCCACCGCTGCGTAACAACCGTAGAGACTTGAAGCAACTCACGTTGGTTTTTTCATAGCTTCTGTGGGCCACAATCCTTCTGGTGACCCAGCAGTTTCTGGCCTCCTGGTGTCTCACAAGGCAGCAGCTGGCCAGGTTGGGCTCTTATCTGGAGGCTTGACCAACTTCAGTGACAGACCCATTTCTGAGCTCACTTGGGTGGTGGTGGAGGTATTTCCTGGTGGGAGAAGGTCCGAAGGCCTGGATTTTCACACTGGCTGTCAGACAGGGCTCTGCTTGGCTCTCAGAGCTGCCCTCAAACCTTGGTCACCTAAGTTCCCGGTGACAGTCACTTCCTCAGCCCCAGTGACATCTTTGGCTCCTCTCAGCTGAAATCTTATATGGAGGTGTATAAACGCAGAGTGACATCACTTTTGCCATTTTCAGTTGACAAACGAGACCATGCAGGGGGGCCAGCCCATGGGGAGGTCTTAGAATCCAGAACCACGGACAACATGGCAACAGCCAACCTAAGCATATGAAGAGTATCTCTCTTACAGCTTTATTGAGGACAGGGACCCCTTACTTCTGCGTGCACCCCTGTCTATTCAGATCCTAGCTCAGCACCCACATACACAGTGTGTAACGCTACAGAGTGTGAGAGTGAGCTAAACGGAACGAAGTTGCATTGCATTACCCAAAAGTGACGGGCAGCCAAAGGAAAATGGTAGCAGATCCCAGAGGCTGTAATGCAAACAAAACCCATACTGGACAGGTAACAAAGCTTCAAAATAACATTGCCCTAGAAAGAGAAGGGGGATGCAGTGGTATGGACTTTACCATATGGCCTGAAAAGTGTAAGCGCACTGGGTGTCAGCTGTATCCACTTCAGACAGGGCAGCTCTATCTTAGCAGTCTACCTGCTAAGGAGTAGAATGTGGAATGCTGTGGGCATTCCAGAAGATTCCCAAAGTCTTCAGAGCATCATTGGAGCGCTTAGTTCCAGTTCATGCAATCGTATGTAGCTGTTGAGTACCACACAGGTGTTGATTGACTGACTGGGATCATATCATCAATAGTTTCCTGCAGGGCAATATTAAAAAAAAAAATCTGAACCCTTCCTCGTCATTAACGAGGCTGTATTTCTTGGGGACTTCTATTCTGGCCACTGTTGCACTAGTCGGATCAGCCATGGCCCTGGCTCTGCCCAGCTAGCTTCCTTCTTGGCTGGGGGGAGCTGAGATGGCTTGGCTCCCATCCCTTCTACTCTCTCCTCCTCACTCGTTCTCTCTTCCTTGTTGTTCAGCCCCTATCAGAGCATCCATTGGTCTTTCTTAGAACCTGGGTGTCCTTCTGAGCAATGGCTTGGTATTAAAACAGGCTAAGATTTCAGGGGCTCTTCAATAAGAAGCTGGGGAACATGAGCTCCTCAGTCTCATCTCTCTCTGTCAGTTTGTATGTCTGTCCTTTTGTCTGTCTAGGTCTCTTGTCTCTCTCCTTCCCTCTCTTTCTCTCTCTCCCTGAGAGAACTGAGATAAGAGCTAGCTTTGAACCTCGGTCCTTAGGTCTTACCTTCCTGAGTTGGATTACAGGAGTGAGCCACCATCACCCAGCAAACAGCTATTTTTTTTTGCCAAATTTTGCTTGATGTCCAGCAAGTGTGTTCATGTTCTAGGCATTTTGTACCACACCTTACTTTTGTGACAGATTTGCAATTGAGAATGAAGAGTGGAGGATGCGCTAGGCTGCCTCAGGTTGGTGATTTAGGTATTGAGTAGGGTACTACACTTCTTCTGAAAGTCACTCTTTGTGCTCATCCCAGGCATTGTCTAAAGTGGACTCCGTTTCCTCTCTCCTTTCTTCCTTCCTTCCTTCCTTCCTTCCGTCCCCCTCCCTCCTTCCTTCCTTTCTTCCCTCCTTCCCTCCCTCCTTTATCTCCTGTAATCATTTCTCTTCTCTTTGCTTCACAGTCCACAGGTTCAACAGAAGATTAGAACAAACAGCTTCCCTTGGTGTGGAAAACTCTCATTTATATGTTGGTGGAATGCTGAGGGATCTTAAACCTTGTTATTTTTGTTTTGTAATTACAAAATTAGTTTCCCTGTAAACATCTAAGCCTGCCTAAAGGTCAAGCGGGTGAAGAAGGTACAAGGAACCACGTCAAGGTCACAGCGGAGTTCATATCCTGAAGGAGGGAGATGTCATCTTAATTTGGGAGGAGGATGCACACTAGAGATAACGCTCCTTCTGGCTTTGGGGAGACATTTTGTACGGGTCTGTGGGGCCTGTGTGGGTCTCCTGCTCGTCATTCCTGTTCTCTGTGGGGAGAAGTCCATGTCTTTGGGTCAGTTCCCATCCTGTGAAGTCACTGGTGTGATGTCCCTGGCACCCATAACCCCCACCGTGGTCTTGCCCTTGGATGCCTGCCAACAGGATATTGTGGGCATGCAGGTGCCAAATGACCCAGAAACAGGTGGCAAGCTGAGCAGAGTGGAAAACTACCTCCTTGTGTCCTTACAGCTGCCAGGCAGCTCTACGCCCCACATAGTTTACTTGGAAAAAGTCCCGGGAAGAAACCTGCTGACGTCCAGCACTCAGGTGAATTTTCTATCTTTAGGTTTTCCTTCATCATAAGCAGCACCTGCAGGTTGCTAGCACGGCACAGGGATGATGTCTGTTTTGCTCCAGAAATTAACATGTCTAGGAGTTGATATGACATAATGACACAAAAACAGTTTGATGCCTGCACCTGCTAAAATATGTTAAAGGTGCATAATAGAGTTAAACTTTTGAGTCAATACGCAAGCCAGAATGGCTTACCAAATAAAAGCTTATTTGGGAGATTGTGCATTTCTTTATTGTACAAGCAATCTGTGTTCATTCCTAAATATCAGCAGATACGGATAAACCAAGGGGAGGAAAAGCAGAAAAAAAGTCTATGATTCCAGCATCAGGATTTGCTGTACCTCCCTCCAGAATATTTCTTATGTTATGGATAGATCAATCAGACATGTTATTTGTAAATTAAGTGGTTCTTTCCTAATAAACTTAATACATTATAAATTGCTTTCCGTATTGATTAATTTATTTCTGCAGTATAATTTTAATGGGTGTTATATCATCATATGGATATTTTCTCTTTTATTTGATTTCTTCACTTTTGGATGATTTAAACAGTTTTTGTCTTTTGCAACTGTTCCTGTAAGGGTAGTCATATTTATTCATAACTTTTTTGTTTCTTTCCTGTCTCAGCTTCACAGAATTTCTTTACCAATCCATTAGAAAGCGTATTATTTTCTTTTTCACCCTCATCCCAAGTCTTGTTCCATTTCTCTACTACAGACCCTGCTTTTGAGTAATTTATACGTTTTTTTTTGGTGGGTCATGGGGCTTGTACTCAGCCTGGGCATTGTCCCTGAGCTCTTCAGCTCCAGGCTACCGCCCTACCCTTGAGCCCCACTTCCCATTTTCTAGAGATAAATTGGAGATAAGAGTCTCAGGTCCTTTTGTGCTTGGGCTGGCTTTGAACCCTGATCCTCAAATCTCAGCCTCCTGAGTAGCTAGGATTACAGGCATGAGCCACCACGCCCGGCTTTACATTTATTTTAGGGGGTTGGTCATTGAGCTTGAACTCATGGTCTGGGCAATGTCTTTCCCTGAGCTTTGTTGTTCAATACTAGCAGTCGACCACGTTAAGCCACATCCACTTCTGTTTTTTTTTCTTTTTTTGTTTGTTTTTTAGTGGTTAATGAGAAATAAGAGTCACACTGGCTATCTTTCTTTGAACCTCAATCCTCAGATCTCAGCTTCCCAAGTAGCTAAGACCTGGCTGCTTTTGAGCAATGTATGTATCCTGATCTGTTTTCTAGGCCCTTCTTTATTCATACATGTAATTTGGTGAAACATACTTATTATTTTATGTGTTTTCAAGTTCACCTTCCTTGGTTTTCATTCAGCATTATGTGTTGAATGTTTCCCATACTCATCTTTTACAGCTTCATTGCTCCCTCTCACTTCTGGAATGTATTCAATCACAAGCTAGCACCAAACATCATCCATCTACTCATTTCTGGTATAGTGCTCTGGACTTCTAGATTATGTCCAGTCCTGTGTTGTTACAAGTGAAATTGCAAAGAACACACACACACACACATGCATGAGTGGTCTTGGATGAAATCTCCCCTGTCTGGGATGCATATACTCCAGAGTAAAATTTCTGGAATAATAGATATGCAAAATACTATTTATTTGTTTATTTAGTTGATATTAGGGTCTGAACTCAGGGCCTCATACTTGTTAGGCAGGCGTTATACCACTTGAGCCATGTCCCTACCATCCACTTTTGCAAATTGTTTTCTATTTAATCTCACAAAGTGTTGCAAATGACAAGTATAGATTCCTTCTCCTTTTGCGTCCCTCTCCCTAAATATTTGATAGTTACGATCTGATAGTTACAAAATATACTTACTACTTTATGTGGTTTTAATTTTGCCTTCCGTGGTTTTCATTCAGCATTACACATTAAGCTGATTTAACTATTGATTTCTTAATAAGGTCATTTCTTTTTTTCATATATTTTTATTGTAATTAATAGAAGGGTTACAGATCATTTCTTTTTGTCTTTATTAGCCATTTGTTTTTCCTCCATCCATGAATTAGCCCTTTGTAGCTTTTTGCCATCTTTCATTTCTTTCTTTTACATTGTATAGTTAATTATTTTAATTGCTATACATATTGAAATAGTCTCACATTGGTCATGTGTAAACTTTGTCTCTGAATTGAAATACCTTTCAGTTAGCCTTAAACAGAAATGTTCCCTTTAAAATTTGGTCATTCAAAATCTTGGGTAAAAAGTCATTTCTCTCCCTGTGGTTGTGAAGTTCCTTTTTGGTTAACTATTTCCAATGAACTATTTGGAATAGTATTCTGGGACAATGAGTACCTGTCAGAATTCTTTGGTTATAAGTAAAAGGAAATCATCTTAAATCAAACGAAAAAAGGAAGTGTGTTGGCTTATGTAACTTTGAGGTCAAAGGTATGGTGTGGTGCCAGTTTCAGGAAGAGCGGGTTCTAGAGATTCATATAATGGGAAGAGGACTTTGACGTGTGTCTTCCTATCTTCTCCTTGTCTGGGCTTGATTTTCTTGCAGGAACTCTCTGGTGTTGAAAGGGAACAGTGATTGTGTGGGGCTTGGATTGTCTGTAGAGGTTTTAGTCATGTCTTTCTTGGTAGTTTGGGGAAAAGCCCTAGAGGGGCATTGCACAGTGGCTAAATCTCACCTGCGCCTTTGGGAGGACAAGATGGCTCCTGAGACCAGCACACAGGAAGTCGTCCAGTGGCTCCCGGAAGACTACGTGCTGAGCAGAGAAGCATGTGTCCATTTTACTTTTATAGCGGTTGATGGATGGACTGACTGTATACAACCAGGACTTAACTCTGGTACTTAACTCTGGTACTTTCGCTCATTGGCTGACA
Source organism: Megascapheus bottae (assembly GCF_031878675.1). NCBI lineage: Eukaryota > Metazoa > Chordata > Mammalia > Rodentia > Geomyidae > Megascapheus > Megascapheus bottae. The sequence continues at coordinate 36,473,185 of NC_143529.1, read as the reverse complement.
CTCCATCACCTGAGTCAAGCCTCCAACCCCTTATTTTTATTTTTTGATCTATGCGGTTCCAGAAGGGTGACCTGCTTTCATTCACATAAAGAGTGAGGCATTCATTGTGGGATTTTTGTTTGTTTTGTTTTTGTGCCAGTACTGGGATTTGCCCACTTGAACCACATCTCTACTTCCTGCTTACAGACTTTCCTGCCTGGCCTGGCTTTAAATGGTGCTCCTCAGATCTCAGCCTCCTCAGCAGTTAGTATCACAGGTGAGTCAGCAGTGCCAGGCTTCGTTTCTGTTTCTTGGCACCCTTGCGAGTGATAAGTATGATCATTTTAATAACTACCATTTGCTTAATATACAACACATCATAGCTTGGTTATTCCCTTCCCTTGATGCCTGGGGGATCAAACTCATTTGCCTATGTCCTGGGCATTTGCTGTGGGTGAGTGTGGCATGATGGAACAGCATCTTCTCTTCGGAGGAGCGTAGGACTCTTGTGTAACACTCAGGCCCATTCTCTGGCTCTGCTCCTACCTCTGCACCGGGAAGCAGACATGAGGGTCACTCTCTTTTATACAGCAAAGGTACCTGCCACCACTCGAACCCTGGTGATACTGGGCCTGTGGTCCTCTATCTAGCAATTAGTGCCATTCCTCCCCGAGCCCTGGCAGTGGCTGCTGAAGTCATGTTTTGTTGTTGTTCGTTTTGTTTTGTTTTGTTTTTCCCTACGGAAGACATCCTGAATGTCCATCTTGTGCATCTTCACGTTAAGCCATAGCTCCACTTCTGGATTTCTGTTGGTTAACTGGAGAAGAAAGTCCTATGACCTTTCTTGCCTGGGCTGGCTTTGAACTCTGATCCTCAGATTTCAGCTTCCTGAGTAGCTAGGGTTACAGGCGTGAGCCACTGGTGCGCAGCTTCTGTTTTGAACTAGAAGGTAGATGTTTTTATATTTCAGAATCACAGGAATTTCCCCTTGTACTCCAGATACACCTGCACTCCATCAGGTCACACCTGAGAGCAAGCAGGGGCATTTTTCTCCTGTTACCCACAATCCGTCCACACCGGTCTGCAGCCTGTTCTGGAGGAGGCTTCTCACCGCCCTTCCTTCAGGCAGACTCTGAGAATAACCTCCCCCTGTGCACTCGTCACCTCTCTGCCAGCTGCCAGCCACCCGCCGGCTTACTTCCTCTTTGGCCATGAGGCGGCCACTCCAGTGAGATCCAGCTGGATGCTCGCCTAGTCTGGCTCTCTCTTCCTGTCCAGGATCTACTTTCTTACCAGGAACAGATGGGTTCCCCACGTCAGTGAATGCTGCATGAGTAGCCAACCTCTCTGCATCCACTGTGTGTCTTGTTTACAGCTATACTCCAACCATCCTTTCTGGAAGTCTTTCAGGGCTATGTCTTCCCCCTCTAAAAAAAAACATAGTTCATAACAATATTTAAAGAAATAATAGAACCCGCCTAATCAAAGCAATGCAGAAAACCCTAAGAACATTGTCCTGTTTATGTATGTGTGAGGTTTCGCTGGGCTTGATAAAGCAGAGAGAAGAGGTCCTTTCTTCTGGGAGATGGGGTGGCAAGGTGAGGTAAGAGTCTTATACACATGAGAATAGACCTGGTTGCTGTGGGAGTCAAGGCCAGAGGGGTACTCGAATCTGGTGGCCAAGTCTAGCTCAGGACTCTTGTGCCCAGCCCCACAGGGCCCCATCCCTTCAGGCCCCGCCTCTAGAGGTTGGCAGGAGCTCTGAGGTCCTGGGCTGCCATTTCAGCTTCTGCAGTTTGGGGGTAGTTTTTGTTTTTTTCTTTTTAGACTTAATCTTCGTTGTCTTTAATTGAGTTATTAATTTTACCTATTAAAATAATCTTTATCCAAGTTTTTTTTTCTGTGTATACTAGTACTGAAACTTGAACTCATGACCTGGGTGCTGTCTTCAGCTCCTTTGCTTAAGGCTGGAGCCACAGCTCCACTTCCATTTTTTGTCATTGGGTTTTTGGTGTTTAATCAGAGAGAAGAGTCTCATGGACTTTCCTGTCTTTTAACCTTGATCTTCAGCTCTCAACCTCCTGAGTAGCAAGGATTATAGGCATGAACCAGCAGTCCCCAGACTAAATCTAGTTTGCAGTGTAACATATCCATTGGAAATGTATGCTTTGTTAAATTTTGATAAATGCACCATGTATATATTGTATATAACTGAGGCCAGTCAAGATACAAAATGTTTCCATCCCTCCAGAGGGTTGCATTGGATGTCTCTGTGACCAGCCTCTATTAACGTCCCCCCTCCCACCGCACTGCCTTCAGGTGGCCTCCACTTGGATCCCTGCCAGCACTGGGCTGTTTTGGGTGCTGGGAGCCTCGTGACACATACTCACAAATCTGACATCTCTTGCTCAGGACCTTGCCTGGCATTATGCATTCAGGCTGTGCTGATTGGTTTATCCTTTTCCATCGAAGTTACAGTGGTTCTTGCTCCTTCGTGAAACTCTAGAGGAGCTGGTCTCTGCACTGTTAGGAAGCCATGGGTGTTGGGTTAATGCATTTCTTCAGCCAGTCTTTTTACGTTTTCCGATCATTTTAAACATGCATACATTGGATTGACTGTACATGGTCTCCCTCCCTATTGTCAACCCACATGTGTTTATGTTCTGCAAATACTCATGAATTTATCATAGTTAAATGATTTGAAATATGGCGGGTGGTTGACTGAGGTTGTACTGTTTTCGGTTGCTAAGCTGTAGTTTCACAAAAAGAGTCCTATGAAAGAGCCCCAGCCTTCTCTTGGTTTTGAAGGACAGCAGCTCCCTCTCCTCTCTTACGTCTCCTTCAGGTGGGAGCCCTGCTAGAATGGCTGCCATCCTGTATCCCAAGTTGTGTGTTTGATGAGCCAACAAGAACCTATACATCCTGAAAGCTGCCTTGGGCTTGAGTCCCCCCCAGGCTCCCAGCTCCTTACTACCCCTGTGCTCCAGTCGTGGGCCTCCTACCTCACGGGAAGCTCGATGCCTAGGCCCGTGTTTGCTTGTTATGATTCATAAGGAAGGGGTTCTGAGACCGATTTAGAGCACTCTTTATGATCTTCAGTTTTAAAATCAACATAGATTAGGGTCTCACTGTACGCCCAGGCTGGCCTGGGCTTCCCCCAGTGGGAGAGAGCAAGTGTGTGCCACCACACCCAGCCATTGTTCTTTCCTTGCAGAGAGGTAATGGGTGCACAGTGCTGCACCGAGTATTGAGAGGGAGCCTTGGGAACTGTGATGTCCAGGCTGACCCAGACGTGGTCCCCCAGGTCTCTACCTTTCAAGTAGTGAGGTTCATAGGCTTGAGCCACTGCACCCAGTGCCTTCCTTGAAGGATGCCAGCCATGGCTTGCCATGAGATGCCATCACTTCCCTCTGATGGTGAAAAGTGAGAGGGCTCCACCGATACCCTGGTGCTCTTGCTCTTCTCAGAGGCTGCCATTATGGACTTTGGGCTTTTTATGCAAATGGTGCTTCAAGACATCCCTACACATGACCCCCCAAATGAACTAAAAGTCACCCTTGTGCTCTCCCTAAATGATCAATACTGCAAACAAACAAGCGAATAGGATTTCTTGCTGTGGCTGCTGGCAGATGATCCAACCTGTCTATGGACTAATGGTCTATGGATTATTAGTACCCCCATTTCAGTGGGAGAAGACATAGAAAACATATGCTGCTAAGGGAAATAACAATTGAGTCTGGGAAGAGACTTCCCAGCAGGTCCTGAGGGTGCTGTGTATCCTGGAGGTTCAGGAACCTCACCTTTCCAGACCTGCACCTCTATCCTGCCGGTAGAAAGCTTGTTCAAGAATACTTTCTGATCTACAGGAATAATTAGCATGGCATAAACCGGGACAATGTACTTCCGTCACTCCACGGAATCTTCCTTTCACTTCTGAGGTCTCATTCAAGTCCCTGGTGACTGGCTGTGTGAATCTCAAGCCTGTGTAGCTCTGCCTCTTCTAATGTGGTACAGGAGGCTTTAAATCTCTGTGCGGCCTCCAGTTCTTCTGTCTGCTCCTCTCTGGGGAGACGGAGGCCGTGGGCGCCACCCTGGAGATGGGTGTTGTTGGTGGAGCAGGGCAGGGAGGAGGTGTTCAGCACCAGGGGAACAGGATGCGCTGAAGTAATTGAAGGGCAGGGTGGCAGCTGTGTCTCCCCGTTCAGTTAGGTGACTAACACAATTATCAGTGAAATGGAGCTTCCTGGACTGGGTGCCCTGGGCTGGCCAGCTGCAACAGAAAACGACAGGAACTGGAGCGCTGGGATGAATGCCAGGGGCAGCCATCACTCTGCACACAGGGAGAAAGACAGGTCACCACAGGCCACTGGGGACAAAGGGAGAGCCCCGGAGATGGAGCTGTGGCTCAGTCTTTACCTGGCTGGCCCTGTCAGGTGACTTCCGGTGTCTTCAATCCAGTGTCCTCATCTATGGAAGTGTTGGAGGGGGGTGGGGGGGTCCCTGAGTTCCCTTTCCCGAGGCTGAGTTGCCCTTAGCATCAAACAAAGAGGAAGGAAGACACAGGTTGTGCGGTGGAGGCACAGACAACAGGCTCCGACCTGAAAACTTGGCTGCCAGGCAGCCTGAGCCTGAGCCTGAGGCCCGTGACCGCTACCCCCTCAGCCATACTGCCAGGTCTTATGCCAGTGGTACTGGGGTCCTGGAGGGCAAGGAAAATGCAAACAGAGCCTCCTTGAAAGCCGTGGTGCCTGCCAACAGCCAGGCTGGGAGGGTTTGGCAATGTGTGTTAACTGGACCAGACCCACGGTGGTTGGCCTGTCCCAAAGGACTGAGCGATAGGAGCTAACAAACTTTCCCCAATCAAATATCGGGAGAAACTGGCCACAAATTATTAGGTGATTATCAAAAGACATATTATTTAATTTGAACTGAGGCCTCTTCTTTCTTCGTCTCCTTCCCCCCTCCCTTCTTTTTGTGGTAGTGGGTTTGGAGTCACTGCTGTGGTGGATAGCACCTGCAGGGATCAGGACCTCTCTGCCCTGCAGGGTTGAGTCCAAGGATGGATGGCTTTGGTACATCAAGAGGGAGGTTAGGGGAGTCTGGGACCAGGAAGCTTGGCTTTCAGATATGGAACGAAGACAGCTGAGGTGGTGGGGGAGTGTGAAAGAGGTTGTGGGATGGCAGATGTTTAGGGCTTCTGGCTCGGGGCCTGGATGAGGTACAGAGATAGGCTCAGGACCTAGCAGGGAGCTCCATCTTGGATCAGGAAGCCAAGGTAGCTCCTGCCGCCTTCTATGGCAGAGGCAGGGAGGGAGGCAGTCCAGGACTGTGAGGGTAAGCCAGCTCCTCCCCCCGCTCACTTCTTGGAGCATGCCCTCTTGCCTGAATAGTAGAATAGTAGAATAATTGCAGAGTAGTAATGACCTTTGAGACAGGGGCTTGAAGGCTGTTTTATTAAAAGCACTGGCTCTTGACTTGGGCCAGCAGACATTTAGTGACTGATTAGACACAGGGCATAGTTTAACATCTCTCCCTTTATCTTGCATCTGTCTACTTTGCTACCAGAACCTTTGGGTCAGATTCCTACTCAGCTACATGTTGACCTTTAAGTGGTGTTCTTCAAAAATAGGGCCCCAGCTAGGCGCGGCGGCTCACGCCTGTAATCCTAACTACGCAGGAGGCTGAGATCTGAGGATCGCTGTTCAAAGCTGGCCCAGGCACTAAATATCTTGAGACTCTTATAGCCAATTAACCACCAGAAAACTGGAAGTGGTGCCGTGGCTCAAGAGGTAGGGTGGTAGCTTGGAGCTGAAGAGCTCGGGGACAGCGCCCAGTCTCAGAGTTCAAGCCCCGCAACTGACAACAAAACAAAACAAAACAAAACAGGGACCCTGCCAATTCTAAGGCTCACATCACAATCAATAGATTCCCAACCATCTCCTCCCCGCCCCCCAACACCATGCTACCCCTGAAGAAGGGCTCCTTTCTGACCTAACTCCATCTTGCCTTTCTGACTTGTTCTCTCTCAAGTCAGTCTTTCCCCAGTCACCTCAAATCCCAGGAACAACGGTCTGATTAATGGACATTTGAGACAGGATCAAGTCTGTTTTCTGAGGCAGCAACAATTTTCTCAGGTGGAGCCTAAGATCCTGACCAACCAGACCGTGTTGACTGCCCATACGTCTTGCCCCTTCCTACTTCTTTCCCCCTCCCTTTCTCATTCTATATAGCATCTTAGCGCTATTGTCAGTACCCAGCAGACAGGGCTAATAGCCCTGTTCTTTCCTGGCATGGCCATTCTTTGATCAGCTCCGTCCCTGATTCACCACCATCACTTTTATTTGGTCTTCAGGGATGGGTGGCCAGGCTTGGTTTGTTGGGATGTCCCCCTGTTCCTAGTCGTGCTTCTGGTCCAAGAGTCTGCTAACAAGATTTTAAATCAGATCATACCTCTCAACCCACAGTGCACACACTGGCATGCAGTGCAAGCATCATCAGGAGTCTTTGTGATAAGGAAGAGCTGGCCATGCCTTGGTTGTAAAAGATTGTCCCTTACCTTTCCTTTTTGCTTCACGGAGTATTGGCCAGTACAGATGTCTTAATTAAAGGCTATGGTCGTTAGTGATCACTCAGTATTCTCCTGTCCCCTCCCAGTGTCCCTTGAAGTGAGGCTGTGACCAGGTTTGGCTCTTGGGTGGGAGCAGGAGTTCTGTGGGCCACCACCCACCTTGACTGTATAAGCATTCTTGCCAATTCTCCAGGTCTCCTGTCCCTGACTCATGACCTGGTGGTCTCAGAAGAGCAGGCTGCCTTGCCTGGTTGGAGGTGAGAGACTGAAAGGTGGATACTGGGTCTCAGGAACTTCATCTTGTCCTTGTCCCTGAGTCTTTGGAGATGTTGGGGACTTTTCACCCAGTTCAGAAAACCCTACAGGTGAAATAGGCCATTCTTTGAATTGCTGATGTTGTGTAGCTCCAGGAAAGTCTTGCTCCAGGGAATTCTCATGCTAAGCCTCTGATTGTTCCAGATAGCTCGCTTTGCTTCTGTAAACAGGCTTTTGATAAGTTTAGCTCACCTGATTTTTGCCTTTATAGCCTTAAGCTAGCTGCATTTGGGGCTGTAGGTCTGGGATGTGAGCTTCCCTGCAGTTGCTGGCTTTCTAAAACCTCTCAAAATGTAGCTTCTGTGTCTTTTGATGGAATTCCCATATAACAAAACTACCCTTTATCATGAGTGCCTATTGCAACATAGCTCAGTGTAGGCTGACAAATTCAGGTGCTTTGAAATTGGTCAAGGGTTGTATCCAAAAAGACAGAAAAGCAAAACAAATCTTTGGTGTGTTCTTGCTACCTGCTTTACAGAGAACCACATGAGCAAGATATGAACTAGACAGAGGTTGTGAGCTAACTTGAAATGGGTATATTCCCTACAATGTTCTGGTCTTGAGACCTGTTTTGGACTAAACGCATGTTCATGGCAAGAGGAAATTGAAAGTATGGAAGTCAGGGAGTGTGAGACAAGGTGAGTTACCCTTAATGGCTGCACTCTCCAAAGCCTCCAGGTGGCTCAGTCTCCCCTTAGAACACCTCTGTTCCTAGCCTTGGGGCTTGAAAAGCTGGAGACCTGAGCACAACAGTCTGAAAACTGCTCCAGGCATTGAGTGTCCCAGTCCAGGTGTAACTCCCTCTTGTTGACTGATTTCTAGAAAGGTGAGCAGGATCAGTTCATAACCAGAACAAATCCAACCTAAGGCTGAGCGTGCAGGCATGCAGGGGAGAGTGGAGTCAGGACTCCTGCCTGCATGACTTTCTACCATGGAGTCGTGGAGTCCTCCAGGGCCCTTCGTGGAGCAGTGTCTCCCTTTCTCTTATTTCTCTCTGACCTCGCGGCAGCACTGTGGTCTTTCAGGTTCTGCAGACCAAACAACCCTTGTTTTATCCCTACTAAGCAACTCTCAGTGTAACCTGGGGCAACATGTCTTCTCCTCCTAGGAAAGCAGGGGGCGTGGAAGGAAGGGAGATGTCCTTGGCTGCTGTCTCTTGAGGGAAGTGCCCTGCTGGTTTCAAAGGAAGAGAAGGAGAAAGAAGAGGAGCCAAGGAGGAAAAAGGCTGGAAGAAAGGACAGGAGAAAGGAAGGGAGGGAGGGAGGGAGGGAGGAAAGCAGACAGGCAAGAGGCGGGCAACTAGGAAGTGGTGACTCAGCTCTTCTTTGAGCTGATTCTGGCTATTTTTTCTGGAAGCTAGATAGGATAAAAGATAAAAGATTTGTGGAAGGTTTAGAGCCTCTTGCCCAGGATGCCTCTCTGTCGTCTTTCTCTTTCTCACCACCTCTGAGCTCAAACTCAGAGCTTAACTGTTGTTTTTTGTTTGTTTGTTTTTTGTTTTTGGCTAGTCCTGACAGAGCTCAGGGCCTGAGCACTGTCCTTGGACTTTCTCAAGGCTAGCACTCTACCACTTGAGCCTCAGTACCACTTGCGGCTTTTTTTCTATGTGTGTGGTACCAAGCAATGGAACCTGGGTCTTCGTGCATGCTAGGCAAGCACTCTACCACTAGGCCAAACTCCCGGCCCCAGAGCTTAACTTTTTAAATCAAGACTAGTGCTCTACTATTTGAGCTATACATCCACTCCACTTCTGGCTTTTTGTGCTAGATAGTTGGAGATAAGAGTCTCTCAGATGGATCTGCCTGGGTTGGCTTTGAACCAGGATCCTCAGACCTCAGTCTCTGGAGTAGCTAGGATGACAGGCGTGAGCCATGGTGTTTCTTCTTAGAGTTCTTCTGCAGGTTCTAAAATTCCAGGGTTGGTTTCCACACAATGTTAGCACAAACACACTTGCACATAGAGAGACAGGAGGATGCCCCAGCTCGCTGGGCTGGCTCGCAGATAACAGTGAGTCACCAGCCCTCCTGTGCTGTCACATGACACCCCCTCCCCATCTGCACCAGGAGCCCCTCCTCGTTCAGTCATGACCTGCAGAATAGGTCACAGTGGAAACCCCACAGTTCTTCAAATTTCAGGGCATAGGGGCCCCACAGCAGCCCACAAATAAGGAAGCCTGCAAGTTACTCCAAGAGCTGTAGCAGTTGGCAGTCCACAACTAGTTATTAAAACTCAAAATATAACTTGGGGGTGAGAACTAGAAAATACTCTTTTATTTATCTGTTCTTTCTTTCCTGCTGGGAGATGTTATCATAAACATACACGGGGTATTTTGTTTTTAATAAATCCCAGGCTGGAAGTTTGGCCTAGAGGTAGAGTGCTTGCCTAGCATCATGAAGACCCGGGTTTGATTCCTCAGTACCATATACATAGAAAAAAGCCAGAAGTGGTGCTGTAGCTAAAGTGGTAGAGCTCTAGCCTTGAGAAAGCCCAAGGACATCGCTCAGGCCCTGAGTTCAAGCCCAGAACTGGCAAAAAAAAAAAATCCCTGTGAATGGGTCTAAAGCAGGATAATTATTTCTGTTTAGGGAAGAAAGCTTCAAGTTTAGAGCTGTAATGGGGCTGAAGGCATTGGGATTGAATTTCTTATCATGGAACTGAAACTCCACTCTGTGTTGTAGAACCATGGAGTAAATAAAGTTTCATCTCATCCTGTCTCATAAAAAAATATACTGCATTTAAATTGTGCTTTCAAGATCCAAAGCACTTAATGTGCTTCCTACCAACGCTTTGGGTTGATCAAAAAAGCCACAGATAATAGTGCTCTTTTCATTGTGGAAGACACAGAGGCCCCCAAATTGAGTGGCTTCCTTGCTCTAAGAGTGCCAGAATCAACATATGAATTAAATGCCTTATTTATTATCTTCCAGCCCAGGGATTTTTTATTTTTTGGTGACATGGGGTTTGAACTCAGGGTCACTTGCTTGGTAGACAGGAGCGCGATCACTTGAGTCCCATTCCTAGTCCTTTTTCATTTTAGGTATTTTTAGGATAGGGTCTCAAATTATTGTCCTAGGCTGGCTAGGACCTCAGTTTTCCTACCTGTGTGTCTCTCATGCAGCTGAGATCAGAGGAGGGACACTTTGTCCATCTCTTATGACTAAAGAGGAATTGAACGTTTTGTCCAGGTTGCCCTTGAGCTATCTTTCCTTTGTCTATTTCCCAGGTTGCTGGGATTATAGGAATGAGTCACTATGGCTTGTTCAATCTAAGAATATACAGCCTCTTCCACCTGTTTCAGTAAAAGCAAGCCTGCTTTGGTATATAATATATGTTAGAATCTTCTCTCTAAGACTTGGTCTAAAATACTGTGTTTTATGCCCACTGTCCCTTTGCGGTATCGCAACAGAGCCTGTTGTAGTTTCAAGCCCTGTGCAGTCTTTGGAAAGGCTGAAGGTTACAGAGGATTGCATGGAGAAGATTCTAAACCCACAGTGTCTGGTGCAAAGGACATGAACCTTGGTAAAATTCCAGGTCTCAGGGTGGGAACAACCTGTATGAACAGCATATCAGGACCTTGATATCCTGGAGAGTCTCCTTGCAGCCCATATCCTACTGCAAGATCTACTCATCCAGCTCAAACATGTTCCTCTACAACCAAGACTTCTACCCACCTTCAACTCACTGACACATCAATCAATTCTTTGCACATTTTCCTGTTTTGCAGCTAGGGCCTCGTGCATGTGCCTGGAACCGGCCTGAGGTCAAGGACCTCCTACCCCTATCTCTTGAGTAGCTGAAGTTAAAGGTATGCACAAGCATACCTAGTTTTAACCTCCTTTTAGTCAATTAATTGGACATATTGTACTTTAGGGACAGATTTATGAGGTGGATATTTTACATTGCTGCTCACATCCTGGTGATTTTAAATCCTGATTTTCTTTTTTTTTCCATATAACTTTTATTGTAATTAATAGAAGGGTTACATTACATTCGCCAGATGGAAGGTGCATTACTTCACATACATTGATACCTTTTCTCATGTCTTGGTCCCCATTTCCCTCCCCCCACCCCCAAAATCCTGATTTTCTTAAAGAAACAGCCTAGGACAACAATTTGAGACCCTATCCTAAAAATACCTAAAATGAAAAAGGACTAGGAAAGTGGCTCAAGTGATGGCGCTCCTGTCTACCAAGCAAGTGACCCTGAGTTCAAACCCCATTTCACCAAAAAATAAAAATCCCTGGGCTGGAAGATAATAAATAAGGCATTTAATTCATATGCTGTTGCCTTTCCATAAATAAGCTGTCTCAGTTGACCTGGTACAGAGGTATTCTTCTATTTTGAAAGAACAGATTCCTTCTGAGAACTGATTGGCCTTACGTTTTATCTTGGCTGTTTTTTTTTTTTTTTTCTCCCAGAAACATGATGTGTGTGAGAAATGGTCCAAGTTAAACATCCAACAAACAAGCATTGGGTTGAAGGGGGACATGAAGACAAAATAGAGATGACAACATAAAGCACATACGAGTTTCCAAATGGTTGCATATCATACTAGGCTGCGCAGCACGTCCTCAAGTTCAAGTCCACTAAAACTTAGACATTTTGGCCATATTTGAAAGTAGGCCTGTTACAGGTGGGACCAAGTTGAAGAAGGGTTGCACTGTATTACCTGTCACCTAAGTGAGCCCAACCTAACGATCATTCTTAGGAAGAGGGCGATTCAGACACAGGCACAGACATAATGGAAAGAGGATGATGTGACAGCTGCAGCAATATGAAGACACAGACACAAGTCCAAGAATATCAGGGCATGCCAGCAAGCCTGGACACTGGAAGAGGCATGGAAGGGTCTTCCTGCAAGCCAGCAGTGAGAGCAGGGCCTGCTGGCTGACACCACAATTTTGGACTCTGACCCCTCAAGACTGTAACAGGATGAATTGTTGTTAAGCCATTCCATTTATGGTAATTTTTTAACAGCATCCATAGGAAAGTAGTAAATCAAGTCCCCTTCCTTGTTAAAAATATGAACTTGCTAAGGGGATAGTTTGAAAAGGAATCTGTAGTTGCTCCTAATGGGAAAATATGCTTTGATATATTTATGGAGCTTGTATATTCTTTTAACTGTATGGTCCCTGCCTTCGTAAATGCTTAGCTTGATTTTTATGGCAGAGTTATTTATCTACTTGTCTCTTCTTACTTGTCTTGGAATCTTGAAGGCCTAGCCAAGGGTCTAAGAATTTATTCTTAAAAAGTATTTGTTGAGTGAACAAAGAACTCATAAGAATGCAGGCCTTTTCTTGTGTTCTTCTCTATTCCTTCCTCTTCTCTCTTCTCTTCTCCTTCTTTATATCTTTCTTGATAAAATCTGTATTGGCCATAAACTTGAGATTTTCCTGCTTTTGTTTCCTAAATGCAGGAATTCTGGCTATGCACTATTGTGCCATTTCGCTTTCCTTCTTCTTCTGTTTTTCCTTTATAAATCAAGGACCATTTAAGCATGATTTTAATCATTCCTAGATCTGAATCGGACAGATAGCTTTAATATTGACTGATTTTTTTGAGGGGAAGACCAGGAGTTACGGCGCTCAGCTTTTGTAAGTCTGCAGTGTCCAGACCCTAACGAAGTCTACACATTTCCTCAGTAGTTGTTGATATGAAATTCTTTAGGCCAGGTTTCCACAGACGGGAGGTAAAAACTCCAGGCTGAAGGCTGAAGTAACTTATTTTTCTTCTGAGCTCCACCAGCACGCCTTTAGACACAGAGGTTTAAAGACTGGTTGTGACTTGGGGTGTGGCCTCAGGGTGCCGGGACTCATACACCATTGTCATCTGTGTTCAGTCATTCCAGTCTACACCCTCTTATTCTAGGGTAGAGTGCTGGATAGGACAAGCCTAGGTATACTCTGTTAGCATGTCCTCTTCCATTTAGGGTTTGACAGTCTCTGTCCTAGGCTCTCAGCATGGATCTCCTGCGTCCCATCCCTGCATAGGGCAGTGCCCTCCGCCCAGATCTGAACTCCACAAAGAGAAGAGAACTCTCCCTGGAACTCCCACTGGTTCCTCCAGGAGCAATCCTCAGTCCGAACTCCTGCACTCTGCCCTGACTCCATGCTGGCGCTGTCTTCAGTGCTCGTCTGTGCACACAGAGTACCTCCCTCTTGGGATGGTAGGTGGATGCCCTGAATAGAGACAGGTGCCATTTCTCCCTCTCCCGAGGAGAAGGTGGTCTTTACAGCCCTGGCTGTATGTGACTGAGTCTGTGTGGTCTTCTGGGATGGGTGTTTTCACACCCTTGCACCATACTTATACTTGACTGAGTCTGGTTCTGATCTAGTCACATGAAATTAAAAAATAAAATTTTGCTTTTTTTTCTTTTTAACAAAGTTGAAATTTGATATAAAGAAAACAGTACTTTTCTAGAAAAGAAAAGAAAACATCTGTAACAAGACAACGAAGAAATCTGGCAGTAACTGGTAGGCCTGCCTTAAAAAGGAAGGGAAGATGATAGTTCTATTTAAGCCCCTATTTTTTTTTCATATGACCCATGAAAGTAACAAACTTTATTTTTTTTAAAGAAAGAGCCAAAATCAAGCAACTCTTCCTCCATCACCTTGCTTTGGAGTGTTTGTGGGGAGACTTCCCTGCGGCTGGGGTGCTCTGGGAGACAACTCCACTGCCAGCCAGGAGCTTCTGCTTTCTCTGTTTATTGCTTGACTTCTAAAGCAAGTTTGTATTACTTTTGTGATCAGGAAAAGCAATAAAGAGAAATTATTTCCTTAGGGTAAAAATGTTGGGATGGAATAAGAATCCTGTAGAAAGCAATTTCTGCAGTCTTCTGACGCTTTGGGTCAGCCAGCGTCTGTTACTGGGGGTGGCTGAGAAAGTTTCCTGAGAGGACACAAGAGTGATCCAGGAGCGGAAGGAATGGAAACCGATCTTCCCCTCTCTTTCCCTCCAATGGGAAGCCAGCCTGGCACTAATCAGGGTGAGCATACTGGAAGCCTACTTAGTCCTTTGGAAAGCCAGCCAGAGGGGCTTGGGCCAAGGGACTGGGAAAGAGACTAAACACCCGGTGTGATCACTGATCCTGAAGAACTTGGCCTCAGGGGTGCTTACATGCTAAGTCATACTACTGTCCAGAAAAATAAATAACTCCATCTCATCCATGGGTCATGAAGATCAGAAATGGTCATCTATTTTCCCAGCTCCGACTGCTGTTAATTGTAGGCTTGGGACTCACACCCCAGTCTGTCTGAACCCAAAGACTGGGTGGGGTCTTTCTCTGTGATTGTCCTCTCAGAAGGAGAAAGGGGGTCTGGTGGGGGGAGAACATCTGATAAAAGAGAGAGGAGCACTGTTGCAGAGTGACAGCAAGCCTTTTTGTCATTAATCAGTAACAGTTCTAAACCTCAGACTGTTGGATGAACTGTTTTCTGTTTATGATACTGAAGATTGAATACAGGCTCGCGTCCTTGTTCTATTACTTGAGCCAGGCCTCCACAAATCCTTTTGCTTTCAGTTTGCCTTTTTAGGTAGCACCCATTGCTAACTTTTGCCCATGCTGCTGGAACTATAATCCTTCTACCTTCATCTTCAGAGTGGCTGGGGTGACAGGCATGCACAGCACATAGAGATGTATTCTGTGTAGGTATGAGAGGGTTGGAATAATAAATCACCAGAATTAAGAAACACTGACAACTGTAGCCAGTTAAAATATAACATTTGAATGACTTCTGTCCTTCTTAGAAAAGAAGACATTTTCCTTTCCCACTGCTTTTAGTGGGCTCAGGAGTTGAATTAGTGGCAAGCGTCTGGTGTCAGCCTACCCACCCCCGTGTGGAAGGCTGGCTTGCCTGTCCGTAGCCCCGCCCAAGATCTGAGGACTGCGGGTGGCTTTGGGAATGTAGCTAATGCTGGGGAAAGCTGAGGCTTCAGTGGTGGGAAGATCAAGTATTGAACCTCCAGGCATGCATGCTGACAAGCAGGATAGAGATCTGAGGGTTCAGGAGCTCAGCACAGGGTCAGGCTCACAGTCAGTAAACAAAGTCAGGGAGAGTGCCATAGTCAACTTAGCATGCCCACAAACTTCCTGTGTAGACTGCTTCATGATCTCTACTGAGCCAGGCTGGGAAAATACAAGAAAAGCCATTTCTAGCATTTTTCATACAGGGTTTCTGATGTTTGCCTGAGGCTGGCCTCAGAACTAGCTCACAGAAGTCGCCTCCAGCACAGCTGAGGATACAGAGGTGAATCTCCAAATCAACTTGCTTGTTGAGTCCAGTTGGCTTTACACTGTGATCCTGCCCTGTCTGTAGTCTCAACTTCCCAAGTAGTTAGGATTACAGACACGAGCCACCACGCTCTGCAGTTCTAGTGATTACTAATCTGAGGGCCTCCTAAAGTGGCTTCATTATTCTGCCCCTGCCTTGTTTCTTTCTTCTCTGGTTCCTTGCTGCTGGCTGCTGCTACCTGGGAGACCACTCAGCTTCTTGACTGAGTTTTTTTTTCTTTTTAAATAAATCAGTAAGAAATATCTGGAGTGCTGTCTCCAGATGCTTTCCAAACCTGAGGGTTCTTGATTGCCATGAATAGAACTGAGCTGAAAACAGGTGGGGAGCAGGGCCTTCCCCTATTCTGAGCCACACTGCCCTGGGCCATGTGTCATGTGATTGTCACACAATGGGGCCACAATGTCACATGAACCATCACTGCCCTAGGCTACATTGTCACATGGACTGCCATCATGTCATGTGGACTGCCACAGAGAACTTGGTCCCCAGCCAGTCAGCCCACTGAGCATGTCATCTTGGACTTCACCAGCATCAAGGAAGCCTGGTCTGGTGGTGAGAGATCTCAGACATCAAATGTGGGAAGTTTCACCTTCTATTTCCATCCAGAATCGGGGGAATGAGGCTGAGATGGAGAAGGAGGACGGGAGACAGGCCAGTGGACCCCTAAGCCCTTTCAATGGCCTCGAACTCTGCTGTGTCCTCTTGTTGCGTCCTCTTGCTGAATGAAATACCAGAATGATTTTCCCACAAATTCTCTCTTTTGTGTAAGCTAACAAAGGTAATAATTTTAGCAAGGCCACTTATATGTAGAAATAAAGACTTGAAATGTAATAAAAAAAAGTTAATAAGAAAGATGTCAGTTAAGGTTGGAGGATTCTTTGGCAATAGAACAGGGAGGCTTTCACAGATGAGAAGGAGAATACATTATCAGTAAGGGGTGAACGCAGAGGCCTTGTGGACTAGAAGCTGGGCCCCTGCCTGCCCCTCCGTAGCAGCTGGGCGGTGGGGAATCAGTTCACGAGAGAATCTGAACTTCTCCAGTGGACACTATGCTGTTCTCTCACATGACCTGTCTCTTGTCTCCTCCCCAGTTTTCAACTCACGCATAGGAGCTTCCAGTCTTAAAACCCATAAACTGGAGGTAAGAAAGCTCATGCCGAAGGATTTCCCTCAGTGTCCTTCAGATGGCCTTGCTTCTGGGACTTTCCCCCAAAGGAGAAAAGTTTCCCACAGGAGGAAGGCTGGCGAGATGGAGTGGGGGGACTTGTGTATGAGGTGATGGTTCAGAGTCTTGCTAGGTGTAAATGAAGGAGGCAACCTCTCAGAGCTGGGGAAAAGAGAATGCATTAAACTCCCCAGCGAAAAATCAAATAGTTCATTGGACAGAGGCTCTGATGGACTTCAGGTATGGAGAGCTTGGGGAAGACGTTAATCAGAGCTTTTGCGCTGGGGACAGTTCCCCAGGTAATGGGGATCACTGTCCAAAAGTTTACAGCTGTCTCTGATCCCTAACCCAAGGGTCTGCAAATTCTTTTTCAAAGAGCAGGGTTTCCCCACTTACTGATTCTTTGTGCCATTCCCCAGCAGATGACTGCTGCTCCCTGGTGAGAAAGATGCCAAGGAGCACTTGGCTTGGTGGAGGGGCAGCTTGGGGGTAAGAATGTGGCATGCTACGTCGTGTGTAGATCTGGCTGAAGGACAGGGGCGAGGGGTGCTGCTGAAGTGATTTGCTTCAACCTTGAAAGACAGCAAGCTGGTCAGCAAGGCCATCTGGGGAAGATAGTCGCTTTGGCCACGAAGTCCACGGTACTCAAAGACCTGGTTCTTTTCATGAGCCAGGGGCATGTACACTTTGATCTCCTCCTTCCCCAAAGGCACCTGGCAATAATAACTACTAGACCAACACAGTGATGTTTGTTGAATTTCTTCTTACCGTCTGGAAGTTAGCCCAATCGAAAGACATACTTGAAGCCACCTGGTAGTATAGTATGTATTTACAGAAAACAAACATACGGTGTGATATATACATATCTATACACACGTGTATGTAGATAGATATAGATATCTATAGAGATAATGTAGATATGGCATGACTCTATCTCTGTATTTCTGGGGTTTTTTGTGTGCTAGTAGTAGGGCTTGAACTCAGGGCCTGGGCATTGTTCTTAGAGCCTTTTCACTCAAGGCTGGCGTCCTATCACTTGGGCCACACCTCTACTTCTGGCTCTCTGGTGGTTAATTGAAGATAAGAGTCTCACAGACTTCCTTGGCCTGGGCTGTCTTGGAACCACGATCCTTGGATCTCAGCCTCCTGAGTAGTTAGAATGGTAGTGTGAGCCATGGATGCCTCGCTCTGTATTTCCATGTTTTGTCTGTATCTAAAGTCATGGATTACTAAAGTTGACAGGTGGCAGAGGGCACCCTTTACCTCATAGATTTGAACACTGCACTTCATTTTGAGCAAGGAAAACAATCATGTGCAGGACGTAGCTTGAAAGTCGATGCAGTGGACTCAGGGAAGCATTGGTAGTGGAGTGGGTCTGGAAGGCTGCTTGCTCCTAGCCTTTGTTTCCCCAGTGGGATCTGTGCCTTACCCTTCTGTGCCTGCTCTGTGCCCCACGACAAACCCTAGAATTTCATCACCTGGGCCCTTTTCCCTTTGGTGAGTGGTTGGGTTTGGCCAGTGGAGGCACTGAGAGCAGGCAGGAGAGAGAGGCTGGAGGGTTCTTTCCAGCTATGTCCTCTTCAACCCGCTGTCTGGACGATGGCTGGGACCCTCAGGACAGCAGCCCCTCCCCACGGTGGATCACAATTCCCCCTTATATTTTTTTCCTTTGGCCCTAAGTAGATTAATTGCTTATTAAGGATAATTTCTGTGTGATCCCCTAGCTTGTCCCTCTCTAGAGTGTCTTCATTTAGACTCTTGCTAGGTCCTGATGGATATCCTGGCTGTCTCGAATCCCATTTTTTTTTATTTTTCTTTCTGTCGTGTGTGTGTGTGTGTGTGTGTGTGTGTGTGTGTGTGTATGTAGACATGTCCTGCAAACACATATGGAATGAATTAATGAATGTATTCACACTATAGTCAGTGTCTGCAGAAAAAAATTAGACGTAGCCAAATAGGGAGTGCTGCGTAATGTTTGTACAAAATGCACGCACATTTTGCTAAAGTTGGAAAACAATGTGGAAGTCTTAGCTCTGAAGTGTTCTAAGAAACTATAAGGACTGTTCCTAGAAAAGGACTGTGATCTACCAGTAAGGCTCATTTGAGCTCTGAGCCCTAAAGCGCAGAGCAGGCGGTGTGTGTGTGTGTGTGTGAAGCAGATTGGAAGTTGCCTGCTGAGTATGGCTAACCACAAGCCGCAGTGGAGAGAGCGAGAGAGGGTCCTCCAGTGCCACTTCCTCATCTGACAGAAGAGCGGCACCTCCGTGAGCTGTGTGCACGTGGCTTCCCTTCACTTCCTCAAGCACAAGCTCCGATGTGGCAGACGGGCTGCAGAGGAGGTGACGCCCCGGATCTCAAATGGGAAGATGACTCCGGGCTGCCCAGCTGACCCCAGTGGGACCCTAAGGTTCTTACTAGGGGGAGATGGAAGACTGGAGTGATTCCAAGAAGGGTCTATGGGTCCAGGAAGGCAGCCATGATCTTGCTGGAGCCTGGATCTGGGACCTTGAACTTCAGGACTAGAAGAAAGCACATTGTGTTGTTTAAAGTTGACTTTGTGGCAATTTATTACAGCAATGCTGTGGAAAGATTGGGACCCCTCCCTCAGATCCATGTACCCCAAATCCCCTCTTCCCACCCTCACTCCAGTGTGAGTTTATTTGGAGGTAAACTTAGAAAGTACTTAGGGTTAAATGGAGCCATGAAGCGGAGGCCTTGGCCCCATGGGACTGGCGGGTTTTTTGTTTGTTTGTTTGTTTGTTTGTTTTTTATAAGCAGAGGCCCCTGCGAAGCCTCTCTGCATGCTGAGGGGAAGGCCTTGGAGGGGACCAGGTGATAAGGAAAGAAACTCTCATGGCTGGGCTGTCTGTCGCCCAGACCTTGTGGCTTCCACAGCTATGAGGAATGGGTTCCTGTTATTTCAGCACCAAACGGTGACACTCTGCAATGGTACACTGGGCCACTGGGGACCAACACAGCCTCCAGGAGCGTCCCCAGCGCTGGTGCCTTTCCGTGATGTGGTTTGCCTGGCTGGAGGTGGACTGACTGCAAAGCAGGGCCTTTCTTTTGGGGATACTCACACCACCCTGGAAGAAAGGCAGCGGGTCACTGTGTGGCCACAGCCCCAGAGTATCCAGAGGGCACAAGGGAACTTCACGATGGAAATGAAATGCCTCTTCTTGGAGCTGCCAGGACAGATGACATACCCCACAAAGACATTTTTGAGGCCTAGAGCTGTGTAATGCACAACCAGAATGGAGCCTCGTCTCCCAGGGAGACAGAAGCCTTTTCTTCTGCAGGCTGATGCCTTCATTAAGCATTCCGCACTGCAGGCAGCATTGGGGTGGCCCCTCTTCCGCCCAGGCCTAGGACAATGCTGGGAAAGCTGAGGGGGGAGCAGCCCCTGAGCCAGATCTAGAAAGAGACCCAGTGAGAGTCCTGATTGTCACGCTGGGCATGCAGAGTCCAGGCTGGACTCAATGCCCTTTGTGTGCAGGAATCGGACAGGTGGGCACTAGTGTCCATTCATATTCCCCCAAGGGAGAGGTGGAGAGGGGACACAGCTGCTAATGCCAGACAACGAGTAGGCAGGTGAACCCCAGGTCAGCAAACCAGATGCCAGGAGGATCCCCAGCTCAGCATCCATCAGAGCGCAAGCAGAATTCTCGGGAGTCTGACAGCTCAGGGGCTGTTTCTCCCGCTGTAGAAGCAAGTTAGTGTTCACTCGTAGGGTTTCATGGGACCAAACTGTGTAACATACCTGGACTGAGTAAACATGGTTAAAAGGAATACAGGGAATCCATAAATAAGCATTTCCCCCAGGTCTGCTATGGGCCACGTGAGAGACCTTAAGAGCAACTGATGGGATGTCATGAGAGTTTACAAAACCATTTTCTTTTGTCATCCCTACAGCCTCACCGGTGTGTAGTGCAGTCAGTCACATGATAGACAAAATCCTGGCGATACAAGTGGTTTGGGTAGTTTGCCCTCTCACTCCAAGCACTGGTGTGTCCTTGACCTCTAAGGGCAGTGAGCCTTTCTGAGGTCAACACTTGGTCATCTCTATTGTAGGTCAGCACTGGATCTAGCTGGGAAGTCTCTCCTTTCACAGAACTCAACTTGGTCTCTGCCCAGCAAACATGTGACCCGTTCCTTTTCAGGAAGTACCACTGCTGACAGCCCACCAGGCCTGGCTGCTCTCAACACCCCTCTCCCCTCCCTCCAAGCTGTAGCACCTTTGAGATGGTTCAGTGGCACCAAAATTCACAAAGCTCTTCCTGTGGCCAGACTGGATATGCTCTCTGCATCTCCCCTGCACAAATCCCACACTGGGCAGCCCGCACAGCCAGGTAACCAACCCTGGCCGTGGACTCCAGCCACAGCTGTGCAGCCACACCGTTGGCCACCTCAAAGGACAGATGCTAATGTTTCCTGCCTTGGGCGACCCTTAGAGTTTGCTGCTTGTGGCTTCTCTCTGCAAGTGCTAGGGTGCAGGTCTCAGCACAGTGCCTCTGTACAGCTGGCCTTCCACAGAGGCAGGTGGCAAAGGATTCAGCAGCTCAGACTAATAAGCCCAGTGCATCCTGGTCACTGGGACAAGGATCGTTTGACAGAAGGACACGGCAGACAGGGTCAGCAGAGGATGTGGCAGGCACTGGACACAACCCAGCATGTACATTCCAGGAGCCCAGAGCCTCATGCAGGGGAGGCACGAGCAGCTGCCATCATCGGGAACCATCATGGCGTCCCCAGGTATGTGGGTAGGGCTGGCCTCTGGAGAAGGTTATATTCTCTCACGGGGTCTGTGGTTGCCTTCACTGCAGCTCTCCTGCTCACTGTCACCTTGTTCACTGGACACTGCAGAGTGGGGGGGCCAGAGCTCAGGTGGGGTGCGGTGCTCCATGAGAAGAAGTCTGGTCCTGACTCCTGCTCCCAGCACAAACCAGGCTGACCCTCATCTGTAAGATATGACCATATGGTGGCTGCTTGGACCACTGAGGGTTGCAGAGAAGCAGAACCCACAGGATACCCTGGGTGTTTGTTTGCTCAGTGTCCCTATGTGTTCACAGGAGATAAAGTCTGGACCAGCAGCCACCAAAACTCGCCATGCCCTTTATATAAAATGATATAAAATGTTGGTTTTGCATAACCAGCACATTCCTCCTGCATGTTTTACATCATCTTCCAGTGATTTGTCATACTGTACCATTGGGCACACAGCATGTAAATAGTTGTTATCCTGCTTTGCTTAGGGAATGATGACAAGAAGAAGATCTGCACATGTTCAATGCAGATGTAATTCCTCCAATTTCTGACCTGCATTTCCTTGAATTGGTGAATGTGGATCCCATGAATACAAAAAGGGCTGACAGGATGCACACACAGAACAAATGCAAGTGATGGATTCTCGTGATTATGGAATCTGACAAGTGTCAAGACGTGCAGTTGGCAACTGGGGTCCCGAGAAAGCTTACAGTATAGTCCTAGACTAATGGCCAACCATTCTGAAACGGCTCACCTTCACTTTTATTCCATATTCTTCTCTTCACCTTTCCCAAAGCTCAGTATACATTGTTTCATTTAAAAATGGATTTATATACATGTATCCACATGAAAAGAGTCTCTTGTGATTTACACATACTTGTCATTACTCTCTGTCTGTTGGTTCTCATTCAGTCTTTGGTTTGGGAGTTTGTGCTCACAGCTAGGTGGAGACTTTTCTTTTTTCCGCCAGTCCGAGGCTTGAGCTCAGGGCCTGAGCACTGTCCTTGGACTTTCTCAAGGCCAGAGCTCTACCACTTGAGCCTCAGCACCACTTCCAGCTTTTTTCTATGTATGTGGTACCGAGGAATCGAACCTGAGTCTTCATGCATGCTAGGCAAGCACTTTAACCACTAGGCCAAACTCCCGGCCCCAAAGGTGGAGACTCTTCTATCACTGGAACTTTGTAGATTTTTACAGCCCTTATCCCACACAGCTGGCTTCCGGTTCTCTCTGTTGAGGATGAGGTTACAATGACCATCTTTGCATACATCTCAGTCTGCAGTTTGTTCTTTCTTTCTTTCTTTCTTTCTTTCTTTCTTTCTTTCTTTCTTTCTTTCTTTCTTTCGTGGATTATGGGGCTTGAACTTGGTCTGAAGTCTGTCCCTGAGCCTTCAGCTCAAGGCTACCCCCTTACCCCTGGGCCTGGGCCCTGTCCCTGAGCTCTGTAGCTCAAGGCTACTGCCCTACCCCTGAGCCAAGCCTTACTTCCCGTTTTCTAGAGGATAATTGGAGATAAGAGTCTCAGGTCCTTTTGTGCCCAGGCTGGCTTTGAACCTTGATTCTCAGATCTCAGCCTCCAAGTAGCTAGGATTACAGGCGTGAGCCACTACACCTGGCTCAGTCTACAGTTTTCTCAAGATATAGAACTGAACATTGCATTGTTGCATTATAGTGCATATGCATTTTTATTATAACATCTTCCATTTTATTATATATACATATATATTAAAAACTTTCCAAAATAAATGGATTCATTTATCTGTATATTATTTTTGTTTTGTACTGGTACTGGAGCTTGAACTCAGTATCTCATCTCCTTGCCAGGATTTTTTTTTGGCTGAAACTCTACCAGTTGGGCACTAACCTCATTTCTGGCTTTTTATGTATGTATGTATGTATGTATGTATGTATGTATGTATGTATTTATTTATTTATTTTGCTGGTTCGTTGGGGATAAGAGTCTCTCAGATTTGTCTGGCTTCTAATCATGATTCTCAAATCTTGGCCCCTTGAGTAGCTAGGAGCCACTGGAGCCCAGAGTTCCTTCACTTTTTATTTTTTGCCAGTCATGGGGCTTGAACTGCCAGCACTGTCCTTGGGCTTTCCTCAAGACAGCTCTCTACCACTTGAGCCACAGCACCCCACTTCTGGACTTTTCTATGTACGTGGTACCTAGGAATTGAACCTGGCCCTCACTTTTGGTTTTTGAGGAAAAAATATCCTGCTTCCTGAAAAAGAATAATGCAGACCAGACCTTCTACATACCTTTTTTTTTTTGAACCAGTTCTCCATTTGTCAATAAATCATGAAGAATCTTTTCTTTCTTTCTTTCTTTCTTTCTTTTTTTCTTTCTTTCTTTCTTTCTTTCTTGTTTTTCTTTGAAGCATGCTATATCTGTCTCTTTCTCTCTCTCGCCACACACATGAAATGATTGTTATTATTGTATATACTTTTGAGAATAAGTTAGTAATATTATCATCTTTCATCTCTGAATGCTTTGGTGCATATATCCCAAGAACAAGGTTATTTTCTTACCCATGCAGAGTACAGATCATTTTCGGGGTACTTCACATACACAGCCTGCAATTATCTAATGCACAGTCCCCGTTCATGTTCTATCCGCTGTCCCAATAATGTCCTTAATTGCGATCTATTTGTGTGATTCAGGCTCCAGTTCAGGGTCACTCCTGGTGAATGGTCTCATCTGGAGCTGCTACCGTCCTCTCTGTGTTTCATGACCTGGGGGTGCACAGCTAGCAGCCTTGAGTTCAGGTCATCTGAGCATGCTCACTGCTGCAGTCAGGAGACACACTGACTGGGCTTGCAGGCTGGTGTCAGTCATGGCTGTGTGCCCAGTGCCTTGCTCACACCGAGGAATCTCTAACAGTTGCGTGGCTATGGCATGACACCCTGTAGATGTCACAGAAGCATGCCTCCCTCCCCCGACTGGCTTTTAGGTGGCTCATAGTAGATTATTATTTTTTTGCCAGTCCTCGGCCTTGAACTCAGGGCCTGAGCACTGTCCTTGGACTTTCTCAAGACTAGAGCTCTACCACTTGAGCCACAGCACCATTTCTGGCTTTTTCTGTATGTGGTACCGAGGAATCGGTACCTGGGTCTTTGTGCATGCTAGGCGAGCACTCCACCACTAGGCCAAACTCCTGGTCCTCATTTGGCTAATGACAGAAATGCGGCAATGAATGTGACCCGGAGTCTGTCAATGTTAGGACGGGAGCGAATGTGGTCAAGGAAGTAAAAGAGCAGAAGGAAGGCAGGATGGGCGGGCTTGAACTTTCAGCAGTATGAGCCCAGGGAAGGACGGCTGGCTTCCCCGGGAGCAGCATGGGGTGGGAGCCACCCAGGGACTTCGGTAGAGACTGGAAGGCAGAAGGCCTCCCTAGAGGAAGGGCAGGAGGGAGGGAGGACACAGGCCAGAGGAGACAGAGCAGTGTGCTAGGATGAAAATAAGGGGAATAATTTAAAATGTCCAGAAGTGCTGATTGGATGCACAGCGTAGATGCAGCTAAAAAAATGCGTATTGTAAAAAAGTACAGGTTGCGTCTTCTTGTTGAAATGATAAATCCAGAGTGAAACAGGAAATAGGGTTGAACCAACTTCTAACAATGTAGGAAAACAAAATAGCTACAAATAGACTTAAGAAATGCCTACCACCTTCATGAAGAGAGCAATGGAACCTTCCTGAGAAATAGAAATGGGATTAATATTAATCTATGAGCATAGACATCATATTAATTTAACATAGTCCCAGTAAAAATACTCATGTTTGAGTGTTCCCCAAATGGAAAAGGAGCCATGTGGTCTTGGGTAACAGTGGGCAACTTCTGAAAGGAATCAGGAGTGTTTGTAATGAGGAAATCAGGATGACTGAACTATAACTTGAGTTGTTTTTTTTTTTTCATCTGGTACTGTGTTTTGAACTCAAAACTTCATGTCCTTTCTGGGCTTCTTGTTCATGGCTGGCACTCTGCCACTTGAGCCATGATTCTAGTTTATCTATCATTCTTTCTCTCTTTCTACACACACACAATAATAGGACTTGGGCTGGAACTCAGGGCTTGTGGTCTTGTTCAGGTTGTTTGCTCATGGCGAGTGCTTTACCACTTGAGTCATGTCTCCAGTCTGGTTTTTTGCTGGTTGTTTGAAGATGGAATCTTTTGAACTTTTCTGCCCGGGCTGACTTTGAATCAGAATCCTGTAGGTCTTGGCCTCCTGAATAGCTAGGAATATAGACATGTGCTAGAGTTAGGGCTATGGAAGTCAGACTGGGCTGTAGACCGTGAACAGAGGCCATTCCTACTGAGAAGCATGAATATGCTTTGTGGTGTGTGTGTGTGTGTGTGTGTGTGTGTGTGTGTGTGTGTGTGTGTGTGTGTGTGTGTGTAAGTATATTGTTCAACTGTACCATTCTGGGCTGAGCTGAATCTATTAACCATGATTCACATTGTGAGAATGAAAAACTACAGTTCATTGGGAAGAGTCGGTGAGAACAGCCAGGAAGCCCTGCAAATGATGGCTTTAGGCCTTAGCAATGCATTTCTCAAGATCCTGAAGATGTAAAAGGCCAGCAAACATGCAGAGCCCAGAGGTAGGTTTCCAAGGCTGCGGCCTGCAGCCCGATGGAGCCCACTCAGCCGTGCAGCACCAGGAGGGCCCTGGGCTTTTCTGGGAGTAGACAGGTTGGGTGGGAGGGGGGACGATGTGGGGCGGAGGCTGGGTGGGGAGGGGATAGAGGTAGGGGTAGAGGCTATGGCCAGTGGAACCCCAGGAAGGACCAGCCCTATGGCTTCGTTAGTGGGTGGTGGCTGGTGAGGTGGGAGAAATAGAAAGGGATGAGCAGCCCTGGAGAGGAAGGAAGAGAACCAGGAAGACAAGGACCGGGAGGGGACAGGGTAAGCAGCCCAAGCCCTGGAGGTGACCACCAGACACCTGGGTGGGTCTGGCAGTCAGCTTGAGGTGGAGGTGCAGATGGTGTCAGGAGAGATAACTACCCGAACAAGGGTTGTGTGGCTCTCCTCCAGGTGGCCTCGGGGAGCTCACTCAGCCGGTCGTCGGGTATACCTCGATGCTGGGTATGACTCGATGCCACGTGCTCTGCCGCACAGCCTTGTGTTGGGAGGCTCACGAAGTCCTGGCCTAGCTGTCTTCTAATTCAGACTTGGCACAATAAAACAGGGTGGAAGGATATGGAGAGACATGAATCTGTTCGCTCCAATCATAAGGGCCTGTGGCCCTGTGCCGGGCATTCTTTGGGATGCTTGGGAGACACGAGGAGCGAGGCATTCAACATGTCTCCTAAAATGTTCAGTCCTTTGTTATTAGGCTTGTTTTGATGAGGATTCTGGAGGCTCAGGACCACAGGGTCATGTCTGCGGGTGATGGCTGTGCCAGTCCTGGGGCTCAAGTGCAGGGCCTGCATGCTATCCCCCCTGAGCTTCTGCTTAAGGCTAACATTCTACCACCAGAGCCATGGCTCCACTTCTGGCTTTTTTGGTAGTTTAATGGAGTCGAGTCTCTCACAGACTTTCCAGCCTGGACTGGCTTCAAACTGATCCTCAGATCTCAACCTCCCAAATATCTAGGATTCCAGGTGTCTGCTTTTGGCACCAGGCCTGATGCTCTTGCTGGCAGTTCAGGGCCCCAGGTGGGAAGGGACAGGGGGGGTATGCATTCCCTCTGTTTTCCCTCTTCTTACAGAGCCACCCGTATTCAATCGGGGGGCCTCCTCCTCTAGCTAATCCTAACGGCTTCTCAAAGGCCCCGCCTCTAAATGCCATCGTTGGAGGGTTTCCATCTCTTAATAACTCATAATTAATGAAGATTAAATCCCAATGTTGAATTTGGAAGGGATTGGATCATGTTCAAACCACAGCACAGAGCTCCCATGATAGTCAGAGCCTGGAGCAAATCTGGCCAATAAGTACCTAGAAGGTGGTAAGTGTCTCAGGGGAAGAGAGTAGATGGGGCAGGGGGACTGGTAGGGGGCAGGTTGCAGTTCTGACAGCAGGAATGGGGCTGGACTCCCAGAAGGTAAGGTGGGGGCAAAGACTAAAAGGGAGGAAGACACCTAGAGGGCATTCACTGGGGAAAGGTAAAGGAAGCGTGAGCAGGGTCTGGGAAAAGGGCTGGTGGAAGGGAAGGCTGCTGTTTCCATGAGGACTGAAGCTGTGTGTTAGACATCTGGAAAGGAGTCTCGGGTTCCTGGAGATGCTCGGCCTGTGGAGCCCTGCCTGGAGTTTCTATGAGGTGATGCACAGTGATGGTTTCCAAACGTTTGCCTGACAGGCTGCAACCTATGTGAGGTGACAGCATTGCTCCAAAATTTCCCTTTTCCATGAGTGCCAAGTAGGAGTTGATGGCTCAGGAACACAGTTTGAGTAATGGAAGTGCTTGGCGTCCTGACATGCAAGGAAAATGGATGAATCGGGGTTGTTTGACTTGGGGTGAAGGGTCGGGGACTAGCTGGTCACAGAAGCCAAGGAGGACAGAGTCCAAGAAGATGGCAGACAGCAGTTGAGCTGGACATTCGATGGACGGAGCTTGTTCTGCTGAATGAAATCAGACACAGATTTTGGTGATTGAGAACTAGAATCAGGAAGAAACTAAGTTTCAGCCAGGAAGGGCAAAAATAGGCTCCTCTGAAGGCTGAGGTGGGAGGAGTAGGGAGGGAGTAGGGGCTGGTTCTCCCTCTCTAATTCCTTCTATCTTCTTAATTGCTTGCTGATTTGAAGGGCAGAGTGGCTTCATTTCTGCAAGAGGGAATGAGGGGTGAAAAAGGTTTCTGTTAAACTGGCTTAGGCAGCTCTTCCTTAACATAATTGCGATTGTTAAGGTGTTAGGAAGGACACTTGCTCACTCATCTGTAAGGTAGGAATGAGATTTTTGAATTTGCAAGATAATTGCTGCCTCTGAGCAACAAGCATTCCAAGGGACAAAAAGTCTGCATGATAAAAATTTTGATGCACTAAAATGGATTGTAAGAGTATATTTAATCAACATTTAATAAGTACTGGTAGGACACAAAATATAGGAAAACAAAGGAGAAACTATTCAATGTGTAAAATGTAAAATATTTAAAAAATGTAACAGTGACAGAATACTGCCAGCCACAGCAGAAAGTATAATATACTAGCAAATTTTACTACATAAAAAGACATTATTACCTTCAAACACAATGTGTACAAAAACTAAGGATAAATAACACATTTCTAAAACCCCCGAAATAATCACATATGTGCAAAATATATGATTATAAAAACTCTAAAATCAGAAAAAAAAACCCATCACTATAAGGAACAAAAGATTAGAAAAATTCTCAGGGACACTAATCAAGATGCATTGCATTCATACACTGCTTTGTTAAGCAGTCTTTTCTTTTGTACAGCTATTTAAATATTTTATCTGTAAGTGTGTGTGTATAGTGTGTATATATGTATATATAAATAGAACATTTCTCAGGTGAAGAAAACATAGTTGCCAATAAATGTGTATAAAGCTGTATCCTCATCAACGTTCTTGGAGATAGTAACGAAAGGAGGATTCTGTTTTTTAGCTTTCAGGTTCATATGGATTAAAGGAATGTTAAAAGCGAGTCTTCTGATCTGGTAGTCGTGTATTTTGGAATGTTCCAGAGGAAAATTACTTTAATTCTTCTGAACGATTGCAGTGGGTTTGGGATGCAGCATTTCAATGTAATAGGACATTGATTTTCTAAATTGCAAGACAGACTAATGATGGCCATAAAAGATGGGAAAATGTTGACGTGGAAGAAAGTGGCTTGGTGCGAGTGAGCAATGTGCTCTTTCTGTCGGCTTCCGCTGGGCTTGGATTGCAGCTGGGGCCACCACCTTCGGCCCCTAGGCAGTGCTAGCCCTCCCCCGCTGAGCTCTTAGGGAACTTCCCTAATCACATTCGTGGGGACCTGTACACCACGTGGAGTAATGATTTATTCATATTCTGGTTATTTGTCCTTGGCAATGAGCTTTTTCCCTGCAGGGATCTCGCTTACTAATTTCTCGTAAGTTCCTTGCCCCACCTCTTTTGCTCTAGCATGGTGCCTAGCCGTGGAGGACGCTCAGTTCATCTGCTGAGGTAAGGAGGGTGGAGGTGGTGTGGTAGTTTTGTGGCAGTGCCAGAAGGCATGGCGTCTAAAGGCCCACAGGCATAGATGGGCAGGTTCACAAGCTTGATCCCGCAGGTGGAAATTAGGTGAGGTGCTTTTGAAAGCAATTTCCAGATTCCTATTACTGTGTGTCTGGAATGGTGTGACCAGACTAGTTCAGGTCCATGAATTGCATCTGGAAGGCCCTGGGTCAAGCAGATGCCATGCAGAGCTGCTGGGAGCAAACGAGCCTACAGGAGGCAGTATCAGGTGCATGGAGAACACAGGCCCAGGAGAGGCCCAGGTGGCTACGGGAGGGCCTGGGGAAGCAGCTGGTGGCATCTGGGCTGGGGCTTGCTGTGCTCTTGCAGTAGGAGGGAAGGACCCATCTGTCCATCCATCCTCGTGGAGCAGCATGAGGCAGGAGGAAACTGGTCTGTCTATCCTCAGGTTTGGAGCTCTGACATTGACACTTCCAAGGTCAAGTCCAAAGGTCACTTGAGTAGAACTGCTGTGTTCTCCTCTCTGCACTCTGCCAGGAGAAGCGGGGTTGTCTCTGCCTAAGGAGATCTTAACTAGCTCTTCATTCGGGTTGGTGTCATCTCTATAGTGACTGAGGCTTACCACCCAGCAGAGACAGGGCCTCAGTGGACACTTGTCCAAGGCCTGTACAGAAAAGGACCTGCGTTGTTGAGGTGAGTGGTGAGGGAGGTAAAGGTGAGGGAGTGTCCTGGGGTAAGGCTGTGCCTCTCATGGAGGTTTGGGAAGCTTTCAACCTTTTGCCAAGCCCATGTCTCTGTGACTGTTGTCCTCAGTGCTGCCTGGGTGTGCAAGATATGGAACTAGATTTCATCCTCCCCTACCTTTTTTCCCCTCGGTTGTGGGACTTGAACTGAGGGCCTGGGTGCTGTCCCTGAGCCTCTTTGTACTCTAGTGCTCTACCACTTTCAGCTCCAGTGCCACTTCTGGTCTTTGAATGGTTAGCTGGAGATAAGAATCTCCTGGGGACTTTGCTGCCCAGGCTGGCTTTGAACTGCAGTCCTCAGAACTCAGCCTCCTGAGTAGCTAGGATTAGGAGTGAACCACTGGTTCTGGTTCATCTTTCTTTTTTGTGTGTGCTGGTACTAGGACTTGAACTCAGGGCCTAGCTATTATCCCTTAGTTTTTTTTTCTCTCAAGTCTAGTGCTTGAGTCCTATCTCCAATTCAGATCTTTTGCTCATTAATTGGAGATAAGAGGCTCATGGACTTTCCTGCCCGGGCTGGCTTTGAACCCTGATCCTCAGATCTCAGCCTTCTGAGTAGCCAGGACTGTAGGCATGAGCCCTTTTTCATCTTTTTTTATTTTCCTCCTTACAAATGTTTGCGTAGAGATAGTTGCTCACGACCTTCAAGACTATTCTCACAGACTCGTTGGTTCCTGCTTCCCCTTGGTGGTGACTCCTCAAAAGACTGAGCTAATTTGCTTTGCTCTGCGCTTCAGTGGGACAGCCAGGGGTCAAAACTGTGATTTGAGCTCTGTGGACACACACTCCCCAGCTGGAGAAATGAGCAAGAAGCTGTTAGCTAGATGCGTTTTCTCTTTCTTCAGTGTAAATTTGTACAGATTTCTTCTCCTTTTCTTTGTGAAAATGAGAGCCTATGTGTGATGAATAGGCCTTCAAAAATGCATTTGTGGGTGGGGAGTGTGGCCTAGTGGTAGAATGCTTGCCTAGCATTCATGAAGACCCAGGTTCGATTCCTCTTTAGCACATACATAGAAAAAAGCCAGAAGTGGTGCTGAGGCTCAAGTGGTAGAGCTCTAGCCTTGAGAAAGTCCAAGGACAGTGCTCAGGCCCTGAGCTCAAGCCCAGGACTGGCAAAAAAAATAAATAAATAAAAAATAAAAAAATGCATTTGTTACCCAGCTTTAAAGATCAAGATGACCTAGGAAAGGGACAGGGCTTTTCCTCATATCCTTACCTGATTTCCCACTGGGTATCTCCTCTGACAGTCAATCCATCCCTCATCCCAAATCACTTCACAGATTCCAAGTAATTGACACCTCCACACACTGTGGGGTCAACTGTCTAGGCTTGCCATGGGTCTGCCAATCTGCAAGAGAAAAAATGTCCCCCACCCCTCCGTGATCTCCCTGTGGAGACTCCTCAGTGGCATTTATGGTGTCACCATGGTTGTTGTGGCCTTGTCACCTCCAGGCCCGGAGCACTCTGTAACCTGCCTGGGTGTCCTGCTGGGACAGAACATGCCATGGTCTCTCCCAGCGTGCATGGAGAGACCACGGACATCAACCCGGTGGGGGGGAGTTTTCTTTTCTTTCCCTCTCTCCCTTTTTTCCTCCCTCCTTTCTCTTTCCTTCTTCTCCCTTCTTCCCTTCCTTCCTTCTCTCTCTCTCCCTCCTCCTTCCATCTCTCCCTCCCCCCCTTCCTCTCTGTCTTTGTCTCTCTTTCTTTATACGAGAACTCAGGGCTTAGTTGTCCCTCTCAAGGCTGGTGCTCTGCCACCTGAGCCACAGTTCCTCTTCTGGCCTTTTGCTGGTTAGTTGGAGAGAAGAGTCTCCCGATGTTCTTGCCTGGGGTATCGTCAAACCAGCACCCTAGCTACTCAGAAGGGTTCGCCTGATCCCTAGCTCCTGGCTGGGGGGACTGGTCTTGCATCTAGAAGGAGCACAGACTGAATGGAGTTGCCCTTAGATTGTGGAGAACAGAGCAGAAATGTTTCTGGGAGCCCAGAGTGCTTTGGGCCACTGTGGCACTGGCTGGGATAGAATTGTCCAGGGTGTAGGATTTTGAAAGCAGAGCTAACATGGGTTGCGGGTGGGTTGGCCTCAGGGAGGGAGAGAGAAGAGAGCCGGGGAGGAGGACCTTGCAGTGAGTCCCGGCAGAGGGCCTCCGGAGGAGGGTGGGCTCTGCTGAGGACCTGCCTCCTGACTGGCCTGCACCACGGCACTGCAGGAGAGCTGTAACCTAGGGGGCAAGGGCAGGGCGCCAGGACAGAGGCCAGCGGGGTTGGGAGGCGCTGATTTCTAGGGTCTTGGCTCTCCTGCCCTGCGCGTTGCCCCCGTGGCTCAGGCCTGGGACAGGTGTTCATCTGAGCGGCTGGACCTCAGTGAGGTGCTCATTAAAGCTGACACACCCTGCTGCAAGGCTGGCTGGCTTCAGGACATAAACCCCTGCCGAAAAATAACCACCCCAGGACCTTACCTAGCACTTCCCCGGTTAATTAGCTCCCCAGCCCCTCGTGAGGGATGGAGGTCCCTCCTCCCACTGAGGGGCAGCCCCTCGGGGAGAAGGGCAGAGGGTCTGGGTCAGATGCTTGGGGGGAGAAGGCGGGGTGGGGGGCAAGGATGAATCCTTGCAAAGCCAAGCTTGAGCTTTCTTCCTGGCTTGTTGGTGGCGGCAGCTGTGGTGTCTCTGGCTGACGTGGGGCCGCTCTCCTTCACCAGGAGCAGGGAGACGTCTCAGTGTCTCAGTGTTCAGGGAGCAGAGGTTGTGTCGTGGGCCTTGAAGCAGCCCTTGAGGAGTGGCCATGGCGCTGGAGATGCTGAGCCCTGATCGCTAATGAGACCAAAGGTGAGCAGGGCTCATGCAGTCAGTTGTGCTTCCATCTTGTTTGTAAACTAAGTATTATCTCCCTTTCTCTCTTCCTCCCTCACCCCTGCCCCTTTCTCTGTGCCCTTCTCCACTCCTCTCCTCCCCCTTTCCCTCCTCTACCACCCTTCTTTCCCTTTCTTTCTCCCCCTGCTCTTCCTTCCTCTCCCCTCCTTTCCCCTCTCCCCTCCTGCTCACCCCTCTCCTTTCTTTCTCCCCTCTTTCCCTCTTCTCTTCCCCCCACTCCCCTCCCCGCCTTTTCTTCGCTCCCTTTCTTTCTTGGAGATTGAGCCCAGGGTTTCAAGCCTGCTAGACAAAAAGCAAAGTATTCAGGAGGAGGTGTTCACTGCGGGGTAGGCGGGAAGGAGCAGCGCACACGCCCGGTGAGCATGGTAGATGGCAGGAGAATCATCCTTTTTAATGGCTGTACTGTGATTATAATGGTGTACGCAGGCGAGCTCGAGAGTCCATTTCTTCTTGACAGTGTCATCCCTCCTGTCTCTCACACACAGGAGAATCGTCTTGAGCAAGTTTGTCCAGTCCTTGTGCCCTTTCAGATGGGCACCACAGATTTCATCAAGGAAAAGTATCTATGCCCTGGAACCCCGGGCGTCAAGCAGGGGCTCTGTTTACACCTGCTTTCTTCCTCCCTTCCCTCTGAAAGGCCTCGCAGGCAGGATCTAAAGAATCTTATCTTTCCTAGTCCAAGAGTGACAAGGCGGTGACAGTGGACTTGTCCAGGACCGTTCATGACTTTTGTTCGTGTGTGTGTGTGTGTGTGTGTATGTGTGTGTGTGTGTGTGTGTGTGTGACGCTCCTTCCTGCACTCGTTTGAAGGGCTCTTATCTCTTGGGGACTCCAGGTGGGTGGCCTCCTCCACTGCCGCTGGGTGACTCTCTGTGACTCTCAGGCCACCCCAGCCTCTCCAGCAGAGGTTGGGGACAGTTCAGCGCTGTGGCAGGAAGTGCATCGGATGGGGAAGGATGGAAGGAGCTTTTGGTTGACTTCCATCCATGCTGGGGAGAAATATCGGTTTCTCTGCAACCCACAACCTCAGCGCAGAGGGTGGAGGGGGAGCTGATGGCTTGAGCAGGCGCCTCGGCTGGAGTCCGTGCCACTGTGTGTCACAGAAGGGGGCTTAGACCGTCTCCCTCATCCGCAGTTCACCGCTCCTTACCGAAGGCCACATCTAGTGGATGGCAGGATTCCCTGGCATTGCCTCCTCTGTTCTTCCTTCCCAGGGCAAAACAGAATTGCCAGCAAACACCAGGCACAACAGTGGCTAACTTTCCTACAGAAACATTTCCAGAAGTGAAGGTCTATGAATCCTACGTGGTTGATAAAGCCATCTACATCACAGACGCTCTTCCCTGCACAAGAACAACGGACGACTTCTGGGGATAAATAGTACTTCAATAAATTAGGGGAAATAGTCACCGGTCTAAGGCCTGTAGCCATGTACGTAGACATTACCAGCAGGAGGATTTTAGCATTTATTGTTGTTGCTTCCCCTCCTCTAAAGCAACTTTCTTGCTGGGAGCAGCAAGCTGTGGTGAAGATGTTGAGATGACTTAGGTGGAGGCAGGAGCGGAGCCTCTGTCGCCTTCCATTAATGCCTGCACAGACACTAGCTGTGCTCTCGGGCATTCCTGATGCAGAACAGAGAAGTCTCATGCTCATCTGTCGTCTGCTTTTGGAGTCTCACAGAATCTGCTTTAGGGTGGTCTCTTCCAACCATCCGCAGTGATCCCCAGGGAACACGTGCCAATCTGCCCCCCTGGCCCCCTGGCTGCTGGCCCCCTGCCCCTCAGGCTGTGTCCAGGCAACCCCAGTCCTGTGCATCTTCACGGGCAGATGCAGAAACACAATTATTCGGGTCACGGAGTCAAACAGGTGTTCAGTTACAGGGCTAGCTGGGGTCTTCGGGCATGCTGAAGATGTATCTGTCTTCTAAGGAGGGAGGACAAGCTGGCCTTTCCCAGACCCAGCTGGCCAAGGAAAGCGTGTGTGAACAACAGCCTAGGGCATTCACCTTCTCTGGAGCATGTGCAGGGACATGCTGCTGGGGAAGAGACCACCTGTCCCATACTACCTGGCCCGGAGCTACACAAGCAAGCCATGTATGTTGATGTGTTTTCTTCTTTCTTCCTCCTCCTTCCCCTGCTCCTCCTCCTCCTCCTCCTCCTCCTCCTCCTCCTCCTCCTCCTCCTCCTCCTCCTCATTCCTGCTCTTTCTTCCTCCTTCTTCCTCCTCTTCCTCCTCCTCCTTCCTCCTACTTCTTCTTCAGGACCTTGTACTAACAAGGCAGGTGCTCTACTACTGAAGTCATGCTTCCAGCCCCGCTTTTGGCCATGGTTAGTTTGGAGATAGATCTCAGTTTATGTCTAGAGTTTCGTGGATTGGGATCCTCCTGTTTGTGCCTGCCTGCGTGGCTGGGGATGACACTGCAGAGACACTGCATGCAGCCACTGGTTGAGATGGAGTCTCTTGAACTTTTTGCCCTTTCTGGCTTTGAACCCAACACCCAATCTCCATGTGCACTCAGTGATGTTTCTACAATGCAACATCACCCGTGACACGTTTCTACAAAGCAACATCACCTGTGATATATTTCTACATCACCTGTGACATGTTTCTACAATGAAACATCACCTGTGACACGTTTCTCAGACTGTCCTTTTGGTTAAGCAATGTATTACTACATTCCCTTTTTAATTTTTTTCTTTTTCTCTTTCTTTCTTTCTTTCTTTCTTTCTTTCTTTCTTTCTTTCTTTCTTTCTTTCTTTCCTTCCTTTTTTGCCAGTCCTGGGTTTGAACTCGGGCCTGGGCACTGTTCTTGAACACTCAAGGTTCAAGGCTAGTGCTCTGCCACTTGAGCCACAGCACCACTTTTGGCTTTTTTTGGAGTATATCAGTGATACTGAGGAATTGAACTTGGGGCTTTGTGCATGCCAGGTGACCACTCTACTCGGCCATGCTACCAGCTGCCCTTTTTTATTTTTTATTTTGATCTCCACTGCAGCGTCCAGGTCCAGTGTGTGCCAGACACCGAGAGCACCTCTTGTATGAGTAGCTGCAGGGCTCCCCCGTTTCGGGAGTCCATGGCTACCTTACTGGACAATCTGGCTCTATCCAATCTTAACCCAGCATAGCTGGACCTCACACAACGGCCATGCACAGGCGATACACACGGGCCCAGTAATAGGGGCTCTCTGCTGCCAGAGGGATGCACCATTGCTGTTGGTTTAGAAGAACCCTCCTCGGCCTGGCCAAGGCCCCACAGGGATGTGGGAAATCTGCCACAAGATTACAGGAACCACATACCATGTTCCTTTTATTGCCTTCCAGCAGCCATCTGCTCCCAAGTGGGTCTCCTGTCCTGGGTGGTCAGAGCCATCAGAGGCAAAGGTCAGCAGAAGCACTCCTTCATGGGGTCAGGGCCTGGAGCCACAGACTTTTCCCCTTTGTCCAGGATTCTCCCCTCTCAGCCAGGCACCTGCAGCCTTTACCCTCCCAGCTCCCCCAGCCACACAGCCTCCAAAAACAAACCTGCCAGTGTTTGGGCCCCACAGACCTTTCCTCACTTCCTCTTCTGTGTCGTAGCACTCCTATCTTTAGTGGGACAGGAGGGCTGAGCCCTTGCTCTCTTATAGTATCGTCTGTGTTTCCTGCCCTTCATAGGATGGTATCAGCTGACAGCGAATACGCGGATAGCTGCAGCGAGGTGAGCAGGCGTTCGCATGCCAGACAGCGCTAAGCTGCTATGCCAGGGACGCTTGACTAGAAGCTCCATGGTTCCGGGACAGAGCTGCTGGCTGCGTGGCTAAGGGAGACGAGTGGGTGGGGTGTAAAGGGAAGTGCTGGCAGGGAGACGATCCTCTCCCCGGGACACGCTCAGAACCATGCTGCCTGCTTTACATTTTGTGATTTATTTCTCTCTGGAATTAAAAAAGCCATTTTCTCTTATCATTTATTAATTGTTAAGGGGTTTCGTTATGATATTTCTACACATGCCTATAGTGAACTCGAATCAGATTGATTTCCTTTATTATTCTTTCTTACCTATAGAATGTTGCATTCAGTCTTCTTTTTTTAACATTTAAAATGTATTGCCGGAGGCTGGTGGCTCATGCCTGTAATCCCAGCTACTTAGGGGGCTGAGACTCAAAGGCAGCTCACGGAAGGAAGGTCTACAACTCCCAGCTTCAATCAAACACCAGAAAACCAAAACTGGCACTGTGGCTCAAAGTGAGAGTGCTAGCCTGGAGCAAAAGAGTTCAGGGACAACACACAGGCCTGCCCAGGGGGGCAGTCATGGGGCTTGAGCTTGGCCTGAGCACTCTCCCTGGGTTTTCTCCAGGCTAGAGCTCTACCACTTGAGCCTCAGCATCATTTCCAGCTTTTTTCTATGTATGTGGTACCGAGGAATCAAACCCGGGTCCTCGTGCATGCTAGGCAAGCACTTTAACCACTAGGCCAAACTCCCAGCCAAAATTATTTTTAAGAAGTTGTGCAAAGCAGTTACCATTTAACAAAGCAATTTATAAACACCATGCATCTTGATCACTGTAGTCCTTTCAACAGCCTCACCCATTGTCCCAACCCACCCCTTCCCACATTCTTCATTTTGTAGGATTATGTTGAATTCTTGACTGTGTCCTCTCCCTCTTCTCTTTCTTCATCTACCTCTTCCCCTGACCCCACTCCATTCCTTTCAAGTACCTGCTTCCTCGTGTTTATTTTTACTTTGCCTTTCTAAGGAATTATACTGTTTGAGTTCTCCCTTGATTCAACCATATTTCAGTTAATGCATTTGTGTACATTCGCATACCACCCAAAGTATTTACTTCCGGTTTATAAGAAAACCCTAGTGTCCAGGATAAGGGAAAACATACATCCTTTGTCTCTCTGGGCTTGACTCAATGTACCTTTTTCATTCTACTGAATGGCTGAGCCAGGGACAAAGGTTTGCCTTCAATCTCTTTGGACTACAGTTGGCTGTGTGCAATGGAAGCCTCAGGGAACACATCCCCAGACAAAGACAGACTGTGGTACTTGCTCTTCTTCCTCTCCTGCCTTTTGTACTTCCCAAGGCACTGGTCACATGACCTGGAGCTTGCTAGATATTCAGATTTTTCAGACTCAGGAGACTGCAGAGAACCCAGGAGCCTGCATTTTAATAAGTCCCTCTGCCCTTGCTGCGCTTAGCAGTGGTCCTGGTTGGCCACTGAGCATTATAAACATGGCTGCTGAGACATGACTCCGTTTTGTAACGTTGCTTCCTAAAAGTGGGCCAAATATTGCACTGTGTATTTTATGGTGATGACATGTTGAAGCCATAATAGTTTATATATAGTGCACATTTATTAAATTCATCTAATTTATTATTATTTGTTATTGCATGGGTGCACAGTGAGTGAAATGTGAGACCCACCAGGCTAAAGCTTAGGGCTTGGTGGAGGTTTAGCTTCACAGGGGCCATTCCCAGGGGAGTCGGGTGTTGGCTATAGACCAGAAAAACGGAGGGGAATTAATTGCTTACGTACTATGACCTGATTAATGGAGTGGGAATTTGACTGTTTCATTTTATGCCCTCTGCCATTTTACTATTGAAATAATGAAATGAAGTAAATAAATGAAATAAAACAAGCCCAAACTAAAACAACAACAAAAAAGCAATACTGAAACAAAACCCAAAAACTTAATTTAAAAGAATGGAAATGGATGGAGCAGTCTTTGGTGGAGAGGCTAAAGGAAGAACACCTCAACATCACCCACGTGGCAGACATGTCCTAAGTTCCGCAACTCCTCTGGGGAATACATAGATGAAAACACTCAACTTTGGCCACACGAATCCTTTCTGTCATCTTAGAACCAAAGCCTTTAGAACCTATATTATAAAACAAGGTAGCTGATTTTTTAATTTTATTTCTTCTTGTCAATGTGGCTTAAATTGTTTTCTTCCAGATTGGCTAATGGATCCAAGTGAAACCTGTCAATGTAATAAATATCAATGGGGGAGTTGAAAAACAAAAACAAGCCAGCCTTGGGCCACCTGAGACGCCTTCCTGTGCTTACATCGGCCTGGTGTATTTTGTATGCAGAATCGTGGAGGACAGGATTGTGTGGGGAACGGAAGGCGGCGGCTAAGGAAGCCCGGGACACCCTGGCTGATGAGGACTCAGGCTATTCACTTGACATTGCAGCTACGCTCACACCAGGGAACCACTGCGGTGAAGAGGGGCAGAACCCAGCTGGCCAGCCCGCCCAGCCCAGCGTGCAGTGTGGAGAGGGCAGCGGCAAAAGTTTTGTGTCTCTACCTCTCTGGGCTTCTAGGGCCTGGGAGTCAACACAGCTGGTTCACCACTGCAGGACAGATCACGGGAGAAAGTGGGTGGTCACGAAGCTGGAAAGAAAGGCTTGATTTCCCCTCATGTGATTGCCTAGTTTAATGCAGTACTATGAGGACTGCATTTACACGTGAGGCAGATGGGAAGGGGCGCGCGGGGCCGGGGGAGGATGCACCGAGGGGTGGGTGTGAGGAGACAGGAGTCTGTGTGGCTGGTGAAGGTGTTCTCACCGTCGGTGAGTGATTATGTCACCTCCACAGACAGCTAGCGCAGTCCTTCAGCGTTGGGGGAAAACACTCCGACTTTTCATGTCTATGAATGACTTGCTCTCTGCATCTATCAAAATTCTAAATGGAGACTGTGGAGACGGGAAGCCTGGTTTTCCTGTGATTGCTGTCTATTTACAGTCTTATAAACACACACACACACACACACACACTCACACACACACTCACGTTACCTAGCTGGTAACATGATGTTTTCACAGAACAGTAAGTGAGGATAAAGAGTTCAACAGGAAGTTAAATGCTTTGCGGCTTGAATTTTTCTCTCAAAAAATGCGAGTTTCCCCAGACAAGTGGATCCTGCAATGTTGGAAAGTCTCCCGTGTTTGTATTCGCTAAAACCATATGTACCAGTCAGCAACCGCCAAAGAAACAGAACCCATGGGATGTATAACTATCTCTATATAGCATATATTATCTCTGTGAATAAGCAAGTGTAAATATATGTGAATGTATATTTATGTATATACACACTATATATGTATAGTAACATCGATATGTATATGAACGCATATATTTTATTTTTTTTTTCCAGTCCTGGGCTTAAGCTCAGGGTCTGAGCACTGTCCTTGGATTTTTCTCAAGGCTAGAATTCTACCACTTGAGCCTCAGTGCCACTTCTGGCTTTTTTCTATGTATGTGGTACCCAGGATCGAAACCTTGTCTTTGTGCATGCTAGGCAAGCACTCTACCACTAGGCCAAACTCCTGGCCCCAGAATGCATATATTTTAAAGAATCAGCTCACATGATTTCAGAGGCTGTCACGTCCATACAGGATGAGTTTTGGCTACTGGAATTAAAGGATGAGTTACTCGAGGACAGAGATCCCTGAGACTATCAGGGCCAGGGAGAAAAATAAAAGCTTATTAAATAAACCCTACCAGAGACATGACACTTGTGGCAATACTGTCTTTACTTTTCTTTCCAGGTCTTGACTCATCTGTGGCTGGCAAACACACATAACTTACACAGTGAAGCCCCTGGTCCAGCGGCCACTGCGTGGTGTGTGCTGTGTGCTGGGGCCCTCAGAGTCTACACTGGGCTGCATAATGCAGCAAGGGGAGCTGGGGACAGAGCTGTCACAGTCAGAGGTGCCACATGGCTGCAGCCTGCCAGAGGAGCCTTCTCAGAGATCTGCTCTTGGACACGGGAGTCAGTGTGAATGTAAAAGTTCACTGTGCATCTGCCTCTACGTGAACTTACACTCCTGTTTTTCGTGGAATGGACGACAGTCCAAACACTGGAGCTCAGCTCTGGCTCTCACTGCCTCCCTTCTGCATTCCCCTCCAGGGGCCAGTTTTGGGCCACATCTGTGTTCTGGTAGCAGAGTCATTCCTTGTTCCATCGTGGGGTGAGATGAGGCGGAAGCTGGGGAGGCAGAAGGTCTGTGTAAAAATACAGTACAGTCATGTGGCTAAATTAAAAAAAAAAAATCCCAGCAAGGTGTGCAGCCTCTCACTTCTCCTTTACTCTAACCTATTTTTCCAAGGTCACATCAGCAAGGCAGAGGGCTGCACTGTGCTGGAAACCTCTGTGCTAGTCTTGCTTCTGTGAGTGCATGGGTTGTGGGGCTTGAACTTGGCCTGGACATTGTCCCTGAGCTCTTCAGCTCAAGGCTACCACCTTACCCTTGAGCCAAGCCCCACTTCCTGGTTTTCTAGAGGTTCATTGGAGAGAAGAGTCTCAGGTTCTTTTGTGCCCGGGATGGCTTTGAACCTCGATCCTCAGATCTCAGCCTCCTGAGTAGCTAGGATTACAGGCGTGAACCCCTCGCCTGGCTCCATCCCGGTTTGATAGTACTGCCTCTTGTTCTAATTGGTCAGAACTTGGGTTCACAGTCTTGCCCAACTGGCTATTTTGAACAGAGGAAAAAAATGTGACCGAGTATGGCATAATTACCAGGAACACGATGTATTAGTTCACAGGATCAAGATATAACTAAAATTCAATCAAGCAGAGCCAAGCTGCCTGGCCAAAGCAGGAACTGTTCAGAGAAACAATTCTCATAAGGTTGACCAAAAGGAAGCAATTACTTGGACAGAAGAGATTTAATTATTAGCTACCCACCGGATGCACCATTCACTCCCAGCTCAGGTCTTTGCCTTGTGACATTGGCAAGGTGGCAATGGGTGTTCGGGGTCATTTTTTGAAAAAGCTGAACTGCTCTTCAAGGATGCACTGCCCCACTTTAACCTCAGAGTAGGTTTCAAGGTCAACAGGGGCCGAAGCATCTGTTTCACCTTTCCAGTTTAGGTAAGAGCTGTGCAAGTGGCTCAAGAAGGGCTGCAGTAAGGGACGATGCTGGGACTCTCCTTTCCTCCTGCTAAGGTTGGGCCCCTCTGAAACAAAGGTTGAAGTTGACTCTCCATTGAGAGCTGTAAGAGGATGGGGAAATGTAGATGGGGCCTCTGAGGCGGTTAGGATTAGATAAGGTCACTGAGGCGAAGAACTATCACAGAACTTTGGTTGCTATGTAGCAATAGAGAAAACTGGGTGTTGGTGGCTCACACCTATAATCCTAGACATTCTGGAGGCTGAGATCTGGGGATCATGGTTTGAGGCCAGCTGGGAGCAGGAGAGTCTATGAGATTCTTATCTCCAATTCACCACTAAAAAGCCAGATTCGGAGGTGGGACCCAAGTGGTAGGGCACCAACCTTGAGTGAAAAAGCTAAGGGACAGTGTCTAGGGCCCTGAGTTC
Organism: Megascapheus bottae; assembly: GCF_031878675.1. Taxonomy (NCBI): domain Eukaryota; kingdom Metazoa; phylum Chordata; class Mammalia; order Rodentia; family Geomyidae; genus Megascapheus; species Megascapheus bottae. The sequence continues at coordinate 36,431,060 of NC_143529.1, read as the reverse complement.
AATCCCTAGAACTATCATGCACACAAAAGAAGGAGAAGGAGAAAGAGGAAGAGAAAAAGGAGGAAGAAGAGGAGGAGGAGGAGGAGGAACAGGAGAAGGAGGAGAAGAGGCAGGGTGGAGAGGTGAGGGTGGGCCAGGGGAGAAATAGCCATATTCTTGCTCATGTCTGTAGCAGTCCGCATGTCTGTCAGATAGGGATTGCTCAGAGATTGGCCCATTGACTGAGCATGGGCAGAATCTGTGTAATTCCACGCACAGCCCTTCACTACCTAGAGATGAAGAGGTCTGCCTTACCAGCCACCATGGCGTCCATCTCGCATTCACTAGTGGAGGGGCTGGAACAGCCAGAGACTACCCAGCAGTTATCACGGCTTTATGGCTAACATGATTTGCTCTATCAGCTTCTTTCTCATTTACTGAGACTTTTATCTATTTATTTTTTTTCTGTGGGACATGGGGCTTGAACTCTGAGCCTGGGCTCTGTCCCTGAGCTCTTCAGCTCAAGGCTAGGGCTCTACCACTTGGGCCACACAGCACCACTTCAGGTTTTCTGATGGTTAGTTGGAGATAAGAGTCTCACGGATTTTAGTGCTCGGGCTGGCTTCAAACTGCTATCCTCAGGTCTCAGCCTCCTGAGTTGCTAGGATTACAGGCGTGAGCCACTGGCCCTTGGCTGAGACCTCCATTTTGGGGATTGCAGTTCAAAGCCAGATTAGGCTTCCTTCCTTCCTTCCTTCCTTCCTTCCTTCCTTCCTTCCTTCCTTCCTTCCTTCCTTCCTGCCTGCCTGCCTGCCTGCCTGCCTGCCTTCCTTTTATTCTCCTTGCCTACCCTCCCTCCTTCCCTTCCTCCCTTCCCTTTGTTACTTGTGCCAGTACTGGGACTTGAACTCAAGTCTTGGCTTTTATGCTCAATGCTCTATCATTTGCGCCACAATTCAACTTCCAGCTTTTTAGTAGTTCATTGGTGGTAAGAGTCTTATAGATTTTCCTGCGTGGACTGGCTTCAAATCATGATCCTCAGATTTCAGCCTCCCTTGTTAGCTAGGATTACAGGCATGCGTCACCAGGCCTGGCTTGAGGTTTTCTTTTGCAATCTTAATAAATGGCAGGCTGCCTGACGCAAGAATCCATCGTACCTAGGACATGGCTGGACACGGACTGGTAGGTGCGTTGCTTTGAGGAACCACAGCTCCTCATATTGATCAGAGATTCAAGTTTAACTGGGCGAGTTGCAACTTGCCAGTCTTATAACAAAGTGCATTTTCCATGATACATAACTGGTTTTGGTGAGCATGTGTTTAGTTCAAAGAAATCCCCAAAGTACAATGGGGTGTGACTTCTGCCCTGTGTAGATGGGGCTGTGGCAGAGCTGAGGTCTACATGGTGCTGTACTTCTGTCTCCAGCCTCAACCTCCCCCTGAATTCCAGGCTTCCAACTTGACATTCCACTTGGACGCCTTCACCAGCCACTGCAGTCCTGTCCTGCCTGTCTGACTTCCCGAAGCTCCGGCGCCTCCTCTGGCAGCTTCCAGGGTGCCTGCCAAAAATCATGGGAACCTTCACGCCTCTCTTTCTTTCCCTCTCCCCCGCCTACTTTAGAACTCCAGGAAATGTGCTGGCTTTACAATTGTCCAGAATCTGACCGCATCTCAGGGTCCTCACCCACTACTCCATTTGCCTCAGTTACTGCCTTTTCCCTGAATTGTGGGGCCAGCCCCCCGTTCCCATCCCTGTCCTGCTGTCAACCTCCTCTCCCCATCTTCTCTTCACCAAGTAGACAGAGAACTCCGGTACAATTCCATGTGTGCAGGTTCCTCTGCTCAACCACAATCTCACAGGGATAAGCACCCATTGTATTGCATTACAACAGAAGCCCAAAACTCTTATAATGGCAGACAAGGACCAACACAGACCTCCTGACCCTCCAATTTCCCATTCTGTGACCTCCCAGCCTTGTCACCATCACTCTCCTCATTTCCCTAATACCTTACTGCTCCTTGAACATGTTGGCTGTATCTGCCTCAGGCCCTTTGCATCTACTCAGCCTAGGATGCTTGGCCTCCATGCTAAGCCAGTCTGCTTCAATGTAGATCACGCTCTAGTCTGGATCTTGAATGGTCCCTGAAGGTCCATGTGTGAAAGGCCCGGCTTTCATGGTGACGCTGCTGGGGGAATGTGAAACCTTTTGGAGGTGGCCCTAGTGGGAGGCACTTAGGTTATTGGGGCCATGCCCTCGAGGACTGGGGGATCCCAGCTCCTTCGTTCTCCAGCACATGCTTCAGACATTGACATCCTGTGTCACCCCCCCACACACACACACGCCCCGCCCTACACTCCACGGCCACCACAGGCCCAAAAGAGTTGCAACCACTGGGTGTCAGATCGGAACTTCCAGAACAGGAGCTGAATAACCCCATTCTCTTCATTCACTGATTGCCTCCAGCACTGTGTCTTGGTGACGAAAAGGAGAAATAAAACCTGCAGTGGCCACCTCACTCATTTCAACCCACCTCACCCCTGCACTTTCCAGTCCCTTAACTCTGCTCGTGTGTGTGTGTGTGTGTGTGTGTGTGTGTGTGTGTGTGTGTGCATGTCAGTGCCAGTAGCGGGGTTTGAACTCAGGGCCAGAGAACTCTTAATGTTTTTGCTCAAACCTAGTGCTTTACCACTTGAGCCATAGCACTACTGGCTTTTGGTGGCTAAGTGGAGATAAGAGTCTCACTGCTTTTCCTGCCCAGGCTGGCTTTGAACCTTGTTCTTCAGATCCTGGCCTTCAGAGTAGCTGGGGTGACAGGTGTGAGCAGATGCTGCCTGGCTGATCATGTGTTTCTACAGCGCAGGGCTGTTGGAGCTGGGCTCCTGCCTCTCCAGGTAGCAGCGACCTCACTGTTCTCCCGTGTCTCCCCAAGGCCCGCTGCAATTCATTGATGAGTGCGTGCCCGTGTGTGTGTGCACTTACACACACACACACACACACACACAGTGGTGAGCTGGATTAGGGAGGGAATGCTGTCCTTTCACCTCTGGTGCCTTCCTTCCTCCTTATCCTCCGCACGTGGGCCCTGTGGTCTGATGGTCTTCTGGGGGGTGAGGTCATGGAGAACGCCCACGTCCTCACAGTCCCACACCCTTCATCCTGTGTGGTGCCACTGGCTGCAGCAACCTGATGCTTCAGGAAGGGAACGCAGAGCCCCTCTCATTTTTCAGGTGCACCTCTGTTGTGTCGGGCGGCTGGACAGTGTGGAGAACGGCTGAGTTTAGCATGGCTTCCCGGTCCTCCATCCTGTATGCATTAGGAACTATGCTTTGTAAGAGAGTGGGTATGAATTGCAGAGTGCTTAGAGCAGCCGACATGGTCTCTATATTCAGGGGAACCGTGACCTGTGCGGCCTCAGAAAACACAACGCATGGAGACCCAGGCTTAGCTCCTGCCTCTCTGCCCTTCCAGGTCACCAGGCCCAGAGTCCCAGCCTTCCTGTCCCCAGGACAGGGCACAGCCCTTGCCACGTTCCCCCTTTTTATGCTCCTAGGCTTGGGTGTCTCTGTCCCCTCATCCTCTCTGCTTCTCCTCTCACCCGCAGACCTCCCACCCCCCTCATCATGCTAAGCCCCAGTCAGACATTTGGTCCAGGTGGAGCTTTCTACCTCCTTCTTCCACTCCCCACGGCCTCTCGCCTTCCACCTCAAATGCAGGAAGCCAGCTTCCATGACGCTCCTGTTCCAGAGGGCTCAGCTCACCCCCTGCCTCCTCCCATCTCCTGTGCTCCTCCATTCTCTCAACTCCTTTCTGATGGCCTAGAGTCTGTTCCTTCCGTTTCCTTCCTCCTGCTGTGGCCGTCCCGTAGAGCCTTAGGCATCTCTCCCAGGAAATTCCCTCTCCCTCTCTTCACTCTCTCGCCTTCCCACTCCTCGTTCCTAGTGGTACTGAGTTTGAACTCAGGGCCTCGCACTTGCCGAGTACACTGTCTACCGCTGAAGCCATGCTGCCAGCCCCTTTGGCTTTGTTTTCCAGGTAGGATCTCTATGCTTTCCCCCCGGGCCAGCCATAGGCAGCAATTCTCCTAACTATGCCTCCCGAAGAGCTGGGATTACAGGCATCTGCCACTGTGTCTAGATTACCGTGTCTTCTTTTCACTGCACCGTCCTCACTCCGGCTTCCCCCGAATCTATCTTACTCACCAAGCTTCTGTCCACTTTCCTTAAACCACCGCTCTGAGCCACGCCCTGCCCTCCTGCCAAGATGGGAACACACATACCGATTCTTCCCCGAGCTTTAGGGAGCTGCCCTGACTTTTCCTATATCTCCATCTAATCTCCCCTGTTCCTCTTCCCCGGTCACCTCATCCCGCCGTTTGTCACCTGATACCAGGAGACATCACCTCGTCTCTCATGCACGTATGTACATCGCTCTGCACAGGCCTTGGAAACGTGTGAGAAATGAGTGGGGTCAGAGCTTTGCTCCTGGGTCCCTTGACGTCTGTGGGGCTGTTAGCTGTCAACATGAGTTTTAGGGATTGCAGTCATTCCGTTTGAATTTAGTTCTTCACTTTGGGCCAAGGGACTGTGTGTGTAGCTGACTGTGAGGTCTTGCAAGAGTTTCTTAACCTCTCCGTGCCTCAGCTCCTTCAAAACAACATGCTCAGTCAGGCACTGGTGGCTCACACCTGCAATCCGTAGCTACTCAGAAGCCTGAGAGCTCATGATCCCAGTTCAAAGCCAACCCAGAGAGGAACATTTGTGAGACTCTTCTCCAGTTAACTACCAAAAAGGCAGAAGTTCAAGTGGTAGGGTGCTAGCCTTGAGTGAAAGAAGCTCAGGAAGTTCCAGGTCCTGAGTTCAAGCCCCAAGACTAGCCAAAATAAAAGACAAATGAACCAATAAACAACAACAACCAACCCAGTGCTCAAGCTGTGTGGCTTATACCTGTAATCCTAGCTATTCAGGAGACTGAATTGCGGTTCAGAGCCAGTCTGGGTAGAAAATTCTGTGAGCATCTCATCTCTAATTAACCTCCAAAAAGCCATGAGCTGTGGCTCAGAGGATCCAGGGCCAGCCATGAACAGAAAAGCAATGTGGCAGCACCCAGGCCCTGAGTTCAAGCCCCAGGACCAACACACAGTGTGTGCACACACATGCATACACATATGTACCCATGCACACACATGCCCCCCCCACAGCCATGCAGCTCTCCTGCAGAGCTTCTGTGAGATGAATCATGGAACATAATCCACATGGTATTTGGCTTTTAGTAAATGCTCAATAGATGATGATATTTCCAGCATTTTGGATTCCATCCCCAAACAAAGCCCACACAAGACAGCAAGGCAGCTGGCCCTTTCCACCGAACCCAGGTACCAGCCCAGAGGAAAGTGGTGCCTCATTAGCATCTCTGGCTCCTGGCCCCTGATTTTTGTAAATCAGTAATGTTACAGTAAATCACAGCAGGCTCTAGTTGCATTGACCAAGCCAGGAGCTCAAGCTCCTCCGTCTTATTTTTGGATATTCACGCTTGCCTTACCCTCCTCTAAGAGGAAAGATCTTCAACTCAGCTCCACAGTGCCCATCCAGGATTGGAATAGGCTGTTTACCAAAATGGACGATCTCACTCTCAGCTCCTGGGTGAGCCTCACAGCTGGTTATTCCATGCGCTTTGCTGATGTTGTCTGGAGCTGCTGCTGAAGAGCTGTTCTGCTTCGGTGCTTGGCCTGGGGCCATCACGGGCTGTTTAGACACAGGTGATGGTAGTTTGGTAGATTTTGGTTGGGTGCTTGCACATGTTGGGTGAAGGCGAGGGTAGTTTTGTGGTTGCCAGGCTGGTTGTAGCTACAGCTTCATTCAAGACCTTGAAGAGTACAACCAGCTCGATCAGTTTCTACGAAATGAGAAGTGAGATTTACCAGAGACTGAAGGGTGGTGACAAAGGGGAGGACTGGGGGTGGGCTTGAGCAAGAGACACTCTGGCTCGGTTACAGCTGCATAGGTGGAGCCCAGGATTGCTTGTGAGGGTGAAGATACAGAGGTCAACCTGCATGGAGATCCCAGAACATCCATACTCCTGTCCGGTGGTGGCCGTGTGCTCTGGGGAGTTACAACCCCACCCTGCAGGGGGTGGCAAAGGGAACGCTGTCCTTGTGAGAACCCAGGTTCCCGAAGCCATGGGGAAGAAGAGCGTTCTGCTGGGGAGTGTTGATGTTGGGGTGCGGTAATTCCCCTCATGCGTGCCTTCACTTTGTGTGGTTTCAATTATCCTTGGGCAGCCACAGTCCAAATTACTAAGAAATAAACAATTCACAAGGGTGCCGTTGCCTGCCCTTTGGAGAAGGGTGGTAGACTCTCTCGCTGACAGCGCTATCCAGCCCAGGGTGGGGATGCTCTTCTGTCCAGTGTGTCCATGCTCAATATGCCACCACACACAACCGCACAAGTCACCCCCCCACCACACACACACACCACAACACCCCAACCACACACAACCCCCTTCATTCCCCACAGACTCACAACCGTGTCAATCATACCACATACACATACGTCCCCGCCAGTAAGACCTAACACACACACCTACACACGATCACATTCACACAACACACCTACCCACAACCCACGCACACTCCAGTTCACCTATTCCAACTACACACACAACCACACATGTATACCCACTACTCAAACCACCCACGACTCCTACACATACAACCACATACACTGCACATGCACCCGCCACACAGTCGCATACATGCCACAGTACACTCAGCCACCGGCAGCTGAGAACCAGGAGGGGTTGTGCCAGTGGCCCCAGGCCCTCTGTGCCACCCTTCTTCCCCTCCTTGCCCTGGTTTGGTGGTGGGCTGGGCTGCCCAGGCAGCTGGAAAGCCTGAATGAGCTTCTGTGTGGCTGATCCTCCCGCTGTGTGTGTGAACATGTGTGTGTGTGTGTGTGTGTGGCTGAGGGGCTGTGTGTGAGTGTGTGCAGAGCTGGGGTGGGAGGGGCGGTGTTGGGCTACCTGGGGGCCCGCTGGGACCCCAGCTTCCGAAAGGACAGCGTGGACCGGCCTCCTGGACACACTGCCGTCCCTTTGAAAATCAGACTTTCAAAGCCCAGGGGTGGCGCGGTGTCAGATTTCCAGACAGAATCTTCCCACACTCTCTCGTCAGTCCTTCCTGTCCAGGCAGTCTGCTCATCCGCACTCTGTGTGGGAGCCACACAGCTCACCCTGCCCTGGGGAAGAGGGCAGCTTGGCAGCGGTGGGAGCGTCCCTGTCACCCCTGGGGTGGCATTCATGGGAAGATGAGAGCATCGCCGTGTTCCCAGCCTCTGGGGACCCCAGGGGCGGGGGCGGGGGGAATCTCAGTGTGTGGCTGACAAAGCAAAGGGAAACTGTGAACCTCTGATCTCTGCCAGTTGTCCTTTCCCCAGGGCCTGGCCTGGATTGCCTGGCTTAGAGGAGGCCTCCTTACGGGGGGTGGGGCCTGAAGAAAAGTCAGATGATTCCCCAGTGGGTGGGTATGAGCACACTTACTCAAAAGAGCAGACCAGGGGAGCGCTTTCCAAGATGTGCAAACTCACAGTTTCCAGCAGGAATTTCCAACACTCGAGGCCCCATCAGGAAAGAAATGTGGGTGGACTTGAGCCTTGTCCCTAGCTCTGTGTGAGACGCGCCTTTCATGCCCCCCCCCTCTTCCTTTTATTCATTCTGTCTGTCTTGATTTAAGCAAGATGAAGGCAAAGATACGATATCATTTAAGTGGCCTTCCTAAGGCCATGAGAAAGCTAGGCCATCATTTTCGTGGCTGGGACAGAGCGGAGAACTGGAGGGAAGTGGAGGAGTGGTAATGAGTGCAGGACGGAGAGCCAGACCATGTCCTTCCTGAGCCTCCCCCTGGTCTTGCCAAGCTAGGGTCCAGGTAGGGTTATGTCCTTCCTGACTGTGCATCTCCTCCTCTCAGGCCTGAGCCACCTCCTGTTGGCCAGAGGATGGAGGAAAAGGGACTTCAGTTCCCTTCAGCATCTGCAGGGCTCTGCGTCCCACGCAAACCCAGCCTTTGCCATTTTCAGTTCCTAGAATTGTACCTGAATATGGGAATTCCCCTTCCTGGTGTGCTGATCCATCTGTCTTCCTTGTGACGATGTGGCAGGTGATCTTGGCTGTGGCCCATCCTGGAGCCACCCTCCTCACTGTGCGTTTCGGGGTGCTTGCTTGTGCTAGAACCTCTGATCTCTGCCAGTTCAAGGCCTCAGGGCCTTGTCAGGGCAGGAGGCTTGCCAGGCTCTTCCCAGCTTTCTACGTCCCACATGGAAGAGGAAAGCTCTATTTTGTCCTCTGCTACACTAGAGTCTTCCTTTGGGATTGCTCTATTTTGAAAGAAAAGATTTTGACTTCTTCCTTAATTTGATTTTCCAATCCCGGGGACATTATATACAGGGCCAGCCAAATTGGCTAACAGTTCCAGCTTTGCAGGCTCTCAAAGTCTCTGTGCTGAAAAGAGACAGGCCCCCATAGGTAGGCGTAAGTTTTTGGACTTTATAGCACACTGAACTTTAATCAAGAGCATTAGGAGAACCCAGATTTTCTTTCTTTTGTTGGCACTGGGGATTGAACACAGGGCCTCATGTTTGCTACACAAGCACTTTATACTTGAGCCACACCTCCAGCCTTTTTTTCTTCAGTTATTTTTTGAATAGCGTCTCATGTCTTTTCCAGGGGCCAACCTCTTATAGCTGGCAGGACAGGAACCTACCACCATGCCTTGCTTATTTTCCAAGATGGAAGTATCACTAATATTTTGCCTCCTCATTTCTGTTTCCTGTATAGCTGGGTTTCTTAGACACGAACCACTGCTCCTTTGACCCTTGTTTACTGTCTTGACTTCTTTTGCTCTCCATCATGACAGGCTTTGGCTCATGGTCATCCTCAGTTGTCCTTTCATGCCATCCCCACATTGGGAACAAATAGTCCTACTTTAATTTCATAAGCCAGCTGTCCCCTCGTAACTACAGATAGCCTGGGAAACACAGACCCAGAAGAACCCCCCAGAAATCATAATGCAGCGAGGCCTTGTGGACCTGGCGATTCCAGAGTCCTGAAGCCCTGGTTGGTGTTCCCGAAGAGCAAACTCTGTGCAGTGTTCTGTCTCTTGTTAAAGTGCAGATTACGGTGCCTTCAACTGAAGAGTAAGAGAGGGGACATCACCAGCCTCTCTTGATGTCTCAGGTTCAAATATTGCCGTCCTCATAAAACCCAGCCTTCCATGAGCCTGGCTCAGGGCTCAATTGGATAGCCAGTGAAGTAATTTGTGGTTCTGATTGTTTAGGATGGCAATTGATTTGTGGTTAATTAACTCTAGTGTTAACCACGTACGTTTAGGCCTGGCAACGATGCTTGAAGTGTAAAGAGAGAGAAAGGAGACCGGGTGGGGGAAGGAGAACAGAGAAAGGGAGGAAAGACCAGATCGGAGGAAGGAGAAGAGGACTTTTCCAGGCAGATGACAAGAACATTGGTGGAGGACTCACATGGGTGTGTGGAATGATACAGGAGGGCCTCTCACCCTCTCCTTTCACGCCTGGATCCGTCATTTAGATTGAAGCCCACCATGAAAGCCCAGTGGCAGTGAGCTTCCCTGTCCAGCTGAGGGGCTGGATTTACTTAGCAGGGGTGCAGGCTTCAGCCACTCCCGAGGAGTGTGCAAGAACAGGAAGGCAACAAGAGCGCCACAGAGCTAGAAAACTACCACCACAAGCCAAGTCTGCCCCACGGAAGGTATTTTTGTTTTGAAATAAAGTTTTTATTTATACACTGGACTATAAGACACGCCCACTTGCCTTGTATCGACTTGGTGGCTCTCCTGCTGCAGCGGCAGAGCTGAATTCTTGTGACTGATGAGTATGTTAAGGCCTCCAGGGAAAACACATGTCACCTTCTATTCTAGGTCACCAGAACACCAAGACACCTCATGGAGGTCCTTCTAGAATGCAGAACACACGCGATCTGTGTGTGTGTGTGTGTGTGTGTGTGTGTATGTGTGTGTGTGTGTGTGTGCGCGCGCCAGACCTGGGCTTTGAACTCCAGACTTGGAAGCTGTCCCTGAACTTTTTCACTCAAGGCTGGCACTCTACCACTCGATTTTCTTACCAGACCTGGCTTTCAACTGCGATCCCCACATCTCAGTCTCTTGAGAAGCTAGGATTACAGGTATAAGCCACTGGCACCCAACATGATATTTGCTTTTAAAATAACAATTTCACTTAGGAAAGGAAGTGCGGCCATTGTACCTCAGCACCAGGAAAGGGTATCCTCCTGCAGCTAAGGTCAGGGATTCAGGTAACCTTCCTAAAACCAGCCAGCTCCATTTGTGCTGAGTCTGGGCTCTGGGAAACTACCCGTGCCATGCCATCACCTGAGTAGTGCAGAAAGGAATCATGCAGCTGCTGCAAGCATGCACTTCCCAGCATGTTTCTCCTGGTCCTTGGGCCAGTACAAGTTTGTGACATAGGCACGCACATGACTCCCCATCAGTCACGAGGCCTTCCTGCCTTCCTGAAGAGTCTCTCAGTTGGTCATCTGAGTGTCCCCAAGCTCGCCTGTCACACATGAACAACCTCCCTGTTTCTTCTCACAGATGGTTTTGAGGTTGACTCACTGAGCTTAGACAGAGGGGCCGTGCACAGGTTCTTTGGGGAGTAAGTTTCTACCGCCTTCCACTCCTTCTAGCAACCACCAACAGAATAGGCCTATATTTCTTGTAAGTGACACAGAAAGGTAGAGATCTTTGGACCAGAGCCATAAACATTGCAGAAATATCTGAGCAAAGACAACATCTGCCTCTGTGGGTGACAGAATGTGAGAAATCCCAAACCATCTTGGCAATGTATTGAGTAACAAGATGAGGGCCGATGGGGCCACTGTTCAGCCTGCTGCCCCCAGAAGAGACCAGCTGGGAGGCACGAGGGGAAGGAGATGTGGAGTTGGTGGACAGTGAGTTTGGCTGTTAGTCTTGGGTCCCCGAGGCCTGTGTAGGCTGAGTGAGATGATGGCTTCTGTCCGCAGTGAAGAAGGACACAGTCTGGATACAGATCAGACTTCTCTATGCTCTAGATCCAGGGACCCCATTTCAAGGAGTGCTGGAAAATGGAGCAGTGGTTCTTGTGAGTCTATCCTGGAACAAAGAGCTGGGAGACCAGCGGGTGGGGTGGAGAGAACAGTTGGGAGAGAAAGTATGGAGGATGGGTGACATTTTACAATGATGACAAGTGAGGTCACTGGGTGGACACTAAGAGGAATCTGATTGGGTACCAGTGTGTTATCAACAAATGACCTTAGAGACATCGGTACCTTTCAGCTACAGGTATGTAAACCCAAACCAGGCTTGCAGAGATGTTATAGAGATTGAATGCCTGAGAATAAAACAGAAACTGCGCTTAAAGCCGGGTGTGGTGACTCACACCTGTAATCCTAGCTACTCAGGAGACTGAGCTCTGAGGATCACAGCTCAACCCAGGCGCTAAAGTCTGTGAGACTCTTACCAGAAAACCAGAAGTGGCGCTGTGGCTCAAGGGGTAGGGCAGTAACCTCGAGATGAAGAACTCAGGGACAGCGCCCAGGCCCAGAGTTCAAGTCCAACGACCAACAGCTACAACAACAACAAAAAAAAAAAGAAAAGAAAAGGGAAGGAAATAAAGAAATACAATACAACACAGAAGAAACCAATCTTAAATAAATTGCTAATGCTAACACACATGATATGTGAAGATAACTACTTAAAGACACATAAGCCAAATGTATATTGCTTATATGAGTAAGAGTAAGCCATATACACGAGAGGACACGATAAGGTTGAAGTTAAATGGAGGTGATAAAGGTATTCTGGATAAATATTAACAGAAAGAAAGTAGCCTGTAGCTACAAAATAGAGATACAAATGCTCAAGGTTACTTTACTTCCCCTTTTTAACTCTATATAACCTTGATTACTGCCATTTCCTCTTTCATTCTGCTTTATGCTAGAGTATGGATTATAGAACAGGGACCTTGTTTGTTCCACTCACAGATGAATCTTGAGAGCCTACAGCATTGTCCCAGCCTCCCTCCCCCCGCAGCGAGTGTTGAGTGGATGCTGCGGAGAGAAGGAATGGCTCCCCAAACTTCTTGGAGTGCCGAGAGGGTTGTTTAGTAACACATAGCCTAGCCACCGTAATACCGAGTGGCTAGAAATGCAGGTATCCCTTTATCTACTGAGGATCTGTGAGTGGTCCTCCTTTGCGGCCTCACGCAGATGCAGTCTGCATACCCGGGGCTGGAATCGTCTGGCATCCAAGACAGTTCGTTCCATGGCTGACAGTGCAGAGTGTCAGCTAGGAACGTAGGTGGTGCCTGGCGTGGAGTCCTCCCACAGTAAGCAGTCTAAGAGACAGGAGATGGAGCCGCCAGTCGCCTAGGACCTCTGCCTGGGAATAAGACAGACTTTGTTCTTCCCAATCGACTAGCCAAGCAGTCATGCAGCCCATCCAGGCTCAAGGGAGGGGAGCCTTTTGTGGTCCCCTTCTTCCTGGGTTGAGCGTCCCAGAACTGAGGTCCCTGTTAGTTCACTAGGCATCCAATTGTGGGGCTTTGTTTATCATCCTACAAATGGCAATCCTTGACAGATTGATGCCAATCTTCCTAGGGAAGGACAGAGTCACTGTGGCAGCAAAAAGCCTGGTCCCCGCGTCCCTGCTGGAGGCAGAGGGGAGAAGAGATGCTTCAGGGCCTTTCTCCCAGTGCTGGAAGTTCAGCCCACACAGGGTGAGACTCTAAGGTCTGCCTTTGACGACTGCCTGTGTCTTTCTCTCTCACGTCGCATCCTTGAGTTTTTTTATCCCTTTAGAGGTGACCCTGTGGAATCAGACACAGAGGACAGTGCCGTAAGCCACACCCCACCCCTGTCTTGTTATGTGCAGGCATTTGTCTCCGGGTGAAGGGCCTCAGGTGCTGGGTGACACCAGTCCTGGCAGCCACGTGTCCCACTGGCAGCTGCTCAGGTGGGCAGCTGTGTGGGTCATGGTGTGGTGGAGTTGTTAGCATCGTTGCCACAGCTGATTTTTAATACGAGTAAATACGTATTTGGTCTTATTTTTCAAACTTATAGACATAATGTTTTATTACATAGATTAATATGTATCTATGACATACAAATCCTTGGCTTCATTTTAATTATGTTCTAAAACCTAAGTGCCAGTAGATTCCCTTCTCGAATACTTGTTTGTTAAATAGGACATTTGAAATAAGATGTAAAAATCAATGTTAACAAATTCCTTAATAAAAAAATTTAAAAAAAGTTGTTGGCCACTTGAAACAAGAGAATTGTTTGTTGTGGGGAGAGACTGGCCCAGCAAGGCTGGCACTGGAGCTAGAGAGAACACAGGCGCGACATGGCCAGGTTCTTGAATCTCGAGTGAGTGCTATGATGTCAGCTGAGGGTAGACTGTGCGTCACATGAATGCCGAGAACCAGGAACAACTACGAATTCATTATAACCGATAAGCCCAGAGGGTAGCTGTGGGCATCGGAAAAGCAGAAATTAGGATCCATCCCCACCCACCACTGGGCTTTGGTGGATTTGTTCCCCCTTTCTCCTTCCTGCTTTGTAAGAACTAATCCTATGGAAGGAAAACTTGACCTGGCAGAATAAAATATAGGACTTTAAAAACTTGAAAAATTAATTCAGGATAGAGAATACATGCAGCTATAATACAGAATGGAAAGACAGCAGAGAAAGCAGATTTGGTAATAGCCACCACATAAAAGCAGAGAGGCCCATGTGTGTTGACAAAGGACTTAACTAACTGAACTATTTGCTGAGAAAAAAATTATGAACTTTGAAGCACATTAATACTGCAACCATCTGGAGACTAAAAACCAGGCAGAAATGAGGGGGGAGGAACTCTGAAAAGACAGACTTCCTTGCAGCCCCTGGTTGGAGAAGGACAGGAAAAGTACCCAAAGATCTGCATTTTGTTGGTGTGACACTATTTTAAAAAGCAGAGGATTTAGGGCCGGGAGTTTGCCTAGTGGTAGAGTGCTTGCCTAGCATGCACGAAGACCCGGGTTCAATTCCTCAGTACCACATACATAGAAAAAAGCCGGAAGTGGTGCTGAGGCTCAAGTGGTAGAGCTCCAGCCTTGAGAGAGTCTAAGGACAGGGTTCATGCTCTGAGCTCAAGCCCAGGACTGGCAAAAAAAAACAAAAAACAAAACAACAAAAAAAAGCAGAGGACTTAGCCTAAGTATTAAATAGCCAGGACGTGAATCTTCTCATCCACCCCTAACTTAGCACTCTGAACTTAACAACCCATAGAGAAATTGGCTATAAAAGTTCAAAGTGCAGGTTTAAATTCAAAGTGACCATGAAATAAAGGAAGGAAAAGACACGACACAGGCAGGACTGGCTCGTCCCCTCCCCTCAGCGGTGTCTCTCTTCAGCTCATTCCATGTACGAATTCACGCCATTTTATCCTAAGCTTAAGCAATTGGGAAAGAATGGACCCTCATGGCTTCAGGAAATAGTCATTTTGGATGGACTGAGTGTGTGTGGGTGTGTGTGTGCGCGCGTGCGTGTGTGCGCGTGTGCATGTGCGTGTGTGTGCGCGTGTGCATGCTAGGTAAGTACTCTACCACTGAGTTCCAGCCACAGCCCAGTGCCCATTACTGTGGGTCAACATCACAGCCTCCTGTCTTTACCCCCACAGCCCTGACTTCTTCCTGCCTCAGTTGAGATGATGCCCCCCTGGCCCTGCCATTGCCAGCCAGCAGCTTGGGCATTTTCTCCTGGTCAGAAAGCTGGAGTGCTGCAGCCCTGCCTGCCTCTGCCCACTCACCCTAGCCAGGCACCTTGGTCCTGTCAGGCTCACTCCCAGTGGCAGTGCCATTTGTGGACGTGGTCGTGGTGTTGACATTAGAGTCGTTTGTCATCCGTCACACACAATATCAGAGTGAGTCCCCTGTGGAAGGCCAGCTGGAGAGCCTTGTCCATCCCAGGGAGAACAAATCCTCACTCACTCTTCCCCTGCCTGTCACCAGAGGCCGCAGGAGGGGCCTGGGGGACGGGGAAGTCTCCATTTGAAGGGGAGTCCCTCTGGGGGCTGGATGAAGATAGGGCTCTCCTTCGGTGTGACCCCAAGTCACTATCACCCCGGTCAGGTCCCTTCTTAGACCTGGGCTGCTGGGGGCCCCAAGCCATGTCCAGTGAGTAGGGCACTCTTGTTGTTTTGGAAGTTTATCCCATTTTCTGGATGCGAACAATTGGTGTTAGCGGTTTGAAAAGGAGACCTGTTAAGCATACAGTCAGAGGCATAAAGACGGATTCTCCAGCAGTGTGGGAGAGGATCCCCCTCCCTCACACCCCCAGGGGTGGCAGCAACTTCAGAATGAGGTCAGCTCTCACAAGTGCAGACGCACACATCTACTTGGGTTACAGATGCATAACGATTTTTGAGAAAGGATTACCCCACATGAAGCACGTGATCCCACCAGGGCCGCGCCCAAGTCCTCTCCTCTTCCCAGTGCTGGAGCTATGACACTGTGGAGTGCGGGTACTGTGAAGGTTTACCATCCCACAGATCATAATACTCTTGCATTTTTCCTAAGGACCTTGTGCTTGCCAGGCAGGCGCTCTACCCCTTGACAGACAGCCCCGGTCCTTCTATTTCCAGTTTGTTTTCCAGAGTCTTGTGCTTTGACCAGAGCCTGCCATGGAGCACAACCCTCCTCGTTTGCCACCATATCCAGTCCAGCATACTTTTTATTACCTGATTTTTTTTCCTCTAAGGTGCAGATTATAATCATTGCCTCAAGGCCTTACTACAGGGTCTTTATGAATTGGAGAACAGAGAGGATGAGTTGGTCAACCAAATCGAATTCCAGGTCTCAGCAGATTACCAGTAAAGTTACTTGACATCTCTGCGCCATAGGGCGTCATCGGAAGAGAGAACTGTAGTATGCACCTCGTGGGTTTGTGCTGGAAATCCAGTGAACTATGACTCTGTGCCAAGTGCTTTCTGAGGACTTTGCAAAGCAAAGCTCAATAAGTCCCAACTAGAGCATTGTAATTTTTCTGTGGCTACATTGCGTGTGTGTGTGTGTGTGTGTGTGTGTGTGTGCGTGTGTGTGGAGGGCAGTTCTTCACAGTCAGCTCTGGGGACTTTTCCCTATCACTCCTGTAGCTTCCACAACACAAATGATAACTGTACAGTGCTGGAGGCTCGAACTCCACCAATGGCTCCCACAGCAGGCCGAGTTCTTCCTGGACGGGGGGTGCGAGTGGCATTGTTCCAGCGTCTAGAGACTGGCGTCCTGCTGTCCTCAGCTTGTGATTCTCTCAGCAATGTCACCCCCACCTCGGCCTCCCTTACCCTCCCGTCACTCACCACGCAATCTGGTTCTCTTACCTCCCTTCCTTCATTCTCCACTTCTCATCCCAACTGGATTTTTTTTCCTGGATGAGGGAGAGAAAAGCTGGGAAATGAAAGGCGTGATCTCTGAGCGCCTGCTTCTCTCCGTGCCATTTCCCGGAGTCATGGAAGGCCAAATGTGTTCTCTAAGGAGCCAGCTCCTGTGGGCTGTGCTTTCTAATGAGCCAGTCCTCCCTGAGCAAAATCTGGGGCGGGGTGATCAGTTTCAGGCTGTGCTGATGCCAGATGATTGCTCGGGGCCCACGATCAATGGAACCGGCCGCTGAGGAGGTCTCAGAGAACCGCCAGCCGCCTGCTAGCTCAGCACCTCCCTCAGCTGCCCTGATGGAGGCAGGGTGTCCGCCACATGTCCACGATATTGCCTGCACCCTGATGGCAGTGAGGACACCAAGACAAACCCTAGAATGTAAGTGTCTGCTTCAGGGAAATTTAAAGTAAGTCGGAGCAGGCAGTGATGGCCTCTTCTGCATGCAGCACCAGGCAAAGAGGATTGGTTTCTTTCTATGAGCAATGTAATTTACTTGTTTATTAGCACCTTATCAATGCGAGCTCCTCGCGGCCAGGTTCCTTCTCTATGAATCATTGCTCACAAGCACCTGGAAGAGTGGGTGGTGGAGATTCAGTCTGTATCCACGGGCTGAACAAGTGTCCATAGGTGGCTTTCTCAGAAACCACCGGATGACATCTGTTTAAGGCAGGAAGCTCTACTACCCACCTGGGCTTCTGAAAGCTTTTGTTCCAGAAAGAGGCGAGGCAGGATTCAAGGAGCAGTACCTGCAGGGCCATCCCATTCTTTAGGATGGAAACTATAAATGACATATGTATAAATCCCCTTGTAGAGGAATCCTAGGTACGATAGCAAATTCAACCTCACACAACTGGTTACTCACTTGCAAGGATTTATTTACTGCTTTGTAGTTCTAGGGAGAAAACCTTGTACTGGGCCATTGATTGTCCGCGTAAATGGTGTTGTGTTTTCTTCTTCTCCTCTCTCCCTTCCTCCTCCTCCTTTGTTGCGTTTCTTTTCTTTTTGTGGGTCATGGGGCTTGAACTCTGGGCCTGGGTGCTCTCCCTGAGCTCTTCAGTTCAAGGTTACCGCCTGACCCCTTGAACCACAGCCCCACTTCTGGTTTTCTAGTGGTGAATTGGAGATAAGAGTCTCACATTCTTTAGTGCCCTAGCTGGCTTTAATCTGTGATCCTCAGATCTCAGCCTCCTGAGTAGCTAGGATTTCACGTGTGAGCCATGGCACCCGGGTGCCTTGGTGACTTCCATTAAAATTTATACTTTTATTATCTTTAAGTGGTTGTAGAGAGCGATTGGTTGCCCGTTCAACATGTCAATTCTTCACTGAACTCACCCATGCTGGCAAACCCCACCATGGGGCTGTACCCAGCCTGTGTGGTAGGATCATGTCTCCAAACAGTTGCCATTGGTGACCGCCAAAGTTGATGTGCTCCCCATCAACCTCCCTGCCATTCTAGAGCCTTCTCTGCTCTGCCACCCAGGAGTCTGGCTCTGACTGCAGTGCTCTTCCTGGCCAGCTGCCTTCCCATTGGCCTTGGGTGTGGAAAGGTGGAGACGACCATTGGAGCAGTGATCACAAAGGCTGGACATTTGATCCCCACCCCAGCTGCCTGTTTTGGGTGGTGGCTGTGTCCCTGTGTGGGGCCTGTCCCCCGGTGTGGGGCAGCTCCCTCTCTGAGGCTTCGCCCTTTCTGAGGCCTGGTTGGGCCATGACCACCGAGCAGCTCCCTCCTGGGTTTGGCTCCACCCAGGCCTAGTATTGTCTCTTCCCTTCCTTGCCCGGCATCCTCCGGCATCTGCTTGCCCTGTTCATGGCCCTGTCAACAGGCACTTCATTAATGTAGCTCTCACGCGGTCTGAGCAGGACTCTGTGTCCTGCCAGGATTCTGACTGGCGTGGTCACCATGGTTGCATTCACCACAGGGCGCCCTGACCTGGTGTCACGCGTCGGATGAATTTTCCTCTCTGCCTGCTTCAGTGGGCTCCTGCGGGCCCCTGCTCTCCTCTTATAAGGGGTCTCTGCCTCTGCATGTGTGGGGCTTCAGCAGCACCCAGCTGGAGCCAGGGAATGAATGTAAAGGAAAAATGGTTTGATTTCTGGGGTTGGCAGCCAGATGCCACATGAGCTAGAGGTGCTTTCAATTGTTTTCTAAAAGCATCTCTCTGTGTATAACCTTCTCATTCTCGTGGCAGGCTCCCCTTCTCCTGGGACTGATGCCCTGTCCCAGGCCCGGGGCCTAGAGGAAGCTGGGCTCTCGGCTCACACTCAGCTACCAGCAGAGTCACGCCTGTCCCCACACTGCCTGGGGACTCAGAGGTGGTTCACTTTAGTGAACACTGGGTGACGAGTGTAGTGCCCTTTTCTTTTTTGGCTCTGGGCTTTGAACTCAGGGCCCTGGGCTTGCTAAGGGGGCACCCCATGGCTTGAGCCACCACTCCAGCCTTGGTTTTTCACTGGTTGTTTTTAGGGCGAGGTCTTCCTCGCCACCCAGGATCTCTCATGACGGGGCTCAGAGGTGTGTGCCCAGCCCCCAGGTCCCTCCATGGAGACAGGGTCTCAAGTACTGCTGCTCAGGCTGTTGCAGCAGTCGATTCTCCTCTCCCCACTCAGTGCGGACCACAGCTGCATGTCAGGACACCCAGCTGTGGGTGGAAAGGAGGCTGTGAGCTTTGTCTTTCTGAGCACAGTTTATTTTGCATAATATTTTCTAGGTCCATCCATTTTCCCATAAATGTCATAATTTCATTCTTCTTTATGAATGAATACTATCACATGTGTTTATACACATACATACATACATCTATGCATATATGCGTGTATCTCTCTACACATATGTATTTAGAGATATAGCTCTATATAGGTATATGTATGTCGATATGTCTATATTTGTGTGTGCATATATCATAGTTTGGGGCTTCATTCACGAGCTGTAGGGTGTCTGGGCTGTTTCCGTTGCATGGCTATTGTAAATGAGCATGGACATGTGGCAACCTCTGTTATATTCCTTCAGATGGAAGTCCATGTGGTATCACTGGATTTTAAGGTAGTTCTTTCTTCACTCTTTTGAGGACCTTGATACTGACTTCCATGCTGGGTTAATTAATTTGCATTACCATCAGCAGTGTATTAGGGTTTCTTTTCCTCCACATCCTTGCCAACATTCGTGGTTTGTGCTCCTGTTAGTGCCACCTCAGTGTTCTTTTGATTTGCAGTTTCTTTATAGCCAGGGAAGTTTAGCATTTCTTTATGTATGTGTTAGCCATTCATATTTCTTTCTCCAAGATGTGACTGTTTGGCTTTTTGCTCTTTTACTCATTGGGCTACTGATTCATCAAGATCCCTGTATATTCAGGCTGTCAGATCCTTGTGGGAGAGGTTCCCTCCCATTCTCCAGCTTGTTGTTTCAGTCTAGTAACTCCATCCCTTGCTGTGCAGATGCTTTTCAGCTTGATGCAATTGCATTTGTCCATTCTTGCCCATATTTGCCGAGCTAGTATTCAGGAAGTTATTGCCTTTAATCAACAAGTCCTGGTGTTTTCCTTATTGTATCTTGCAGAAATTTCAGGCATTATATACAGATCCTTGATATACTCTGAATTGTCTTGTTTCCGATGCAAAGGGAAAGGTTTTCAACCTTTTACCATTAAGCTTGCTGTTTTGATAGATGGCTTTGTACTGTAATTTGTAGGAGCATTACCTTGGAGATCCCTTTTGGTGCATTTGCAGGTGATACGATGGGATGTCTTGGAACATCGTCATCCAGGACAGAGAGGAACTGATGTAAGAGGACTGGCTAATGGTGACAGCATTACAACTAGATGTTGAGAACAAAGGAGTTCATTGGATGACTCCCTCTGATTTTGTGCATATTTGAACACTTCCATAATTAAATTGTAAAAAGAAAAGCAGACATCCGTTCTCTGTTATTCAGGGTGAGCGTTGGTTAAGTATTTTCGGGTTAGGTGAAGAATCTATTGGGTGTGATTGTGTGTTAAAAGATGAAACCCAGGTCCAGCTCTAGGTTCTAGGAAGAAGAATGTAAGAACTCTGCCTATTGTTAGACATATTTCCAGCCACAATGCAGGTACTGCAGCTTCGTGCAGGCCTGGTTCCTTTATGAGATGGATACACACCTGATTAGACCAGTAAATTTTAGTGAAAGGGAAAACTGTGTCTGTCCATCGGCCTTGGAGCAAGGCTCTGGGTGGGCAAGGGTTCCTGCCCAGGGGATTAATAGGAAGAGAATTCTAGGAAAACTATTGGAGCGCAGAGACTCGACCTAGGGAAGGGAGAAGACGCAAGGACGTGTGTTGTCAAGTCAGTGATCAGTGGACCTTCCACTCTGGGGACCTAAGCAGCCATATGGCGCCAGCGTTAGAGTATGTGAGTCCAATTCTGGGACATGCACATGCAGCTGCTGTCCGCATTTGGTTGAGGGTTACTCTGTGAGGGATTTCCAGCAGAAACTAGCAGCTGAGGCTGGAGTCAGAGGCAGGGTGGGCATTCATTGCCAGGGTAAGGTGAAAGTCCTATGGGCCATACCCAGACCCCATCACTCACCTCGGGTGTCATTTAACCATCCAGCCACACACCTCCCTCCCAGGGAATGGAATACAGAATGGCCTTCTCAGCCAGCTCACCTTTTCCTGCGAGGCCATTCCAGAATGCTCAGAGAAGCAATACTGAAAATGAAGGGAAGCCAAGACACCATTTCTCAAGCTACCCCAGCATCTATGATGTAAATTCACTCTGTCAAAGGCAGCAGGAGCAGCTGCTGCTTCACGGCATCTGTGGAGGAGCCAACGGCTTCAGCCAATCTTTCTTCTAGGAAATTGGATCTTCTTTGTCCTCATCGTCCTGGGCAGGCCAGCAGCCTGAGAGAGCAGTGAGGATCTGCATGGCGGGTCTCTCTTGTAGCCAAGGGGTGATCCAACCCCTGTGGTATGCTGGTAAACACTCAATAATAATTTAATAGTAGTTTCTCCAGGAAGAAGTCAGCATTTGCTGACTTCGGGGTATAAATGCTTGTACCCTGGCTGATTTCTAGCTGCCAATGGCATAACAACTGGCTGACGCAGGCCTTGGCAGCCCACGGATTGGCTTGTGTGAGCCTTTACAAGCTGGCTCTGCAAACCACAGTTATAGGACCACTCCTCTCTGGGACCAGTGTGGTCCCTGAAATCGTGCTGGCAGCTTCAACGGCATGAGCTATACCACCCTTTACAGGCCAAGGGAAGAGGGGTGGCCAACCCTCTGCAGAGGAAGCCAGGCCCAGGCAGCGTCCTGTGAAGACTGCAGACGCCCTCCACGCTGCTGACCAATGAAGTGAATGGGAGACTTGAGAAGACGGGCGCTGCTGGTCAGCAAAGGTGAGAAAGTAGCCCCCAGCCACAAGGCCAGGCTTGCAGCAGGACAGCAGGCAGTCCTGGGGTTGGCTTTTCACGGAGGGGGCTGAGGGGTCCGGGACCCTGTCCTGATCCACAGCCTGCTGGAGGCCGCCAGAGCGCTCTGTGCCGACATTCACGTCCCCAGTGTGGGGCTCACAGCTCCATTCTGCACTTTCCTTTTCTTTGATAGCAGCCAATTGAATCTTTGCATATTGGGTAGGGCCTGATGTCCGGTAGGACAGTTCAAGAAGCGAAAGAGAAAGTCATATGCAAAAGATCCCAAACACAGAGAAAAGTCAAGTTGCGGAAAACTTCCTGTTCAGCTTAGGCAAATTAGCTAACGAATTACCTCTAAATTACCAAGCACTGTGTGCAGTGCTGGTCCCTGGGCTTGAACTTAGGGCCTTGAGTCTCCCTTGGCTCTTTCTGCTTATGTCATTATCTCTGCCTCAGCATTTAGCTGGTTCCTGTGTGGGGCAGCTTTGTACCACAGATCTCAGTTTCCTTTGTCGCCAGGATTACAGGCATGAGCTACAAGTACCTGGCTTAATCATCTTTCTAAATCACTCGTTTACTGTAGGGAAATGTAGATCAGGATGGGGAGAAACTAAGTGAAGTGGTAGAAACAATATATCCAAATTAAAATGGACAGACTGTGGAGAGTCATTAGAAAAGTTTTATAATTACAGAGCATGGCTTTGATTTGGGCCTAAGGGTTTTCTATAATTATTTTATTTTTGATTAGCATATATTTTCATGCGTATTAATAGGTTTCAGTATGATGTTTTCACCCACACAGCTTACACGGACTATTTTGATGTAATGGAGACATTGCAATACAAAACAGTGTTTATCTATCATGTTATAAGTATAAATCATTCTGGGTTTCTTTTGGATCCTTGCCAGAGTCTGTTGTAAAATCATGTATAGCCTTTAAGTTCATGGAAGAAAGGAGGACCTTGACTAACAAAGGCGGACTCTCCCAGCATTTTCCACCTCAGAGCTGAGCAGTTGCTATTTATTCTATTAGCCAGCTTCCTCAGTAGAAAAGGGAGAGAGAGTGGAGAGCGTTGCTCTGTTCCTTTCTCTTTTGTGACATATCCCAGTGCAAAACAATAAATAACAAAAGAGAGGACAGATTTTCTCTTCGTTTATCCTATACCAGCTTGCTGGGGGGATAGGCACTCTGTTAATGACATCAAATGACACAAAGATAAAGGATATCGTGTATGTAAATGCAGCCTAGGGTATCTTACTTAAACTGGTCTATTTTAAAATAGATTTTGAGCAAAAGAGAAGAGACAGGATGGATAGAGGGATGATGAAGGAATGCCTCTGATCATGATACATTGTGTACATCAGTGACATGCTAAATGGAAAATTCTTTGGACAACCACTTGAAGATAATAAAGAAAAACAGAAGAGGAGAACAACTGATTACAAAATCATGAAACATCTTTGAAAACCAGGGACCTCTTACGTTTGTATTCTGAAATGAAAATTTTCGTAGAGAACTAAAACCAAAAATGTCTCTGATCTGCCCTCAAACATTGATACATTGAGAAACATTTGAATATGGAGGGACACATGGTCAGACAGATGAACCACAGATACGAAGAAGGTTTGGGAAAGCCAAGATGCCAGATGAAGAGTCACCACCCCGGAAGGTTGTTTCAGCAAGATCTGGAAAGAGCCATGTGTGAGACTTTGATTTTGCTCTGAGTTTTCCAGGAAATCAAATGGAAAAACTGTACACAGCCTTCGGCTGGAAGTGGCTTCATTTTCTAGAGCAGAAGTTGGCTTGGCATCCAGTTTGTTTCCATTTCCGGAGTGTAGCATAGACTGCACACTGCCAGGCGTGTGTCTCTCGGGGGGGGGTGGCATTGGGCCTGGGACAGTGGGCACGCCGTCCAGCCAGGCGGTGGGCCCAAGGGTCCTGGGCAGAGCAGAGCTCCCAGCACGCTCAGAAGGCAGGAATTGGTGACCTCTCCTTTCAAGCTTTTGCCTCAGTGACTGTGAATTCTTTTTTTTTTTTTTTTGCTTTTGTAACAAACTTACAGGCAACAGGCCCAGGTGGCAGAGGCCCTTCTCTTGGGCCCTCGCAAATAAGGACATGGCTTGAAAGAAGTAGTTAAATCTCTATGGTCCAGTGGATGCCTGTATAGTGATGTCCTAGGTAGAAAAAAATGTGAAGAACGAAGCCTCTCTTGAAACCTCTAGGCACCTTTATGGATGCAGGACTGGGGGCAGGTGGGGCACGCCAGAGGGCTTAGAACAGAGCCTAAGGTGGAGAGAGGACTGCTCCCCCTCACACCCGCTTCACCTGGCGTTGGGGATCTTGGCTCCTCTGTCCTCTCTTCCATTCCTTGTGTCTCATGAGGCTGATATGACAGTGTGTCATGGTCACATGTCCCAGACCACGTGAGACTACCGGCTGGCTGCTCTGAGCTGGGTCCTCAGCGAGTCTTGGCTCAGGTGAGCTCTGTGCTTTGTGCATTTTGGGGTCTCTTGCAGCTGACACCACTGGGCCTGCCATGTGGACTACGGAAAAGAGCAAGAGACCAAGCATGCAGATTGCACGGTGAGTGTGCCGTGCTGCGGAGACCACTTTGCTTCTGAACTTGTGAGGGGTCCTTGTACATGGGTGCTTGAAACGTCGGAGGATTCTCTTAACACATACCACTTTTGCTTGTAAAATCGTTGTAGTTAAGGTCTCTGGTTCATCCTTAAAAATGAACAGATCCAAAGACGATGGGGAGAGACAGGACGAGAGTGAGTCGGGTTTCTGATGCATGCAATCCAGTAGTTCTGCTCTGTGACAACCTCTAAAGGTTCAAGGTCATGTGGACAGGACCACCCCAGCCCACCCAGGAGAGCCACACTCCCCGTAGCACGCGGTGGGCACAGCCACACGGTCACATGACTATCAGAGGAGCCACATGAGATGCAAGTGAGAGGTCTCTGAATCATGCAGGGTGGGTCAAGGAACCTGGAGGTAGAGGAAATCAGACAGTTGGCCGTCCTGCATGGAAAGGAGTTTAAAAGAACATAGCTCAGGAGTCTTGCCAGTGAGGGGAAAGCTCTGATGCTCTCAGACCTCTGTGAGTCTGTTTTGGTGCAGGAGTGCTGGATGAGACAGATCACCCTTGTGAGTCACGGAGCCGCTGTGTGATCGGCAAAGAACCACTCACTGTACTCGACATGGAGGATGCGTAAGGCAGGGGCGAAGTCCTGCGTCCAGTGCAAGTCCTTCTGATTGGGTGAGTTTGCTCAGGATTCTAGAGTAAAAGCTGAGTGGTCACTAGACAATAAAGTATAATGTCAAGTGGGAAAAATGAATGCTTCTATCAGGAAAAAAGAGTACTTTTTTGCAGGAACAGTATTAGGATTTGAACTCAGCGCCTTGGGCTTGCTAGGCAGCTACTTTATCACTTGTGCCATTCCCTTAACCCTAAGGGTTAACAGTTCCAATACGCAGAAACATTTGCTGTCTTGGGGAGTAAAGCACATTGGCTCAGCACTTGGCCATGGCCTGCTTATACCTTCTCCTTCCCCAGAGCCTAACTTGAAGGAGCTTGGGAGCGCGTCAGGGAAGATGGCAGCTCAGAGCAGCTCCGTTTCTTGGGATTGCTGAGCCTGAGAGCTGGGGAGACACAGAGGCAGGGGCCTGGCAAGGTCTCTGGGATGGACTTCTTTCGTTTCACGAGCTCTGAGGCTGAGTGTGAAATGCTGGCCTCACATTTGTTTCTTGGAAGCAGGTCTGTGGCTTCATTAGTTCATCCCAGGCCTCCCTCTGACACTTCAGCCTGGTCATTAGATCATTAGGGACGCGGTGCCCAAGGCCAGGGAGAGGATGCTGGGAGGGAACGTTCTGTGCACAGGTGAGTTCTGTGGGTAAGGAAATACACACATCCAGCCCGGGATTCCTTTTCCCCACGACCATGCTTCCCCCACCCCCCAGTACCTTGAGCTCCGTACCTGACCACTGTGCTTGGGCTTTCTCAAAGCTAGATCTCTACCACTTGAGCCTCAGCACCACTTCTGGCTTTTTTCTATGTATGTGGTACAAAGGAATCGAACCCGGATCTTCATGCATGCTAGGCAAGCACTCTACCACTAGGCCAAACTCCCGGCCCCCGTAAACATGCTTTTTAAATAGCCAGCTGGAAGGTTCCCAAGAAAACTTAATTTGCCTTAAGTAAATATGACAGCGATAGTCCTTATTTTCCTCAACTGGGAATTAATGAGCAAATCAGAGTTCTCCTAGTTCAGAAAGGAAGAGGGTGTTATGACTTCGCATTAAAAAAATGCTATGTGCTAATGGCAAAGTTCAGTGTAAATGCTAACTCATTAAGCTTCATATTAGTGTGTGTGTGTGTGTGTGTGTGTGTGTGTGTGCGCGCGCACGCGCGCACGCGCGCATGTGTGCTGGTACTGGGACTTGAACTCAGTGTCTGGGTGCTGACCCTGAGGTATTTTGCTCAAGACTAACTCTCTACCACCTGAGCCACAGCTCCACTATGCGTGCTTTCGTGGTTAGCTGTAAATAATGGTTTCACAGACTTTCCTGCCTGGCGCTGGCTCTGAACTGCAATTCTCAGGTCTCAGCCTCCTGAGTAGCTAGGATGACAGGAGACAGCCACCAAGCCCGGCTAAGACAGGGTTTTTAAAAGCTGGGAATTACACTTCTACTCTCATTAGACTACTCTATCTTTAGAGTTAAAACTCACAGAGCAAAGCAAAATGCTTAGAAAGAAATAGAAACCGTATTCAACAGGAGGGCAAGCATCTAAGATAAATGAGTTACTGTCACTGGGTGCGGAGTTTGGCATTGAGATTCCCCGTCACAGGAGCAAAAAGGAAACACAGCTTTCATTTTCCATTCATGCACCAGAGACAAGCCAGTCTTACACTCCTGTTGCCATGGAAGAAACACAGGCACTTACTGACCATACGTTCTTTGACAAATCACGTGGTCTTTCTTTCTCCCTGGTGTTCTTGATTGAAAAAGGGGGTAGTGATACAGAACTGTCTCTTCCCAGAGCGTCTAGGTGGCTACAGGCCCTGCTCACTACATCAGACAGACGTGCCCTCCAGTGAGTGAAGGAAATGGAAATCGTAGCTCCAGAGCAAAGTGGTTATTTTGAGGCTCATATCACTTCCATCTTTGCAGAGGCGCCTACAGAGATTTTCCTCCCACCAAATCTCAATGACTTGTGACTCTCATCTATGTTTTGTGTGCCAGCCATCGTATTGTTTGCTCTTGTCATCGCAGATGTCTTTTTACCGGT
Source organism: Megascapheus bottae (assembly GCF_031878675.1). Classification (NCBI taxonomy): domain Eukaryota; kingdom Metazoa; phylum Chordata; class Mammalia; order Rodentia; family Geomyidae; genus Megascapheus; species Megascapheus bottae. Next base: position 36,403,918 of record NC_143529.1, on the reverse strand, counting down.
GTCTGATGGTCCAGTAAGCGCTGTGACCCACACTGTTAACCTTCTGTGAGTCAGCCATGGCTTTGGCTTGGCATGGAGGTGTGGTCAGCAGGCGGTGTCTTCAGGATCTGCCTTGGCTGGAGCCCTGGTGGCTCTGTTTGCCGGGGACACTCCCCCCTCCCCTGCCAGAGCCTAAGCAAGAGGGGCTGCCGGGGCCTGCGTGTTTCTGCTTGGCCCAGGACTTTCTGATGGCCGCCCTGCCTCCTGAGCTCCCCAGCGGATGGGCAGAGGCTAGGGGACTCATTAGCACACAGAGGCCAGCAGAGAGCTGGGTTTGTACTGCACTCCAGAGCCACGGGGTCGGGTACAGTTCAAGGCAGGCGCTCCCAGCTCTGCACCCTGTAGGCCGCCATCTCCTGTGCTTCCAGCCCCTACGTGCACATAGGGGTCATCCCGCTTCTTCACCAGCCCTCAAGGCTGCGCACTCAGGCACAGCTGGCACGACGGACAAGTGGATGAAATGGCTATGGGAGCGTGGGGAGAAGCAGCCAGTAGCTTAGATCCCACCCAGCCTGCTGTTCTCTTCCTGCTCGTGGATGCTCATTGATCTGTGATCTAGGCCAGGGCTGCATCCTTGGTATGACGCTGTCTTCAGCCACCCACATAGCATGGGCACTCCACTAGTTCTGTCTTCCTAGAAGGCCCAGGGCTTGTTCAGGTAGACTTGGACGTCTGTGTCGGGAGTGGGCTCGTCTCTCCACCTCCACTACGTGGGGAGGAGGTGAACCTGGTCTGTCAGCATGGAGCCCTCGCAGGGTAGCATCAGCCAGGACAGCGGAAGGAATAGAAGTGAGTCCACCGAGGTGGCCATGGACACACAATTCACACTCACCCGATGACTTAGGATGCCCATTCTGACAACTGGCTGATAACTGATAACTGGAGGGAGACCTTGCCAAGGGACACAGGGCCCACTGAGGGGTGAGCTGTGCACGAGGCACAGTATTTGGTCTGCCTGTGTGCAGAGACCAGCAAGCAAGAGGAGGGATCACGGGGCAGGAAGACCAGACCTGGACTTCCACAGAAAAGTAGGGCTGACATTCTACCTACGGTAGGCAAGGGGGGACCACGTGGTTTTCCTTGGCAGTTTGCTATGGTTTAGATGTCCTCCTTCCCTCCCTCCCTCCCTCCCTCCCTCCCTCCCTCCCTCCCTCCCTCCCTCCCTCCTTCCCTCCCTCCCTTCCTTCCTCCTTTCCCTCTTCCTTCCTTCCTCTGTGCGGGGAAGTCTCATCCTTTAGCTTCAAAAGGAATGAGAGAGTTAAATAAAGATCACTCACAAGAAATTAAAATTGACTACTCTAGAAGAGGAGTCATTTTTTTTAAGCCTAACCATATTATTTGAGTAAATAAAAAAGGAAAACTGTGAATATTTAAAAAGCACAAAAATCAAAAGGCAAATTGAGCAAAGCAGTTTTAATGAACACCATGGATGTGTTTCGTGGCTTGGGCCATGGGTGATAGTTTCTGTTTTCCCAAATGTGGTTACGCATTCTGCCAAAAAATCCAAATACTCATTTGAAAGACAGAGAGAGAGAAAGAAAACTGTTGGGCAAATTAATAAAATTAAAAGAATAAAGAGTCTGCAAAAGATTCCCACTCTATGGTGTCTCTCCTCTGCTCCATGTTTCCTTGCCTGGGAAGAAGTTTCTTGGCTTCACATAGCCCCATTTATTCAGTTTTGCTTTTATCTTTTGGCCTTTAGTGCTTATGTATTTAACTATTCAATTAAATTAAAAATGTAAATGTCTAAAAAAATTACAGCTTTCTGCCTCCACTGCCACCATGGCACCTGTGAAAAAGTTTGTGGTGAAGAGGGGCAAAAAAAAAAAGAAGCAGATTCTGAAGTTCACCCTGCACTGCACCCACGCTGTAGAAGATGGAATCATGGATGTTGCCAAATTTGAACAGTTTCTCTAAGAGAGAATCAAGGTGAACGGGAAAGCTGGAAATCTCAGTGGAGGGGTGGTCACCAAGATCACTGTCACCTCTGAGGTGCCTTTCTCCCAAAGGTATTTGAAATATCTCACCAAAAAATATTTGAAGAAGAATAATGTACGTGATTGGTTACGTGTAGTTGCTAACAGCAAAGAGAGTTATAAATTACGGTTCTTCCAGATTAACCAGGATGAAGAAGAGGAGGGAGACGAGGATTAAACTTCATTTATCTGGAATATTTTGTATGAGTTCTTGAATAAAACTTGGGAATCCCCCCCAAATTACAAAGAATGTCCTCGCTTGTAATTGCAATACTAGCTCCTCATGAGGCTGAGATCTGAGGATCACGATTTGAAGCCAACTAGGGCAGAAAAGTTCCCCCTGAGACTCTTATCTCCAATTAACCACTTGAAAACCAGAAGTGGCACTGTGGCTCAAAGTGGTAGAGCGCCAGCATTGAGCAAAAGAGCTGTCAGGGATAGAGCTCAGGCTCTGAGTTCAAGCCCCATGACTGACAAAAAATGGTTGCAGTAGGTAGGCCTGGTAGAGCGTCATTATTTGCTGAGTATCATTCTGTAGAGCATCCAGAGGCAGGCAGCTAAGCACCCAGTACTGGCACAGAGCACCGGCAAGGAACATCTGAGTGTAAAACACAGAAAGTCATGAGAGACACCCTACCCTGGAGGCCAAAGCCTGTAAGCAGAGAACTAGAGCTGCATTCCTTTGGGTGGACAAGATTTTGGAGCATGTGAATCTCCTGACAGTTTCCAAGGGGGAGGTGAGGGCTGCTGAACCAGACTCAGTGACTCATGGCAGGATGTCGCATTTCCTTCCTTCCTTCCTTCCTTCTTTCCTTCCTTCCTTCTTTCCTTCCTTCCTTCCCTCCCTCCTTCCTTCCTTCCTTCCTTCCTTCCTTCCTTCCTTCCTTCCTTCCTTCCTTCCTTCCTTCCTCCCTCCCTCCCTCCCTCCTTCCTTCTTTCTTCCTTTTTTTTTTTTTTTTGTAATTGGCCAAGCCATCACTGGTGACCACATCTCTGTAGCTCCCTGACAGGCACGGGGCAGTGAGGAGCTAAGGAAGATGGAGTAGCTCAGAGCACTGCCACCCCTTCCTGTCTCATCAGCCATGGCCTCTGCTTCATCTGGGTTTCCCAAAGGCCCAGAGCCTTCGTCGTGGTCTGGCAGCCGATCCCAATCCGTCGACAGGCTCACTGGACAGGGCACTGGCCTGCACCCTGACAAGGCAGGGAGGGATGCCTCCTGACGTTGCTGGTCTTGTTTGGAACCAGTATTTATCATAGGAGATGAGAACCTCACAGTGCCTTTGATGTGTATTAGGTGACATTCGATTGCTAGCAGATTTTTTTATTTTCCACTTTTTTGTTTATGACATTATTTTTATCATTTGTTTGGATGCTCAAATGGTCCCAGATTTGGTTAGTAGAAACACTTCAAGATGGCCCTAGGCCTGTCCCTAGGCCTGTTGTTTTTGCTCAAGCCAACAAGGTGTTCTGGGATTGTCAAGCAGCTGTCTAGATCAAGTTCCAAGGCCAGGTATTTCTTGTCTTTTTTCTTTTTTCTTTTTTTGCCAGTCCTGGGCTTGAGCTCAGGGCCTGAGCACTGTCCTTGGACTTTCTCAAGGCTAGAGCTCTACCACTTGAGCCTCAGCACCACTTCTGGCTTTTTTCTATGTATGTGGTACCGAGGAATCAAACCCGGGTCTTCATGCATGCTAGGCAAGCACTTTAACCACTAGGCCAAACTCCTGGCCAAAGACCAGGCATTTCTTTAAGAGGCTTGTTTCTTTCTAGTGAGGAATAATGGTTGAAAAATCAAGATGTAGGGTCTATATTCTAGGCCCACTTAGCAAATAGAGAAAAAGAAATCTAAGAAATCTATCTATCTAATTATCTATCTAATCTATTAATTATCCATTAAAAATTCTTATTACCCAATATCTCCAATATATTACTCCAGCATTTACTCTACTCTAACTTTTCCTTTCTATTTCAGGTAATGACAAGTCTAGCCACCTTAATTCACAATATATTTAGTTATTTCCATAATGCTGAATATGAAAGGTAGTCTCAGAAGTGCTAACCCATATCATTGGGTAAAACCACCCTTCTCTGTTGTCTTCAATCTTCCTTTACTGTTCTTTCTGCCCCCAGCCTCAGGTGGTAAATCAAAATACTGTGTTCAATTGTTTCATTTTTTGGGGGGAGGGATTGATTCTTCCACCTCATCCTTCAGAGTGGCTATATTATTCATTTGAAATAACAATCACAGTTAAGTTACCTTTTGCTTGTGTTTCATTACCAATTTTATTTTTCTCATTCCTATTCAATTTTGAATATGAAATATGAATTTGGTGTCCAAAGTCAGAGGTAGCTGGGTGCGAGTGCCTCACACCTGTAGTCCTGGCTACTCAGGAAGCTGACCTCCTGAGGATCTGAAGCCAGCCAGTGAAAAAAGTCTGTAAGACTCTGTCTCCAAAATAATCAGCAAAAAACAAAGTTGGAGGCATAGCTTAAGGGGTAGAGCACCAACCAAATCAGCAAGTCAAGTGAGTGTGAAGCCCTGAGTTCAAACCCTAGCCCTGGGGGATAAAATAGAGGTAAACCCAGGCCTCCTTCTCTCTCTACCCTTCACCCCTCGTTGTCTGGAGTGGCCAGTGCCACTGTTTGCTGACTTACATTCCTGTGATTCTTTATGTACAGAGGAAGAGGTGCTGTTCCTCCTCCTCCTCCTCCTCCTCCTGCTCCTCCTCCTCCTCCTCCTCCTCCTGCTCCTCCTCCTCCTTCTCCTCCCCTTTCTCCTCTTCCTCCTCCTCCTTTTATCTTCTTTTATTATTTGGTGCCACTCATTGGGCCTGAGCACTGTCCTGAGGTTTTTTGCTCAAGGCTAGCATTCTACCACTTGAGCGATAGCTCCACTTCTGGTGGTTAATTAAAGATAAAAGTCCATGGTCATTCCTGCCAGGCTAACTTTGAACTGTGACCCTCAATCTCAGCCTCCTGAGGGGTAAATATTACAGTACTAGCCACTGTGCCTAGCAATTTGCCTTAAAAATTTTTAAAAAATAATTCTTTCTGGAAGATTTTGCCTAAAACTTTATATGGAGACATCTTGGGCAACCATTCACCGTTCTGCTATCCAGAAGCACAATAGGTCACTCATTTGCCATCGAATGGTATTTGAACTGTACCATATGACTAGCAAGAATAACCTTGACTCCATATCCACAGATGAAATGGTAAACAATTTTGTGAGGTGATGTCACATTCTCCTCCACAAAACTGTGTCAGTGCTGATAACTGCAATGTAGAGGCAGAAGGAAGAAGAGGAGGAGGAGGAGGAGGAGGAGGAGGAGGAGGAGGAGGAGGAGGAGATTACAGAAGAGAGATTTTTGTCATGCTTTCAAAGAATGGATCTTAGTGTAGTTTTATTTATGACACTGGAAGTTTATTCCATTGATTTAGATAAATGGACATTTTGCACATATTTTGTTAACTCACCACTAAGCAGTCATCTCTTTCTGTTTGAGTTGAGAGTTCCCCCTTCCCTCCTTCTCTGAGCAGGTGTTTCATTGTGAGCTTTGAAAGAGCAGGGACCAGCTTTTCCCTTGCTCTCCTCGCTCCATAGATCATGTGGTCTTTCTCCCAGGTCAGAAAGTGTATTTCCCCAAGACAGTCGTTCCAGTCATGGGATCAAATGGCAGGACATCAGCTCTACTTGTCTGGACTGATGTCCACCCCTTCCACTTTAACCTTAATTCTTATTGCGTCAGGACAACGGCGATTTCTAGCTTTTTCTCCCTGTATGGCCAAGGTGAAAGAATTTCACATTTGCCTGAAAAACATCTCATGTGTCCCAGGTGTCATATTGTTGTAGTAGATTGTTGCTGTCTTTTACTTGTATTACGCTGACTCCATTAATGATTGGGATACTGAATATGTACAAATATGGTACGGTGTTTCTTTGGATTGTCTATGCTGGTACTGCGGCGTCATGTGCTTGTTTAACTTTTTCTGAGTAGGGCTTAAACCACAACTACACGTGTGCCTTTTTGCTGGTCACATGGAGACCCAGAGTCTTATGGATTTCTCTGCCTAAGGCTGGTTTTAAACAAGAATCCTCAGATCTTAACCTCTGCAATAGCTAGGATTTAAAGCATAAGCCACAGTGCTCGGGAGGATGGCATGGGCCACCCCGCCCAGGCTCGTCTTACTGCTTGCTCTCTCAGACGCCTATGCTGCTTTGTCCTTTGGGCAGCAGATGCTGAGGTGGGAGAGCTGGCAGGGACTCCTGCTTGTGACGGTGACTGAGGGATGAGACGACTCTATCAAATGGAGGAAAAGTGGGGATTCAGTCACGAGACAGGACAGGACAGAAAGCCACTGCCGAGGGGGACCTCAGAGAGGAGTGTGCGCAGCATTTAGACACTGGGAAAAGCCTACAAAGGGTTAAGCAGTGAGCCTTCAGAGCTGAGGGGAAAGGCACGGAGTGGAAATTTGTGGGCTATCATTATTACTCTCATAGATCTTGGTGATTTATTTTAAATCTGTGCAAAGATATAAACCTGAGTACAGACAAATATTTGCCATAAATAATTCTTCAGCAGACAGCGCTAAGGCATCAATGATCACGCTGCTGGAAAGAAGGTTAAAAAACCTCAAGGAACACAGCCACGTTGCTTGAGAGGGAAAGTGGGGGAAAGGTTAATTCAGAGGCTGGTTGCAATGCCAAGAATAAATTTTTAGCTGGGCACCAATGTCTCATACCTGTAATCCTAGCAACCCAGGAGGCTGAGATCTGAGGATCCTGGTTCAATGCCAGCCCTGGCAGACAAAGCTGAGGGACTCTTACCTCTAAATAACTAGCAAAGGGCCAAAAGTAGAGCTGTGGTTGAAACGATAGAGTGCCATACTTGAGCTAAACAGCGCGGAGATAGTACCCAGGAGTTCGAGCCCTAATTCACACACACACACACACACACACACACACACACACACACACACACACACCACTCTATGGTTAAGTATTGCAGAGGGTGGGAGATTAGTCAGTCTACATTAGCCTTTTTTTTTGCCAGTCCTGGGCTTGAGCTCAGGGCCTGAGCACTGTCCTTGGACTTTCTCAAGGCTAGAGCTCTACCACTTGAGCCTCAGCACCATGTGGTACCGAGGTCGAACTCAGGTCTTTGTGCATGCTAGGCAAGCACTTTAACCACTAGGCCACACTCCCGGCTCCTACATTAGCTTTTTTCCCCTTGATTACATCCTTGCTCACCCAACCTCCACTGCGGTGCCCGAGGTGTGACCCTTATCTGTGAGGGGTCCAGAATAATAGGCCAGTCTTTAATTGGCATTTGTCGTCTGTCCAGGTCCTTTCAAAGTTGTTATTGGACATGATAAAGCTAACTGATAAAGGCGACCCTTGCTTCAACAGATACTTTTCTTGTGGCTGTTTTGCTTCTTATGTTTTGGAGCTGGTGCAGGCTATTTTCCTTCTGTGGCCAGAAGTCAAGTGGTGTCAGTGAAGCTCAGCAGCTGCAGCTGGCGCTGTGGGAACTGCATGCTCTCTGCTGGGTGACAACCGTCCAGGAGGCTCAGATGCCACCCAGAAAGATACTGTGAGATGGCCTCGAGGGCTCTCTAATGACCGCTTTCTTTCCCCGCAGTGCCAATCTCCTTATAATTGTTGCGGGGGGGGGGGGGGCTGGCCCGGAGAAGTTCACGCAGAGCAGAGGAGCCGATGGCCACGTACCCGTCTCTACAGCCCAGCATAGTCAGGGATGTCGTGTCCATCCTTCCATTTGCAGTGATGCCCTGGTGTGCAGCTTGAAAGCGGCTTAACCCTGGTGCAGGGCAGGCAGGAGAATGGTCCCCAGAGACGTCCACGCTCCAGTCTACAGGAATGTATGGACTAGAAGACCTGAGGTGGCACAAAGGACTTTGCAGATCTGATAAGGAAAGGGACTCTATAATAAAGAGATTATCCCGGATTCCCTAGTGGCCCAAGGAAATTGATGGCTTGTCATCCTATGGGGACAAACAACTTCTTCTCACCATGGGATCCAGCTGGCCAGGCACCAGGAAGGACGCCGTGCTGAATAGTCCTGTCAGTGCAGGACTGTGATTTAGTTAACTGGGCCCATCAGTGTTCCGAGCACCTGCTCTTCCTTTGTTACAAACGAGCAATGAATAAGACACATGTTTCTAACTCTCCAGGAGATGGATTCCAGCAAGCCAGTGTTTTCCAGATCAGCTCTGTGGTGGTATATGAACACCTCTAAGTTATTACTTGTGTTATCCTTACATAGTTACATAAGGGGGTTTCAATGCAACATGTCAGTTTGTGAGCATCTTAGTTCTCCCTCCTCTCTCCCAACTCCACCCATCCCCTCCATTTTTCTAGTACTGTTTTCACATATGTACATGGGATATCATGACTGTATCCACCCAACCTTACTCTCTCCATTTGCCTGCCACCCCTCTGCTATAGCTCATCTCCCCCTCGTCAGGACACGGTAAAGACCCCTGCTCATCCATACTCACTGCTGCATTAGTCACCATAGCCAAGTCATGGAAACAGCCCAGCTGCCTTTCACTGCATAAATGTGTCAAGAAAATGTAACACAGATATGCATATATATATATATAGTGTGAGATATATAATGGAAATTTACTCATCCACCAGGAAAAATGGCATTATGTCATTTCAGGGAAATAGATAGACCTGGAAAAAAAGTTATGTCAAGGCTCAGAAAGAAAGGACACATGCTTTTGCTCTAGGGGTAATTAGATATGAATTATATATGTATATGGATACATACACAAATACGTTTGGGAGACTAGAACTGGATATATTTGTATATATGGACATTCAATAGGTGTGCATAGGACATAGAATTGTTGGCTCCTACACCCATGGCTGGCTACATAATAGCACCTGATGCCAAACAGAAAATCAGGGCATTTTGCTCAAAAAAAACAAGGGTAAAATTTCCTTCCTTTTTTGCACTGACACTGAGGTTTTATTTTCTCTGTGATGGGGTGCACAGGTCCTGGGGAGCTGAGGATACCCATGAAGAAAATGTAGACATAGGTGCCAGGTCTGCCCCCTGCCTCGTGTTCAGGGTCACCTGCTCAGACACCTGTGCAGAGGAATAGGAATGGCATTGATGTGGGGGGCTGAGAGCGGGTGGTGGGAGGTTAGGGAGGCAGGTGACCGGAGGCTCTGTGTTTCTGGTACTCACTCATTTCCCATCAGACATTACTCACAAAACCAAATTCAAACAGAAGCTGTTGAAGAACTGAACTATGACCGAATCACGCATTTGCCCATACCACCTGCCCTGCTCATGGCCAGCAAAGTAGAGACTGGCAAGCAGCTAGTAATGGGCTGGGAACAGAAGTTGGCTCTGCCAATCCATGGTTTCTGCCAGGGTGTCTCATGGATGAGAGGTTTTTCATTGTTCTGAAGTTTCAGTAGCAACACAGCAACTCAACAGAAGATCGGGGCAAGCAGAGATTTGTTTGCTGTGGTGTAGAGCCAGAGAGCTTAAAATAATCAGAGTCCAGTGGGCCAGCTGTAGAAGAGACATTGTCTCTGATGTTTCCAGATTTCCTTGTCTCTCTCTGGAAAGCCAGCTGCGGGTGGGTGGAAGGCAAACCATACATGGGAAAATCTAACGGAAAATAAAAGCATTTGCACAGCTCCTTCCTATTGCAGGCAATAGCTCCAGCTCTCTTGCATTGTGAAAAAGGTCATTGCTGCCAATCTACAAAGTGTTCGAGAGGAGACATTAATGTGTATTAGTTAAGTCCACTGGAAATTCCCCAATAGAGCTTTGTCATCCAGCTCAACACCAAGGTGGTATTTTGGGGATTCTGGGATTCTATCATTTTATTGGCTTATCTTTTTCCTTCTCCTATCACTGTGCCCGCGGTGCCTAGACAAAGCCTGGTAGATAGTGACTATTTGCTAAATGAATGCGAACATGCATTCAGAATTCTTAGTCAGATTTTATAAGGTAACATAGTCCTTGGAAGTAAATCCAAGAGGGCATATGCCACATTTAATTCATTTAAGCTTTCTTAGGGTGGGTTTTCTTTCCTCTATTGTTCTGGAATTGATGAGTATAACTTAAATAACCTTTCCAATTGTTTAATATGGAATTTATTACAAATACTTTTTTATTTCCATTCCCAGCTGAGCCAAAAAAAGAATTACTTTTAATAGTGAAACTATGAAGAGACCAAGTCAGATGCCTTAGACGCTTAGTCTCAAAGCCCTGGTTTGGATTAAAGCTGGTGGCTGGAGGTTGGGTTTGCAGATTATAACTAAAGAACCCAGCCCCTAAATAGTCCCTCTCCTGGAGAATGGATACAGACTCATATGAGCCACCACCCTTCTAGCATGTCATAAATGTGCACCAGAGAATGAACCCTTTGTTGAATCTGATGATCTTTGTACTAACCCAAGACGAAAGAATACCATTCCACCAGTCTGTCCAGTTTGCAGAAGCTGGAGGTACAAAGGAAGTCACCCTTGAGGCAAAACTCTAAATGCCTTGCCAAAGTTTTCCTGCCCCACTGTGGCTGACAGAGACATTTATTCCAAGGCTAGGTCTAGCCTTCTGTGCCTGTGTCACCAGAGCAAGACTTTGGTTATGCACCTTAGCTGCTTCTGTTTATGTTCTGACCCTGGCTAGAGTCTTCCTTGACAAGCTTTAAGAACTTGAGATATATATATATATATATATGATAAATATGATTTTGGAGGGTGACAAAAGTTCCAGGATGTTCAAAATGATCCCCCTGCCTAACAGTCAGCAACCTTTCCTGACTCTTCTCTCTCCAGAGTAGGCTGGAACTGCTAACTCGCTTCTGCTTATGAGACAATAGGTAAAACAGAAGGGATGTGGCCACGAGACACTTGTAACTTTTATCTTAGTTTTGCTGTTAAGCAATTCTCTGCCATCTCGGAGGAAGAGCCACATGGAGGGGCCGGGGGAAAGGATCTTAAAGCAGCTTCTCACCCATAACCGACGGGTAGTGGAAGCCCCCACTCCAGCGACCTGCAAGGACTTGCTTTCTTTCAACAACATGCCAGCATGGAAGGCCATCCCTCTTTCCTTCTTCAGATGAGAGGACAGCCCTGGCCAGCACCTGGCCAGCACCTGGCTGCAGAGAGTTCATCGAAGCCACACCCACACTCTCGACGACAGAAACTGTGAAATCATACAGTCACACTGTTCTCAGCTACTACTTTCATGAGTATTTGCTACACAGCATGGGATAAAATTCAAACTGGATTAACGTTATCTGTCCCTTCTGTCTTTAAGAACATAAGGCCCAGGCCTGGTTCTAACAGTCACATTTCTTCTATTGTTTATTTATTTATTTACCAGTCCTGGGCTTAAGCTCAGGGCCAGAGCCTGGATTTTTCTCAAGACCAGAGCTCTACCATTTGAGCCTCAGCACCACTTCTGGCTTTTTCTATGTATGTGGTACCAAGGAATCGAACCTGGGTCTTTGTGCATGCTAGGCAAGCACTCTACCACTAGGCCAAACTCCCGGCCCACATTTCTTCTATTTTTTAAGGAAAAATTACTTTATTCTTATTATAAGGGTGATATACCAAGGGGTTAACAGCTACATAAGTCAGGCAGTGAGTACAGCGTCCTCCAGCTCCTCATCCTCCAGCTCCTCCCTGTCTCCTGGTCCCTCCCTCCCATCTCCACTGCGAGCTGAGCTGTATCCTGAGCACCACCCTGCATTTGTTTACTCTTTTCCTCTCCAGTTCTAAAGGCATGTTTCTAAACAGCCTGGAGTTCAGCGAGCATCCTTGTTGGCACCTGCAATTGTAGAAGCAACTGCAAAGATAAGCAGGGCCAAGTCCTGTGTGCCTCTTTGTTAGCGAGGCAGTCTTCACCTGCACTGAGCCCAGGGAGCTGCTTACTGGATGAGAGACACTGCGATGCTCTCATTCACCAGCAAAGTGAAGAAATACAACAGAGCCAGGGAAAGAGACTCACACAGGAGTGACAAGGTTTTTTTTTTATCCAAAATACACCTTTGCCTAGAAAACTGTTACTCTCTCATGTACTGAAGGCTTGATCTTTAGCTGGTGGTGCTATCTTGAGAGGTTCTGGGACCTCCCTTCCCCCATTCTCCTCTCCTTCCTTCTCCTCCTCTCCCCTTTCCTCCCCTTCTCTTTCCCTCCCCTCTTCTTCTCTCTCCTCCCATCCTCTCCCCTCTCTTCCTTTCCTCTCCCTTCTTCTCCCCTCCCCTCCTCTCCTTTCTCCTCCTCTCCACTTTCCTCCCCCCCTTCCCCTCCCCTCTTCTGTCCCCTCTTCTCCTCTCCCTCACCTCTCTTCTTCCGTTTCTTTATTTTCTCTTTTCCCTTTCTCTTTTTCCTTTTTTCTCTTTTCTCCTTTCCTTTCCCTCCCTCCCTCTCTCCCTCCCTCCCTTCCCCTCTATCTCCTTCTTTCTTTCTTTGCTCTTGTTTACTTTTTGTGGGACGCTTTTAAACTACTAACTCAATTAATTTCTTTAAATGATATAGGGTTTTCATTTCAGGTTGTGGGAGACAGGGTTTTGCTGTGTAACTGAGGCTCGCCTCCAACTCTCCATCCTGTTGCCTGTGCCTTCAAAGTGCTGGAGTTACAAATATGCACTACCAGAAGACGCTCAGGTCATTTTTCCTTGAGTGTGTTAATAGACCCTGCCTGCCAAGCGCTCTTTCCCTTCACTGATGTTGTTAATAGGAAAGGCATGGGTTTGTGATGACAGCGCCTCTTCCTCTTGTTATCACCTATACAACTCTACTCATGTCTCCTCGGTCATTGTTAACCTTGCCAGGTTGTGACCTCCCTCTCTTCTTCTCTCCTCTCCATCTCTTTTTCTGAATACTCTACCTAGAGGCCTATGAACAAGGTTTGCCTATACTGTTGTAGAGTTCTGGGTATTTAGTTTATACTTGGATTATAATACAATACTACTATATCCTGTCTCTGAGCATTCAGCTTTAATCATCATCATAGCTTGCTGGGGTGTGTGTGTGTGTGTGTGTGTGTGTGTGTGTGTGTGTGTGTGTGTGTATTGTTAGTTTCTGAGCAATTCCTTGCTTTCCAACATTACAAGTATTCCTGGCTTCTCTGAATGTTCTTTTCCTATTCTCAAAGTCAGCAATTTCCTCTGATGCCTGATCCTTTTATTGAATAATAACCTTAGAATAATAGTAACCTTAGAAACCAAGGTTTTGCAGTAGGCAGTGCTCACTGCACTGGAGTCTCGTTGCCGCTGCTCTTCCTCAGCTAACAGAGCAAGGAAACACATGCATAGACCCCAGGCTTTTGACAGCTGCCTACAATCCCATTTTAGGCACATTCCAGGCTTTACCTAGCTAAGTTCTTTGATTCAACTGATTTCTTTGCTTGGACATTGGATAATCTTCTATATCTTTCTTTTTTCTTTTGTGCCAGTTCCGGGGCTTGAGCTCAGGACCTGAGCACTGTCCTTGGACTTTCTCAAGGCTAAAGCTCTACCACTTGAGCCACAGCACCTCTTCCAACTTTTTCTATGTATGTGGTACCAAGGGATAGAACCTGGGTCTTCATGCATGCTAGGCAAGCACTCTACCAATAGGCCGAACTCCCGGCCCTGATCTCCTATATCTTTTACCTACTAACAATTCTTCATGTAGAGTTTCATAAAGTTAGGGATGCATTTTGGGGGTAAATTCTTAGAGATGACTGGGCCAAAGCCCCAATTCACAGATATTTTGTGGTATTCCCAAATCCCAATTTGCTTTGTGGCATTTCCAGATCACAGGCTTACACCATACTTGTGTTCTCACCAGTAATGCACAAGGGTGTCTGTCTACCCACAGCTGTGCTGACAGAGGGCGTTGTCAAGCTTGCGGATTGTTGTCAGTGCCTCAGGTGAGAGAGGTGCAAAGCCCCCCAGCTTCCATGGCTCGCCTTGGGCATTCCACACGACTGATCCAGTCGAGATCAACCAGGACAAGGTCCAGTGTCCTGGGAAGGACATGAAGAAAATTGCTAACCGTGGCTCCATGGATGTTTTAAAAATAATGCAGTCGGTGATTGTGCCTCTCACCTACAACCCTAGCTCCTCAGGAGGCTGAGGTCTGAAGATTCTGGTTCGCAGCCAGCCTGGGCAGGGAAGTCAGGAGGCTCTTGCTTCCAATTAACCACCAAAAAGCTGGAAGTGGAGCTGTGGCTCAAAGTAGAGTGACAGCCTTGAGCAAAACAGCTAAGGGACAGCGCTTAGGCACTGAGTTTTAATTCCAGTACTGGGGATTCACACACACACACACACACACACACACACACACACACACACACACACACACACACACACACACACCATCACCACCTTCACCACCACCCAAAGAATGATGCAAAGAATAAGATCTAGAATAAACAAAAAGTGATAAAAAGTGGAGAAAACACTGTAGTCTCCCCTCATCTGTTTTCCAGCGGGGATAACCATTTTTGGGTGATGACTCACAGGCCTGCTCTCTACAGTCCCATCCTGCTCATTAACAGATACGTATGGTCACCCCAGCAAGGTCCTTGTGCTTACCTGGTGTAACCACGACCTAACTTCCTCTAAGATGCTTTGTGTCTTGGTGGCTGGTCGCTGAGCTTGTGGTGATATCACAGCCAGGCTATGGCTCAGGCCTTGGAAAAGCTTATTACTGGTCAAACTGCATTCTTTTATCACCAAGGTTTAACAATATAGAATAAGAAGTTCAAAGAGATCCAGGAGGAAGTTGTCCTAACAGATATCAATTGTACCAAAGTAAGAAGAAAATACCGCCTGCAAACAACCTTTGTGTTAACACAGAATTGGAGACTACGGTCAAATTAATGCCATGGCTGGCATTTGATGTTGGTTTGTTTTTCTAGTTCCTACCCCCATCTCATGAGTGGGTGTCTCTCAGGGCTTGTTAGGGAGGGGCTGCGCCTTTCTCATTGTGCCATGAAGGAAGAGCTGGTGCAGACAGAGCCCTAGTCTTGACCCAGACTCCATCCCGCATGGCCAAGCAGATGTGCGCTCCCACGTGTACGCCCTCCAAACCAGAGGGCAATCAACCCAGTTGTTGAGAAGAAACCCAGAAACTACAGGATTTTTGTCAGATAGAGTCCTAAGCTTATGCCCACAGTAGACTTCGTGTTCATCATTCATTCATTCATTCATTCATTCATTCATGTATATACTTAACAAGTTTCGACTTTGCAAACTAGATTGTGTGTCACTGGACATGTGCTTGTGGAGAGGCGGCATGGGGGATGCTGGGAAGGAGGATGCTCCCTCAGGGACACGGAAAAAACGACCCCTGAACTGGGGGCCACACCCTCCAAATGCTGCTCTAGCAATCAGTGATTCAGCAGTCTGTTGCTCCAATGAGTGGTTTACCTTACTCAGTCAATCTAGCTCTGGGAAGAGATTTTCTTTCTTTGCCAAACTGTGCATCCATGTTATCTTCTTATCTTTTTGCAAAAGAAAAGTAAAGTGTTATATACCTGTAAAAGTTGACAGTATCTGGCCATGAAGGATCTCTGACCAGGTCTGGGGTAAGGAGAGCAATTGGTTTAATCTGATGAGTTTGGTACTCTAGAACTCCTGGAACCAAGGATTCAAAAGAAACCAGGCACTGGCTCAACCTGTAATCCTGGCCATGCAGGAGGCAGAGACCTGAGAATCAAGGTTTAAAATCAGCCTAGGGCAGAAAGGGCCATGAGACTTTGATCTCCACTAATCAGCAGAACCCCAGAAGTAGAGCTTGGATAGGGTGGCAGAACACTAGCCTTGAGTGAAAACAAAAGCTAAGGAACAGCATGCAGGCCCTAGTACACACACACACACACACACACACACACACACACACACACACACACACCCCAAAAACAAAGAAAACAAAGCCAGACACAAACCAACTTTTGGAATTGTCAGAGGAGTTGCCTTACAGGGCACAGATTGGACTTTCATGAGACAAACTGCAGGACTTGTAAAAGGAAATGTGCTGAGCTAATGTAGGTGGGCTAGAATCCAGGAAGAAGGTTGTTGAAAGATAGAAAAACAACAAAATAGGTCAGACAGAGAAGCTGGGAGCTCTGTTGGCTAAGTGAGAGGAGAAACTATATTATTTGTTAAATGATGATTCTATTTTCTCAGGGTCCTTTCAGCACGATCAAAGTAAAGTAAAAACAAAGCAAGTCGTTGGAGGTAATAGGGTAACAGGTTTCAGAAAAGGAGAGTTTTGGTTGAAAAGTCTTAAAGGAGTTCTTAATCAGTCGGTTAAAAAACACTCTTTTCTCAGTTTATAAAAACACAAGGTGGCTGGACATAAATAATGATGGTAAATATAAATCTGTTCAGTGGCAATATGTTAATTATGGATCTATCTTTAACCAAGAAGAGAAGAAGACAGTGAAAACATGAGAACATCAACTTTAAAATAGCAGCTGAGAAATGGAAAGGCAGGAGAACTGGGGAGGGGATCTTTAACCCTTCAGTGACTGCAGGGAGGGCAGGGATTGAAGTCTAGGTGTGTGTGTGTGTGTGTGTGTGCGCGCGCGCACGCGCGGTGGTACTGGGATGTAAACAGGGTCTGATTATCTCCTTTTCCTTTTTTTGTTCAAGGCTGGCACTCTACCACTTGGGCCATATCCCCACCTCCAGCTTTTTTGTGGTTAATTGGAAATAAGAGTCTCACAGACTTCCCTGCTTGGGCTAGTGTCAAACCACAATCCTCAGTTCTTCTCCTTCCCCTTCCCCTTCCCTTCCCCTTACCCCTCCCCCTCCTCCCTCCTCCCTCCTCCCTCCTTCCTCCCTCCTCCTCCTCCTCCTCTTCCTCCTCCTCCTCCTCCTCCTCCTCCTCCTCCTCCTCCTCCTCCTCCTCCTTCTTCTTCTCCTCCTTCTTCTCCTTGTCCTGGGGCTTGAACTCAGGGCCTGAGCACTGTCCTGGGGCTTTCCTCAAGGCGAGCACTCTACCACTTGCGCCACAGCACCGCTTCTGGCTTTTCCTGTGTATGTGGTACTGAGGAGTGGCATCCAGAGCTTAGGTGCACGTAGGCGAGCGCTCCTCCACTAGCCAGCTTACCAGCCCCTCCTCGCTCTGGACAGAGCACCTCCCTGAAGCTGTCAGGGTCACCAGTCAGCTCAGAAGCAGGGGGAAGGCATGCCCAAGGCTGTCACTGTCACTGCAATGACACCTCTCCTGCAAGTGCCCAAGGCCAGGTCTCGTGTCTGCAGAGGTAGACAGGTGATGGAAGGACGGAGATGGGAACCTGGAGCAGCTGGGCTGGGTGTCAGGTCACCTTGCCTCACTGGCCTCCCGGTGCTGTCCTCACCTGCATTTGGGAGAGGTGGCATCTGGAATTCAAGAGGTGAGAAAATTCATGCTGGGGATGCAGCTAGAAAGCACCACGGTCACTATTAGACCGTGTGATTGAGAACGGCACCAGGTATGGGCTGAATTCTGTCCCCACATATCTCACTCACCGCAGCCCTAGCCTCACGTACCTCAGCACAGGACTCTGTATGGAGGCATAGATTTTACAATCCACTCCCCTCGGCATCCTTAGAAGAGGGGATTTGGACACATAGAAAGGTGGCCGGGAGGCCTGTCCACGGGAAGGAAGTATGACAACATGCTCGCCTGTGAGCAGGGAACATTCCAGACACCTGGATCTTGAGACTGTGAGAAAACAGCAACTCTTGTTTTTAATCCACTCAGTCTGTGGTATTGTATTTTATTGCAGCTCCACTAGCAAACATAGACAAAAATCTAAGCCGGGCATGGTAACTCACGCCTCTAATCCTAGCTACTCAGGAAGCTGAGATCTGAGGATCAAGGCTCAAAGCCAGCCTGGGCACGAAAGGACCTGAGACTCTTATCTCCAATTAACCTCTAGAAAACGTGAATTGGGGCTTGGCTGAAAGGCAGGGTGGTAGCAATGAGCTGAAGAGCTCAGGGACAGTGACCATGCCCAGGGGTAGGGCAATAACCTTGAGTTGAAGAGCTCAGGGACAGCGTCCAGGCCAAGTTCAAGCCCCACGACCCACAGAAACAATAACAATCACAAAAAACCCACACCCAGAGGAAATCTGATGTTAAGAGCAAAAAGAAGTTATTGTCGGTAGGTAAATGTTTGCAAGAGCAAATAAACACCCAGGATGGATAGTGCGGGGTGTGGCAGGTCTAGAACTATTTGGTGTAGCAGTCAGAAGACATGCAGAAGTGAACTGGGGCCACAGGGAGGCAAACCATGTCAGTCTTTCTCTGCCCTGACAGCCTATCCCACTCTTAGCTTTCCATCCACAGTGAGTAAGGCAAGACAGACCTGGAGAGGTGTGGATTGTATAAAGTGAGTTGTGCTCTGGTCCTGCGTTTTGGGATGTGCGCATATGTGATTGGAAGTAATTTTAGTGTTCTATTTTGCTGATCATAACAACAACAACAACAATTATCTTGATTCCACGGGAGCAGACAAGTCCACCTCAATCAGGAAACGT
Organism: Megascapheus bottae; assembly: GCF_031878675.1. Classification (NCBI taxonomy): domain Eukaryota; kingdom Metazoa; phylum Chordata; class Mammalia; order Rodentia; family Geomyidae; genus Megascapheus; species Megascapheus bottae. The sequence goes on along the minus strand of NC_143529.1, from coordinate 36,385,388 downwards.
TGTCTTGAAGATGTTTAGACTCAGAGGACACGCAGGAAGAGCCTGCACAGGTTTTGTCATGAGATGGGTCCAAGATGGGAGAGTTTCTGAAAGGACAGTGCTGGGGCCCCAGAACAGAGACCAGGTGGAAATGGGGGGTGACCAGGCATTATGCCTTCTGTGTGAGTCACTGTGCCTGCCCAAGAACTCCACTGGCAGCGTGGCTTGGCCTGGCCATGTGCTGCTCTGCCAGTGGGCTTGCACCAGGACATGCCTCATCCATTCTTGTGCCTGTATGCATGGAGGGACTGCACATGTGGGCAGAAGTGCAAGCTGGCTGGCTCCCCACTGCCGCTGGTGGTGAGGGCAGAGAGTCCCCAGGCAGGGCCTACCGACTGGAGAGCCAGGGCCACTCTGGTGCAGCTCCAGTCCAGACTGTTCCTCCACTCATCGCATGCAGACCCTGGAGCGGGAAGGAAGACTCTGCTTCCAGAGGTACTCTGTTCTCTGGTGGAACATGAGATGCAATGACTGTCTCTGAGTCTCTCTGGGGAACGATGATATCAACTGAGACAACAGTGGATTCCCGTGGGTCCCACCGAGGCAGGGGGAACAGCCACAGGCAGCATCCATGCACTCGCTAGCTGTGGAATGCGTGGTGTGGGTGGGGTATGAGTGCAGGGGGTGGATGTGTACAGTTTTGAACTCTGCAGAAGGACAGGTGAGAAAAATGGGGCAGAAACTGGCTCTGTTCAGGGAGCTCCCTGGGGCTTCCTCAGACAAGAGGCTGAGCAAGAGTGAGGGCCATGAGGGGTTGAGGAGGAAGCATGGTAAGACCTGGTCATGTGGGAAAAAGGTTCTAGGAAGGCTGGGGTCTGGTACTTGTTGAAGCTTTCCCTGTAGCATTGTGAGTTCTGGGCCTCTGTGGTTGGTGTTCTGGATTGAAGGCAGCAGGTGCTGGGGGAGGCAGAGCTTCAGGGTGCCAGGGTGGGAGACCGCAGAGTCTTCTAGCCCAGTGAAGGAGGCTTGGGCCCAGTGCTGGTGGAATCCTGAATGATTCCGAGGCCTTGGCAGCCTTGAGGTGGGCTCTGGGATGGAGAGGAGGCGGAGGAGCCCTGGAAGGTCAGGGGAGATTGGGGCTCCAGAGCAGAGCAGTCAGCCCAGCTCTGTTCTGACGGAGACCCACAGGAGCTGCAGGGCGGGTGCGGCAGGGAAGGCATGGCAGCTTCACCAGGGGCCCTGGCTGGGGCGCAGAGCTAGGCATCTCCATTTCCAGGGCTGTGAGAGGGGAGTCAGTGAGAGGAGCCTGAGACATGTGGAGGAGAGAAAGAAGAAAGATTATGCAGATTCAATCCTGGAGAAGCAAGGGAGAGAGGGGGGGAGAGAGAGGGAGAGAGAGAGAGAGAGAGAGAGAGAGAGAGAGAGACAGAGAGAGACAGAGAGAGAGAGACAGAGAGAGAGAGAGAGAGAGAGAGAGAGAGAGAGAGAGAGAGAGAGAGAGAGAGAGAGAGAGAGAGAGAGTCCTGTTCCAGGGCACTGCGTGGGGCTCTGTGGATGTCCCAGAATTTCCTCTTCCCTCCCGTCTGCCGGGCTGAATTCACCCCAGCTCATGTGCGTGTGTGCATCTTATGCTCAGGGCCATGGGAGCCAGGCTGGTAGGCATCAGTGAAGCACATGAGGAGGGAGATTTCCCACAAGGCAGGGCTCAGGATTCCCGGCTGAAGGGAGGGATGGTGGCCACCCAGCCCAGAGCCCGGCCAGCAGGGCCCAAGAAGGCAAATGCTCTGATCCCCTCCCCTCTGAGCAGCCGAGGTGCCAGCAGGCCCAGCCACCAGCCCACAGACGTCACCCACTGCCTTGTGTCGTGCAGATGGCAGAGCCCAGACCTGCAGGGCAATCCAGGAATGCCAGTGCCTGCCTCACAGCCAAGATTGAATTATCCACCTACTGAATTATTTTACAGCTTTAATTTGGTTCCAGAGTTACCCATGCATTTCATTTAAATTTGCTACCGATTCTTCGTGAGAGGTTTATGAGCATTATAAATTTAACACGCTCTGTCTGGATGTTTAAGAGTTTCATATAAAAGTATTCCCATTCTGTCCTGAGGTTCCCGTGTGTGTGTGTGTGTGTGTGTGTGTGTGTGTGTGTGTGTTTGTGCGTGCGTGCGCAGGCAGGGTGGTGGTGGGGTGGTGAGCTCCTTCTAGAGCTCAAATCCTCTGGGCCCCAGAAAGTTCTGGAAGGCATGATACTAACTTGTTTCTGAATTTTGTCCATGCACTCCAGTGCCTTTCAAGAGAAATGTGATTTTAAACCTCAAATGTGGGGTGCAGTTATAACTTAAGATTTTGGGGGGAAACCGTACTAAATACATAAAAAGGAAAAAAAAAGGAGCCGGTGCAACTAATTTCAATCATGTGTTTTCTTTAACCCAGTAGGTTCTTTAAATGTCACTCCAGCACATAAACAATAAAGAGGAGTGATTGGTGAGATGTTTTACATTCCTGTTTTTGTTTTTGTTTGGCCCTAATCCAGGGTGTCGGGTGAAGTGTTTAACCACTTGAACCACACCCCCCCAGCGCTGATGCTCATATTTTGTTTTTGAGAAGTTAACTTTCTCTGTACCGGTCTCAGGGCATTCTCCTACCCGTGCCTCCCGAGCAGCTGGGGTTACAGGCCTGCCTCACCAGGCTTGCTCTTCACTCTTTTTCATACAGGGTCTTGTCACCGTGACAACGCAGTTCAGCTTCCAAACATCCTTCAGCCCATGCAGGTAGCACTGTGCCTGATCCACCCCCACCTTCCAGCACACTCGCGCCTCCCATCCAAGCTGAGCGCCCTGCCAAACCTTCCCCAGCCCAGCCTCTGCACAAAAGGAGACAGCATAGACCCACCTGAACCTGAACCTGAACAAGGGCCAAGAAGCCAAGAACTTAGTTAAGCAATCTGTCTTTAAGAGGAAGAGTGTCACTGAGCAGCGAACCCTCCCCATCCCCGGAGAGTTCTCCCAGCCCTTTCCTCACAGCCAACCTCTGGCAGAGGTGCTGTGGGGCAGCCGTGACCTTTTACACCGGAGCAGACAGGGCTGGGCTCTGTCCCGGCTCTGCCTCTGAGCTGTGTGAGCCCGAGTCATCTATCTAGCTTCTCTACTTCAGGACCTTGGGCTACCAGCATGAACAGCATAGCTGCTCTTTATGCGGCTTGTGATAATGAATTGAAAGGAGGCGTGCAATATGCCACAGACACAGCACAACGCTGGTGGTGGTAGCCATTGTTTGAGGAGCAGCTCCTTATCTCTTGAAGTTTCCATCACCAGCCAGTCAAAGATACTTTGCACTGATGGCTCATGGCTGTAATCCTAGCTACTCAAGAGGTTGAGATCTGAAGATCGGGGTTCCAAGCCAGCCTGGGCAGGAAAGTCTATGAGACTTTTGCCTCCAATTAACTATCAAAATGTCAGGAGTGGAGCTATGGATCAAGTGGTAGAGCTCTAGCCCAGGGACAGTGCCTAGGCCCTGAGTTCAACACCCCAGACCAGCACCAAATAAATAAATAAATAAAAAAGAGAGAGTGAGAGAGAGAAAGAAAGAAAAACACAAGGAAAAAAAGACACCCTTGAGCACCTATCACTGGGGCCTCACACCTATGACTCTAGTTCTCAAGAGGCCAAGATCTGAGGATTGAGCTTCAGACTGGGAGACTCTTATTTCCAAGTAACCAGCAAAAAGCCAAAAGTGGAAGAATTGCTCAAGTGGTAGAGCACTACCTTGAGTGTAAAATCTAAGGCACAGCAGCCATGGCCTGAGTTCTGCACCAATAAGGGCACAAAAACAACCACAAAGTTTAATGGGAGTGGTGAGGGCTTTGTGTCGTGTGGGAGGGCTCCAGTGGCAGAGCAGGCACCTCTCAGGGAGTGAGCTCGAGCACTGGCTCCCTTCCTGAGAGTCTCCTGCCTTCTCAGCGCCCCAGTACAAGAAGCCTAGATACCTAGACACAAACAAGCCCTTCCTGAAAGCTGTTTAGGCAAATGGGGAGCCCTAACAGACTGATCGTGAAGATAATTTTACTTTGCAAACTCCTCTACTTTCACCATTTTTTCTTTGATTCTGGCTCTTGAAAACAGATCCAAAAAATTCCTCTGTGTGTGTGGGGGGGGGAGGGGAACATGCACACATAAACAAATGTGCGCCAGCACTGGGGCTTGAACTCAGGGCCTTTTCTTCTCCCCTTTTTTCATTCAAGGCTAGCACTCTACTACTTGAATCACAGCTTCATGTGTAGCTTTTCGGTGGTTCACTGGAGTTAAAGAGTCGTGGGCTGGTTTTGAACTGAAATCCTCAGATCTCAGCCTCTTTAGTAGTTAGGATTGCAGAGGTGAGCCACCAGTTCTCGGCAGTATTTTACTTCTTTACCCCAAGAAGACTATCAGCTATTGTTTCCAGACTTCAACTTTCATTATTAAAAGTATGGATATATAATATATGCATATGTAATAATATATATGCATATATAGTCTTCTTCCAAGGAGTTCTGCAAATTTTGAATCTTTAGAAACAGAAACCAGGATTTAAGGGGATCCTGTGGCTTCATTTCCATTGTTACCTAAGCCATGTCTCTAGCCCTAAAATAGGCTATTTTTACCTTGTTCAGGGTCCTGGGGTTTGAACTAGTGTCTCATGCTTTCTAGGCTGACACTCCAAGGCCCTGTCTTTATCTTACAATGTAATAGTTGTGTCTGAAAGTCTCTGCTGACGTGGCCAGGGTGTCAAGCAGCCTTTCTCTGGCTGTTGGCTTGTTTGGTGAGATCTCATGTTTGCCTCAGGTAGAGATGCCTGCAGGCTGTATTTCTAGAATAATCATCCAGCCTAGTGGGAAAATCCCTTTTCCAAAGCAGATCTTGATTTCTTCTGTGGGTCTTGGGACCGTGAGCATTCGGGCAATGGCGGGGCAGAGGTTTTGTGGCTGAAAGCGTGCCACCATCTTCAGCACCACCGTGGGTGTTCGTGGCTCAGCAGGACAGAAGGAGGCCTTCCCAGGAGCACATGTGCTGGCGGCCGGCTCCATCCTTGCTTCCCTCATTCGCCGTGTGCCCCTCTATCACCAAACATTTGCAAAGTATGCAGGTGCTACTTTAAATACAGGAAATTGGCATTCTTTATTTTCCTTTCAGAATCCCTTAGCGGAAGTCAGTAAACCTGGTCTCTTCGGATGGTTTCTGTCTCTCCTACCCAAGCCTCACGGAGACGCTCCTGGACAGTGGCCTGGGCGGCTGGCTGGATGCCTGCTTGCAGCCCTGAGGACATGGGCCCAGCTGCCCTTCTGTCGTGCCCTACCCTGCTCGGTGCCTGGGCTTGCTCTGGCTGCCCCCAGGGCTTGCCATGTTCCCACAACACTGGTCTTCCTTCTCAGACAGGAGCCAGCCTTGGTGACATTGTGGCCTTTCAGATCACCAGGCTAACTCTCTGCAGACATTTGTCCCAGGGAGTAAGTAGACTGAGACAGCCTTTTATTGTATGTGTATGTGTTTTTTTTTATTTATTGCAGGTATTGAAGCTCGATCTCAGGGCCTGGGTGCTGTCCTTCAGCTTTTATGTTCAGGACCAATACTCTACCACTTGAGCTATAGCTCCCCTTTCTGCCTTTTGGTGGTTGATTGGAGATAAGAGTCTCAAAGACTTTTGTGCCTAGGTTGGCTCTGAATCATGTCCTGAGACCTCGGCGTCCTGAGTAGCTAGAATTACAGACATAAGCTACCAGTGTTCAGCTAAGATGCAGACTTTACTGGAGGGCCAGACCTGTCTTGAAAAGTTAGGCGTCTTCCCTGAGCAAGCAGCCCTACAGCTCCTGGCTGATTTAGCTGATAGTTTTAAAGACACTTCTTGCTCTGAATGCTTTCAAATATATGTATATGTGTGCCTTTGGCCCAGGTCATTCCTTGGCTGTGTTTTTGTGCTAGTGCACAACCACTTCAGCCACAATTACACTTGCTGTGTTTTGCTGGTTAACTGGAAGTAAGAATTTCATGCACTTCCCTACTCATGCTGACCTTGTACCCTCAGATCTGAGAACCTCAGATCTCAGTCTCCTGAGTAGCGAGGGCCACAGATGTGAGCCACCAGTGCCGGCTGCAGCCCTGCCTTTTGCTGGTTGTTTGGAAGGTGGGATCTGGCAGGCGTTTCTGTCTGGGTTGGCATCGAACCTCAGCTCTCCTATCTCAGCCTCCCGTGCAGCTAGGATTGTGGACGTGAGCCACTCACCTGAAACGAGCCTTCATCTTGTGATGCAGCCAAGAATGTCAGCAGCTCTCCCACCAGGGTGGGGAGCCTGATTTCCTGGCTATGTATACAACTTTTTTTCCAGTTCAGGAAGCTCACTTCTTTCTTCTTGCCAAAACCTTCTTCTTTGCTATGTATGTGGCACATGACTGAATAAATACCTCTTCTCTGCCAGCTAAGACGATCTCCTGCTTTTCTCTTCTCCCGTCCATGATTGTTCTATGTTTCTTCCCTGAAGCTAAGTCCTAGTCTACACCGATGGCAGAGTAGGGTGTTCCTTGTTGCTCGGTCAAGGCAATCAGTCAGTCTGGTCACTGCACGGAGCCCCTGCTCAGAACAGAGCTCTGCAGCTGGGTAAGGTACGCCTGGAGATGCCCTCACCTTGTCATGGTCACAAAGCTGGGTCACCATCTCTCCATCCAAGCACATGAGTGCAGTTTCCTCACTGCTGGCCCCGGAGGGGAAGAACAGCTTGGGCACCCGTGATGCCATGAGAACAGGTGTGAGGCACCAGCCAGAGGCCCAGGGTCCTGCCAGACTAACAGAAAGCATGGCTGTTGGAATCCTGGTGCCTTATGAGCCATTTCTCCAGGTGTCCTTGGGGCTCCTTTGGCTAGCTCATGGTGAGATGGGAGATTCGGGGGCCCCTCAGCCATGAGTTCTGAAACGTGGCATCCTGGCTGTGAACAACGGAGGCCATAATCCAGATACCTAGTGTGACAAAGCCATGCTCTGGGAACCAGAAGGAAACGAGTGGGTTTTGTTTAAATTGAAAATATAAATCTCCTGCAAACTTAATTTAATCTCAGGTGTCGTAAGGGAGGAAAGCAAGCTCTGTTTCGCTTTGATTAAATCCATGCCATTTCCTGTCCCTTGTCCGTCGCCCAGGCTAGACCAGCAGCACTGGAGATGACACTACATGACCGGAGTGCCTGTTTCTAACTACCCTGTCGCCAGCCTCCTGGGTCCTGCATCGGCTGAAGGCTGGAATCACCCCAGTGTCTCATGAAAGACGAGTGTGTTTGTGACCGTGGGAACCATCTGTGCCCTTCCGGCCAGGGCCGCGTCGGGCCTCGTCCTTCCTTCTCCCGTTGGCAGCGAGCCCTCGGGTGCATTTCTTCCCACTGCGGTTTCTGTGGCTTTTCAAAGGAAGCAGACATGTGCGGCCATTCTGGCTTCCTCTTCTTCTAAAAACCAAATGAAAAAACAAACAAACAAGCAAAACCACCAGGATGCCTTCACAGGTGGTGTGGGGTGAACTGCGCCCTCGGAAGGCTTCGCTTGCCACGCGCAGGTCTGAGAATTCCCTCTGATTCTCCACGGTGGGGCTCCGGGAGCAGCTGCTGGTTCAGAGCCATCAAGAAGGCTCATCAAGGCTGGAGAGGGAGGTGACAGGTTGGCTCTGACCAAATGCTACTCTGGACAAATAGTCACATAGTCAGGCCCTTGACTTTGTCCAGGATTTCTAGGCCCCTTGAATCTCAGTTTTGTATTTCATTTCCTTCTTGTGCCCATTGCTTTTATGTATTTGGAGAGGCATTGACTTCGGGGGAGCAGGCAGGACCCCTGTGACAAGTGCTCACCTTGGGGCTTTTTTTTTTTCTTTTTGCCAGTCCTGGGCTTGAGCTCAGGGCCTGAGCACTGTCCTTGGACTTTCTCAAGGCTAGAGCTCTACCACTTGAGCCTCAGCACCACTTCCAGCCTTTTCTGTGTATGTGACACTGAGGAATGGAATCTGGGACGTCATGCATGCTAGGCAAGCACTCTACCACCAGGCCAAACTCCTGACCCATCACGTTGGTGCATTTCTAAAGTGAGACAGGGCTTTGGGAAGCAGAACTTGTCATTGCAGTGGGGTGACTAAAAGCTTTCTGTCTGGATAGCCTTGTGATAAATCCTATATGATGATTCTCGTGTACCACAGTGCCTTCGGAGGTACAAATATTCCCTCCCTCCCTCCCCTCCCTCTTTCCTTCCTCCTCGCTCCCTTCCTTCCTTTCACATTGCTGGTACTGAGATTTAAACCTGGAGCCTTTACATTTGCCAGGTAGGAGTTCTACCTTTTGAGTCACACCCCTACTCTTTTGTGCTTTTGTTTTGTTTTGTTTTCCAAATAGGATCTCACGTGTATGCCTGGGCTAGCCTGGATCTCAGTCCTCCTCTTTTCATGGCAGGCCTGTGCCACCATGTCCAGCTTGGTGTTGGTTGAGACAGCGTCGTGTGGATGTTTTGCATAGGCCGGATCTGAACCTGTCGTTTTGCCTCTCGCCCCCTAATTGCACATACGAGTGTATTCCAACTTCTCTGTACTCCCTCAGTCTTTTTACCTGTCCATGCCAACAGCAGCCATGCGGGATCCAGACCTCTGCCTGGCATGGAGGAGTTTCCACCCCGAAGCACTGTTTCCCAGAGCCTCGTTGGTCTGGGAGGTTGAGGCAGACATGCTGAGAGGCATGGCACGTGGACCTCTGACATAGAGAGGCCTGGCCGGGAAGGTGAGTCAGAGAAGCTAGGGAGGAGGGAGAGCATTCGCCACTGGACGCGCAGCCAGGGATACTACCAGCGGCTGACTTCAGAGACGTGTGAGGGGTTGTTTGGCAGCCAGGTGCTGACTGAGTCTGGCATGGAAGACCCAGCGTTTGGCCCATGGTGGGACATGCCAGGAGGATGAGCAGCGATGTCTAGAAGCCCCTGGCTACTGAGCTGCCCCACCTGTGTTCTGCTGGTCCTGGCAGTGTCCCATGCGGGAGAGAAGTCAAGTTTCCTTGCATACACAAACAGGACATCTGAAACATGTTCCTCTACTGTGCTCTCCAGCAGGGCGTCCCAGCGTGGAACTTAGCACAGCAAAGGCTGGGGCATGTCTAAGGGTGAAGGCTGAGGCTGGCACCACACCCGGGAGTTAGATGTGGGGCTCAGAAGACAAAGGGGAGGGGGAGCCCTCAGAAAGGCCGCAGGGAGGGGAATACAGAGCGTGTGAAACAGGTAGACCCACTCCGTGGAGACACAGAGGGGAACTCCTCCACCCTGCCTGTGTCACAGCGTCATGGAAGGAGCCTGCACTTTGGTGAAGAGGAGGCCAGGGGACAGGGCGAAGGCAGACTACGGCAGGGCTGAAGTCATTTGTGACTACATTGTTGAAATGGTTTCTCACCAATCACCCAGCCTCTGGGTGTTTAAGTTGGGGGTACCTTGAAGCCCCATGCCTCCCTGAGAGACCCCCCCACTTCCAGGAGGAAGGAGAGATGGGTCTTTCCTTCCACAGGGTGTGGCCTGAACTTTTTAACCATTTGCCCCTTGCCAGTAGGACACCCTTAAGATGAAGGTCTGCTGCTTGACAGCTGCCTGGATGCCTTGCAAGCTTTACAGCTACTGTACGAGAACTGTGGGGATTCCAGACAGCTGCCACTGGGTGTGCCACCAAGGCCACAACTGCAGAGCCAGGTGGATGAGGACCAGCCATGGACTAGGGAAGAAAACTTGGCCCACCGAGAGAGGGGGTGGGTGAAATTCTTTGATTATTTGTCTATCAAGCCTAATTCTTTTTATTTTTCCCCCACTCAATTTTTTGTAAGCTCTCTGGGTATTTCCCAGGGATGTTTTATTTCATCTTATCCTGACTTATCTATTTTAATTATCAAGTCTTCTCAAAGTTTTGTGTGATTTTTTTCTATTATATCAAAGCTCCTAAGCTACTTACATCTAAATTTTAGTATTTGATTCGATTGTTTTAGATACAACTTGATTTATTGATGTGATTTAGTTTCCATATACAGTATTTTGTTTTCCACCTTTTCAAATTACTCACAGTCCAAGCCTTTATTTCATTTATTTTGTAAGTATCATTCAGGAAAGTGCTTGAAATTGTTATGTGTTATGTGTCTGTCCTTAAAGGGGGTGATGGAGGGTGGAGTTTCTTAGTCTAAAAAGATAAATGACAAATATGAGGATGAGTTATATTGGGGGCCATCAATATGGACTGGGGACATTTCTACTTCAAAATTTTATTGAGAAATGGTTTATGAGCCTGTGAGAGATGTAATTACTTCCCATAAATATCACTTCGCATTTTGAATCTGGCCTCAGTGTGTACAGGTTGCTTTCTCCCAGATGGCTCTTTGAGGGGCCTCGACCCCCCACATCTGGAAGAGAGCTCAGCCTCCCTGGAGATGGGCGACGAGGCGAGTGGCAGTGGGAGAGGGCAGGAGGGAGATGGAGGGCTGTGAAGAGGGCAAGCTGCGTGATCTCTGTGTGTGCCCCAGTTCATGCTGCCTCTTTGCAAACAGCCATGTTATAGCTGCTTAAGACACAGCCATTGGCAAGTACTTTTCCCCCAGACGCCTGAACATTTTCCAGATTTCCTGGGGAAAAGCCCTTCCTCATCAAGGTCAGTAGAAGATCATGAGCAACTTTGACATGGGGTGGGGGCTCCTCCAGGAGGACACATGGCCATATTTTCATCATCGCTTGGGACATGGGCCATCTGGGATTGTAGAAGGGAATTTTAAAGCCCAGACATTGCCTTATTTCCGTTTGCATCCACCTGGATGCCTGTGCCAGCTGCCAGCTGCGCCTTTAGTCCAGGACTGACTGACTCCTCTCCTCCACAGACATGGAATGACTGCTCTGAGCCATTTTCAAGGCAGATTCCGGTTTTCCAAACAGCTTCTGACCTGTGTCCATCAGCCAGAACTAGGGCCTTAGATGTGATGGGAGTCCCCTAGAGGGTCCCATGTGGGTGAAAGGTTCAGCAGCTGGGGGAAAAACAGTTCAAGGTGGGAGAGGTCTGTAGTTTTTACAGTCCTCAGAGCCCAGACTGCAGATATAGAAGAGAAGGGAGTGTGGAATGTCAAAAATAGGGAACAATGGTTCTTTGGGATCAAGGGTCATTAGCCCTGGATTGTGGTTTCTGGTCTGAATCACTTAACATTTAGGGCAGAAAGAAAGGAGAAATAGTTCTCAGAGGGACCATCCTGGGAGAATTTGAATGGGGCTCCTACACTCACCCCAGCCCCCTGCAAAATGCTTCTGCTTTTCTCTGTGGCCTTACTTGTCTCATAGAAATTCATTGCACAATGGGTAAGCTTTTCCCTGAAACTGTCTTCAGAACAGTTTGTGAAATAGCCTCTAGCAGAGTGTTGGCAGGCAATGCTTGTTTCTTCGGGGGTATTTGAGTGTCGCCATGCCTTTGAAATGGTCCTTACCATCTCGGCAAATGATTCAAGTACAACAGAAAGGTTCAGTTAGTCCCCAACAACCCAGAAGCTTGGACCCCGAGAGCCGCAGTCTTTCCATTGCACCCTGGTGGGGCTGGATTGGCTACTGGATTTCCCCCTAATTACTATTGAACACATAATTGCCATACAATTAAAATGTAATTATACTGTCAAAGAATAATTCCACAGTTACTCTAGCCTAGTGATTTACAAAATGGAAAACGTATTTTTCAAAGAATTCTGCAAGTTCCTTTCTATACAGCATTGCAAAATCCTTTAATAATCGGTGCTTTTCCGGGCGTCTCTCCAAGAGCTTCTTAGCTGTCACATTTTTAAGGTCAGCTGTACAAACATTCGCTTATCAGCTACTCAGAGCTTCTGAAAACATGGTATTAGTTATCTGAAGTGATCTAATTATTGCTGTGTTTGGAAAATAGATAGTAAGTTCTTTGTGCTTCCGAAACATTGTGTGTTCCAAGGGTTCACAATTTTATCATGATTCCTTAGGATAAACTGCTATCACTTCTTCCTTGAGGTTCCGAAGGAGGAGAGAAGAGAAGGAAGGGGGAAGGAAGGAGAGAAAATGGAAGGAAGAAATCCAGGCCAACAGGTTTTCTCTTAGGAAGGGGGATCTCCAGGAGCCAGGAGGGATCAGGGGAGAAGGGGAAGAAAGGGGAAAAGGGGGGAGAAGGGATAGAGGTACGGATCCTCTTCTGTCTCCTGTCTTTGTTCCTCTCCCGCCCTTTTGCCTCTATTCCCCCATTCCAGTCCTCCAAGTATCTCTGCTGTTCTTGTAGAGCTCTATCTTGAGCAAAAAAGCTTGGGGACCATGCCCAGGCACTGGGTTCAAGCCCAGTGACAGACCAGAAACAAAAACAGGCTGATCAGGGCTGTCGTTTTCCATGGGTGGCGGAGGCTGTGGGTCAGCTCTGTGTCGTAACAGCGGCAATCCAAGATGTGATTTCCCATCAGTATCCCAGCCATCCTGTCGGGCGTCAGATTTCCTAACTCTGGGCCAATGTCCTATAGCACAAAGACTAGAATGGTCGTCTTTGGTCAGAGCTGGAGCCAACTTACCCAGTAGTTAAGAAGAAGCCGGGTAAGATCCCCAGGGCTCAGGGCAGCATCATTCACCTCTCCACGTGGAGTGGCAGTGGAGCTGCAGTGCCAGGATTAGCCAGCTGGACTTCCAGAGGAGGAGACCCGAGCTCGCGGGAGACCTGCCCTAGGCATTCCTTAAAGGCCCCTTTAAAAAGATGTCTCTGCATCTTAGAAGCGGGAAGTCGTAGTTCAAAATACTTAGCGTCTGTTCAAAGATGCACCAACATCTTTCTGAGCATCTCAGCTCCATCCTCATCTGGTGTGCGTGGCGCAGGAGACGTGAGGTTCTAAAATACACGTTATCTTTCATTTGAGTTTTCCGAGATGCACGGGGCATCGGGATGGGACTGTCACCTCCAGAGGTGACGCCAAAGCTCCCAGAGGCTGCATGGCTCCAGGAAGGCCTTGTGAGTGGTGAGCCCTTGCCCTGGGGACTGGCTGGTGCAGAGGGCACAGCCTCTGTCTAGCGGCTCATGGGCAGGACCAGAGCAGCCAATCGCTGGCAATCTGTGATCTTTCCCCCCTTGCAATAACCCTACATGGTCCAGGCAGGGGAGGGCAGAAGTCTTCAAAACCACTGGACATGGCAAGGCAGCATTTGTTTGCAATGTGGAAGATGAAAATAGCCCTGATTTACTGAGTGTGCAGGACGGAAGTGGAGGAGGCAGCCGAGGTCAGCAGCAGCTCCGGCGGGTTGGCTGTTGGTGTGGGGGAGGAATGGAAAGTCTTTTCCCTTCCTTCCCACCAGACTCTCCACCAACTTGGGAGAGCAGAGAGAAGCCTTCACCCCCAGCCAGGGCATTTTCAGTGGTGATTGGTGGGGGTTCCTGTCCATCGGAGCTCAAACAGTATCTGCCTCGAGAGGCCTGCGAGTGGCCAGGGATGGGGGTGAGGAGGGGCCTGCTTCATGAGATAGGAAGGGATGGAACGGAGGACTTCAGGTCTGACAGGCCTGGGATTTGGCCCCGGGGTGAAGTGTCAAGGACCAGATTCGCTAGCAGAGCCTTTTACTCTTACATTTGGCCTCTGCCCCCCGATCCTGGCACAGGACGCTAAACTCAGAATGTCCTGGTGGTAGGATCCCCTTTCCTTCTGACGAGGGGCCTGGCTGGCTCCAGGCTGGTGTGTGGGTGAGAGCCAGCTGCCTGGGGATGTGCGACAGTGTGGACAGCTGTCATGCCCAGTACTTGCCTGGCAGTCCCCTGCAGGAAGCTTCTGTGATGGTGAGAGCCTGGGGGAGCTGACCAGTCCTGTGGAGGATCTCACTGTGGACTGCATCCATGGCGTTCCGCTCTGGCTTCCGGCTCCCTCCTTCGCCCTCGCCTTTCCCCTCACTCTGCTCTGACTCAGGATCAATGGGGCTCAACAGACACTTCTCCACTCTCCGTTCCACCCTCCGCGCCCCCACATGGAGCGAGACAATCTTGCCTGCACTGCACATGCACTGCTTGGAAGCGCCCATCACCCCAGATTTCCCTTGCCACACGGGGACCACTTGGCACAGCCCCTGAAGAAAGCATTCAAGATGGAAGGGAGGGAGAACTCCACAGCCCCACCCCTGGACACTGGACAGGGACCACCATGGGTGGGGCCTTGGACCAGAGATCCCGCAGGGCCAGACACGTTCCGCCAGCCTGTCATTTGACTTGAGTGCTGGCATTGCTTTCCTTGCTGGGTTGGGCAGCCTGCCCTCAATCCACAGAAATCCACCAGCACAGAGACACAGTGGTTCTGGGCAGAGATGCATGTCTCTGCAGTAGCCAGAAGCAGGACGTGTGTGAGTGTGTGCATGCGTGTACCTGCATATGTGTGTGTGCACGTATGTGAGTGGGTATTGACTTGCTCTGTTCCCCTCAAGGTGTGGAGCAGGCTGGCTGCAGCACGGACAGGTGATTCCATGCTAGCCTGAGAGAAACATCTGCTGAGTCCCCAGACTGGGAGACTGGCGGTAAAGTCCCTGTGATCCCATGACCAGAGCTCTCCAGGGCTGGTGGCAGATGCCATGGTGGGCAGCACCCAGGTGCCCGCTCAGCCACACCCCTGTACTCTGCTGTGTCACACTTCAAACCAGACCAAACAAAGTCATCGATTTTCTCCTAAGACTCTGTAGACATTCTTGAACCCTGAAGCTCTAAGCGTGTTCCTGAGTCAGGGTGGCCCCTGGCTCTGCAGAGGTCTGTGCTAAACGATGGCTGCTAGCACTGGAGGAGCCACAGGGACAGCAATTCTGCTGGGAAACTATCTGACAGACGTGTGGGGTGATGTGTGTATCATGAGGGGAGGCAGGGAAGGTGAGAGAGGGAAGTGGGGACGAGAGCGTTCCCTGGATGAGTTCCATTCTTATCTTTATCTCTCTCTGAGTGTGTGTGTGCATGTGTGTGTGTGTGCGTGTGTGTGTGAGTGTGTGTGCATGTGTGAGTGTGTGTGTGTGTGTGTGTGTGTGTGTGTGTGTGTGTGTACCGGGAGTTGAACTCAGGGCATGGGCACTATTTTTTTTTACCTTTTTTGCTCAAGGCTGGTGCTCTACCACTTGAGTCACAGCTCTACTTCCAGCTTTTTAGTTAGTTGGAGATAAATTGCATGGATTTTCCTTTGAACCTCAATACTTAGATCTCAGCCTCGTGAAGAGTTACGATTAGAGGCATGACCTATAATCATAAAGCCCAGCTTTTCATATGTTTTTATACTGAAAAATAACAGGGAAGAAAATGTCACCCAGGGAATGCAAACAAGTAGAGGACGCTTTAAGACCTCATTAATAGGACAGCAGATTAATATGCCTGCATACAACTTAATTCCAGCCACTCAGCAGGCTGAGATCCGAGGGTCACCTGAGCCAGCTCAGGCAGGGAGTCCACGAGACTCTTATCTCCAATGAATCAGCGAGAAGCCACAAGTGGAGCAATGGCTCAAGTGGAAAGAGTGCCATCCCACCACCTGGAAAAGGCGAAAACGTAAGGGAGAATGCGAGGACCTCGGTTCAGGCGTCAGTATGGGCACCAAACATCAATAATGAATAAATGAATGGAACTTTTAAAAGGAGAGATGTAAATAAAAGTGAAAAAGCATTTCTTTGTGCTGACTTAGAGACAGGGAGACAGACAATGTCTGACCTAGGGTGAGCTTGAGGAAACAGCACCATTAAGCATGAAACGTAGGGAGTAAAGTAAGCTTTTCCAGAAGCACTTTCAAGCTGCATATCAAAGCTTGCAGATTCTCATCTTTTAATAGGATTCCACTCTTGGGAGGGCGTAATAGTGGATGTAAGCTGGGTATATAGAAGTCGTTGGAAGGACTTTTGAAACAGTTTGCTGAAAGAGTGGGAAAAGAGGTTTTCTGGCCTCTCCAATTGCACCAAGTATGAGTTTCCTATTGTGTATCTACTGAGCAGGGCTGTAAACACGTGAGCTGCAGTTCAACAGGATTCTACTACGGTTTTCATTGTCACAGTACAAATTTTGAGAAGAAAAGCAGAGAAGCTTGGCAACAGAAGAAAGGCCCGTCTGGACCCAAATTATGGTTGTTGTTGTTATGGTGATCCCATCATTTAAGAAATTGTAAACCAATACCTTGGAAGAACTGGTGAGTCCCACAGAGCGGCTGGGTTCCAGGCAAGCCGGAGATACTGGCAGAACCTCTGAGGACAGCAGTGAAATTACCGAGCAAATTGGCATGTGCACATGTGTGGTTGGTGGAATCTGGTGGTTAAGGAGATGGTACAGTTAGGGACAGAGCCCTCAGCGGGCTTGGAAAGTAACAAGCAACGATGGAGAGCTTCAGCTCGAGCATTCCCGGGTCCCAGAAATGGAAAGTCATGAATTGTTTGCTGCATGGACAGCATCGAGTGTGACTGCGAATCATTAGACTCGCTGGGAAATTCTCAGAACACCATATCAACTCAAGACACGAGCGTGTCACCTAAGAACTTTCCAATGGAAACAAGAACAGACACCAGCCTTTTCCTTCCAAACAACCATGAAATCATTTACAAGACATGGCAATCGCATAGAGTGAGGGGAAGCTAACTCGAAAGTAACTTCTACCGCAAAGGATTTGTACCTCAAGGGAGAAATCACACAAGTCATACACCACATTATTTAACCAGAATGTACCAAGTCCAGAAATAGGCTGCAGACAAATGATAAATGGCTAAGCAATCAAAAGCATTTGTTCCAACAGTTTTGAGTAAAAGAGATGAAGTCTTTCTACTCTCAAAGTAAATTTACAAATGATTAGAAATGAACAAGAAAACTCCAGATCCAATCGGCAGATTCAAAGGCTTAGAAATCTCCTCTACTGGAGGAAAAAGATATTTATGAATTAAGTCGGAACCACCACAGATTACATATAGTGAGAATAAGCAAAAACAAGTATTAGCTCAGGCGCGGGAGGGGGTCTAGAAATAGTAAAGTCTTCACCCACCACCTGGCTTCAAAGCTTCCTTTGCAATCTGGGTTGGCGTAGGGTGGGGAGTCTTGCATGTCTCATGCCTGCAAAGCAAGTAGCATGTCAATGAGATAAAGCCTGGTAAAAGCCTGTCACCTGCTCAAACAGCAGCCCGGCCCCCCTCAGACCACAGACACATTGGTTTCACGTAACTGGACAAATGGGAACAAACGCTGGGAAGATGGCTTCTTAGGCTGCAGGTGGGCCTGGAGGGCTCTGTCCTCCAGTGTGTCAAGCAAGTGGGTTGACGGTTTTTTACCGTAGAGGCTGTGAAGGGCAGGTCTGGTCAGCTCCGGAGACGCCCCCAGTGTGTCTTTCCTATTGTCCTTTTTGGGGTGTCATTTGTTTTTTAGAAACAGTGCCTTCCCAAGCTCCATCTTTGTACAGGTTTTTCTGATCAAGCTGCAAGTTTTCCCAGTCATTCTGTGCCCAGTCTCAGTCTAAATTGGGCTGAAAGCAGCCGGCAATATACGAGCTGCAGCCTGAATGCTGAGCTGTCATCACTTTTAAACTCAGCCTCCCCGAGGCCTCAGGTATTAGTGACATGTGGACGAGTGCTTTGTCAGAATGTAACACTGCCCACCCTGGTCCATTCCCCTTAGGGTCCTCCTTCCCCCCTAACCTCCACCCGCAGCTCATCCCCGGCAATCTTTTTCCAGGCGTTCTCTAGCCACAACGCCAGACGCTTCCACATTCCTCCCACAGACCAGTTCTGAGGACTCGAAGACTACATGGTCAGGTTTTATTACAGCTGCAACTAGCAATTTTCTGTGTGAGTCACTTTTATGTCCTGTGACAAAGAGCCTGCTAGAGGAAGTTAAATGAGGGAGGACTCAGCTTAGTTACAGCTTCGGAGGTGCATGTCCACAGGCCTTCACCCTGCTGAAGTTGGACCCTGCGAGGCAGAGCACCTTGGCAGCAGACACCATGGTGGCAGAGCAGGAAACAGAGGCTGAGAAACAGAGAGGGGCTAAGGACACAATACGGCCTCAGGCATGGGTCCCCAGTGACTTGCTTTTTAACTGGGCCCCACCACTCCCTTGTTTTTTCCTTTTGATGCTAGTAGTTTGAACTAGGTACTTCTTGCTCATGTGGCTTGCTTGCACAGTTGGTGTTTTACCACTTGAGCCATGCCCCCAGCCCAACTTTTTTATGGTTGGTTTGGAGACTGAATCTGTTGAATCTTTCTGCCCAAGTGGCTTTGAAACCTAATCTTCTAGATCTCAGCTTCCTGAGCAGGTAGAGTTACAGGTGTGAAGTCTTTCTGCTCAGCCTTAGGCCCCACCATTAACGTTTACAGAGCCTCCCAAAACAGCACCACCATTTGGAAATCAGATTTTCAATGTATGAAACTCTGGTGGGACGTTTCAATTTTTTGCGGTCATGATACTATCTTGGTTGTCGTTCTGTGCTAATCAACACAGCCCAAGGCTGGGGAAATGCTCGGATGCCTGGTGTGTGAGCAGCAGGCAAGCACAGAATGTGGGAGAGCCAGACGACAAACACGAGTGCACATGAATCTGGATGGGGCTGCACTTAGCAGGCGTGCATGCTTTAGCTTTGGCCAATCTCTTCTCCCTGCACACACACTGAGCTCAGAGGGAAATCAGAAAGATGGTTTCAGCTCCGACCCTCTAGCTCCATGACCCTCCACAAACACCTATGACCTTGTGCTTCTACTTTATTGCGCTTCTCAGAAAAGCGAGCAAGATGATGACTCGGTGGAAAATGGATTTGGGAATTGGGGGCAAATGGAAGAGGATAAACACATGGCATCTGTAAGTAATGCCCTTAAATGAATGCCTGAAATGTGGCTTTGTCTAATGTGGTTTTCTTTTATGTTAGTAGTTTTCTGGTTTATTGCCCATGGAAGAGAGCGAAACACACACACACACACACACACACACACACACACACACACACACTTCCCCTCATCACTCCTTCCTCTTTGCAAAACACCTATCTTGTTCCTCCTTCACAATATTTACTCTTTAATTAAAATGACTGAAGGCAAGGAAATCACAGCATTCACTCATCTCCTGGTACAGGTAGTTGCTATAGTGATATCTTAATTAAACAAGATATATGAAATAACACCCTTAAACTCTAGGACTTTTCCCAAACGAGCATGCTCTTTGCCATCTGCTGGGGATATCAGAAGCACTAACTGCCTTTCTCAAATTAGCTTCAGAAAAGTCTGACAGTTTTAACAGAAGGAAAGCAGAGTCAAAGGTAAAACCAGAAAATCCATAGGTGAATGTTGCTACTCTGGTGTCTCTCTGACTTTGCAAAGACATTGGACCCTTTGAATGGCATCAACAAATACTCCTTGCAAGATGTATGGTGTGTGTGTGTGTGTATGTGTGTGTGTGTGTGTGTGTGTGTCCCTAGGCACTATCCCTGAACTTTTGTGCTCAGAGCTAGTGCTCAACCACTTGAGTCATGGCTCCAGTAATGACTTTTGGATAGACAAAAGACTCATGGACTTTGAACTGCAATCCTCAGATCTTATCCTCTTGAGTAGCTAGGATTATAGGCATAAGCCACGAGTACTTGGCTCAGACTTCCACATTTTTAAATAACCTAATTTCCATGAACCACCTTTAGCAGAACCAAAAAAAAAATTGCATAGACAATGCTGAAAAAGTGAGCAATGTATGATAAAAGGCAAACTTCAAGGGGGTAAATTTCTTGGTTATTGAACAATCTTTATTTACCACAGTTAGAATCAAAGATACAGCATTTTTCTTTTTCTTTTCTTCTTAGATAACAATTGTTTGCTTAACCAATAGCCACTAATGTACATATTTGGGGCATGAATGTTCTTTATTGCAGTTCTATAAATGTCTTGGGAATTCCATGAGGATGTTTTTTCTCCTCAGGCATGGAGAAGTTGAGTTCAGCCCGTCACAGCTTTTCCTTCACACACAGGAAGGGAGAAGAAAAGGGACCTACAGGCCCCATGTGGCCCAGGCATTTGCTGCCTCCTTTTCAGCCCAGTCCCGGAAGGCAGCTTCCATCTTTGGATGCCTGGAGGGTTGTCTGTCAGGCTGCTTGAAGTGAACAATGTGCCCATAGCCTGGGCCCCATTTGAACCCTGGATGGAGCCAGCTTCTATGGCTGTGCCTCTGCCCTCAAGAAGCCCACATAAAGGTGACCTGGAGTTCTGATGGGTGTTGTCATCCTGTTGTCATTACAGTGTAAACACACAACGTTATAGGAGAGAAGAGGGATAAGGAAGTTGAGTTTCCTTCATTTGTGCACATTTTTCCTATCATGCTGCTCATTTCGTGTGTGTGTGTGTGTGTGTGTGTGTGTGTGTGTGTGGCATGTGACACATGAGCTAGATAGACAGAGAGAGAAAGAGAGAGAGAGAGAGAGAGGAAGAGGGAGAGGGAGGGAGAAGGAGAGAAATGGTACTGAGGCTTGAACTTAGTATTGGTATCTGATGCTGTCCTTTAACTGTTTTGCTCAGGGCTGGCACTCTTCTGAGTTGAGTCATGCCTCCACTACTTCTGGCTCTTTGATGGTTAGCTGAGATGAAAGTCTCTTGGATTTGTCTGTCCAGGCTGAGTTTGAACATCAAACCTCAGATCTCAGCCTCCTGAGTAGGTAGGATTACAGGCCTGAGACCCCAGCACCTGACAGCTTTGTTACTTCCTATATGATACTTAGCTTTTTGTTTTTTCAACTGAAAATTATTATTTTATTTATTTTTTTGCCAGTCCTGGGCTTGAGCTCAGGGCCTGAGCACTGTCCTTGGACTTTCTCAAGGCTAGAGCTCTACCACTTGAGCCTCAGCACCGCTTCCACCTTTTTTCTACGTATGTGGTACGGAGGAATCGAACCCGGGTCTTGGTGCATGCTGGGCAAGCACTCTACCACTAGGCCAAACTCCTGGCCCCTCAACTGAAAATTATTAACTACCGTTCATTTTGAACTGTACTCAGCTCCTCTCTCCTTTCTTCCTTACTGTAATGTTGGGGGAGTCTGTCCCAGCCCACGGGTACTATCCACTGAGAGTTCTGGCTGGCTGTGAATTGGCTATTGATAATGCAGAGCTGGGACTCCCTCCTCTGAGCCTGAGTGTGTTTTGCTCTTCATTCACTTTTACCCAGGTGGAGACTGCGTGATCTTCCTAATAGACCATAAAACCTCATTTCCTGATTTGCTGCTTCCTCCTCTCGGAAATCGATCTAATCCTGGGGAGAGCTGGGAGCTTTCCCTGAGTGAGCGGCTCCGTTACAGGCCAGCAGAGTCCTGGCATCCCTTCCCTGGTCAGCACTGGGCAGGAGGATACCTCCCCTCTGGTCCTGACCTTGCTGTTTTTCGAGGCAGACTTGGTCAGTCTTGCACACACTGTCATGGCGTCTCACAGGTCACCCCTCCCAGCTGAGACTGACCATTACTTACTTACGAGATCCCTCCAGGCAATGTTTACAATCGTTACAGAAATAAAAAAGGCAGAGAGGAATCTTCTTAAAATTTCTCTCTCATCTCTGGCTAGTGACATTTCCCACAAGGCTTTGTATGATTGTGGCCTGCTAACCTGTCTGTCTCCCTCTTTCTGCCTCTGTCCATTCAATGGCCCAGTCCCCTGAAGCCTTCCTTTTTGTACCCCTAGTTCTCTCGCCCTTGCCTCTTGCCCGGGTCTGCCTGTTCACCTACAGGCACTGACCTCAGTGTAACTGATTAGGACTCTTGTGCAGAATGATTACAGTGCTCTGGCTAGCCACTACAGGAGAAAACTCCACTCCCTCATCTTCTGTGGGGACATCTTTAACCACTGTAGCGTGGTCCTTGTGTCTCAGTGGTGGGGTGTCTGGAGATGGTGGGACCTTTATGAGGTGAGGCCTATTGGGAAGACTTCAGGTCACTGGGGGCCCCCCGCTCGCTCTTCTTTCTCCTCATTCCATGGTCGTGAGGTGCATGGTTTACTATGCTAATGGCTTTCGGCTGGAATGGGCTGACCCACTACAGGCCCTAAAGCAAGGGCCCAAACTGTGAGTTTGGTGGGCCTCTCCCTGGATGGGTTCATTGTCTCCAGCATGGGTTACAGTAAACCAAAGCTAACCAACCCAGGAGCTTCCCCCTTGCTCTGGTAGTTCTACCAAGTATGCCCCCCTGGACGAAGGGGCTCGGCTCCTAGCTGGGCTAGGACTAGCCCTAGATGTACTCAGATCAAAGGCAGGTGAGAGCCACGGGCAGGAGCAGCTGTCAGAAGGCATGTGTCCCAGACCGTCAGACTTGTGCTCATCCGACCTCCAGCACAAACACTGTTGCTTTGTGATGAGGCAAGCAGAAGTGAAAGAGAAAAGTAAGTGTGTGTGTGTGGGGGGGGGTGTCCTGGGGTCCCAGGAGGTGAACCAGGGAGGACAACCTGGGGTCCTGGGAGGAGGGCCTGGGGTCCTTGGGCTTCAGAACTTGGCTTCTCTTAGCTTTAGGGCCCAGAAAAATGACCCCAGATGGGCAGGAAGTAGGGCTTAGTGGTAGAATGCCTGCCCAGTAAGCCAGAAGCCCTGAGGTCAAACACAGTCCTGCCTCCAAAGAGAAAAACGCAAGAAGCACAGCTTCTCTTTCTCAAAATGCTGTGTGAAGACCCAGGTGTCTTTCTAGGCGCAGGCCCAGGCAGGCTGGAGAGAGTGAACAGGGATTGAAAGGTTCCTGAGACGAGGCCTCAGGGCCTCAGGTCGCTGCCCTTAAGGACCAGCTTCAGACCTCTAGGGCCACTATGGTTACCAGGACACCCCTGAGACTCGAGGCATCCACCCCACAGAATGGGCACCAAACACGGAGTGTGAAGAGGAATAGGACAGATGACACAGCAAGAGAAAGTGACAGGGGGATTGCTAAGCACCACAAGTCACTGAGAAGGTCACACACGATTTCACAGGGAAGGAAGGGGATCTAAGAAGGTGGCTTTCGTTCCTGCCCAGCTGGAGCTGCCCTGAGCAGGCATGGACCTAAGAACTACACCTTGCACCTGCTGTGCCAAGTGGTGGATCAGGTCAGGGTTGGTCCTGATGCTGGTTTGAATCACGGTGTAAGTGGAAACTGTCACCAGAGCACTGTCACTTTTAGAGGCATAGCCATCTTTTCCTATATACTGGCCTCTGAGGTCAACATGGGGGAAATGCCAAATCATTCTGCCATTTGCATCATCTGCCCTTTGATCCACTATATTATCTTCTTAGAGAGATGCTACCCTGCCTTGAACTCTTTCTTCTTAACCTTTTACAAAACACAAATGTTTTCAAGGGAAGTTTTCAAGTGGATGGGAAAGAAACTTGACTTTCCATGGCACCCTGAGGTCCTGAGGTTTTTCCTGGGGCTAAGTGACAGCTGTCAGAAACAATCCACTGTTCATCCTAAAATCCACCTGTGAATAGTTAAATGTGTTATTCTAGTCATTTACTAGGGTCTGGGAGGGATAAGCACAGATGAATTGGCTGGATTTTGGGGGGCAGGACTGTTCTTCCACTTAACCTGTTCTTTAGTCCTGGAAAGCACAGCACAGAGCCCACAGTACACAGATGGGAAATTCAGACCAGAATTCTTAAAAGGAAATCCTTTCCAACCAACTATACAGAATTCGGTTTTGAGGCAATTAGAGACATTTGAATAAGAAATAGACATTAAATTAAAGTAAAAAATGATTGTTTGTTATGCAGGGCACAAATAGCATTGATAGTAAGAAAAGGCCCATTGGTTAAAGAGAAATACATACCAAAAAGGCTACGACTGAAACGAGCTGATATGTAGAATTACCTTTAACATATCCCAGAATAAAAGAGATCAATGCAGAAAGGTAAGGTAGAAGAAGGACGAAAGGAAGGAAAGTGGATGAATAAGTTATAGGAATTTCTTGATAACATTTGCATATTGGTAGTAGATGTTTGGGGTTATTGTAGTTTTATGATGTTTGGTAATTTAATCATTAAAGCCAGCAAGCCTTCAACACCCTCAAACTCAAAAAGGAGAAAAGAAAATCTAAATTTTAAGAGCAAGGGTTGCAAGGAACTGGGACTAGGGTAACATGCGAAGCATAAAAGACTATTGTTAGACCAGCTACAAGAACAGTCTTCACCCTGGGATAAATTTGTTTCATGAAACAAAGGCAAATCTTCTGAAAGAGTGGTTTTATATTCTAAAAGAAAAAAATTTTAAAGGTATGTCATCTTTTAAACAAAAATAGGCTAGTGGAAGAGTGAGGCATATGAAATATAAAGTATATAAAGCAAACCCAATACCATCTTAGAAAAAAATTTCCAAGAAAAATGGTACTTCAGTAACGTAAGCTAGCAACATAGAAAGCAAAAGTAAAGAAAAAATACTCAATAACTTGAAACAAGCAAGGTGTGAATAAAGATAATACTTTTTTCCCTTGGGGTTGGGACTGTGATATAGTGGTAGAGTGCTTGCCCAGCATGCCCTGAGTTTAATGTCTAATTATCATATAATCAAAAAAAACCTGGAAATGACACTGTGGCTCAAGCGGTAGAGTGCCAGCCTTGAGCAAAACAACTTCAGGGACAGTGCCCAGGCCTGGAGTTCAAGCCACAGGACTGGCTCCTTATCTGAACTGATACTGTCCAATGCTGCTATCCTAGTATAAGAAATCAGCATTCCAGTTTGAAATCTACAAATTGGCATTTTGGAAGAGCTGTTTAGATTATCTGCTAGCGTTTTGTGTGTGTGTGCCTGTGATTTTGCAATTCTACTTCCAGGAACATGTCCAGCTGAAGGGCTCCCATACCTGCCACATAAGCATACAGACATGTGCCATGAGAGTGCCTAAGGGTGGAAAACGAATCGTCACGTTGGTGTCTACCCAGAGGGGAATGTCTGGCCCAGTCATGCACATGATGTCTACACGTTGAGGAAGGAGAATGCCATAATGTACGTTGGGACTTTTGCTTTGAAGCTGTCCACCTTGTTTGGATGATAGCTGAAAGCCTTAAGAAATCTCCTTGCTGGGTCATTTGACCAAAGACAATGTAACATTGTGAAAAGAAAGCCATGGGCATGGAAAGGGGCCTAGAAGTACAGTCATACCTTTGAGGTCTCAATTAGTAGTGGAAGATGCCACATGAGCCCACGCTAGGGCTCACACCTGTAACCCTAACTACATGGGAGGCTGAGGTCAAGGCCAGACTCAACAGAAAAGCTGTGAGGTTCCATCTGCAAGGAGGGAAGCTCAATGTCCCGGACTTCACCCTGAGGTCTCAGTGACACCTGGAAGTCTAAAGCAGGTTGACTGTGGCTCAGCGAGTGCCCAGGCAGGAAGCTAGACAGCTTACATTGAACCAAATAACAAAAAGAAAGTATGCTCGGATGCAAAGAACTAAAACACAGTGATAAGATAGAAAAGAGTGGCCTTTACTATAATAATCGTAAGGAAAACTTTTAGTCTGAAAATGGTGAATCAGACAAAGATTTGAGAATGACCAAGTTGTAGCTGAAAAGAATTGTAGAATAAGTAAACAAAACAAAACAAATGGTCTAATATAAAATCACACACACACACACACACACACACACACACACACACACACACACGCCCCCCACAAACTTGACCAGGCACCTCACAGAGGAGGAAATACAAATGTCCCTTACGCATAAAATAGATGTTTGACTTCATTTCCCACTGGAGAAGCAGGCGTGAAAGCCACATGTGTCATGACAGCAGAACTGAGCTTTTCTTTCTTGTCTT
Organism: Megascapheus bottae; assembly: GCF_031878675.1. Classification (NCBI taxonomy): domain Eukaryota; kingdom Metazoa; phylum Chordata; class Mammalia; order Rodentia; family Geomyidae; genus Megascapheus; species Megascapheus bottae. The sequence goes on along the minus strand of NC_143529.1, from coordinate 36,359,658 downwards.
TAATTTCTGTTCTCCAGGCATGGGGCAGAAAAGCAGGAAAGAACTGCCATGTCCTTACACACTCAGCTTCTGTGTTTCACATTTGTTTTGAATCACTAAATAATTGTAGAATAAAAATAATTACTCATGGTATCTTCAAGATTTTTTTTTGAATACACCCTTCCAAAATTCTCAATCTGTGCTTCCTTCTTGAACAGTTGGTTAATTTCTTCAGGACCCTAGCTTGCCATTACATGTGGTGGTATGGTCTGTTGGCAAATGATTCATGGCTAGTTGTGCAGGAAAAGAAATATGTGCATCTGAAGGTAACTTCATTATAAATTTACATATATAAAGGAGATAGGGCAAATACAAGTAACAGTCAATGAAATAATATGCATTATTACGAATCTCCCAGTGAATTCATTCCCACAGAGTGATGTTTCTTGACCTTTCCCCTAGACCTTTATATCTTTTCATCTATGCCAAAGCTTTCTATCTTACTCACACCCAAGTACAGCCCTGAGGTGAATGTTGGTGGCCATTTTCTGTTATGCTACCGAGTAAACCTGTGAAGACGAACGTTCGAGCCTCACTAGTTAGGAGATGGTGGCTTTGCTGCACTATGACACTGTCAAACCCTGGCAGAATGTATCCTCAGGACCTGGTGCTATTCCCACCCAAAGGCTGTTCACTCGGGGACATTCCCTGTTTAGTTAACACACCCAGCATTCCCTCCATCACTTCCTTAAGTTTAAACCATCAACAACGGACCAAACGATCAATGAATTGGTGACTTGTGGCATCTTCCAATGTCTATGCTGTAAAGACTCCCTGTGGCTGCTCTGGTGTGGTGTCTCCACCACCAACACACAGGAAGACAACCCACGGGGCGCCGAGACGAATAAGACAATGGGTAGATGGTACATTTTGACTATTTGCTACCTTTGCCTTTAACAATTCTTTTGTGTTGGCATGTTTTTGGTGGTGGTTTTGGGGTTTGAATCAAGGCCCTTGCTAAGCAAACATTCCAGTACTTGAAATGCAGCCCTTCCGCTTTTGCTTTTAGTTTTGTTCTGTAGAATGGGTCTTTCATTGGTTAGGTAGAATGCTTTTGTTCAGACTGGCCTCTGACTGTGCTTCTCATACCTTTGCCTTTCACGTAGCCGAGATTTTCAGGCATGTGGCACCACACTCAGCTCATCTCATTTGCTTGGTAAATGATGTTTGTGTTTAACACTCAACTTGCAAATCTCTGAATATCTAACAAGTGGCCCTTTTAAACCACTGAAAGCTAGCACAGACATTTGACTATAAGAGTCCCAAGAGCAAAGAAAAGCCATCAGCAATGTCCTGAGTGATGTCACGTCCTTATGTGATCCACAAGCCACAGGCATAAGGATGTGTGTTGAAGGGACTGAGGATAATGCAAGAAGAAGGGGCCATTTTGTCCCTTCTCATTGAGGACCCTGGGGAGAAGAACTAGACCAAAACATTCAAAATGCCCTGACACCGGCCAGTTACACCAGGTAGTTAGAACTCCTGTCCATACCTTTGAGGCCATGTCCACATCTTTGAGGCCATGTCCTCAGAGATTCCTGGGTTTGTACCTGAGAGATGTCTAAAGAAATGACCCCACTGGGAGATGTTCGTGCTGCACACTGAACAATAACTCTTGTCAGACACACAGGGAGATGTGAGGAGCAGAGGAGGAGGATGCTGAGAGGGTACCAGGGCAGCAGAGAGAGCCACTGGGCCACCACCCGAAGGGGAATTGTCCCCGAGTTGTGCAGCCAGAAATGTGAGCAGCAGCCAAGACAAGGTCAGCCGTCACTCTCAGTGACCACCGTGCGACAGTGGTCACTGCACGTGGAATCCTGGGATCTTCCCATTTATATCCTCTGAGACTCAGACACAGTGTTGGAGGGTGAGCAGGGAGAAAGGGGGCAGAATGAAGACTCTGAGACTCCGAGGAGGGCAAGCTATCCAAACAGACTCTGTAGATCGCCGGGTGGGGCATTTATCAGCGTGGTCAAGAGTGAGCTTTCCTCCGTTGCTCCTTCTCAGAAGTACCACGTTTGTAAAAAAGCATGTTTCCCTCATTTCTTTAGCCTACAAATGTCGATTTACAATCCCAGGATAGAGTCTTCACTGGACATCTGGAAATTCTGTACAAAAACAAGCCACGTTCGGGTCACAATTGCTTCTGGATCACAAGCGAATCATTCTGGAAGAGTTTCTAGCAACAACCAGGCTAAGTGAGAGAACATAAGCGAACTGAAAAGCTAGGTGTCCCCAGACCTTGAGAGGTGCCTAGCGCTGGTGGCTCCAGACAAACCAACTGAGGGGACTGAGCAGGGGTGGCAGGCCAAAAAAGGACCCTCCTGCTGACATTCCCCTGGGCTACTGAAGACTCATGGAACAGCACACACCCACTTTCCTGCAGACAGACCAAGATGGCAGCCAAGACTTGCCAACATTTATCACTCCCCGTTGTTGGCTCTAAGTGGAACTGTTCAAGAAGTCTTGGTCAAATACTCTTCTAGGAATCCAAGCTGTATGGCTTTGTTTGTTTGTTTGTTTTTTATGTGAGTGTGTGTGTGTGCATTTTACTAAAGTCAAGGCATCACACACTTGCTTAGCTTTTCTACTCAGTTCACACAGAACCAAAGAGACCGTTTTCCAGCTAGGCTCATCCATTGTTTTGCTTTGAGAAGTTTTCAGAAGATGCTTTCTCACACTTGGGGATGTGATGAGTTAATTTGTTGATGCTGGGCCGTCGTGGGAGGTGGCGCTGACTTTCTCAGAACCACATGTGGAGCAGAGCATTGCCATATTAGGGATTTGGGCCTGGGCTTTCTCCCCAGCCTGGTGGGCTGGATCCCACGGCCGTGTCGCTGGGTCCGTGGGCCTATTTCCAATCCATCCTGGCTCTTTAGGGGTGGGGGCTCGCTGCTGCAGGAACCCTGTGCTCCAGAACCAGGCCATGGAGGGCCTTCTGGGATTTGCTTCCCATGGACCATGGTTCCGTGTGAGCTGGGGCTTCCCTTCCTCCAGCATTCCCAGGAATGTGGTGGGCATTGTGAGAACAGCAATGTGGAAGGATGCCCTGGAGAGCCTGGGAGCGGAGGCTGGGTTTCTGAGGTTGTGTTAGGGAGGAGGCACCCCAGCCCGCCCAGTGTGGCCTCCAGCCATGCCCTGGGAAGCTCTCCCCTTCCCGCTGCACCTGGCACAGGCAGTTGGTTCAGGCGCTTCTCCTTGCTGAGCCCATCAGATGCCGTGTGTTTGACCCTGGTTTTTACCTTTCTGCTTGGTATCCCCCTGGGTGGGCCCGCTCTGGAGAGACCCCAGTGAGGGGTCTCAGGCCGGATCTACTGCCAGTCCCACTTGCAGTGTAACCATACAGCATCCTGAAGCCCATCATATCCTGGAAGTCCAAGTGACTCTGCTCATGTTCATGACAAAACAAACCAGAACAGAACGTGGAAACGGTCTTATTCTTTTGTTCCTTTTGAGCAGAACCAAAATGTGTCCTCTAGGGGCTTTGTTATGCGAGTGAGCTGAAGGTCCCCTGTAGAAGGTGGGGGGTGGAATTCCAGCTCCTGTGGGCAGACAGGTAGATGTGGACAGGAATGAGAAAAATGCCTTGGGTGACAGGATGCAAGGTCCTTTCGTCAGGAGACTGCAAATAAATCACTGTTTCTCTAATAAATCACTCTTAATTGTCTTCTTACACCGTGTAACTCTTTTGGCCACCTAGAGCAGTATCCTCATCTTAGACATTGCACCCGGAACCCAGACATGGCCCAAACACCTCCACCCCCTCTTACCATATCTTTGAAGACATTTGTCTGAGGGAGGCTGATGTCACACTGCAGAGTGGAAATACATTTCCTGTTAGATCCCATCAAACCAGTTGCACATCTTGGTGGTCCATGGCAGGAATTTATCAAGGAGATAAAATGTCTGGGTTGATGTTCTCCCTACAAGCTGGTCCACAGCTGTGTGGGCTGTCCTCTGAGAAGTCTTCAGTGACACGTGACGTGCATTCACAGGGGCTCTACCACATGCCCACCAGAATGGCAAATGTGGAAAGCAAGGAAGTCCCAGCTTGGCGAGGATTTGAGATTCTCCCCTTCTCAGACATGGCCTTTTGCAAATGAAGTGTATATAAACTTGTCATATCTTTTCACCCAACCCATTTCACTTCTGAGCAGACCCCTCAACAGAACTATATTTGAAAGTCCACAATGCTCACTACAGCAGTCCCCACAAAAGTAAAAACCTAAACCTGAGCCAGCAAGTCCACCCACAAAAGAAAAGATAAACACAGTGGAGTCTCACATCGCAATGGAACTAGAGAAACGGAACCTGCCCACCCCAGCGAGGTCATAGAAAGCTTGCAGATATAACACAAAGACATACACCAAGGGATACTGTTCATGTGAAGTTCAAAGCAGACAAGCTAAGCTCTGAGGTTGGAAGTCTGAGTGATGGGAGGAGGAAGGCTGGGGGCTGAGTGCTGGGCTGGCTGGTGACCGAAGTGTTGACTTGTTGATTACACAGGCATGCCACTTTCTTTAAGGAAATTAATGCATGGATCTACTTATTATTTGCATTTCTTCCTGCACATGTGCGATACTTAATAAAACTTCACTGAATCTAGGAAACAACCACATCCTCCTGTCAAGAAGGTTTCTGTATCCAACCATGCCGTAAGGAAAGCTGACCACTGCAAGGAAATCAAAGACTCCATTAAGAGACTGAGTAGTGGACAACCGGGAGACACAGGACCTCCAAACAAATTAGAGAAAACTATTTTTTCTCCTTGTTTTTCCATTACTGTTTTGTTTAGTCTTAGATAAACAGTCTATGGTGATTCTAGGTCTCTTTTCTTAATCGTGTTCCTGCTTAATTCTGGTTATATTTTTGATTGCTCAATTTTCCATCTATTTTTCTTAGTATTTTTAGAATTTTTATTACCATTTATCTCTGTACTAATAATAGTAATTATTATTATTGATTTTAGGTCTCTTCCTTCGGTTCATTTCCTTTTCTTTAGACCTCTATTCTTATTTGCTCCTCCCTGTTTTTCATTATATCTCGTAATACTTCTTTTAATTTCCCTCCAATTGCTTTCCTTTATTTATGGTCCTGCTCTCCTTTGTTTTCTTTGAGCTGTCCATCCTGAGTTAGACTGTATTTGTTTCCTTTTAACTATGTCTCATCCTTTCAGTTCAGATTGTTTGGTTGCTAACAACAGATTTGCTCACTGGCTACAACTATATACAAACTTTCCTGAACCTCAGTACCTCCCCCCAAAAAGACAAGAAGAGTTAGGAGAATACCTATCTATTATTTTAAACCTCTAAAGTCTATGCAGTTACAGGGCTCTCAGTTAGTTTTAGACTGAAAATTGTGTTCTATTGTGATACTGGACTTGCTTTTGTTTCAAAATGGGACAAACAAACCAGAGGAACAAGAAATATGGCAATCATCCAAGAAGAAAAAAGAAAAAGAAAAATGGCAAGTCAGGGAACCTTAACTCCCACTCAAAATAACCAGGCAATAAAACAATCAATAAAAGATCTCCAGGATAGTCCTCAGAATGCTTTAAAAACACTACAGATAAATCTGCTGACCGAAAAACTTGAAGGCCTGTACTAGACTATGTATGAACATGATGAAACTAACCAAATATTTTTAGAGAAATTCATGGAATCCACAAACAAAAAGCCAAGCAAATTCCAAGAGATGGAAAGGGAGTCCAGTGGAAAAATAGTCACTAATCTGAAGGATATGAGAGAAGACACTGAAAATCAGATCAAGAAGGTAAAGAAGTCCATACAAGACCTAAAACAAAGCTTCAGTAAAGAGACTGAAGCCATCAAAAATGATCATTAGATGACAGAAGACAGAGTCTTTGGGATTGAAGATAGTCTAGATATTACAGAGAAAGAATAGACAGTTATTCAGAACAAACCCAAGAATAAGAAATGTCCTTGCAGGAGCTTCAATCAGAAGACCTCATTTAAGATGTTGAAAAAGGTTAAGAGAAGGAAGCTAAAGGGATAGGAAACATAGTTAGCAGAATTCTAGCAGAAAACTTCTTGACTATGCAAAATGATAGGCCCATCCAGACACAAGAAGCTTTCAGAACCCCAAACAGACCAGACCAGAACAGGATCTCTCACCCAAGGTCAATAGAGGCCAAGGAAAGGAACCTTAATGCTGTCAGGGAGAAAAGATTAGTTACTTATAAAGGAAAACCAATCAGAATAACTACAGATTTCTCAGCAGAGCACATGACAGCAAGGAGAATCTAGCATGAGGTGTGTCACACCTTAAAGACAAACAACTACCAATCACAAATAGTGTCACCAGCTAAGCTATCCAAAACTGAAGGGCAAATAAAAACCTTACATGACAAGAAAAAAATCACAAATAAAAGGAAAGATCAGGTGGATGAAGTCTCACACTTGTACTTCTAGATACTCAGGAGGCTGAGATCTGAGGACCTTAGGGAGAAGCCACCCCAGGGGGGAAAGTCTGTGAGACACTTATCTCCAAGTAACTGCCAAAGGCTCAAAGTGAAGCTGGGGCTCAAGTGGTAGAGCGCCAGCCTTCAGTGGAAAAGCTAACAGACAGGGCCCGGGTTCTGAGTTCAAGCCTCACACCTGACTCCGGGGGTGTGGGGTTGCTCTGATGAACAAGGCTGGTCCCAGAATGCAAAGGCCTTCCAGATGCCTTCCAGTCTGCACTGTGGTTGAAACTTCCTTTCCTTCTTCTGACCTGGGATCCCTGAACATTCTGCAGGGAACTCCTTTTGGGACGAGTGTTGTATTGACATCCCCTCTTAGAAGACACACAGACTCATCAAGTTGGGACAGAACAACGGACTTACCGACATTGAGGAAAAATGTCCAACCTTCTACTCACAGGTCCAGCTCAGGTAACAAGGAAGCAAGGCTCACTGGTTTTCCTCCCATGTCCACTGCTCCAGGCTCATCTTTCCCAAGTTGCTAACTATGCCTGGATATTGTTGAGTATAGCACAAGATGATTCAGATGGTGTTAAAAAAAAAAAGGACATTGTAGCTTAAAAATGATGGTATTTCAACCCTGGAATTTCGCATTGAGGGAACTCTCCTAAGCAATACAAAGACTTATGAATTGGCTCTAAATATATCCAACCTTCTTTTGTTAGTCATGAAGAAAATAAGCAGTAGTTTGACTTCATGTTAGCAATGAGGTAGAAACAGGTTCTATTATAATGCTAAATGCGCTGCTCCTCAATGCCCCAGCCTTTCCAGAAAGGATGTGCCCTCCGACTCAAGGGCACACCAGCCGACAGTCTCAGCCCAGCAGCTCCAGAGCCAGCCCTAGCTTTTGGACTGAGCCAGGCCGGTTCCAGGTACAGGTACCCCAGCCTGTCTATCTCCCCCATGTCTTTACCAGATCTGCATTTTACTCCTTGAATCCCCCCCATGCCATGTGCTCCCCTTCCTTTCACAGAGGACAGCTCAGTCTCACCTTTCCTCCTCAGCCCTGCTTCCTCTCTCTCTTGCCGTTCATAGGTATCATCCCCCAATCGTATTTGACACCCCATGACTGGGAACAGAGCTCTTGACTGAGACCTCCTTCCCATGCCCACTTCCTGGGCTGGCCAAGGCTCCTTCCCACCATACCTCTCTCCCTTGCCACTTCCTCTAAGCTCACATGTCCTCCACTAACTCTCCAGGACCTCCAATCCTGCCATAGCCGTGGCTTCCCAGAAGACCAGGACCGACCTACCATCCTTGCAAGGATTTGCTCTAGCACCTTCCTCCCAGTGGGATGTTCTGATTTTGGAGAGAGGACCTTCGCGGCTGGAGGGACAGCCGTGATTCTTCTCAGGGAAGTCCTAAGACTTCCATGCTGGGCTCCGAGCATCCAGAGCGGACAAGGCTGCTCTTGACACTGCACGCACGAACGTGAGCTTTACTTGCTCTGAGTTAGTGAGACTCTCTATGTCACCGGTTGGAGAGGCCCCCAGCAAAGCAGGACTTTCCCGTTTGTGTTGGGGATAAGACCCGTGAAGCATGGGCCTGGATCGTAATCAAAACTGGCCTTGACTGGGGAGCGCCTGGCTCCTGTGTGCGCTTCTTCTTTCCTCCCGCTCTCCTTCCCATGTGTGCAGATTCCTAGGGACTCCGGAAACAGTGGAAGGAGAAAAAAGGTGCCAGTGAGAAATAGCCAGCCAGCCACCCAGGTCTAGAGGCGATATATGTCATCCGGCCTTCCCCTCACCACTGCTTTGAGTAGGCGTCTGCAGAGGGAACAAATCTAGACAAACTGCAGTGGGTCCACTCATCAGTGAGTGCAAGGAGCAGCTCCCGCCTGACAGCCTGGATCTGGGCCGAGCAAAGTGCTCCGAGCTGCTCTGACAAGAGGGTCAGGCGGAACACAGCTGTGTCACATCCACGGGATGCAAGCCCACAAGAAGTCAGGCCCCCATCTACCCAGCGCGCCCTCGGGCTGCGTGTCCTTCTACACAGAATGCTCATTGGTTGATGCTCATCAAACCCGGGAAGGGGGGGGGGAGTGGGACAATCAGGCCCAGAGGGGCCATAAAGGCATCAGAAAGAGCACTTCACGGGGTGTGGTGGGGTCTGGGGGGTAGAGTAGGGCTGTGCCACCCACACAGCAGAGGGAACTGGGAGTCCTTCCATCCTCTTCTTGTCCCTTTAAAGGGACAAGCTGGGAGCATTGGCATTCTTGTGGGCTGACAGGGCTCTGGAAATAACAGTACTTACTTTGTTATTTTTATCAATAGCTCTCTCTCTCTCTGTCTCTTTCTCTCTATTGCTCTGTGTCTGTCTGTCTGTCTGTCTATCTGCCAGTACTGGGGCTTGAACTCAGGGCCTAGTATTCTGCTCAAGGTGGTGCTCCACCACTTAAGCCACGACTCCATTTCTGGGGTTTTTTTTGGCTGATTAATTGGAGGTAAGAGTCTCATGGACTTTTCTTCCTGGCCTGATTTTGAACCCTAGTCCCCAGATCTCAGCCTCTTGAATGTCTGGGATTGTAAGTGTGGGCCGCGGGCACCCAACTAAGTGCTTTATTTAGATATAATTTATAGATTCTACAACTCACCCATGGAAACCTCGGGAGTTAATGGTTTGTATGTATTACTCCACTAGCTGTAATGTGCATGCACACACGTGTATACACGGGTGTCTGAGGCTGATTCTGAGTAGTCAGGAAAGAGGACATTTATGTACTCCATAGGAAAAAGGAAATGAGACACATGGCAGCGATCTCACAAACAACCAGCCAAAAAGGGGGAGGTGGCTGGAAGCATGGCTTACTCTGTCACAAGAAGGAGGCCCTGAATTCTATCCCCATGACTGACCAAACAAAGGCTCAGGGGTGAACAAAGGGTGTGAGGAAAAGTGAGATGGATGAGTGGAGTATGGGGTATTTTGGGGGGCAATGAGACTATTCCGTATGGCAGGGGGATGGTGGGTAGCTGTGGTTACACCTTCAGCATAAGCCACACGACGTGCAGCACCGAGTCTGAATCCTCATGGGCCTCGGTGAGGAGTAATGAAGCGATGTTGATGTCAGTGGTCACAAATCTCAGGCAGCAACACGCGAGGTGAAGGGTGGAGGAAACAGTGCTCTGGGTGACGGGAAGGCGGGCACAGAACTCTTCACGTTCGGCTGAGTTTTCCTTATAAACTCATAATGGTTCTAAAAACAAGGCCTATCAGTGTAAAAACTTCTTTAAGTCTTTATCGTGGGAAAAAATACCAGAGGAGGTCCTACTGTGCGTTCCGTTTGGTGTGTTTGGTTTTTGTTTACCTGAACTGCAGTGGCAGGGTGGCAAGAGGAGCCTGGCGGACTCCACGGCTCAGGATTCTTGGGTAAATGAGGGAAAGGGTGGGAAGAGTCAGGATGGAGAGAATGGTGAATGAGATGACATTGATCAAGATACATTGTGTTCATAAACTGCTTTGTTAAATGGCAACTTGTTTGGACACTACTTAAAGATGAATTTATTTTAAAAGGGTAAGTTTCCATGTACCTTCCTACATCCCATGCCGTGTTCTATGTGGATGATACGCAAGGCACACACGGCGATACGGTTGATCAGGACTGCACTCGGCAGTCAGCTTGCTCAGAGCTGGTATAAAGCCTTCTCTTAGACCCAGAGCCTTGCAATGTCCTGGTACACTCCTGGCTTTACTTGGGCCAAAGCTGTTTTCACAGCCACAAGGAGATACCCAATGACCCATCAACTCTCAGCCTCTCTCAATCCCGAGCAAAGAACAAATAGCCGTGTCAGAAGACCCTGCCTCCGCGTGCAGGCTTAGCCCACGCCACTTCCTGATGAGGATAAAGACTTGTTCCAATTCCAGTGTAGCAGCTCTTCCTTTTGACTTGCCAAGCTCCCCTGATGCCACGGAAAGAGGTGTCCTTGTGGCCAAGGAGTCTCTGTTGCCCGGGAGTCATTTGCCTCGGAGGAAAGAACATTTCACACTCATGTGGAAAGGCCCTGTCTCTGCCCCAGGACAGCCAGGTCCAGGGCTAGCCTCTGCACCGTCAAGTCAGCCATGCTTTGGGAGACACCAGCTGTCTGCTTGACAGATCTCAGGCTTTCCCAGCTCGGCTATGGAGATAAACTAAAGCTCAGGGTCTGCTGGCATCTCACAGGCCTGGGCCCTTTTGCTCATCTCCTTGGGCAATGGCTGCTGCTGCAAATCCTTAGGAGTTCAAAGAATCCCAGAGAGCAGCCAAACTCCCAAGACGCAAAATAAACTTCAGCTCAGCAACGGGACAGGACCAATGAGCGGCTTCCAGGACCCCAGCTCCCACGTGGAAAAAGTCCATTTTTAAACGGTTGGCTTCTGAAACTCCCTCCTTAAGTTGTCTTTCAAACTAAACTAGTCAAGAGTCTTCCCTTAGGTGGGTAGAATGGCCACCGGGAATTACCAGCACCAGTATTTCTTAGGGGCTTTCTACACTAGGCATTGTGTCGAGTACTTTAGGTACCTCATACGGCTTTCTACAGGCACCTGAAGAGACCCCTCTCCCCTCTTCCAGCGCCCCCTGACCTTTGTCCCTGACCTCACTCCCTACTGTATCCCTCCTAGCCCTGGGCTCTTTGCCCTCAGGCACATGGCAAGCCTCTTCAAGGCCTTTGCCCCTGCCCCTGCCTCCTGTCCTCCTGCATTTTAGAGCCACGGAGCCCTCTCCACGCAGCATCCAGGCCTCCCCCTGGACAGTGGCTCCACTGAGGAGTCTGGGTCTAAAACCACCTGCGTGCTCTTCTCCAGGTCACTCAGCAGTGGGCACTCCAGAGTGGATTTCGACCTGTTTTGTCTTTGCCTAGAATACCCTCCTGGGAAGGTGAGGGCTTGAAACCAAAGATGACAAAGAAATGTCACCAGGCCTGCCAAACAGAAGCTCAACGTCCCCAGTTATCAGAGAGTGCGGGTCAAAGCCGCAGTGGCACCCCTCCTTAGGTTAGAACAGGGGACACCCGACCATGCAGCCCGAAAAGAACGCTTGCTGGTGAGCAGGGGGAGACATTCGAACCCGTGTGGGCCACAGCAGGAACGTACAGTAATAGAACACTAAGGGAAATCACGTGAACACTGCTCACACTGTGAAACCCCTGCAGGGTCAAGCTCCTGCTTCCGGCTATGTATGTAAGAGTTAAAGACAAAATCTTGAAGAACGACTTGTACATCTTGATCCTGGCAGCATTATCATGATTACCAACACGTCTACTGGATAAATCGATGAACGGATGTGATACAAACATACATAAACATGTATTTTCCAGCCTCCAAAAGGGAGGGAGTTCCTGTCACATGCTGGGAGCTGAGTGACCACTTCGGCTCCGGGGGCCCCTGCACGAGGCTCTCTGACAAGCAGCGGTATGGGAGTTGTGTAGTTCTTGTGCTAGAATCGTGGTGCGTGAAAGCACAGCCTGACAGCTGGACCTCCGGGACAGTCAGGTCAGCACGGAAGGGGCGGGAGCCCTCTGTGTGTTCAGAGCCTAGGAAACATGGCCCTAAAGCAGCCGTGGGCAGCCTGTACAAAACACCACTGTGGCCAAAGAGGTGGTCTGTTTTGTCCACGACTCACACAGCCTGATTGAACCAGGCGTGGACGCATGGACCAAAGTCCAGGCTGGAGCGTGGCCAGGTTCCTGTGGCAGCTCTACACACAAAAGGGTGTGGAGGGTGGAGGGGCGACCCCACCCAATCAGAATGGCAAATCAATCAAGTGGCAAATGGGCCTGTGAGCAAAACCAGAAACACACCTGTGTTCACACACACACACACACACACACGCGTGAATCATGTCAATGTGGCGTCACAATGCTGGGCAGAGAAGACCCTCCATGTGGGGGATGTCCCCCCCCTCCCCTGAGCTCTTGGTCAGCCCATACTTCAGCCTTAAAGGCAGAACGATGGCTCCGAGCAAATCTTTCAACAGGGGCCATTATGTGCACAAACGACCCCATGTTCAAGACCAAGCCACCTTTAGTTCTGAGGCCCTCTTACCTCCTTGGACCCAATCTGAAGGAATCTCTGTTCTTGCAGCCAGAAGAGGACTCTTCTCATTTGGCAGATACAAAAACAACAACAACAAAACCTGAAGGTTCTGATCAGCAAAGTAACGTGGCATTCTCAGTAGATAGCAATGCCAAAGGTCAGCGTAGGTCACCCGAACACAGCCTCACCCAGGTCAGGGACCCACTGCAGGCGGCAGAGGGGCCTTTCCTGCATGGTAAGTTGTGCTCCCCCGACTGGCTGCAGTGGGTACTGCACCCCATCACCACCCTGGTGCTGGCTGCGAGGACTCCTGTGGACTGCCCTTCTGCCTGGCCAGCTGCAGTGCCCTCCTGAAACTGCTGAAAGAAATTAGCTTGTCCTTTCCTAGAGACCAAAAGGAGAGGAGGCGGGCCCCAGGCGGCCTGCGGCTGTCGGCCACAGCTGGGTGAGGGGGAGACAGCCTCAGACCTTTCCTCCACGCTTGCATTGCTGTGCCAACCTTAATGAGCACGGATGCTGGGATCTTTGGGGGATTCTTCATTCCTGGAGATCCTTCAGCAGGCTTCAGCTGGAGGAGACGGCTGGGCAGTGATGAGAGGCCGACAGGCCTGGGCGGCCTTTGTCTCAGGAGGGGTCTCGTTAGTGGCTTGCCGTGCCCTCCACGCCTCCCTGACCCCTGGCTCATCTTGTGGGAGGTGGTGTCTTAATGACTCACGCCCAGTGCCTTGGGCCTCTGGGCCTTTGTTTTTAAATTTGCCTTTCAGAGCAGACCTGTTGTAGAAACCCATTCTGTAAAATATTCCAGAAGTTCACTGTTGTTCTAGTAAAACACATGCATTCCATCTGCAAGGTGTAACCTGGAGCAGACTCGGTGCCCTTGTGAAGGTAGAGTGGGCCAGGCCCAGAGGCTCTGGAGCCTCTTCCTTTGAAGGCTGAGTGAGGGCTGCAGATTTCTAGGCTGGGCATAGAGGGGAGGTGACTTGGGCCGAGGACTCACCACGTTGTAATTTACTACAATTTTCCATGTCATGGTCTCACCTCCCACCCACCCAGCAAAGGACCTTGTTCAGAAACTCCAGGGCCCAGCGGGTGGAAGTCTTTTCTCCAGAGTGTGAGACCTGTGTTCCCAAACATAATGCAGAGAGCCTTGGCTGAGGGCTCTGATGTGTCTGGTGACCCAGGGACCAGTGCTGCTCTTCCCTTACTGCCAGCCAGTCTCTCCCAGGCTGTGGCGTCCCTGGCAGAGCCACCGGATGAAAGGCCTGACGGCCCGGTAGATGACATATGCTGGCGTCTGGAACCCTGGACACTGGAACAGTTCAAGTTTAGAATCGGGTCGGGAGGTGGAGTGCTCGGCCAGGGCGTGCTTGCTGCCTTGAGTGCCTGGGAAGGTTCGCCCCACCAGCTGGCATTATTAGTGGTGAGACTCAAGTGCAATGGAGGGCAGTTGGACACAGGCGTTCCAGTGTAACCATTAGCCGTCCTCCATGAAGGTGTCTCAGTTAAATAAGAAGTGATGGGGTCACCCAAGGGACAAAGCAAGAGAGAAACCATCAGGAACATTTATGCCACCTCACAGAAAGAAGATAATCTTTGCTGAACCTCTGTGCACAATCATTGCTGCATCAACTCATCACTACCATCATCATCACATCACTATCAACATCGTCATATCATCATCATCATCATCACCATCATCATCACCATCATCGCCACCATCATCATCACCATCATCATCATCACCATCATCACTACCATCGCCACCATCATCATCACCATCATCATCATCATCATCATCGTCACCATCGTCATCACCATCACCATCACCATCATCATCATCATCATCCTCATCACCATCCTCCTCATCATCATCATCATCATCACCACCATCATCATCATCATCATCATCATCATCATCATCACCACCACCATCATCATCATCATCATCATCATCATCATCATCACCATCATCATCATCATCATCATCATCATCATCATCCTCATCACCATCATCATCATCATCCTCATCACCATCCTCATCACCATCATCATCATCATCATCACCATCATCATCACCATCATCATCATCATCATCATCATCACCATCACCATCATCATCATCATCATCATCATCATCACCATCATCATCATCATCACCATCACCATCACCATCATCACCATCATCATCACCATCATCACCACCATCACCATCATCACCATCATCATCACCATCATCACCACCATCATCATCATCACCACCATCATCATCATCATCATCATCATCACCATCATCATCATCACCATCATCATCATCATCATCATCATCACCATCACCATCATCATCATCATCACCATCATCATCATCATCACCATCATCATCATCACCATCATCATCATCATCATCATCACCATCACCATCATCACCATCACCATCATCATCATCACCATCATCATCATAATCATCATCATCATCACCATCACCATCATCATCATCATCACCATCATCATCATCATCATCATCATCACCATCATCATCATCACCATCATCATCATCATCATCATCACCATCACCATCATCATCATCATCATCATCATCATCACCATCATCATCATCATCATCATCATCACATCATCATCACCATCATCATCATCACCATCATCATCATCATCATCATCACCATCATCATCATTATCATCATCATCACCATCATCATCATCATCATCATTATCCTCATCACCATCATCGCTCTTGCTTTACATTCATTTCTCCCCTGACATTCGTGCCAATTTGTTTATTTTTCCTTAAAAATTTATCTCAAAGGTGATGAACAGTCACCCAAGTCCGGTACTGGATACATTTCTTTTTCACCAGTGTCGCCCCTCCCTCCTTTCTCCCAGTTCATGCCAGTTTAGAAGGTATTACTCAACATCCTCACCTAATCTCTCCTTATCACAACCATGTAAGCAGCCTGGCAGGGACAGTTCTGCCATCCAGCTGAAGGAGAGGCCAACATTCAACTGCAAAGAACTTGTCTCCTGAGATGCTGGACCTAACGTTAGGAAGGGCTTTGGGGACGGAAGGAAAACGTGTGTGTGTGTGTGTGTGTGTGTGTGTGTGTGTGTGTGTGTGTGTGTGTGTCTGTGTGTGCATGCATGTGTTCCTGTGTCTGTGTGTGTGAGTCTGTGTGTGCATGCATGAGTGCTCATGTGCCGGGTTCAGGAGACACAGCATGAGAAGCATGGAGAGCCGGCGAGTTGTGAGCCTGGACGGTGTGGACTTTGAGACCGCTGCTGTGCTTTTTGCTGAGCGAATGCTCAGTTGGAAGTTCCAGTAGCACGGGACCTCTTCTGCAAGCCCAGACATGGTTCTCATGTCCACCAGAGTCCCACGCTCCTAGCATGAGCCAGGGGACCTTCCTGGCTGCTCAGGTCCAGCCACCTTCCCATCCCATCCACAGTCGCCAGTCCCCTTTCCTCAAGCCTCGTCTGCACTTTTCCCTACTCCTTGGGCTGTTCTGAGCCTGCGCTGCAGGTTTTCCTGTGTTTCAGGCCTCAGTCCCTCAGCCATCACGCCACCCCTTCCCGCAGGTCTCCTCCTCCTCAAGACCTTCCTAGGAGCACCGCACACGGTGCCCACGCTCCCCTCGTCAGGAGCTGCGGCCGGGCTCTCAGCCCCAGCCGACCCATCTATTCCGTGACCCCAGGGCTCCGTGTATGGTCCCCCGGAGAAACACCGCTCAGCCCATCACACCGCTGACCCGTGGCAGCAGGGTCTGGAATGGTTGTTTGAGGCCTGATTGTCTGTGCCTTGAGAAGGGAACACTCAGTGCCACCCTGGCACTCAGGCCCTGGCCCTAGCCCAGGCGTCCTCCAGGACAGAGGCTGGCCTCGGCCGTCTGAAGACCAGAGCCCGGGTGGAGGGACGCTTGGTAGGTTCTGCTGGCCGGCTGCAGCACACGCGTCTCCACTGGTTGCCAGGATGACAAAGCGGAGAGGCTCCGCGTTCCTCTGTCTTTGCAGCCCTGTAAACCAGCCTAGTGCAGATGCTTCATGCACTTGGGAGGCTGAGTGAGTGGCAGAGAGAGACGAGGCATTTGGGGCGTCTTGAAGGAAAGTCGACCCATCAATGAATCATTCTCTTGGGCCCTGCCTGCCCCCCATGTCGCTGTCAAGATGGCTCAGAAATAGGGACCCCAGCCCATCGGTCCCGTCCTCTACTCAGCGAGCAACTTAATGAGTGTTTTCCTGTGCTAGGGCTCCCGCAGCTGTCCCGGGCTGACGTCGGGGACAGGTCTGGATACGTGAAGGAGAAACCCCAAACACGAGGATGAGGCTGGACGCCAGTCCATGGGAAGCTGAAGAAGGCGGTGCCGATGGCCGGCTGGCCAGGCAGGAGAAGCGGGCATTGCCTTCGGGGGATCGAGGACCCCGGGCTCTTCACCAGGCACACGGGGCACAGGGGGTCAGAACTGCTCTGAGGATGGCGCACTGGAGTGAGGACAGGTGGGTCTTTTTCCTGGAGGGGTGCTGTGAAAGGTGGGGACACAGTGAGACGAATGTATGGTGTCTCGCTGGGAGACCAGAGGGCAGAGAGGAGCAGAGCGTCAGTATGGCCGGCCCCGGGGCCCTGCACTGTTCCACTGCGCCACAGCTTCCTGAGCAGGCCCGAAGCAGGGGAGCCCCGATTATGGCTGTGTTCCACTTGACGTATCTCATTTGACTCGATATCTTCAATACCTAAAACTAACAATTACGGAATGAGATCAAGCAAACACTTGAAGTGGCATGGAAACCAGCTTGTTACTATGTGCAAACCACACTCCGCTCGTGCTTTTGTAATCTTTAAATAATAGGAATACAAATGTTTCTTGTAGAATAAAAATGCAGGGAAGCCCAAAGCGGGGGTGTCAGGGCTGTGGGATGGGACACGTCCTCCTGAAGGCCCCCAGGCCTTGGGTGCTGCTCATGGGCCTGCCCTGCTACAAGAAGCCCACGTCTGCTGAGCCCTTCCTCCTCCCCTGGGCTCCACATCCTTTCTGTGTGGGCCACACGATGGCTCAGACCAGTGGAGCCATCCATAGCTGGTGGCATGCATTCTTCCCTACCCTCCCTGAGGGAGTCTGGGCCAGGGGGCAGCTTCCTTGGTCCCATCCAAGGAGGCCCCTTCCCGGGGCTTGCTGGAGGGCAGACCCCGGAGGCTGACAATTCTAGGTGGTGTCACATACGCATCTTCGTCTGCATGGATCTAGGAGGTGGAGACGGATTTGGTCAGGAGGTGATTTTCTTCCCCGGAAGTCACCTCTGGGCTCTGTGGTCATTGCACTGAAATCCCCAGAGGCCAGCAGCTTCCAGAGCGAGGCGTGGTGGAGGCAGGAGGGGTCCATGTACGACGGACAACTTGGAAAGCTATGGGGCAGTTTAAAGGCTCCTACCCTGGAGGAAATGCTGGAGAAGGAGACAGGACAGGGAGAGATGAGGGGAGGGGACACAGAAGATCTCCTGGGCGTCTCTGACGGGGCCAGGGAAGTCATGGCAGTGTCTTCCTCCCTACCTGTGGCGAGGCGCTGCTTGCTGCGTGCTGTGGAAGGACGCACACGTCCTCATTGTCCTATTCTACAGCATGAGCTAGAGTCCCTGTCTCTCCCACACCCAGACCCGAAGCCAAAGGGAGAGAAGCAGGCAGACGTCCATGTCGGTGCCTCAGCCCAGTTTCACCCCATCCAGCCCAGTGGGCTTTCTGTCTGGAGCCACGGCCTTGGCGAACCCGCTCCAGGAGTTCCTGGGGCTCGCGGGCTGCGCTCTGTCTCAGTGTGTGTGGACACGAGGCAGCGCTGGACCACAAGCTTCGGGAGGGGACCGTGTCCACCTGAGGTGAGCTAGCTCAGAGTCAGGGCCAGGCCGCGGCTGCTGACCGGTCAGTGTGCAGGAACCCGCAGGCACCCGCTAGAGCTCTCCGCGTCTCTCTAGCTCCCTCTCGATCTCATCTTTCTGTGTCCATCTGTCCTCTTTGCCTCGTGTGTCTCTGTCCTCTTCCATATTCTCTGTTTCCATTTCTCCTGGTCTGACTTTCTCTCTGGCTTTGTGTGTCTTTGTCTCCGTGTGTCCTCTCTCTCCCTCTGTCTCTGTCTCTGCATGTGTCTCTCTGGGTTGCCCTATCTCTTACCATCTCTCTCTTCGTCTCTCTGCCTCTCTGTCTCTCACTCTCCTGCTGTCTCATCCATCCCCGTGCTGCGGTTTCAGCTCTTGTCAGTCTTTCTTCCTCTGGTCACTGTCTGGAACTGGGCTGTCACTTAGACCCTGGTCCCCAGAGGAGGAAGTTCTTTCCTGTTTCTGGTTTCCAAGGCAACCATTCCCTTGTGATCCAAAACATTCGTCTCTCCTCTTCGTTTGTTTTCCGGTCAGATTTTTTCCCCTGCAGTGACATCTAGTGACCAAGCACAGGAAAACCTCAGTGATTTATACCTGTCCTGAAACGGTGTTAGAGCAGGCAGAGTGCTCCTGCACTGCCACCTTCCTGTCCCTCGTCCCTGTCTTCCCGAGTCCACACAGCACCTGAGCCACTCTAGCGGTGTCCACTGATTCCTTGTGGCTGCTGCTCTTTGTCCCCCTGGCCTGAGACGGCGGCCTCTGTCATCCTTGCTTACACACCTTCGTGCACGCTGCGACGCGTTCCCAGGTTGGAGGTTGTCTTTTCCTGGCACCAAGAGGGAATCTGCACCTCCTCTTCCTGCCTTCACTCCCTGCTAAGGAAACCCACATTTCCTAGCAAAGAGAGGCAATAACACCTGCAGAGAAAATGCCCCGTGGTAAGGGAAGGGATGCGGGCAGAAGGGCCTGTGTGGCCCAGCAAGCCCAGAGGAGCCACCTAGCTCCTCCCCAAGGAAGAGCTGTGGGGTCCTGCGTGGTCTGCCAGCCAGCTCCGAGCCGTCCTGCTTCTATGGTAGACAGGTCCTCTGCTTCTCACACTGTGGGGGCTTCAGGACCAAGGTGGCTGTGTGAGCTCCGCTCCCTGGCATCGTCCACCTTGTGGTGGGCTCCGCCAGGCACCCCGATCCTCCTCCATGCCCCCCACACTTTCCCTTTGCAGTGTATTCTGCAGCTCACTCCTCACTGGCTCTTAACTCTTGCAGCATTGTCCTAGGCTTCGGGCACCCAACACGAAGGGTATGACGCTCTCCACGGAGGAAGGAAGAGGCTCAACCTGTGTTTGCAACCCCTGTGGTGCTCCTGGCCTGTGACCCGTTACCCCACGCCAGCCAGACCTAACACTAGTGAGTGGACAACTGCAGAACTGAACACTTCATAAGTTGCAAAGTGGGAGCCACGTGAGCAGTGAGATGAGAGCTGATGCTTTCACCCTCCTGGTCCAGTGTACCCACACTGGCTAGGCCTCCTGCCCGCTAGTTGCTTAGGAACCATCACCCTGCTTGTGTACAGGACGCCCTTACTTTACTCCATAATGTCTCCTAAATGGAGGCCTTTCTGACGGCATGCTGTTGCGATTGCTCTACCTGAAGTTATTGTGTGTGACTGCTGGCCTCTTCCCATGCCTAGCTTGTTACTGAAGCCGTGGCACATGTAGGCTCTGCCGCTGTGTGTCGGGCCCTCCATGCCTCTCACCCAGACTTCGGAGGAGAAGTCGCTGCAATGCTTCCATCTCTGGATGCTGCCGCGTCGCGCTGGCTGCTGGGCGCAGTGAGTGGAGAGATGGGAGTGGAAGCAAACGCTCGGGAGATCCTTGCTGCCTTCCTGGTGACTGGGAGTGACCAGAGACTGGTGACCACAGCAGGGGAGAGCAGAGATGCCACTCGGTGACTGGCGGGCGCAGCGCCCTGTGAAGAGGCGTGTATGGGGAGGGGAGAGGTTGGGCTGCAGAAGCCACGGGGTTGATGCGGACACAGTGTGGAGATGATGCGTGGCACAGAGCTGGCTGCGGACACTGGAGGGGAGTTGGCTCTGTGAGGCCAGGCTGGGGTACCTGACAGTCAGCTGGGTGTACAATCTCATGGTCCTCAAACATAGCAGGTTCTGGTCCCTGGAACCTCGAAGTATATTCTTCTACCCTACGAAGACTTTTCAGATGTGGTGACAAGTCTTCTTTTCTTTTTTATCGCTGATGGAGCTTGAACTCTGGGCCTGAGCTCTTCAGCTCAAGGATAGTGCTCTACCGTTTGCCACGGTGCTGGCTTCTAGGGGGAGACAGAGCACAGAGCCATCACGAGAGGCGTGATTTGTTATAGTAACCATACAGTGGAAGGTTTGTGGAGCATAGAAGGAAGTGGCCGGGCTCTAGGAGGTACCTGGGGACAAATGGCTGCTGGAGCTTACAGGAAGACGGGTTGGCTAAGGAGGGTGAGAGGAGCAGCTCCTCTCGTGGAGGACCCTGGGAGAGCCATCCAGTCTCTAACTCAGACTCTCCAAACCTTCATGCCACCATGGTCAGGCAGGGCATCTGCTCCGCCCCCTCCCCCCCCCAGAGCCCAGAGCACAGGGACCCTCAGCCTGCTGAGCCCCCGGCACTCGCCTCCATGTGCAGCTGTCTGGTACGCCAGTCCACGGGTAGACACGTGACACGAGCACACAGCTCATATACAGGGGTGCTCAGTCCACTCTGGGTCCAGACGACCAGGGCTGGTGTTTGAACTCTCAAGGCACCGGAGCAAATCTCTCCACGGTGCCACAAACACCAAGACAGTGCATTGGTGGCCGGTGAGAAAGGCTGGACAGGCTGGTCACCTAGGGTTTGAAAGCACTTATACGGGAGACTTAGAAAGGCTACTTGGAGAATAGCCATCTTGAAATAAAATAGCTAATTTGTAAAATTCAGATCGTTGGCGACTGGATTCTCCACTGGAAGTTTAGTCGTTGGCGTTCAACGAAGTCAGTCGGCTGGAACCATGCTGTGGTTCCTGTGAAGCTCACCAGGGCAGCTTCCCCTCGTCCCATGGCGACACTGTCCCCTGCCGTGCCGCCCAGGCTTTCTCTATAGTTACCCGGTCCAGGTGATTTTGGAGAAGTGAACGTGCAAGCTGGGAGGTGGCTCTGGGTGGGGTCAAGAAGGACGGGATTCAACATAGCAGAGGAGGATTGGGTAATATTGAACTAAGGGAAACACTGAGATACTCTTTATTCAGTGGCTGCATTCACACATACCTGCAAAGATGAAAAGTGATGGGGACCAAGACATGTGAAAGGGCATCAATGTATGTGAATGAATGCACCTTCTATCTGGAAACTATCATGTAACCCTTTTATTAATTACAATAAAAAATTATATAAAAAAAAAGAAAAGTGGTTCCTCGATTGATCGAAGCCCACAGTTTCATGCAAAGGGAAAATGTCAGTTTTTGGTGCAGTGCTACAGGCTTGTACCTCTTCACTTGGAGAAAGAACTGCAGGTGAACATGCACAGATGTCTGCAATGAACATTTTCAAACTGGTCCAGTGGCTCTCGTTGAGACTTAAGTTTGGATGATCCTTTTCTGTGTCTAACGCATGTGCTCTGTGCTATACATGTATTGTCTTTAGTTTGGAAAAAAATCCTGAGTCACAAAGAAAGATTGCTGGTGACCACTCGTGGCCGAGGCTGGCCTCAGGGGAGTTTCTGTCACGGGGCTAGGACTTGCCTTTTCGGTTCTGGTCCAGACACTGAGCAATTCGCTGTCCGGGCAGGGAGAACTCACAGATAAACCATGGTGGGAAGCCACATCCCACCACTGCAAGATCCCATCATCTTTCCAAACCCAGTTTCTCAGAGGAGGGCGTGGAAATGAATTGTTCTTTGTAAGATCGGCAGAGCACTGGAGCTGTGGGGCCCTCTGCGCTCCTGTGCATCAGCAGATGTGGGGGTCTGGGCGGCAGCTCCTCCAGTCTTCACTCCTGTCTCCCGTAGTCTGTTTTCTAGTGGATTGGCTGAATCAGTGGCCTCTTGATCATAATCATGATGAGTACGCTCATGATGAAACAGGATACATTCAGTAGTTACCGAGGATCTTGGGCAGTGGAAGAAGCTCCTACGAAATGGTGATAAATGCATGGGTGAGGAGCAGTCTTATTCCAAGGTCCAGAAGGTACTAGCACATGCTTCCTTCCATGACTAGCCCAGAGAACGTGCAGGAGTTTGGTGTCCTCCATTCTTTGTGCTAGGCAATAATATTGACTGATGGAATGTTTTAAGTCTAATAACTTTCTCCAGATAGTAGGACTCAGGACACACAGGTGAGAAGGATCTTTGGTGAGTCATCAAACTCTCCCAATTTGGAGGAGAGGAAACTGAGCATTACAGCTATCTGGGGCCCCCCCAGTTCCTCATACACTTGGGTTCAAATGCAGTATAATAGCTATGCTTCAGTTCCAGTTTTGTTTGCAAATCAACACAGGGACTCCAATAGTGTGTGCTGAGTTCCCAAAGGGTGTGGTGGTGGTGGTGATGGTGAGGGTAGTGGTGATGGTGGTGATGGTGATGGTGATGATAGCTGCGATGGTGATGGTTGCTGTGATGGTGATGGTGGTTGTGATGGTGATGGCGGTGGTGATGGTGATGATGGTTGTGATGGTGGGGTGGTGGTGGGGACAGTGGTAGTGATGGTACCAGGAATGAGGATGGTGATGGTGATGGTGGTGATGCTGATGGTGGTGGTGATGGTGATGGTGGTTGTGATGGTGATGGTGGTTATGATGTGGGGTAGTGGTGAAACAGTGGTAGTGATGGTTCCAGGAATGAGGATAGTGATGGTGATGGTGGAGATGGTGATGGTGGTGGTGATGGTGATGGCGGTTGTGATGTGGGGTAGTGGTGGGAACAGTGGTAGTGATGGTTCCAGGAATGAGGATAGTGATGGTGATGGTGGAGATGGTGGTGGTGATGGTGGTGGTGGTTGTGATGTGGGGTAGTGGTGGGAACAGTGGTAGTGGTGGTGGCAGGATGAGGAGAATAGTGGCGGGGACAGGGATGATGATAAAGGTGTGATGGGGATGGGAGTGGTGGGCATGGTGGTGGTGGTGAGGATGGCAGTGATGACAGCAATAGAGGAGATGACGGATGATGGCGTGGTGGTGGTAGCTGATGCTGAAGGGAGATGGGATGGTAGTGAAGATGATGACGATGATGACAATGAGCATACTGCTTTTTTTTTTTTTTTGGCCAGTCCTGGGCCTTGAACTCAGGGTTTGGGCACTGTCCTTGTTTTTTCAAGGCTAGAGCTCTACCACTTGAGCCACAGCACCATCGGCCTTTTCTGTGTATGTGGTACTGAGGAATGGAACCCAGGGCCTCACGCATGTGAGGCAAGCACTCTACCACCAGGCCATGATCCCAGCCCTGTGAATTTGCTCTTTAAAACTCAGAATCGCTCATCTATCCCCCGGGCACAGAGGGCAGAGGGGCGCAGCAGTCACTGATGCAGGAGCAGGAGCAGGCTAGGCTGTGAACCCAGAGGGTGTGGGACTCTGCTGCAGCTCTGGGGTTCTCATGAGAGCATGGAGGGCAGACAGGCGCGGTCTCTTCATGGGCAGCTTCCTGACACCAACCCCAGCACGGGGGGGAAGGCCAGGACTCTCACTGCCCACCGTGTGGACAGCGTCCACTGAGGACAGCAGCTCAGGACCCACCGGAAACACATCTGCTGTGCAGATGATCAGGTCCAGCCACAGCTCCTCTAACTACGAAGCTCAGGGGCCCGGAAAGCCCCGTGAACACGCCCTCCAGCCGACCCTGGAGCAGGCCACCTCCTCTGCTTGTTGTGCAGCCAACCATTGCACCATGCCACATACATCCCTAGAGGGTGGAATCCAAGGTCTTCATGTTTTCAAAGAGGCGTCACGAGGTCATGGTTCAATCTAGATCTTCAGCGATGGATGGAATTTCACAAATATGAATCATTGGATATTTAAAGAAAAAGAGGATTAGTGGACACTGGAGGACAACTAATTGCCTGAGGTGGCCAGCAGAGTAATTGGCCAGCAAGGAAGCACCACTAACACAAGTAGGAAAATAGAAAAATTTTAAACCTAATTAATCCCTAAAGGGAATTTTAAGGAGAAATATTGCATTTGTTAAGGCAAGATAGGCTGCTATAAAAATGATTAATGAGAGGACAATAAAATCATTGGATATCAAAAACAATAAGACAAATGGCAACAATAATAATCTAAACAGAAATGGCAGAAGAGCTAGCTACTGAGGACACAGCTGAGCGTTGCTTAGAAAACAGAACACAGGGCCGGGAGCTTGGCCTAGTGGTAGAGCGCTTGCCTAGCATGCGTGAAGAGGCTCAATTCCTCAGTACTATGCACTTAGAAAAAGCCGAGCAGGGCACAATGGCTCATGCGTGTAATCCCAGCTACTCAGGAGGTTGAGATCTGAGGATTAGGGTTCAAAGCCAGCCCAGGCACAAAAGGACCTGAGACTCATGTCCAATTTAACATCTACAAGATAGGAAGTGAGGCTTGGCTCAGGGGTAGGGTGGTAACCTAGAGCTGAAGAGCTCAGGGACAGCACCCAGGCCAAGTTCAAGCCCCATGACCCCCAAAAAGAAAAAAAAAAGAAAAAGTTGAAGTGATGTTGTGGCTCAAGTGGTAGAGCTCTAGCCTTGAGAAAGCCCAAGGACAGTGCATAGGGCCTGAGTTCAAGCCCCAGAACTGGCCAAAAGAAAAAGAAAAAAGAAAAAGAAAAAAGAAAACAATATGAAGCAAAACTTCCAAGGGAACAGAGTGAATGACTCAGAAGAAAGTTACTACAGAGAAGAAGAGGACCTTTATTTTTGCATTATTGAATCATCCTCAGTGAATATGAGATATTTTATGGTAAGTGTAAATTTGAACCTTAGGATCTCATTGGTCAAAACTCTGCTTTCATACTATTAGATGTATAGAAGATGTTTGCTAACTCGTTGACAACTCTTTTCTCTAGGCGGTGGGATTCAAGTCTGCATCTGCGTCAAGAAATAAGTATCATCATCATCATCATCATCACCATCATCATCATCATTATCATCATCTTCATTGGTTTGATGCTAGTACTGGGGTTTGAACTCAGGGCCTCATATTCTCCATTGGCTTTTCCACTCAAGTCTGGCACCTGGACCACTTGAGCCACACCTCCAAGTCCATCCATCCTTTTGCTGGCTTAATTGTAGGTAAGAGTATCTCAGATTTGTCTTCCTGGGCATGGTTTCCAATTTCTA
This sequence comes from Megascapheus bottae, assembly GCF_031878675.1. Taxonomy (NCBI): domain Eukaryota; kingdom Metazoa; phylum Chordata; class Mammalia; order Rodentia; family Geomyidae; genus Megascapheus; species Megascapheus bottae. The sequence continues at coordinate 36,333,945 of NC_143529.1, read as the reverse complement.
TCTCAAATCCCACCTCCTGAGCATAGGAGCCAGCTTGAGCCATTGATGGTGATCTTAAGAGCTCTGCAGATTCTGTGACCACACCACAGCAAGCAGCAGGAAATAACCCACTTTGCAGAAACTTGGTGCTCAGTTCTCCAGGCAGGTTTTGGGGACTGAAGCAAACTGAGCCAAGGACGTGCGCTCCATTTGGCACTTGCGTGGGAGGTTCTAGCCCCTTGTCAACCTGCCTCCCCCCGGCCCTCTCAGGTTACAGAAAAAAGCCACGTGGGGACCACAGTCAGCTTTCTTGCTGCTAGAACTTCGCTTCCTGGGCTCATGTGAAACCCAGGATGATGTAGATTTTCTTTTATTACTATTTCATGTCGTCTGTAACCTTCTTATGCTCAAGGATGCTTTTATGGTGTCCTCAGCTAGTTATTACTGTGTAGCAAGCTGCCCTTCAGCTTAGTGGCTTAATGATAAAGGTGTGTGGGGCCTCTTGCGATCCTGGACAGGCTCCATGGAGGTTGTTGATGCCTTTGCAAGCTGCGTAGATCTCAGAGCTGATGTGTAGAGGTCTCAGTCAAGAAGACTCAGTCCTCTGTGCTGTGCCTGGTGTCTCTCCTTGAGGGTCTCAGCCCAGGCTGCTCTCATCACAGAGGTGGAGGTGTGAGGGAGAGAGCTAACCATAGATGGCATGAGACTGGGGCTCACTCAGTTACCTCCTCTTATGCTACTGGCCAATACAACCTGAAAGATCAGTCAAGAGCCTAGTCAGGAGACACAGAAGAACATCCCGCCTCTTGGAGAAAAGAATGCAAACTCATATTGCATAAGGCAAGCCTGAAAAGGGGGTTGAGAGTGAAGGGCAATCTACTGAAAGCTGAGTCCATAGCCCCGCGACCTCATGGAGAAAGAGAACATGCAGAATCACACTCCCAGGCCGTGAGCTACCATCCTGACCTCAGTGAAGACCTTGGTGCATGGAATCAAATCTTAGGCTCTACGTTGTCCTTCCCCTCGCTCACTGTTCTTATCCTACTTGTCTCCTCCTCCCCACCCTTCTCCCCAGGTCAGGGGGGCCTTAGTTACCCAGTGCTGTCATGGAATGGCAGCCTTGGTCCCCAATGCCTGTCCCCATTGTGTTGCTGTGTCATACAGTGTGGAAGGTCTAACACACACACACACACACACACACACACACACACACACACACACACACACACACACTCTTCCCCTTCTGGTCACCTCTCATGAGACATCTTCACTGCTTCAAATGACTACTTACTGACCATCAAAAATTGGAACTCAGGCCGGGAGTTTGGCCTAGTGGTTTAAGTGCTTGCCTAGCATGCACAAAGACCCGGGTTCGATTCCTCGGTGCCACATATATACAAAAAAGCCGGAAGTGGTGCTGAGGCTCAAGTGGTAGAGCTCTAGCCTTGAAAAAATCCAAGGACAGTGCTCAGGCCCTGAGCTCAAGCCCAGGACTGGCAAAAAAAAAAAAATGGAACTCTTAGCAGGATGCTGGTGATTTATACTTGTAATTCTAACTACTCAGGAGGCTGAGATCTGAGGACTGAGGTTCAAAGCCAGCCTGGGTACAAAAGTCCCCAGGAGATTCTTATCTCCATTTAACCACTCAAAAACAGGAAGTGGTGCTGTTGCTCAAAGTGGTGGAGTGCTGTCCTTGAGAAAAACTTAAGTTCAAGCCCCACAACTGACCAGAAAGTAAAAAGTAACTCTTTTCATTTAGGGGTGAAACAGAGGTGATGACAGGTGGAGCCTCTTTGGAAATGTGGTGTCAAATCCACAGAGCACTCAGCACATTCTTGTGCCACGGCTTCCCGTCGTGTTTGTGGGTCCCTGGAACAGTCTTCTGTTGCCCTGAGAGGGGAAACAATGGATTCAGTCGCTCAGGTTGCTCCATCCTTTCTGAGCCAAGTGATGACATCATCAAGGCTGTGATTCTCCTCCTACACAAAGGAAGATGAATGACTAAGATCACAAGAGGAGCATTTGTTTGGCCAGCTTTGCTCAATCCGGTGGCTAAAATACTTTTTTTTTACAAAATGCAACATTGCCCTGGAGGTGACAAAAACCCTGTGATGTGCCATGACTCTTCCCCCAAGGCCACAGACAAGGAGACCCGGCATGCTTGTCCATGCCCTGCTCATCCTGGCCCACGTTTCTTCTTGGTAACTCCCAGCTGCCAGGAAGTCAGAACTGCAGGAGAAATAGCCACATTGAAACAGATGCATTTGGGCCAAGGTCAGAGCATTCCACTTGGGAAATCCCGGGTCTTTGTTTGGACAGCCAAGGATGTAGGAACTTGAACCTTAGGAAGTCTTGGTGTTCTCTGTACACTGTCCTTGTGCCCTTGGTGTGCCCTTGGTGGTGAGCTATCAGTCATGGGTCTCAAGGTTGTTGGCGGGAATTTGCAAAGGCCTGGAGGCTGCTGGGTCTTTGTCAAAGAGGGAGGCTCCCTCCCCGCCTGGCCTCTGGAGGAATGACTTCCTGTGGTCACACCCAAGGTGCCAGGGCTTCGCCAGAGTAGGAGGAGATACTTCCTTTTTCAACTGCATTCAGCAGGACACAACTCTCATTGTGAGCAACGGAGAGAAAGACTATGTATCCGTGACTTGAAAACAGTATTGCATCTAGACCAATCAAGAAGTTGGCATTCTGAAACCTGAGGTTTTACATTCTGTCAGCGCGGCTGGAAATCCCTGTCTGAGTCCCCGTAGTAGCAGCTGGTTCTGGGAGGCAGCATAACACTTGAAATGTGGTTCCTGCTATGGAGGAACTGACTTCTACATTATTTATATTGAATGAATTTCCATGTGACTTGCCACAAGTCTCAGCTATGCCACTGCGACAGCGATGGCTTCTTTTGAAGTCTAGCATTCATTTACTGCTCCTCGGTGTTTACTCAGGAGAAAGGAAAACACATGAATACACAGAGGCATGTGTTCAGGTGTGGACAGCAGTCCCTAACAGGGACTGGAGGCAACGCAGGTGTCTATCCAGTGATGAGTGCATCCAAAGATCTGTGCCTCTCCACTTGGAAACCTGGCCCAGCGCAGACATTGTGCTGAGTGACGGGAGCAGGGCTGCCTGCCTATGTGATTCTGTCTCCAGAGAAGGCAAGATCACGGTGGTGGAGAGCACATGCATGGCCGCCTGGGACAGGGGGCGGGCCGTGGAGAAGGAAGACTGCTGAGAAGTGAGACTGGCCAGAATGGAAGTGTTCTGCTCCACGAGAGCGACAGTGGAGACACAACAGTGTGCTGCTGTGACAAAGCTCATCAGATGCCACCCTTGAACTTGGTGCTGTCTATTCCATGTAAATTACACTTCAATAAAGCTGCCCTTCAAAATATTATAGCTTTGTGGGGCCTGGAGAGTGGCCTACTGGTAGATGCTTGCCTAGCATGCACGAAGCTGTGAGTTTGATTGCTTATTATCACATACGCAGAAAAGGCCAGAAGTGGTGCTGTGGCTCAACTGGTAGAGTGCTAGTCTTGAGAAAGCCCAAGGACAGTGCCCAGGCTCTGAGTTCAAGCCCCAGGACTGGCAAAAAATATTATGGCTTTGTACATGAAAATTATGAAATTGATGTCCTATGTGTCTCTTGTTTACTAATGTCACGATATACAATGTTCTTGGCAGACCATGCAACATTCTCAAGTTGAAGAATTGAGCCCACTGATATTAAAATTGAGGAATATGCAAAAGAACCCCGCATGTTACCCACCACTCCCTCATTTGGGGTTGTGCACGTTCTGTTCTCACTATACAACATATATCAGGCCACACAGCAAATTTCAGCAAATTAGAGAAAATTGAAATAACCCCCTGATCCTGTCAGACCACAGTGAAATAAAATTAGAGCTCTACAGCAAAACCATCTCTGAAAATATTCAGACTCAAGGAAACAGAACAATACATTGCTGAATGGCCAGTGTGTCAATGAAGAGACAAGTTTCCAAAGTTTCTGGAATTCAATGTAAATGACCACATGACATACCAGAGCCTCTAGGACACAGCTAAGGCAGTAGTTAGAGAAAAGTGTATAGCTATGAGCGCCCACATCAACAAATTAGAGAAATCATAAAATGAATACTTCAATGATGCATCTCAAACTCCTAGAAAAACAGGAACAAGCCAAACACAAGATGGATAGATGGAAATAAATAAAGTTAAAGTCTAAAAAATGCCATATAAAAATCAACAAAACAAAAAGTTGGTTCTTTGTAAAGTTAACAAAAATGATATGAGAAATCATTCATATAAATTAAAATTAGAAAGGAAAAACATCACAACAGAAACAAGCAAAATTCAGATTGTTATGGGAGATATTTTCAAACCTTTATGCCAATAAGTTGGAAAACCTGGCAGAAATGGATTCATTCCTAGAGAGTATCAATATACCTAAACTGAGCAAAGAAGATATAAGCAAATTAAATAGATTCAACATAAGGAATGAAATTGAAATGGTAATAAAAGTCTTCCAAGAAAAGCCTAGGTCTTGATGGATTTACTGTCAAATTCTGTATGGCATTCAAAGACGACACCACTCCTCCTCAATCTCTTCAATGAAATAGAAAGGGGGAATTACTGTCAAGTTTATTATATAAAGCCAGCGTTATATTCATCTCAAAACCAGGTAGGGACCCATCAAAAAAAAATCTTTAGACCTATCTCATTGATAAACATAGATGCAAATTTTCTCAATGAAATTCTGGCTAACTGAATTTAACAACTAACAAAAACAATCATACACTATGACCAAATAGGATTCGTATCAGGGAAGTAACACTGGTGAAACATACATAAATCAATAAATGTAGTACAACACATCAACAGAAGCAAGCATAAGAACCTCACAATTGTCTCAACAGCTGCAGAGCAAGCTTTCGAGAGGATCCAGTATCCTTCTGTGATAAAAGCTCTGGAGAAGCTAGGAATACACGGAACATTCCTTGACACAATAACGGCTTTTTATGGCAAACCTACAGCCAACATCACACATAATGATAAAAAGCTAAAGCCATTTCTGCTAAAATTAGAAATACAACAAGAATATCTATTCTCCCCACTCCAATACAGTGCTGGAATTCTTGGCAAAAGCAATAAGGCAAGAGAAAGGCAGAAAGGGGATTCAAATAGGGAAGGAGGAAATAAAACTGTTCTTACTTGCAGATAACATGATACTATATTTAAAGGATTCTACAGATTCCTCTCCCTAGCTACTAGAGCTGCTTGAAAACTTTGGTAAAATAGCCAGGTATAAAATCAACCCACCAAAGTCAGTAGATTCTCAACAATGACAGGATCGAGATATATCAGGAAAGCAACTCTATTTTCGATAGTTAAAAACCTTGAAATATCTAGGAATTAACGAAGGAGCTTCAGGCTCTCTGCAGTGAAAACTATAAAACTTGGAAGGAGGAGATTGAAGAAGATATGAGGAAGTAGAAAGATCTTCTTTGCTCCTGGACTGGCACAATTAATATCCTGAAAATGGCACTGCTGCTTGAAGCACTCTACAAACCCAATGCAATACCCATCCAACTCCGAACATCACTCTGCAAGGAGATATGGATTATAATGAAAAGATTCATACAGAATCACAAAGGGCACCGAGATGCAAAATCAATCTTGAGCAGAAAAAGTCACACTGGAAGTATAACAATTCCAAACTTCAAACTCCATTACAGAGCTACCGTAGTGAAAACAGCTTAAGAGTGGCCACCCAAACAGACGGGAGGGTCAACAGAACAGAATAGAAAAACAAAGAAATCAACCCGCACACCTATAACCATCTAACATTTGATGAGGGAGCCAAAAACAGAGTGGAAGAAAGACAGCCTCCTCAAAAACGAGTGCTTGGAAATTTGGATACCCACATGCAGAGCACTGCTCCCTGCCTGTCACTGACAATGGAACATCTAAGTGGACTAAATGCAACACAGCCCTGCCCGGGGTCTCAACTTCCCACACTGCAGAGAAGAAAGAGCAGGACGGTCTGCTCATGTTGTTGGCAGCCATGGCGCCCTGCATGTTTCTTTTCCCTACGCTTCCCGAAACCCGCCCACAGGAGTCCAGGCTCGGTCCAGTCAGCAGAAGGGCCAGGGACACCAAAGTGGGCCCTGGGGTACTCGTCTGCCTGGCATGCCTGAGGGGACACTCAGGAGTCGGCTTTGTGGACGTGAACGTCACTGAGCCGCCCCGCGCTCGGGCCCAGCCTGGAGCTGTTTTCTCATCCAAGAGCATGAAGATGTTAGGACCAGTTGTGTCCCTTAGGCTTAGAGGTGAAGCTACCATCAGCACGGCACCATCACAAGCGCTACAGCACACCCGTGTCCCCAGGACTGGTGACACACAGTAGGTATTTTGAAATGAATTCATGAGCAGCACAAAGCAAGGTTCTTTCCCATTTTCTCCTTCCTGGAAAGGCGATGGTGGAGGAGAACAGGCATTTCAGTTTGCATGACTGCAATCCAATGCATGTGAGCAAGTGTGTGACGGGTCCCTACCCCACTCCAGACCCCCGAGACTGAGAGGGAGAACATTTAAAAATATATAGTGTGTGCGTGTGTGCGTGTGTGCGTGTGTGTGTGTGTGTGCTCTGCCCCGGCCAGGCATTCAGAGACTGGGGGAGCCCATGGAGAAAGACTTCATCGCAGTAATACTGAGGAGCTGTTCCTGCTGGGAACTAAACGGAAGTGTCTTCAGAGAGGCCGGGGCAGCTGCGAGCTGCGTGCCTGGGGTAGAGCCTGGGGCCAGGCTGCCCTGGAGGCACACATGGGCTCAGGGGGACGAGCCTGGAATCATATTGGCAGGAGAGCCTGGTCTTCCACGTCCTGCCAGGGGGTGTCGGGACTGCAGGGGCTGCAGAAGGAGGCTGGGTTCCCATCATGGAGCCAGGCAGGTCTCCCAGTGGCCAAGGGCACAAGAGAAGTGACCTGGGGATCAAGGGAGGAAGGAGGGACCAGATCAGGTCTTTGTCTTTCAAGCCAAACAGCCAGTGCCCAGCCATCTTGCAATCACGTCACCGTTTACCCAGGATCGCCCTGGCAGCATTTTGCTGTCTTTTAAATGGAGTCTTATTCAGGTTTTAATTTAATCCACATTATTTTTAGTTTGTAGGAATAGCCTGACATCATTTTTATAAGACCTGTCCACAGCCTAAATGAAGACGATAAACTAATTTACCACCAATGAATAAATCTAGCTTGCTTCTAAATGGTAAATTCCCCCCAGCTATTAGTTGCATATTGAATTTCTCTGAGATTTTAAACATGAATTGAAACAAATGGCTCTAATTTCAAACAGAGAAATGGACAAGCCAGATCTCATATTTTTTCAAGGGTGGCGAGATCCCACTTCTGGAGAGAATAATGAGCCCACGTGCCAGAATCCCTGAACTTGACCTCAGCCCTCTCTCCCAGTGGCAGGTGTGGTCCTGTGATGAAGCCCAGGCCTGCACTGGGGAGGAGGGATCCAATGTCCTCACAGGGGTGACAAGTGGGAGGAAGGGGAGGAGTCACCAGCAGCTGAGTGACGGGAGGCGTTGGAAGGTGGAGGAGGTCAGGGAGCACGGATGGCAGAGGTTCTCCCATGGAGCCTCCAGCAGGGGCACAGCTGTGCTGGCATCTGGATTTTAGTAAGGAAGAACCACACTGGCTTCTACCCCTACATGGTAACTTCCTGTTACTAAATTTGTGGTGGTTTGTTGTGGCAGCTACAGCCCGTGATGTGGGCCCATCTAGCAATACAAAATCTTACAGCTGACACCTCCGTGTCCCCGGTCACTGGTGCCTTCCTCAGAGGGGACATCTACTGGCAGTAGTGGTGCCGTGGTGAACAGATGATGCTGAGCTTAGAGACCCCTGGTGTGGCTCTCTCACATGCTGTGAGGCTGGAAGGACACGGGGACCCTGAGGACACAGACCCCAGGGGAGGCCCGCAGAGGCCCAGCGCTTTCTGTGGCTCAGCTTTCTGATCCACAGGCCCTTTACCGCCGCCCCCACCGTGGACTGCAGGTTCCTGGTGCTGGCGGCCGCCCTGAAGTGAGGAGCTGAGGGCTTTACCCTCCCTGCGGGTCCCGGGAGTTGTTCTGGGCTCTGGGGAAGGCTGTAGATCCTTCTCGGAAATGGACCCATGTGTTATGTTAATGACTTCAAATATATGGATTTTAGAGCATTTTTTATTTCTGACCATAAGATTAGGGATTCTGTTTACTATAGAACTAAAGCTGTTTTTTAAACTGTCACTTTTCCTATTAAAAGCAAAGCTCTTTGTTGATTTCCCTGCCTCCAAAATTAGAATAATTTATTCCAGTTCATGCTTAGCTTTTGTCTCCAAGAAGTTTGGTATGCATCTAATGATCCCTAGTTATTAGAGTAATTTTTCTCTTGGCGTTTGGGGTGGATGTTGAAAGGAGTGCGGTTTTCAGTGGGGACAGCACCTGGCTGGACTTGTCACACCTGACAGAGATAAAGTCCCTAGGGATGCAGGTGAGAAGTGTAAGTACGGGGATCGCAGTCCAGGCTTTAAAGTGAGGCCTTACCTGTAAAAGAACCAATGTACAAAGTAGCTGGAGGGGCCGGGAGTGTGGCCTAGTGGTAGAGTGCTTGCCTAGCATGCACGAAGACCCGGGTTCGATTCCTCGGTACCACATACATAGAGAAAAGCTGGAAGTGGTGCTGAGGCTCAAGTGGTAGAGCTCTAGCCTTGAAAAAGTCCAAGGACAGTGCTCAGGCCCTGAGCTCAAGCCCAGGACTGGCAAAAACAAAAGTAGCTGGAGGCATAGTTCAAGTGGAAGGGCACCGCTCTAGTCAGGGCAAGGCTGGGCTGGGATGTAGCAAAGCACTTGACCAGCAAGTGCAACGTCCTAGGCTTGATCCCTAGTACTAAAAAAGAAAAGACAAAAAATAAGACCAGAGGTAAAAAAAAAAAAATAGTGCAAGGTCCTGAGTTCAAACACCAGTCCTTCAAAAAAAAAAAAAAAGACCCAAAGCAAAGCAAAACTCTGTTGTTACAAGAACTATACACATTTATCACAAAACACTTGTCCAAAAGACAAAAGCCTCCAGAAGATGCTGTGATGATGTATAATGTTTTCCCCAGAGCTAGAGCTCCAGCTTTTTACAATGTTCTCACCATCTTCCTTGCAGAGGCACTGATACCCATACACATGCAGAATCTAAACAGAGAATGATGGATGGGGTGGTTAACCAAAAAAGCATGATGCATAAAAACAGAAATACATGTAGAGATGAAATATTTTAGCTTACAATCAATAATGAATTAAACAACTTTGAAGGAAATTCCTTGGCACTGCCTGGACTCCAGAGTCATTTTTGAGCATCCATACGCCCAGGGCGTGTCCTTCATAATATGTCACATGACTTTCTGGGACACCAAGCGAGTCCTTTAGGGTACCCAGAAACCCTGCATGCAGCATCTCTCTGCATCTCCTGCTTTCCTTCCCAGTTGTGCAACAGTCACACAATCCTTGATTGCTAGATTTCATACACATTGGACATACATTGCCCCCTTCCTAAGGGAATCATTTTGATTTCATAGAAACACTGCTTTAATACTTGCTCTTCATTTCTTTAGATGCGAATTGCTCAATTGCAATAACGGGAATTATGAATCAAAAGAGATTTGGGAACAAATAGAATGCACTAGTCAAATTTAATTACAAAAGCTGACTGACGCATTATTCAGCTTGAAATACTTCCCTAAATCAGTAAAAATATTATTTCTGAATGCTCATTAAAAGAACTCACAAAAATATGCTCACTGGAGAGCAGGAAAGATAAAGTAAAATGGGGCAACAGGTAGAGCACAAAATCAAAAGGAATGATAAAAACAGTACCATAAATCAACAAGGCAGAGAATAAATACAGACTAACTATACAAAAACTTGGTTTTATGCCAGGCACCAGTGGGTCACCCTGTAATCCTAGCTACCTGTGAGGCTGAGATATGAGGACTGTGGTTCGAGGCCAACCCAGAGAGAAAAATTGGTGAGACTCTCTCTAATCAGCAAAAAGCTGAAAGTGGAGTTGTGGCTCGAGTGGTAGGGACTCAGCCTTGAACAAGAAAGCTCAGAGCCAGCACACAGGCCTGGCATACATTTAAAAGGGTTTTATGAGAAAAGGACTAGATAGGAAGTAGAAGTCAACTCGCAGCACACATCACGTGGCAGGTGGGCGAGATGCTGCTCTGGGGTTTGAGACAGTGGCTGTGTCACGTCTGTGTGGCTCACGCTTGGAGAGCTGAGCCTTGAGCTAAGCGAGGCCACAGGAGCATCTGGCCGAGCTCCCCTGTGCAGGAAGCTCATCTGCCCTTGACCAGGGAACTGGAAGAGGCTCAGGTGGGCATGGCTAAGAGCTGACAGAATCCAAGCTCATGCTGCATTTTTCACGTCACTCAGCGTGGGGTGGACAAAGCTCTTACGATATGACCATGTGGTCCCCGCAGGCCACAGCTGAGCCTGTGGAGAGCCTGCCAGCCTGAGAGAGCCTAGAGCCTGAGCAGTGGTCAGGGATGTGCTGGCCCAGTAGGCCTGCAGGGCCTGCAGTGTTCAGGATGGCACTGCCCCATTCCTTTCGATGGCAGTCAATGCTGCCATGCTCCTTGAAACAACCCCACCTTTACCCTGATCTAAATTTCAGACCCGAGTGTCTACAGCTTTTGCAGTAAGTGCAAGGCGTGCTGAAACTGAAAAAAGAACGTATGGTTATTCTGACTTCAGACCCTTGACCTCTTGTGGAGTTTTAGTGTAGAAACGTAAAATGATAAATCTTTTCTCTGTCCCTTAGAGATATATCTTTGATAAGTGAGGGACAGCTTTCTGATTCTCTGAAACAGAATCATTAGGAAATCTGGGGTTTGTGTGAGTCTGCTGTTCTGACGTGATTACAGTGGGATTTTCAGGGAACAGAGGTTGATTGAGCTTATGGTTCTAGAGGCTGAGGAGTGTGAGTAGATGGGGTTGCTCTGCTCTGCATCCCGAGGGCTTTTGTGGGCTATTGTACGACGTGGAGGCTTCACATGTCCAGACAGAACAAATTCCTCAGAAAGAGCTGGATTTTTATCAGGGTGCTCCTGAGACAACCCAATAAACCATTCATGAAGTCTTGACATAATCAGGTTCAAACACCACAGATTTGTACACTGGGGGATCAGGTTTCCAACATATAAAACTTGAGACTGTCAGAGTGGATATTTCAGACGACAGAGCTTAGCTGGCAACCAACCTTGACCTCATCAAGAATTTTTTTTTTAAATGACTGGAATTTTTTCTTTTGCTTTTGCTTTACTTTCCTTGTTTTCTCTTACTGATAATCTATCCCAATCCCTCTTTACTCATACTGTTATTTTAATCTCTTTTTCATTTGCAATTCCGGATATCATCAGACCTCTTCACAAGTGAATTACATATTCACATACAAGTGAAATGTATATGCACCTAAATACCTGTACCTGTACCATGTCCTATCGCTCTTCTCACCATCTTCCTTACTTTACATTCTTCCCTTGCCCTCTCTATTTTTAATAGCTTAGCACTAAACCCTACAATGCTACACCAAGACCCAGTCCCAGTACATAGAACATGATTTGTTGTGTAGATTACGTTACCAGTGGTATTTGACTGAATGTAAATGCTTCACTGAGTTTTGAATGAGAGAAGTTCTCAGAGCTGAGAGTGGCCCTGAGGCCAGGGTGAGGAATGGCTTACTGACCCAGGAAAACTCAATCTGGTAAGAATATAGACATTCGGTTACAGTATCTGACTTTGTTACCTGGCATATTGAATATACATTTATTTGTTTATTTGAAATAGAAAAGGGAAGGGGGAAAACAAGATGATTGGGAGAGGGTTGGGGGAGGGAAATTGGGACAAAAACATGAGAAGGGGTATCAATGTGTGAGAAGTAATACACCTACAAACTGGCAAATATAACTGTAATCCTTCTATACATCACAATAAAAAATAAAGATTAAGTGGAGACAATGAAAAAAATGAATATAGACATTCACCCAATAGTAAGACTTCCAAGCAAATGAAAGCATGAACCACAGAGTCTTCAAATTAGTGAGACTTAACAAGAACTACAAGACAGTTGAAAAAAAAAACAACAGGCAAAGACAATAATTCCACAAATGAATAATTTCACAAACTGCTGAAATAAAGAAACAATGCTAGACATGAAAAAGGACTCAATAACTAGAGTTTGTCTGGGGTAGTGGGAAGAAGATAGACCCACAAGAAGGTTAAAGGAGGCTAACTGTGGTTGAAATGTTGTTACTGTAAAACAGAACAACAAAACTTGTTCAGCTGGGTGCTGGTGGCTCACGCCTGTAATCCTAAGTACTCAGAAGGCTGAGATCTGAGGATCGTGGTTCAAAGCCAGCCGGGCATGAAAGTACATGCAACTCTTATCTTCAATTAACCACCAGAAAATGGGAAGTGGTGCTGGGGCTCAAAGTGGTAGAGCACTAGCCTTGAGCTATAGAGCTCATGGACATAGCCCAGACCCAGAGTTCAGGTCCTACGACTGACTAAAAAAAAAAAAAAAAGACAAAACAAACAAACAAAAAAAACTTGTTGAAATTGTTTTCTGAAGGCAGAATGGAGCCAGGGAGTATGATACAGAGAGTCAGAGTGCTTGGAATATGACACATATGGTAAGACAACAATTAAATCCATACCCATAGAACTAATGTAAGCAAACGTTTAAAAAGACAGAAATCCTGAGAGACAATCAAACTGGAATCTGAGAAATGAGGAATAAGCTGGAAAGCCTCTCCAGCTGAGTAGATGATGTAGAAGACAAACTTTGCAGATCCTGAAGATAGAATAATAGATGTAATAGAAAAGGAAGAAGGAAACTCAAAAAGGATCAAAGAAATACAAAACCAAAAAAAAACCAAGACCTTCAGGACTCGAAAAAGCAAACTTTCTATTTTCTATTCATGGATGAAGAAGAAGAGATGATAGATAAAGATGTAGAAGATATATCAACAGAGTAATAGAAGGAAACTTCCCAAATCTTGAAAAAAGATGCCTATCCAGGTACACAAGGTTTTTAGTATGCCCAACACAGCCAACAGATACCAAATGTCATAGTTAAAACAATAAGCACAGGGCCAGGAGTTTGTCCTAGTGGTAGAATGCTCACCTAGCATGCACGAAGACTTGGGTTTGATTCCTCAGTACCACATACATAGAAAAAGCTAGAAATTACGCTATGGCTCAAATGGAAGATAGAGCACTAGCCTTAAGAAAGCTGAAGGACAGTGTTCAAGCCCCAGGACCGGCAAAATAAATACATAAAGAAAAGAAAAAATAAGTACAAAAAAAAAAACAAGAAAAGAATACTGGAAGTTGCAAGGGACTTTTAAAAAGATCACTTATAAGAGGAAGCCATCAGAATTATAGCAGATTTTTTTTGAGCAAGGAAGACTGAAAGTAACTACCACCCCAGAATACTTTCATATGAATCTCTTTTTCATAAAAGAAGGGGGAAGAAAAACATTTAGTGATAAGCAAAAATTGAAATACCTCATGACCACTAAATCCATATTATGGAGGATACTCAAAAACATCCTGTACATAGAGCAATTTAATCATGGAAAATCCACCAGATAAGTAACTAAACATAAAGAAACCAGAAAGAAAACTCAACTAAAAATTTCAGGGAAAATGTAAGGAACTAATACCTAGCTTTCAGTTAAGCGAGTTGATTTTTCAATCAAAAGACGGGACACTGAGTTAGATTTTTTTTAAAGCAGCATATGATTGTCGTATGATGAGATGTATGTTATTGTGTAAAACAACAAGAAACACCTGTGTCTGAAAGAACAAATACAGGCCTTGGGTAAAACTTGGGGGAAAATTCATCAAAGCAAGTGAACCCCCACCAGTATGCAGAAATAGCTACTGTCCTGACTGACCAGCTAGCGTTCCAATCAGATTAGTCAGAAGAAACAGGAAAAGTCACTTCATATTAATGAAGGGAATTTTCCTGCAAGAAACAATGACTGTTCCTAACATTTATGTGCTAAATATTGACATACCTGACTTGAGCAAATAAACACCACTGGACTTAAAAACACACAGCAACCCCAACACAATCATAGTATGAGACTTCAGTACCCCACTGTCACCAAAAGATAGGTCACCCACGCAAAATCTCAATAAAGAAACCTCAGATAAGTGACATAGTAAGATGAATGGACCTGACAGATACCCACAGAATAATTTATCCATCAGCTACACAATACAATGTCTTGTCAGCATTCCATGAAACACATAATAGGACACAGAAGAAGTCTCAGTACACATGGGTAAGTTGAAATAACCCTCTGTATCCTGTCAGACCATCCTGGAATAAAATTAGAATGTAACAGCACAAGAAATCACTGGAAATATTAAAACTTATGAGACTGAACAAACATCGCAGGATGTTGAATATGTAAGGGAAGGGACAGGGGAAATTTAAAAAATCTTTAGAATCCAATGAAAATGAAAATTTAAACTATCATAACATTTGGGACCTAGCAAAAGCAGTTTTGAGTGGAATGCTTATAGCTATAACAGCTATGTCAATAAAACAGAGATCTCAAATTAATACCTTAATGATGCATCTCAAGCTCCTATAAAAATAAGAACAAGCCAAACACAAAACTAGTAGATAGAAAGAAATAACGACAGAGACTAAATGGAAACTACAGAAATCAACAAAATAAAAGTAGCTTTTTCAAAAAACATTGATAGACTCTTAGCCAAGCTGACCAAAAGAAGATAAATCACTCAAACAAATAAAATTAAAATCAGAAGAGGAACAGCACAACAAAATGACTGATACTGAGAAGATTGTGAGACAGTACTTCATGAGCCTGTATGAGAATGAAGTGGAAAATTTAGTCGAAATGAATGCATTTTCTAGATAACATCAATCCATCAGAATTGAACCAAGAGAAGATAAATTATCGAA
Organism: Megascapheus bottae; assembly: GCF_031878675.1. Classification (NCBI taxonomy): domain Eukaryota; kingdom Metazoa; phylum Chordata; class Mammalia; order Rodentia; family Geomyidae; genus Megascapheus; species Megascapheus bottae. Next base: position 36,318,937 of record NC_143529.1, on the reverse strand, counting down.
ATAGATCTATCACAAACAATGAGACTGAGGGCCGGGAGTTTGGCCTAGTGGTTAAAGTGCTTGCCTAGCATGCATGGAGACCCGGGTTCGATTCCTCGGAACCACATACATAGAAAAAAGCCGGAAGTGGTGCGGAGGCTCAAGTGGTAGAGCACTAGCCTTGAGAAAGTCCAAGGACAGTGCTCAGGCCCTGAGCTCAAGCCCAGGACTGGGAAAAAAAGAAAAAAAAAAAAACAAAAAAAAATATACAATGAGACTGAGAATCCTTCAACAAATCCCAGGACCCAAGACAGTCACTGCTGAATTATACAAGACCTTCCAGTAAGAGCTAAAGCAAATACCGCTCAAACTTTTTTCATATAATTAATAGAAGGGTTACATTATATTTGCCAGATAGAAGGTGCATTACTTCACATACATTGATACCCTTTCTCATGTCTTGGTCCCCATTTCCCTCCCCCCCTGCCTGCTCAAACTTTTCCCTGAAATGAAAAGAGAGAGATCACATTGAACTGAGTTTTTGAAGCCAGCATTACTCCATCCCAGCACTAGAAAGAGACACAACAAAAGCAGAGAACCACATGCCCGACTATGAACACAGACACAAAAATCCTCCATGAAATACTTGCTCACTAAATTCACCAGCTAATCTGAGAGATTGTGTGCCATGATCAGATTCCTTACAGGGCAAACACAGAAAATCCATAAGCTTAATCTAGAACATGAAGGCCAGGCATGTGGATCGAATGAGCATCTCAGTTGATGCAGACGAAGCCTTTGACAGAATTCGACATCCTTTTGTGCTAAAATCTTGGAGGAGGATGAGGAGCAGAAGGGACACATGTTAGTATAATAAAGCTACACACGACAAACCTACATCCATGGTGATACTAAGTGGTGAACGCTCTCTCCACTCCTATTCAGTATAGTGTTGGAATTCCTATCAAAGAAGATAGCAAGAGAAAGAAATAAAGGGAATTCAAATAGAGAAGGAACAAGTCAAATTATCTCTACTCGCTATAAGGTCATATCACCTTATAGCTAAAGAAGTCAAAATCTCTATCCCCGGGCCCAGGAGCATGGCCTCGTGGTAGAGTGCTCACCTAGCATGCATGGCATGCTTCAAGCCCTGGGTTGGATCCCTTAGTACCACATACACAGAAAAAAAGCTGGAAGTAGTACTGTGGCTCAAATGGTAGAGCTCTAGCCTTGAGTAAGCCAAGGACAGTGCTCAGGCCCTGAGTTCAAGCCCCAGGACTGGCAAAAACAACAAACTAACTCTATCCCAAAACACTACTCCTGGAACGAGTCTTATAACCCAAGCACAAGGAATCTTACAGAACTAAGGGTAAATAATCCAGTTAATAAATGAGCGAATGCACTGAACTGACAATATTCTAAGTGACCAACAAATACATGAAGAAATGCTCAACATAGAGGAAACGAAAATCAAAACGACATAGAGATTCCCCCACACTCCAGGCAGGAAGGCCTGTGGAGAACAGAAATAGTAGCCCTGTTAGGAGGAGAAAGGGGCAGAGTGCTCCCTGAGTCTATAAATGAGTGCAGCCTCTATGGAAATTAGATGGAGGTTCCTCAGATAGCTTAACCGAGGACAACCCCGCAATACTCCAGCACCACTCCAGCTGAAGAATGCTTATTTGTTTGTTTACTTAGTTTTGGTGCAATCAATTCTGTCGAATTTCCCATGTTTTCTTTTATGTTTCTATGTTATCCTTTATTTGTTGGACATGCTACAGGCTCACATTGGTAATCTTAGCAACTAATCAGGCTACCGTTTACAGGATGTGAGGGTTTGAAACCAGCTACTGCAGAACAGTCTATGAGGCTCCGTCTCCAACATAGCCAGCAAAAAGCCAGAGCAGAGGCTCAGGTCCAGGGTCAGGGTACCAGCCACACAAAGTGTGAGGTCTCTAGTTAAAAATCCTGATGTCAGGGTGGAAAAATGTTTTTGATGACTTCAGAATCTACACTTACTTCTTTTCTCCCCTGGTTATGTGGGTGCTCTTCTTAAAATACATGTCAGTCTTTAATTTTTATTTTGCTCATTGAAAATGGAGGACCTGTGAAGATGTGTTGTTTAAAGGCTACATATTTTCTGCCAAATAGTACTCTATTTGGTGCACTGTGTTGACTCTACTAAAAGCTGGCTTCCAGCTTTGTCAAGCTTTTCTCTCATTCAGATATAGGAAAAATGGATTTGGGGGTGAAAAGCCTGGAAACAGAGACTTCATCTTCTTTCTGAGGGTCTCTCCAGTCCACTAGCAGGGATTGAGGAAGCTGAAGATCGTAATTGGTACAGCCTGTTTATTTCCACCAGGGGGAAGTATGGCATTGCAAATAAAGAGAAGTAATTGAACACAGTAGGCTAATGACGCAGCTCGGATTCAAAAAGCTGAGTTGATTCCAGCTTCCTCCTCCCGGGGCAGACACACAGTGCAGCTCAGCAGCTTGAAGGAACACGGCTTCACTTTGTAATTTAAAACAACAACAAGTCATAATAGCGTGTGTGTGTGTGTGAAAATGGAACCCTGGGTGGGTGGGGTTGGGCAGACTGGGAGAATGAAGGAAGGAGCCGTATTAATCAACATGCACTGCAGTCATAAAACCCCATGATACAACCATGTAAAGATAATGTTTAAAAATGAATAAAAGAGGAAGGCAAATCTGAATGGATGGAAACTTCCCCTCTGTGCTGCTTCTGTCTTTCTAAGATACCCTGGTCCTGGTGTGAGCACTCAATGGTAAGTGTGGATTTGGGGGACTCAGTTAAATGAGTTCCCAATCCTGGTGCAGAGGTCCTGGAAGCATCCACACACAGGTCCAGGCAGTCGCCCAGAAGGCCCCACCATCAAAGGCTGAAATAAGGGTGAGGGACAGGTGAAAGGAATGGAACAGCAGAGGAGAGGCAAAGTGCTGAGGGAGATTCACAGGAGCTCCGGTGACTCAGGAAGACAGAGGTGACAGGATCTGGACACAGAGCCCGGCAGTGGCCACGGCTTACAGGTGGCCACTCGTGGAGTGAGAGGAACCACGACCTGAAAGGAGGAGAGGGTCTCTTTCAGGAGTGGGGAAAGAAGCAGCGAGGGGTGAGTTGACATAAGGCTGTGCAGAAGAGAGCTACAGGTATGACTGGTGACAGTGACAGCCAGAAGGAAGCCTTGGACGGAGAGGACTCACATGAAAGCGCCAGGCTCAGCCAACATTTGCTTATTTGCACACTGCTGATCAAGTCAAAGGAAGACCATATATAAAACAAGAAACTCGTGGGGCAAGAGTGGTAGTTCATGCTGGTAGTCTTGACTACAGAGGAGGCAGAGACAGGAGAATCACAGCCAGGAGCCCACCTGGGCAAAAATCGGAGACTCTTTGTGAAAACAGACTAAAAGCAAAAGGACTGGGAGCATGGCCCGGATGGTGGAGTGCTGTGTGGAGATTTGAGTTCTGTCTCCAGTCCTGCCAAAGCAAGGAGGCAAACAAAATAAAAACAGCAGAGACCAAGGAGAGACATCGTTACTGATCATGCAGGCAACTGTACTGTGCTTATCATTGCAGTTCATTCTTCTCTCTCCCTCCTTCCCTCCTTCCCTCCTTCCCTCCCTCCTTCCCCCCTCTCTCTGGTCCCCCAGTGTGCAAATTTTCTCTAGAACCTGGTAGCTCACTTTTTGGCTTTTGTCTCTAGAAGCCAGTGCCATTTTTCTTGCTCTTGGCCTCTTTGCTCTGTAACCTTGGATTCTCCACATCCCAAGAGATTCTGGGTTTCACCCAAAGCTAATGTGCCACCTGCCGTGTAGCTGCACTCATTTTATTTCTCATTACCTTTATTTTATTATAATGATTTTAGTGGAAGCCTCAACCACCTCCACATCGCTTTTTATGTTACCTTTAATATTTCTCAGTGTTCTCTCCTAAAATAGTACAAAATGTTAGATAGTGCAAGAAGCCCCAAAGTCTTTTATTCGAGAGTCAAAAAACCTCAGGTTCAAGGACATGGACTGTCAGCACTGATGGTTTAGGTGACATCAAGAGAAGAAAACAGTGCATATACAATTCACTTATACATAGTATCCATACATTCTTACCTTCTTTTCATCAAGAAAAACATTGCCTCTGTTGCTATAATCAACACTTTCCTACATTCTGCATTCTATTGACAGTAGTGACAAATTGAAGAAAGGGTCTGTGTCATTAAAGGTTCTTAGGTTATTTTGTTTTACATTTTGGTATCATTTTAAAGAAGCTTTAGGCTGCTGAACTTGTGGCAATCGCTAATGCTGGTTGTCGATTTAAGTCTTAGAGAAGTACTGAACTGCAGAAATGTCCTGAAATGTTATAAATTCAAATATGGCAGTAGGAGTGTGTACCAGGAAGGGACCACAGGGGTGGATGCGGAAGGGGACAGGGTCAGAAACAAGCCCATGAGTACTGGCCTTTGGTCTTGGGAACCCTAAAGAATGGTCTGTTCATAGGATAGTAAAAGGAAGGAAAAGTTTAAGAGAGATTGAAATGTTTAACAGTAGGTAGATGATTCCAGATGAAAAAAGCTCTCTGTCAAGTGTTAAGAAAGGAGAAGGTTGGGCCGGGAGCATGGCCTAGTGGTAGATCGTGCTTGCCTAGCATGCAGGAAACCCTGAGCTTGATTTCTTGGTACCACATACAGAGAAAAAGCTGGAAGTGGTGCTGTGGCTCAAGTGGCAGAGCACTAGGCCTTGAGCAAAAAGTGTTTAAGGACAGTGCCCAGGCCCTGAGTTCAAGCCTCAGGACAAGGAAGGAAGGAAGGAAGGAAGGAAGGAAGGAAGGAAGGAAGGAAGGAAGGAAGGAAGGAAGAAAGAAAGAAAAAAAGAAAGAAAGAAAGAAGAAAGAAAGAAAGAAAGAAAGAAAGAAAGAAAGAAAGAAAGAAAGAAAGAAAGAGAGGGGGGGAAGAAGGACGGAGGAGGGTGTGGAGGTATGGCTCAAGTGGGAGAGCGCATGCTTAGCAAGTATAAGACTGGGATCCCACATCACCACCATGAAAAGAAAGAAAAATAAGGACAAGAAGGAAGGAAGAGAAATAGGAAAGAAAGAGGAAAAGAAAGAAAAAAAGACTCCGGGTGTGGATGGCTCACACCTATGGCCCAAGCTCTTCAGGGAGGCTGAGATCTGAAGATCACAGTTCAAAGCCAGCTGGGCTTCCCTTCTTTTCCTTCCCAGACTCCACTTGCTGCAGAAATCAGGGTGGGAAAGACCAGAGAGCAGCTCCTCCTGGCTGGCAGTCATTCCTGCACTGGGTCTTCCTGGAGTGTCCCCGGGGGATTTATTGGCATAAAAGCAGTGCTCTGGGCCCCATCAGTAATATTTATAGGTATATGGCACTGGTTGATGACACAGAATTGGAGAGTTTTCCTGGAGCCGGATGGGGAAAAGCCTCTTGGGGATACACAGGGAACCAGCCACACACTGGACGAACAAAATATTTGTAAAATATGAATTATCCCAAGGCTCCCCCCCCACAAAGGGCCTGTATCACAACCTTCCACTTAAGAAATTGGCTTTATGAAGGACTAATAATTGTTTATTTTCCTCTGTTTAATTACTGCTACACCACTACAAGTCACAGCTACAGATGCCCAGTGACAGAACAGAGTTGGTATGATGCCCACAGAAACAATGCCAGAGCCTCTTCAAACGTTTAATGAAGTTGTCTTGAAGTGTGGCCTTGTGGCCCTTATGCTGTCCCTGGTCCATGTGGCCTCCATCTGCATGTCAGCAGAGCCCCGCGCCACACGTGTGGCTGCTCTCAGCATCCCTCCTCCCACCCCAACTGTGCCCCCAGGACCGGGTGAGCTGGGCTCACTGCCCGGAACGTCAGGCTGGCCCCACAGGATGACGTAGTGATTCCTTGCTGATGAGGACACATGTACATGTAAGACTCAGTAAGCTTCGTAGAAGGAAGGAATGTGTAAATGAATGAATGGCCAGGGTAGAGGAATGCATGCAGGAAGGCTGGCCCCCTTGTCCTTTACTTACCCCAGCTCCCTGTGCACACTGTTCACACGTGGCCACACTTTGTGTTTCTAATATAAAAAATACTTCAACCTGGATTGCAAAAGTAACTCTTCCAGAATCCTAGAAAACGAAATGAGTTGGCACCTCGGGGAGCGGCTGCAGGAGCCCCCACTTCGGGATGGCCTCCCCTCCCCTCTGGGCTAGCGTTGTCCTAGGTCACTGCCCCTCCTTGCACGGCTAGGCAGGGTCTGGCCAGCCACGACCAACCATCCCCATGTCTGAGCTGTGCATGAGGAAAGCCCCGTGGCCGCCCCACTGCAGAATCCTCCCTGAGCCTCCACTCCAGGACTCCATCCCTCTGCCTTCTGGTCTACCTGCTGTCTTCCAGCCCAGCGCCCAGGGCAGGCTCAGCTAGCTCAGTCCCCGCTGCTCCCCTGTGCTCCCTCCCTGCTGCAGGGGCCAAGAGACGCTGGAATCTGTGCTTCTCCTGGGGCTGGAGTGACAGCGGCTCTCTTCCGCATGGGGCACAGGCTTGGGCAGGGGCTGGCCTCACACTCTTGCTTTTGGCCAATGCCTTTGAGGGCCTCTAGCATCTCAATCCTCCACTGTATGGAAGATGCGTGGACTTCCTTCTCTAATTCAGCACGGTGACACTGCCTTGGGAGGTGACATGTTCTCACTTCTACTGCTGTGTCTCAAGCCGGCACCAACATAGCGCCTTACTGCAGCACAAATATTTTCTCAGGGTTTTGGTGAGCCAACACAGGACTGTGGCTGTCCGTGGGGCTGTGGGACCGTGGCCCGGGGCCTGGCTCAGGCATGGCTCCCATAGAAGGCTTGGGGAGGGGGTGCCCACCACATCCAGAGCTGGGGCAGGAGTTTGCGGGGTGCTTGAGCACTCTGCCCCACACGCCACATGTTTTCCATGGCCTTCACCTGGAATGCAGTTCTCCTGTGGCTTGGAGAGAAGCTTGTGCACGTACGCTTGCAGGGACCGCCTCGCTGACCTGTGTGCGCATGGCTGCTGAGCAGTATCTCAGGCGGCTGTGACGCGGCTCCTCTCCGAACCTGGCTCCACTCTCCATATTTACTCTCTCCAGAAACGGAATGCTTGGAATGTGAATCCAGTTTTTTTTCTTTTTATCTCCGACCTCCTCAGCTGTCCAAACACAGGCAGACTAACAGCTCCAGGTTGTGAAGGGTTGGGGCTTCTAAAAGCCCTCCTCACCACATCAGCCTGTACCCTCACCCTCCTCCCCTGTCTCCCAGGCCCCTCCTCCTCTGACTGACCTTTGACCTTCAGCGATGGATGTCCTGGGAGTAGAGGTCAGCATCAAAGCGCTTTCAGAAACGTCTTCATCCAATCTGATGTTTTGAAGATCCTATGGATAAGACTATGACTTCTTTGGTTTCTCCAGTTCTTAATTCATGAAAACCCAGCAGGGTTCTGACCTCTGCAAATAAATTAGCCATTTCCAAACCTAGGGAGCAGATGCTGAGGTGGTGGATTTGTTCATTTAGCACATGCAGGGGACATTGGTGTCCCAGCTCCACAAGCAGAAATCCTTCTGTAAGGGAATTGTATACAAGAGAAGGGGAGGAGGGGAAGAGGGGACGGAAGAAGGCAGGAGGGGAAAGGAGGAACAGAGGGGAGGGGATGGGAATCTGTTTTCTCCCACTGGTTTCCCAGGCTCTACTTGCTACTTAATATCCTAGTCTGGATCTCAGGCCTCCTTATCTGACCTTGAACCAATGACCCACTTGTTAGGCAAACATAGCAGACAAAAATCAGGTGTTGAATCACCTCGATCTGCTCACCTAGGCCTTAGCTACTACGCAGTCTCTGAGAATAGTGGGTATTTGTGTAACGGCCTTGCACTGGGACATTATCCTACCCCACCCTCTCTCCAGATAGACTGCTATCAGCATAAGTTACGATTTGTGGAAGTTTAAGGGACTGTGACCAGCCTACACAAGACCACGCTGCCTGCTCACAGAAATCTAGGCTCATAATAAAAATCAGACTCTGACGCTCAGAATGAGTAGGGATTTGATGCCTCAGTTAATTTAATTTTCTGGCTATATAAAAGCCAATCCAAATGTTTGCTTTGGCGCCTGTTGTTTAAAACCTTTCGTTTGTAATGGCTGGAATGACAATTCTCCTTTTGAAAACATGTGGTTAATTCAATTGCTCTGAACAACTTGTTGAACTTCCCGTTGGCCTTGCGGGGGCTCCTGTGATCAGCGCTTTGTGGGGTGTCACTCTGCTTCCAGGTGAACTCTTTCAATGGTGCTTTGTCCTCTGGCGAGGCCCACCTTTGTATAAAATGACCCTTCTTCTGACGACAGCAGAGACGGCACCTGGCCGGGAAGAGCTGCAGAATTGGTGACTTCTCCCTGGGTGTTTGCAATTGGGAGCAACAGCTAGGGGGCACAGGCCACGGGGGGGGGGGGGGGAGACACAGTGATAACCAGGACCTGTCTGTGTGCCAAGCACGGCCAAGAGGACAATCAACACCGCGGAGCTCAGATCACCCTGGCGGGTCCCTGACTTGGGCTGTAGACAACCCCTCCCCAAGGAGGCCAAGTGATCACTAAATACATTATCCACTGACTTATGTCCCCACACCCTAGGTGACCGGCATTCTCCACGGCCTTCCAGCTTGCCTGGATTGTTTCCAGAGATAGTTCTACTTCCCTGCTGCAATTGGGCTGGCAGTGTTGAGATGGGGGCATCTCACAGACCTTGTTTTTTCTGGGCTAGGCTGGCACATTGAATTCTCCTGTCTCAGTCTCCTGAATAAATGGATGGCAGGCCTGTGCCACCATGTGGCACCTGGCTGAGCAGGGGTCTTGAGAACATCTTTTTTTTCTCCAGGGTTGACTTTGAACCACAGTAGACAAGATCTCTGCCTCCTGAGAAGCTGGGGCTACAGACATGCGTACTACCGTTCGATCTGATATTTTTTGTTTCTGTTTTGCTGCTGGGAGAATGTTATGGTGGGCAGCCCGTCTGGGAGAAGGCATTCTTGAATGCAGTCACTCAGATAGCAACATTCTCACCATGATTCCTGTGCATATACCCACTTGTAGTGAGGACAGAGAAAAGGCGTTTGAAAGGTTGCTTTATAGCCAGCGAGCCCTCAAAGCCAGCATATTTTGGATACGAGCCGTACCCACCGGTAGCCAGCATCAGAATGGAGTCCCACAGAGTAATTTACAGCCCCTTGCATGTGTAAGACATCTTTCTCCTAAAGTGCTTGCTTGTACAGTCTGCCTTTTCCCTTTATAGCTAGTCATTCGTTTTCTGTCAAAAGTATCGAGCCCGTTCGTCAGCAGTTCACATACCAAATAGTCAGCATTTATCTAACACTTCATGCTCACGTGGAAGCCAGAGGAAAAGCACACAGAAGTAGAAGTGGCAAAGGAGAATTTGGGAGGGGGTAACAAGGTTCCAGAAGAAATCTACTCACCACCTTCTGTATGTGATGGTAACCTCTCTGTACACCACTCTGACAATAAAATTGAATTTTAAAAAATGGGACCAGCCACTCTCTAATCAGCAGAGCTGACCCCTTCCTCCATGGGGGTGAGGAGGGGGGGAGATGGGAGAGGTGGTTGACCTCAGTCAGTCCTCTGCAGCTTAGTTCTGGTTTCCCAAACTCGAGCTGTGTTTATTACTCTCACAGTGATTCTGTGGTTTAAGGACAGACCAGCTGACTGGCCTCTCAGCAAGTGTTTGCACCATGAATCTATACTGACTTATGCATCACCAACGACCCATGTGGCTTCATTCAAGGGACCAGTGGGGCAGGGCTGTGAAGACGCACACCCTTCTGTAGGCTAGCTACCAGTTGAGTCTCGGTAACTACGAACACCTTACCCACCCTTAGGGGAGTAGGATTGGGCACCTGACTGCCACAGTCCTCTTAGGCAGGTTCTTCACCCCACAAGAGCTGGCATGAAACCTGCCTCTGTGTGTGTGTGTGTGTGTGTGTGTGTGTGTGTGTGTGTGTGTGTGTGTGTGTGTGTGTGTTGAAGTTTCTGTGCAGCCAACACACTTCTGCCAACATGGCTTAAATCCGTTGATTTTACTTCTATTGATCCTTCCCAGCCCTATCCTGCCTTGTATCTGTAATTGCTCTCCAGTTGCTATTCGATGTGTTTCTAACTTCTTCGTCCACATCTTTTGGGATTCCCGTTTGCTGCCTTGGGGCTGCCAATGCTGAGGGTGAGCTTTCCCCAGCCTTCTAGAAAAACCAATCTATACAGCCCCAAGCCCACCATCTAGCTGCAAATCGATGTCCGTGTTTCCATCAATGTTGGAGTAGTCTTTCTGAAGTGAAAAATTCGGACCTTGGAAGGAGAAAACATTTTGCTTTGCTTTTGGTGGGTCTGGGTTTTGAACTCAGGGCCTCCTGCTCGCTAGGCAGGTATTTACCACCACTTAGCCACGTTCCCCTCTCTCCTCCCTTTCAAAGGGTCACTGAAGATTAAACTCAGAACCTTGCAACTACAGGCACTCCACCACCTGAGTGATGTCTCCAGCTGGATTTTGCTTTGGTTCTTTCAGAAGTAGGGCCTGGGCTGCCATTTTCCTTCTTGCGCTGAGCTGACAGGTGTGTGGCTGTCCTGAGCCACTGTCCAACATCCCCAGAACCCCTCACCTAGCTACTGCTTGAGATGGACTTTTATGTGCTGTGACTGCCCCTAAACCACCATCTCTTCTTTTTCTAGCAACAGTTCCTGCTCTTTGCTGCTGTGGGTAGACTAGTGATGGTCCAAGTTCCCAGACAGTGACGGAGAAGAAAGAGGAACCGGTGCAGAGTGTGGTGTGGAGTGCTGGAGAAGATCTGCAAAGAACCCTCCAACTCCAGTGGGTTCTTGGCGGGGAGCAAACTGACCATCTAGCTTCCGCCAAGACAGGCATTGTGGCAGGCCTGCTGGGACGGGGTCTTTCAGTCTTACACCACATGGCTGAGCGCTCCTCACCCTGTCCAGGCTGTGTGGCAGTGTGGGGCACCCTGGGCTAGGCCAGCCCCCTGGCAGTGTGAGGGCACGGCCACCTCTCCGTGAGGGGATCCCCTCAGCCCCCACAGTTCTCCGTCCCTGTGCATTCAGGAGAGCCCTGCGTCCTCACTCAAGGCTGCCCCGGGCCTGCACACAGGCTGCACCCAGAGCCTCCTTTGTCCAGAAGTCACCGTTCAATGTCAGCACAGCAAGCTGGGCGCTGATCTGCCACACTGAGCAAGATGAGGGTCAGGACACCATCCTGAAAAATACCCACTGCACACTTCGGCCTTTGGGGTTAAGAGCTTGAGTGATGTGTGCCAGGACCAAGTCCCGTTCGCAGAGATTTCTCCACATGAGGACATGTGGAGTGGTTCTTCCTGACAGGGTAGGGGCAGGACGTTCTCTTGGCCCTCACCCCTCACCTGTCCACCCCTGGCCTTGACCACGTACGTACGTACGTGCTCTGGGTGCCTGGCCCCTCCAGGTGTTTTCAGTGGGGCAGGAGGTAGGAAAGGCTGGAGAGAGGGTCTTGATGACAGTGGCCTGGTATGAAGATCTGGTTGTGGTCGTTTGTCCCTAGGCAGACGGGGCATTGTTCCTTTTCAAGGGTCTTGTGTGCCTTACCACCCGTACTGACCAAAGTTTGGCAGCTCACTGCTGCTTTAATCTTTATTTTCCTTGAGAGGAGCATGTGATATTTACTTGCATTTTGCAGTCCATCATTTTTAAACATTGTGAAGTTTCTTTATGATTCAAATAACTCCCAAAAGAGTTAAAAAGCATGAGGTGCTGAGTTAAAATTAGACGGTCAGATGTGAGGGAGAGACGTCCCTGCCTTCATAAATAGCGGCATACTTACGTCCTGTGACTTCACCTCCCCTGAGCCTCTTCCTAAACAAACCCAGCAGAGCCTCTTCATCGTTCCTGTTTCCCTGGAAACCATTGATAAGATTTCAAAACACTGCAAAACAATATAACCGGTCTCCGAGATGTTTCCCCTGTTGCCAAGGAAACCAAGCTCGCTTTCAGGCAGGAGGAGAGAGAAGGGAGACTCCTACACCATAAGCCAAACAGGTCCTGAGGGCCGGAGGGCGGGGACCCCTCATCTCACCATGGGCGGTACCCACCACCCTCTCGCCACTCCTGTGCCAGGCAGGAGGCCCTGGGGCCTTGTTTTCAACTTCCCCACAACTGGGGGTGGAAACCTGTGGGAAAGGCAAGGCCTGGGTGGTGCTGAGAACCCGGGCCTCGTCTGCCCCTGCCTGCTTCTGCCTCTCTTTCTATTTCTTTGTCTCCCACTCTCCTCGGTCTCTCAGTCCATCTCTCCTCTGCTGTCTGGATAACCAATGGCAAGCATGCACGCAGCACGGGTGGGTGCACGGGTTCTTCCCTCTCTTGCTCCAGCCGACCTTTCAGGTCTTGGGAAAGGGGTGTGGGATAGGAGGCAGGGAGAGGCTAATACCCACCAGCCGGAGAAGCTGCCCTTTTGAGGGCCACCCATCAGTCCTCCCAGCTGGAAGTCAGTGAAAGACCTTCCCACCTCGTCCACGCAGGGCCAGCCCTCCCCAGTTCCTCAAGAGACAGAAACGAAGCAGCTCCTGTGACCAGTGTCCAAGCAGACGGGGAGATGGGAGTTGCAAGGAACCACTGGGAGTGGGAGGGGCGTTGTTTCGAGGCCAGAATGGGGCCAGGAAGAGGATGTGAGGGAGGGGACTGAGTGGACCGAGCAGGGTGGACATCTGGAGATCGAATGACCGCGTGCTGGGGACGGCACTGCCGGACCAGGCTGGGGTGAGGCCTCTGAGTTGGAAGAGTCACAGGAAGGTGCCAAGGATGGTGTCTTGGGATGGGCCAGGAAGGGGGATTGCACAAGGAGCTGGAGGTGTCTGCTTGCATTCGCAGCTGCAGGATAACTCCCCTGCTCAAAGAACGCACAGAGGCTTGGAGAAAGTAAAACTGCAGGTGAAATCGGGGTGTGTAGGGGGTGAGTGTTTCCAGATCCTCCTTCCCCTCTTTATGGCAGGCGAGGATGTGGGAGATACTCCAACATCCTCATTGCCTGGGAGAGCAAAAGAAATCTCCGGAAGCCTGGCAGCCATTGTGTACACAGAGGAGCAAGATGCCATCAATTCAAAACAGAACTGAGAGCAGGAAGGGTGAGTGACCTTAGAAACGTCTAGATAACCTGTGGCCAGGATCCCAAGGAGGCCTGAGCTGGCACGGGATGGGCAGCATTTAAACAAAGCCTGCAACAATATTTAGTTCCTTGCAAATACGAAGGCAGGAAGGCCTTCCAGGAGCCAACGGCAGGCTGGAGCCAGGGGGATGCCTGGAGCTCAGGGTTGAGGTTGAGAGAACGACAGGGGTCCAGGAAGGTTCTGGAAGGTTGCTGATTCCTCTCCTGAGGTGAGGATCTGGAAACTTGGTGGTGCCCCTCCCCTCCTTGGAACAACTGCAGTACCTTGCTTCTCTTGGGAGCAAGAGATGCAGGGCAGGAAGATGAAGAAATGCAGGCCCAGAGGGCGGCGTGGACCCAGGGCTTCTCGGGTCCATGCAGAGGAAAGGTCCTCCTTGTGTGCACGTGGATGCCTTTGTCGGCTGAGCCACGTGGGTGCCAGGCGGACCTGGCACGTAACTCGTGCCCACGTTCCTCTCACGGCTGAGGCAGCTCAGGTGGGGACGCGGCATCTTGGCAGATGGCCTGGCTTCTCGGCATGGCGATGGAGAGGAAGTTTTGCTCCAAAGAGGAAACCTGTTCATGTTCTCCGTTCCTCTGCTCGGGTGGGCCTCCGGTGTCCTCCCTCTGCCTGTTCAACCACACACACCCACAGGCCCTTGGCACCACCACACTCGTTTTCTTCCCAAGCGTCCCACTTGAAGAGGTGTATTATGTTAACAAAAGCCTGGCTAGTGCCGTCTCCAAAGGCAGGGCAGCCAGACATCACAGCTCCTCAAGGCCTGCAAGGAAGTTCACGGAGCCGCCTGCCAATCGGCCTGGTCTCTAGGTTAAACTTGAACTTCAACAAACCTGCAGATCTAGCTGTGTGTCTGCAGAATGGATGAGGGGTAGAGAGACTCTCTTATCCCAGCCGCTTCACCAGCCAAATCGACAAGGGAGACAAATGACCTGGAAAATGACCAGACTGTTTATAAGAAGAGCTGACACAGAGAAGCCAGGGGTGGAGTTGGGGATTGGCAAGATCACATGAGAATTCAGCGGAAAATAACGAACAGAGAAAATGGCCTATAAAATGATACTTTTGAGACGATCAGGAAAAATGGCAACAAATTGGCTATTAGACAACATTAAGGAATTATTGCTTATCTTTTTGGATGAGGGAGTTGGGCTTTGTGTTTCTAAATGTAAATCACTTATTTTTTAGAAATAAGTACTTGAATATTTATGAGTAAAAAGGACATGATAGCATGTGCTTTAAATGCCTCAAAGAAATAAAAACAAAAAATTTGGAAAGAGCTCATCGATCCTTGCCAATTATAAATATGGATTATATACACTATATATAGTATATATACGCTATATAGATATATAGATATACTGTATACACTAACAATCATGCTCAAAACATATGTGCGACAGTTCCCTGTATGCTCTGAGATGGGGAAATATAAGTGAGTTTTGAGTTTTGTATTATAGGATTCCATTCACAGATTCTCTACAAAGAACGTGCAGTGTAATTGAGGAAAATACTCCCGGCAGGGAAGATGAAAACAGCGGAAGGACCACAGCTTGGCAGGTGCAGCTTGGAGGGTAGGGAGAGAACCATAACAGCCGAGGTGGGGGTTGCCGAGGCCCCTGGAGAGAGTGGACATTGTGGGAGAGAGGCGGGCAGAGTTCTGAGAAGGAAAGGATCCTTGTTCAGATTTAGTCTAAAATGTTGGCGAGCCTTTAAAATTTCAAGAAATTATCACCCTTGTTAGCAAGGCTAGAAAGTGTTGGTGATAGGCGAATTGTGACCATGTGCACATCCGCCCAGAGGAAGAGAAGTCAGGCTCCAACCACGCTCATCGCAGCAGACCCCAACAGGCGGTGTGTCCACACAGCCAGGCTGGAGGGGCAGATGTGCAGACTGGGGAGCAGAGGGCCGTCCAGCCTCCGACGGGGCGAAATGCTGACACTGACTGCGTGGAGCGTGCCTCTGAGAACATCATGCCATCTCTGGAGAGACTCTGAGAACATTAAGCCATCTCTCACCAAAGAGCATGATGTTCTCAGAGGACGGAAGTGAACTTGGGGTTGCCGAGAGCGACAAGAGTACATACAGCTTGTCAGCTAATTCTTGGAGGACCTTCTCTAGGGGTAATAAGAATTAATTATTTTGTTTGTTTATTTTTGTCAGTCATGGGGCTTGAACTCTGGGCCTTGGTGTTGTCCTGAGCTCTTCAGCTCAAGGCTACCACTCTACCCCTTGAGCCACAGCGCCGCTTCCAGTTTTCTAGTGGTTAATTGGAGATAAATCTCACAATCTTTAGTTCTTTAATGCCTGGGCTGGCTTTGAACCGCGATCCTCAGATCTCAGCGTCCTGAGTAGGATTACAGGCATGAGCTATGGTGCCCAGCTTAAAAACATTTTAAAATTGATAGTAAAAACAGCAGGAAAAGCCGTCAAACTGTCGATGGGTGAATTGTGAAATATATGGAATACGTAGAGCAAATCCACTGAAAGCTATCCACAAGTCTTTGGAGAGTCAGTGGAATTTCAGGATTGGCTGAGTGTGGGCCAATTACTGGAGGAAGATGAGAAGCAGACTGTTTTCCTTAGAGGTGGGGTCACGCCTGGCTTTGTGATGCCTTTTTAGCAAAGCTGGATTTGAATCGCTCCCTTTTTCAATAATTTATTATGGGCGGGCTCAGCTGCATTATTAATGACTCAAACATTGGGCATGGTACCTGGTGACAGTCAGCTGCCAGCCAGCCTCTGGTGACATTTTTGAGTCATGAGGATTAATCAAGAAATATTGATTACCAGCATTCTTCCACGACGCAGCGCACATCTTCTTAGTGGCACTGTCCTCATCACAGCACATTTGGCAAACCTCTGTGCCACATAAGTCTGCCCTGTCTCCCTCTCCCCCCCCCCACATGAGAGATAGAGACAGAGAGACAGAGAAAATGAAAGGGAGACAGACAGAGAAAGGCAGAGAGACAGAGGGAGGAGGGAGGAGAGTGCTAATTGAGTTGAGTTGGGAATGACAATTGGTGTAGGCTGATCTCACCAGATTTTCTTTCCCCCAAATCTGGGGCTACTAAGTTTAGTAGTGAAGGAACCCCCTGTTGACGTAGAAGTTGGGTCTCTACTAGAGGGTGCTCATGGCAGGACGTGCAAAATGGCCGGTGGGCAGTGGGAGGTCTGCAGTGGGGAAGGAGAGAGGGGTAGCAGCAAAGGGGGTTGCCAGCAGGCACTCAGTGATGCCACTGTCTGGACTTTCCAGTTGGTGCTTGGTTCTTGCAGGGTCCTTGCTGGGTCCAGGCTGTCTCCTGCCTTTCACTACATGGGAAGCCTTGATGCTGATGACACTGTAATCTACTTTTCACCAAGAGTGTGGCGCGTTCTCTCCCTCCCTCCCTCCCTCCCTTTCTCTCTCTCTCTCTCTCTCTGTTTCCTCTGGGCACTGTCTCTGAGCTCTTCAATTCAAGGCTACCTCTGTACCCCTTTAACCACAGAGCCACTTCTGGGTTTCTGGTGGTTAATTGGAGATAAGAATCTCAAGGACTTTTGTGCCCAGGCTGGCTTTTAACTGCGATCCTCAGATCTCAGCCTTCTGAGTAGCTAGGATGACTGGTGTGAGCCATCGTGCCTGGCTCCTCCCACATGCCTGTGATGGCATTGTCCCATGACTGTTCTTTGTTCCATGATTGTGCTGGAGAAACTCAGACATGCTGACCTGTGGCTGGACATGCAAGAGAGCCATGCACAGGACACTCACAAAGATAGGGCAAGCAAGAAAGCAGAGGAGAATCCTCATCACACAACAGTTCTACTCCCAGATATTGGGACAAAGAAAGGATTTGTTCAACAAAAATGATTCATAAATATTCACCGGCTTAAAAAAATAATCCTGACTTAGAAACCTTTTGAAGACCAACCAGATAAACAGATAAATGAGTTGTAATGCATCTATGCATTCTTAAATAAATATTTATATTACCCAGCCAAAAAGAAAAGAAAAAAGAAAAGATTCTGCACCAGGCTCACACCTATATTCCTAGCTACTTAGGAGGCTGAGATCTGAGGGTCACGGTTCAAAGCCAGCCTGGATACTAAAGGCACTAAAGTTCATGAGACTCTTATCTCCAATTAACCACTAGAAAACCGGAAGTGGCACTGTGGCTCCAGGGGTAGGTTGGTAGTCTTGAGCTAAAGAGTTCAGAGATAGTGCCCAGGCCCAGAGTTCAAGCCCTATGACCAAACTAAAAAAAAAAAATAAAAATCATGCGCAGGCTTTATGCTGAGCAAAAGTGATTGCTTTGAAATGGAATTTTAGCAGGACAATACTAAGCTATATTAGCAAGAAATGGATTCCTGGTTGCCTGGGGCTGGAGTTCAGGAATAAGGGTGATTGCAAGTGGACACAGGACCTATTTGTGAAGTGAGGAAATTATTTGGTATTTTGGTGATGTGGTAGATTACGTGGTGTATATGTGCCAAAACCACATTTCACTGTACACTTAGTGAACTCATTATATTATATATAAACTAAACCTCAGTAAAATTAATATAATAAGGAAAAAGACATGATGCAGGTTATTCAGCATCCTATAAAAACAATTATAATGTGATTCTGTGCTCTTGTGTAGAAGTATGTTTTTGCTTGTGTAATGCAATGAGATGTTTTAGTTTTCAATATGATCTTGCTTTCTTAAATTTATTTCAGAGTATTTTGTGTTTTTTCATATATTACTATAAACAAGATTGATTTTTAGTTTTCAAAATTGTTTGCTGCTTTGTAAAGAATACTAATATTCTTTAGTCCCATATCCTATAATCTTACTGACCTAATATTTTAATTTTAATACTTGGCTTACAAGTTCCTTGTGACTTTTCCATGTAAATAACCAGATAATCTGAAAATTGGAGCAGCTTTCTGTTTTAGTTTCTGACTTTTACAATTTGCTTCATTTTCTTGCTTTATTGCAGTGTCTGTAATCTCTAGTTTACTGTCAAATGTAAGGGTGGAAGTATGCATACTTACTTTTCACTAAAACTCAGAACAGCTCTATCTATTCTATCATCTGCCATCTATCTTTCTCTATCATCTAGGTGTGTCTATCACTATCTATCCATACATTCCTCCATCATCTCTATCATCTATGTATTTCTCTATTATCTGTTAATGTATTTTTCTCTATCATTAATCTCTCATCTGTGTATCTATATAATCTATTATCTATCTGTCCATGCATTTCTCTATCATCTATCTTCTGTGTATCTCTTCTCTTTATCATGTATGTATGTATGTATGTGTATGCATGCATGTATGTATCTATTCATCTATCTAACAATCTATCATTTGCAGCACTAGAGTTGAATTCAGAGCAAGAATTGCACTTGTTAGGCAGAAGCTCTACCACTTGAACCATGTCGCCAGGCCTTTAATTTCCATTATTTTTCAGAGAAGGTCTTGCTTTTCGGACCAGAATCTTCCTATTTACATATCCTACATATGGGAAGTCGGGTATACACTAACACAAGCTGCCTTTTCTTAGGTCTTTGTTTGGAATGGCTCCCAATCTCAGCCTTCTTAGTGGATAGGATTACAGCTCGAGCTCCTTCACTTGCTAATTTCGTCTTTCATCACTAAGTGTAATGTTAGTTTTCATAGATGCGTTTTATTGATTTGAGGAACCTTCCATTTTTCTGAGAATTTTTATATTAGTTATTTTGAATTATGTCAAATGCGTATTGAAATTATCCTTTATGAAATTAAGGCAAAGTTGGGGAAGGGGAAGAACCTCCCATGCTCTTGGACTAGGAGAATTAACATCTTGAAAACGGCAATCCTGCCAAGGGCTATCTGCAAATTCAGTGCAATGCCCATCAACATCTTAATGTCATTATTTAAGGAAATAGAAGAAGCAATTCAAAAATTCATATGGAATAATAAAAGATCCCATATAGCAAAAACATTCCTTAGCAGAAAGAACAGCACTGGCAGAATATCAGTACCAAACTTTAGACTCTGTGACACAGCTATAGTAACCAAAAAGCTTGGTACTGGCACAAGATCAGGCCTGAGAACCAATGGAATAGAACTGAGGACCCAGATATTTACCCACAGACATATGGCTACCTAATCTTTGGTAAGGGAGCCCCCAAAAAATAGAATGGAAAAAAGATAACCTCTTCAAGTGGTGCTGGCAGAATTGGTTAAGCACCTGCAGAAAACTAAAATTGGATCCTTCTATATCACTAGGATTAATCCTGCACTAGGATTAATTAGAAATGGATTAAAGACCTTGAGGTAAAAGCAGATACCTTGAAAACTTTACAAGAAGGATAAAAGATACACTAGATCTCCTTGGCGCAGGTTGAAACACAACAAATTAAAGAAAGTTTGGATGAATGGGACTTCATTAAACTCCAGGGTTCCTGTATGGTGAAGGCTAACAGGTTAACTAGAAAGCCCACAGAGTGCGAGAAGATCTTCACTAGCCATAAAACAGACAAAGATATCTACAGCTCAAAAAATTGAATCTCTTTAAAACAAAGCTTCAAAGAAACAACAACCCCATTAAAAGATAGGCCAAAGACTTAAAGAGAGACTTCTCTGTAGAGGAAATGAGAATGGCCTACAGACACATGAAGAAATGCTCGACATCTCTAGCCATAAAAGAAACAACTCTGAGATTCCACCTCATTCCAGTTAGAATGGCCAGGATCAAGAAATCTACTAACAACAGATGCTGGAGGGGATGTGGCCAGGGGGGATCACTATTACACTGTTGGTGGGAGTGCAAACTTGTTCAACCACTATGGAAAGCAGTATGGCAGTTCCTCAAAAGACTCAACATAGAGCTTCCCTATGACCCAGCAATTCCACTACTTGGCATTTACCCAATCATCCAGAAACAAGGGCATATTAAATCCACTAGCACTACGATGTTCATTGCAGCACTATTTACCATAGCAAAGATATGGAACCAACCCAGATGCCCCTCAGTAGATAAATGGATCAAGGAGATGTGGTATTTATACACAATGGAATTCTTTGCTGCCATCAGAAAGAATGACATAGCCCTATTTGTAAGGAAATGGAAAGACTTGGAAAAAATCATATTAACTGAAGTAAGCCAGACCCAAAGGAACATAGGCTCCATGGTTTCCCTCATTTATAGTAATTAGTACATATCTAGGACTCTCCTAGCAGAGGATTACAATAGTTCAAAACTTAGGTATATATAGTCATATAGGGTGAGACTAAATGAAAGGATCTCTAGGATATGGGAACAAGAGCTTTGTCTTGTGTGATTGTTGTTCTTAATGTACTATGTGATTTCTCTTTTCTTTTTGTTGCCCTTTGGTTAATCCCATATTGTTACTGTATCTGACTTTGTTGCCTGGTATATTGTATATACATTTATTTGTTTATTTGAAATAGGAAAGGGAAGGGGGAAAAACAAGATGATTGGGAGGGGGTGGGGGAATGGAAACGGGGACAAAAACATGAGAAGGAATGGGTATCAATGTGTGAGAAGTAATGCGCCTACTACCTGGTGAATGTAACTGTAACCCCTGTATACATTACCCCAACAATAAAAAATTAAAAAAAAATCTATCCTTTACATTGGAAATCTGGTGCGTTATATTCATAGATTCCAAATGTTAAAAGCAATTTACCATTCTTGAAATTACTACGTGTGATATTCTTTTCTGTTTCTGTCTCTTTTTTTGGTTCCACAGCAACTAATTTCTCTTACTGCTTTTTAGAGTTTTCCCTCATTGCCCGCTTCAGCAACTTTGTAGGTAGATGTAGGCTTAAGAAAACATAGATGCAGATAGTGAAATAGACAGAGGTGCAGCTCTGTGTGGGGATGACATGTAGGTATCGGTAGATGGAGCTTGACACTGCTTTCACTGTTTATCAGGACGTATTTGCTTGATATTTTCCTACAGGCACCATAGCAATTCTCTTCTGTGTGGTTTGTTTGCTAATTACTATTGACACAACTTCAGGTTCTTGGGTGTTTGTACCCCCTATTTCCAATCTGTTCATAAAATCCATCTTTTTGTCACTACAACTGGTCTTGTCTTCTGTTTCTTTCCTTAAAATGTCCTTATTTTCCCTTGCAGTTTGCAGCACTGTCTTTGTCTCTTGAGCTGCTATAACAAAAGCAGCAGACATTCAGCCTCACAGCTGTGGAGACTGGCTGTCCAAGGCCTCAGTTAGATAGCTGGTACAGCGCTGGTGACCGTGGAGGCCTCACTCATGCACAGGGGCGTCTTGCAGGGATCTCTCAGAGGGGACAGAGAGGAAGGAACAGGGCCTCTTCTTCCTAAGAAGGGCAGTCACTCCATGCATGAGGACTTTACCATCGTGAATATGAGTCTCTCCGAGACTGTCATCTTCAATTTGCCAAAAGCCAAAAGTGGAGCTGTGGATCAAGTGGTAGAGCGCCAGCCAGGAGCACAGAAGCTCAGGGACAGAGCCCATGCCCTGAGTATCAAGCTCCAGAACTGGGGTTTGGGGAAGCTGGGGGGAAGGGAAGGTAGATTCTTGGGAGAAAGTGACCACTGGCACTCAGAAATGACACTGACCTGAGCTAGAAGTGAGGGGGCATCTCAGAGAACCGCCAGGGAAGGAGTCCAGAGAGAAAGTGATATCACAGCAGGTGACCACACGTGAGGACGGGGTGAGAGACTCCGTGGAACCCTTGTTTCCATCTTGTCTTCCCAGGCCTCCTCAGGAGGGCCGGGGGCGCAGGTGTGCCTCTGGGTCTTCTCCACCAGCAGGTTCTGGTCTCAGAGCAGCTGGCCACAGCCAGACAGCCAGGTGATGTCTGCGGGCCATCTTCAACAGCTGAACGTCACGTTCCTTTCATTTTTGATTGTGTTTCTCTTTAAGTCTTGGTGTCGCTCCCACGGGGCTTCTCAAAGATCCACACGCTGTTTGCAGAAAGCGCCAACGTATTCTCAAGGAAGAACTGGATTCCATGAAATACACGGCTTTTACGATATTTTAGAACTGTGATAAACAGAGAATATTTATGCTAAGGAAAGTCACTTTCCATTTATCCTCAAGAAACGTAATGGAAGGAACAAGAAGACCCAGAATTATAGCTTTTAAACAGCCCATAGTTATTCCTCAGATGCACCCTTCAGAAGTATTTTGTAAAAGTACCAGGTCTGATTTTGGGGTGAGTAGCAGCCGGAGGATGAAAGGACTGGGCATGGATGGGGGGCAGAGATGATGACAGTGTTTTATTTATTTATTTTTCTGGCCATTCCAGGGGCTTGAACTCAGGGATAGGCATTGTCCTTGGGTTTTCTCAAGGCTAGCACTCTGTCACTGGAGTCACAGCACTGCTTCCAGCTTTTTCTGTGTATGTGGTACTGAGGAATCGAACCCAGGGCTTCATGCATGCGAGGCAAGCACTCTAGCACTAGGCCATGCTCCGAGCCTCAATGGCAGGATTTTAAAGAACACACGTGAGGACAGAACAGGAGCCTGTTGAAACGATTCCAAGAAGAAGAGATGAAGGGAGTGAGGGGAAAGTGACAGAGGCAACGAGTTTAATTGGGACACATGGTTGTTTTATTTAGAAATATCACAGTACAGCCAGCCCCTCTGGACAACTAATACATGCTAGGAAAATGGGGGAAATGCCATCTTGTGTACAGTGAAAGAGAAGCTATGGCCCACAATTCTTCTCTAGTAGTTTCCAACAAAGAGTCAGGTCTTTTGAAGATGACAAATGCACACACACACAGCCTCCCAGCTTCCCATTGGCTGCACTCAGCTCTGCCCGCCTCTCCCCTGCTCCATCCCAGCTCTCCCGCTGTCAGGGGAGGGTAGGAGAGGGACTCTAACACAGATTTGCCTGGTAAAAAGCAACACCAAGACGGAGACACGAGGCCAGTCTCCTAGCTCTGGTCAGCTACCCACAAGGACAACTGTACTTGCTCTCAGAGAAGTTTCCACCGCATTCAGTCAGAGATGCGCTGGAGTCGGGTAGAAGCATGCACGTGGTGGCTAAGACACACAGATCTGGTCTGGTCCTCACAACATGTGGTGAGGTGAACCCCTGAGCAGCACAGCCATTGTCAATCCTGGAGACTAATGACCCTGCCCCTGGCTTTGGTTTAGCTTTCTGCTGCAGGTTCCTCAAACCCATGGACTAGAAAGATTTGGTTTTCTACACAGACTAAGCTGGTGATTAAGCTTTGGTGGACGATGCAGTGAGAACTCTCTTGCCTTCCTCGGAAGACACAGAGACTGAAACTGACAACAAATTTGAAGGTCATTTGGGGTTTCATACATATCCTAAGCCAAACAAACCCCTGCCTGGCTCTGGCTGGGGAAAAAAAACACAACAAATTTTGATTTACTCAAATTCAGTCATTTTGATTATCTGCTGATATCTGCCCACTTTCTTGATTAACACTATGTAAATTGGGTACTTGTGTGTGTTTTAATCTTGCAAATCAGAGTATCTGTTCCATTTCTTGGATACTTAGAGGCAATTTCACACTGCTTTCATTTCATAAATTATGATATGTAGCAAAAGAAATATGTAGAATTATGAAAATAGCATGGATTCAGTGTAAGAAACTCAGCAAGATGAGAAAGGCACAATGGAAAGGAGTCTCCTCAAATGCTGGTCTCTAGTCCCTGAGAAACCACATTTCCTGGGTACCCTGCTAGGAATGCTTGTGGGCGGCTCTACCTTCTTTGTCTTTTACTGCCAATGAGAGATTTTATGCTCACCATTCTGTTTTTCTTCCCATACTTTGTCTTTGAGAACCTTTCACCCCTGGCTTTGCAGATCTGCTTTTTTGGTGTTTTGATGACTAAATAGTATTCCGCTGTATAAATGCGTTGCAATTTACTTAGCTAGCTGCTTTGTTGTCGATGGACATTATGTTTATGGCAAATCTTTTTTTTTCTTTTTGTTTGTGCTGATACTGAGGCTGAACTTGGGGCCTGATCCTCTTGCTTAGCTTTTTCACTTATGATTGGAGCTCTAATATTTGACCCATGCCTCCAGTTCCATAGTACAGCAAATCTTAAAATTGCTCCTGCTTCAAGAGCTCTGTGCCATTCCTATGCCAGTCCTCAGGGTGGAGAGAAAGATACAAATTAAGATTCCAGCAAAGGAAATGGAAGCCCCAACCTCCTAGCAAACTCTTCTCTACTCATCTTCACTTGAGCCATCCCCGATTCTCGTTTTCGTTATCACATTGAATTAGGCAGGTCACTGTTTCCTTTGCATGCTGCAAATCCACTCCCAGGGCACGATAGGAGAGAGGCGTGGGAGGACCAGGGGGCCAGATTGCCAAAGCTGGAACCCCTTGGCTCACTTCCTAGCTTGGGAAAGTCAAGGAAGCCCAGTCTCGCCTGCGGATGGTAACTGTTCCTATTGCAGGATGTCTCTTGCAACATGTCTAAAGTTTGGGGTCTGTGTTGAGCTCAGGGCAAGTGCTAAGTGGCCTGGGTTATCATTAGCCAGAGGGTTCTAGGCATAAAGTCGGCTGGATGGCTGCTTCCTCCAACAGAAGAATCCAGGCCTCTCCCAGAGCCCTCCTTGACCCTGGTGTAGCATGCATAGAAGCCCACGCACCTGGACACATACACATGCACCCACATGCATACACATACACGTGCACAGATACACCAGTTCCTTCCTGGACTAAACCCAAACCTACTGCCTCGGTGAATGGGAGCAAGAGGCCTCTGTAAGTGCTGTGTGATAAGTGTGCTGCCATGGAGACAGGAGGCCATGCTATGTACAGGCCCTCGTCCTGAGTTCAAGCAAGTATGCCCTGCAAGTCTGCCAGGCCAGGCACACTGTCCTCCAGGGAGTTTTAGCCAAGGACATAGATCTAGCAACTGGCAAGGCAAGAGGAAGGGGCCTGTAGGTTGCTAGGCTCTGGGAAGTCCATTCATCTCCCCCACGGGGGAGGGGGCGGGGCAGGGCCGCCTATGGGCCTAGCCACAGAGTGTTTATGAAGACACCTTCCTGGAAATAGTGGCCTGGGTCTGAATTACAGCTCAACAGGAGGCGACCGCCAGCAGCCAGGAGGTACGGGGAGAAAGATGGAGGTCTGCGGGCCCGGGACCAGCCTATACACCCTGCCTTCCCAACCAGAGACTCACACTGCTGCTCTTCTGTCTGGGGTTTTAGCGTCACTTTAAAACTGAGCTTGTGCTGACATGTTAGGGCTTCTGTGAAAGTCACAGGAATCTTGCTGAAATGCAGGGTTCCGGACCCGTTCGAAGTCCAGTTGTGGAAGGCTTTGAACTTAGCATCGTGAATGTGTCTCCTGGTGGAACTTATTCAAGTGACCCACGGATTACAGAGATGAGCTGTCACAGTAATTGCATTTTACTTTTCTTTCATCTTCTTAGCTCATGAAGCTGGTATCTAAATTTGTGTTCCCCCATAGCGCTGACTTCGATATTAACCAGAGCTCTGTGGTGATCTGTTTGAGTTGCACCATACCCAGGTAAGATACACTATTATTTTGTTCACGCCTTTGAATAACGCAAAGGAAACGATTACAACCTGAAGATACTTGGGAAATAATGACGTTACCAAATGACAGTCTTGTTTGAAATGTGATGAGTACACACTGTGGCCCTTTGCTCAGGGAGGAAATTGCCTGACCGCATCAGAGATCTCCAGAAATTCTCTGGCTGAGCAGAGGTGGGGGGAATGTTACATGATGACAAGGGATGGGGGTGCATTCTCTCCAGTATGGCGCCTTTCCTCGTTTGAAAGAGCCTGTGTGTGGCACAGAGTGGGCTTCTGGGCATCTCGGTGTATTTTGAATAAATCCAGTATTTGAAAACTGGCATCTCCCCTGACCCAGGGGACCGCACTGAATCCCCAGGGCCCGTGTGAATTATCTTTAATTAGGTCAAGTGCCCCCGGTGGCTGCGTATCCAGTGTTCACTCTTTCTGTCTAATTTCTCCACTCATCTGTCACATGGAAGATGTGATAATTAGAAAACAGAAAGGTGTTGGAGGCCTGCAATCTGATTTTCCTAGGAGGTCATTTCCCCCCCAGTGTGTAATGGCATTCTTCACAACCCACTGGCTGACCCCACAGGAGACCCCACCCCCACGCCACGCTGCCTTGTAGATTTCATTTTACATATTGTGCTGGCGTATCAGTGTGGATTTGACTCCACGTGCCACCTTCTGTGCTCCTTGGTGCCGGGTAGGCTCCACGTCAAATGTGAAAGCGGCTTGTGTCCTCCAGATCTGTTCTCTCCCAGATGGGAAGGCTGGCAGCCATTCTGGGGTTGCCAGGCAACCACCTGCTTCCCGCCTTTGCTCCCCTACCTGCCAGCCCCCTGGTTGGGTGTCAGGGCGACCCTCCAGGAGGCCTGGGACACCTGACCGCTCAGCGGAGGTGGCAGCTGCCCACCGCATAGCCACATCTGCTCTTCACACCTCAGTGGGCTGAGCTGCACTCGGGTGTGAGCTGCTTCTGCACCCAGAGTGCAGAAAAATACGTGGGTGTGTGAAAAGCAGAGCAGGTGCTTGCAATCCCGAAGTGTGGATTTCAGCTGAGCTAAACATATGTAATATTATAGTGGGAAGACTAGTGAGCTGCAATGAATAGGCACAGAACTTTCTAGAAAATGGATTCCCCCCTTCCCCCTAAGGCTTGCATTTAATTTTTTTTTTAAAAGGAGAATGGTAGGGATATACAAAAAGCCATTTTGGCACCAGTACCTGGGCTCCACAGTCACTCTGCCATTCATCTAAGAGCGGAGGGAAGGTGGCTTTGATTTACCGGGACATCTGCTTGCCCGGTTCAGTCTGGGGTATACCATGCAAGCACTCTGCTGTGATGCAGAACTGGGCTGCACTGGTGGCAAGGGCAGAGGGCTGTGGGACATCCAGGGAAGGGACTTGAGCCCAGATGGACAGGCCCTGAGACGCCCCAGGGAGCCTGAGTTTCAGAGTGGAAGTCTGAAGAGGGCAACAAGTCCAAAGTCAAGGTGCTTTGTACACAGTGGCAAGGGCTAATGCTGCGTACCAGTACTGGGGCTTGAACTCAGGGCTTCTTGCTGCTCGAACACTTGAGGCACAGCTCCACTTGCAAGGATTAGCTTTTCATTAGAGTAACTGACTCATTCACTAGACAGCTGGGGGCAAAACTCAATGCCAAGTCACTGGTAAGTGTCCAAAATGGTGGTAAGGGATACACCCTTGCACATGGCCCACCAAACACCTGGGTGAACGGTCACCCAGGCCCACGGGACACCACAGGTGGCACAGCTGGACCCTGCTGGAAAGCCAGACCCTTCTACCAACCATCGTGCTTGCCTCTTTCTCTAAGTTTTGGTCTCTGAGACAGAGATTCAGCCGTGGAGGCTGGTCACACGTGGAGATTTAGCTGCCGAAGAAGCTGTGAGTTTGTTTCAGGGTTCTGAATGTAGCAAGTGTTCCCACGATGGCAGGCACACAGAGGGCGAGCTGTGGGCCACCTTCCCTGGGAGGCGGTGGTGGAGGGGGGAACGGACATGCGGTAGACAAAGCAGAGAATCAGTGGAGCAGAAACAAGCGGAGAATCTCCTGCACTGTCCATACTGGTTTGTCTTGAACAGTGCATGGCGTCTGCTCTGTCAGCCTGCTATGTTGCCAAGAAAGGTGTCCTGCCACCAACTGCCACGCTGTCAACACCAGTCCCCAAATAAAGGAGGTTTCAGCACTAAAACAGAACAAAGCACTTCATCTCAGGAACCATTCTTTCTTTGGCATAAATGTGGCTTCATGAAATTGCTAGGTGCTGTCCCTTTCCTTTTTCCTGCTCTGCTGGAAGCTTGCTGGGCCACCCATCTGCTGTCAGCCGCCATTGGGGCCATCCCCTCACCTGCTCCAGACAAGAGCGCACTGCTGGTGAAGGGCAAGCAGAGGGCACCAAAGGAAGTCGCTTCTGAGGCTGTGAAAGGCCAGCCCAGGTTACAAGGCTGAGCTGCCCCT
The DNA here is from genome assembly GCF_031878675.1 of Megascapheus bottae. Classification (NCBI taxonomy): domain Eukaryota; kingdom Metazoa; phylum Chordata; class Mammalia; order Rodentia; family Geomyidae; genus Megascapheus; species Megascapheus bottae. Next base: position 36,290,742 of record NC_143529.1, on the reverse strand, counting down.
CAGGGAGGGGGAGGGAGAGGGAGGGGCTGGACTATGGCAGCAGCTGCTGTGGGGAGGCAGATGGATCTGAAGCCTAGGGCCGACATAGTCACCACCGCTATCCTGTGGCATTTTCCTCTTCTTCCCTCGAACCTTTCCTGCAGTCTTGACACTCAGGTCTGCTGTCTCTCAGCTCTCTTCCCTGCCCACAGACCCTTACTCCTTCCACTTTCCAGGCCCTGCCATAGTCTGAGGCCATTAGCCACCTGACCAATCAGATGCACGTAGAGCTGAGTCTCCCGTCTTCTCCATCCTGCCAGCTCTTCCCACACCTGGGTCTCTATGGGAATCCAGGCTCTCCACCAGTGCCTCTTTTTCCCTGAGCTGACACTAGTCATCTGTCTCATCGATCTTTGCCTGTCGCCATGACTGAACTCGAGAACCGGGTTCAGCTTCCAAGATGGTGCCTTGAACAGAGTCCTACAGAAGGGCTGAGCAGTGGGCCCTGTGGTGGGGGAAGGCCACGGACCTCAGCGATGGAGAGAAAAGCTCTCATCACTCAGTCACTTCTTAAAGGCAGTGAACACCATCACATTAGCCATGAAGTTCTACCGCTTTCATATTTTGTGAACATGCAAGTACGCACGTGTGCATGCGTGTGCTGGTTCTGGGACTTAAAACCAAGGCCTGGGCACTGTCCCTGGTCTGTCTTTGCCCATGGCTAGCACTCTGCTAGTTGAGTCCCAACCCTGTTTCTGGCTTGTTGGTGGTTGATTGGAGAGAAGTCTCACAGGCTTTCCTATTGGTTTCAAACCTCAATCCTCAGATTTCCAATTAACCACCCCAAAGCCAGACATCTTTAGGTAACATAGAACTGTTTCCCTTTATCTTCCCAGGCTTTATATTATACAGTGACCTAATTCTGAAAAGTCTAGAGTCTCTATCAAATTACCAAATGGGTCCAAGGCATGAAAAAGAGTTAAGTGGGTTCATTTCCACTTTAAACAGATAAATCTTATTGTCATGTAAATCGTAGGTTCAAGAAACCCATGCCCCTAAAGCCAGGAAATGAATTATTAGCAATGCAATTGATGTTTACAGGAAGATCTAAGTATCATAGGTCATGCAACATCTTAATTTTGGACTCCAGAACTTGGAGAAAATGCCTAATTTTTTTTATGCTGCCCTGTTTGTGACACTTCGTGAACCCTAGAACCCCCCCCTCCCCACCCATCCCAAGTTTCTTGCCTTTCCCATTGGCTACATGTAAGTTACAGGACCAACTGAATTCAGTCCTCGACTACAAAACAGGACAAGACTTAACAAGGGTCTGGTGGAGTAGCTGCATTAGCCAGCTTTCTGCCTACTGTAATAAGTAACTGAAATAAATACTCAGGAGGAAAAAGTTTACTTTATACAGTTTAGGGCTTTGTCCACAGTTCTGCTTCTAGGCCCAAGGCCCATGGTGAGGAGCACATGGCAAAGAGACCCATTCACCTCATAGTCTGGTGCAAAACTGAGAGCCTGGTACCCTACAGTCTCCTTTGAAGCCACACCTCCAGTGACCCAGCTGCTGCCACAGGTCTCCCCTTCAGGTCTTTAACACATGGGCCTCTGGGGAAGCCTCCAATTCACAGGTCCTAGAATTCACATGTGCCGGGGGAAGGGCCATGGTGTCGTAACTCTGTTCCCACAGCCCAAGTTGACACATGGCTCCCAGGTCTGGCCTCTCCTTGGTCTGGCCTCTCCTTAGTCCAGCCAGTTCCTCTGCAGCCTCTGCATATGGACTGAAGACATGTTCCCTCAAGCAGACTTTCTAGAAGCCCCACTCCTTGCCACCACCCATAACTGAGGCTGACCTCCGGGAGCACCTCATGTGCTCTCACATGGCACTCCCAGGACAGCCAAGGCTTCGTGGGCACTCACAAGCATAGCTCGAATTCCTGCTGGGGCCAGAGGAGAACCCAGCCTGGTTCTCCCGAGTGCGCTGCCCAGCACACTTTCCATTCTATTAGTGAAGACCGATGGACGACTGACTCATGTTTCAAGAGCAATAAAATCTCGAGCAAGAAAACGCTCAGTAAAGCGCCAAAATCCACCCCGCGGTGCTCAGGACAGGGAGACAGTGGGTACGTACAGATCCCTTCTGCACGTTTCGTTTTATTTACAAGTCTGACAGGGCACAGAAAATCACACACACAGATACACACACACAGATACACACACACACACACACAGAGAGAGAGAACAGTTTAAAATCTCCAAACAAAATTTACTGCAACTTTTGTAGAATTTAATTTGTGCTACAAGACATGTTGCATAGGAAACTATGTTAAGCCCTGAGGAAAAAGATCCATGGTTTAAGGTGCAATTGGTTCTGTTTCTTCTTTGGGGGAAAAGATGAGAAGTGATGTCTGGGCAAAATAAGGATGAAGAGAGGAGAAACAGAATTGATGGTGATTTCATGTGGTCATCGGGACATTGTGTGATTCAGTTTCTGCGGCATAAGAGACCCAGTGTTTGGTTTTCAGTCTGCTGGCCACAGTGTTGGAATCATAGATATATATAACATGTCAGCTCAATAAGGGATTGCACATTGACTCAACTAAGCAACTTCGTGTCAAGAAAGCAGTTTAGGAGCATGAGATGCAGGGTCTCACACGGCCTAGCACTTGTCAGAGAAACAGCCTGTGTCCTGGGCTTTACTGCACTGGCCTTGCTGCACACCAGCCAGCTGTCCCCTTCTGAGCTGCCGCAGCCACCAGCAATCATGGACAACAATGCAGCCTGCTCTGAGCTGCAGCCTTAATGGCTGCCAACACGACCCTCTGCCCTGACTTCACACCGACAATGATTTCATTTGCAGAAAATGTCCAACTTGATCTTTTGATCATACCATAAACTAGCTTCCCCTCTGCCGTGTGTTCCCAAGGTGACCTGGGAGCACCGGGAGGGAGGGAGGGAGGGTGAAATCTGAGATGAAATGGAACGTGGAGTTTGGTGAATAGCAGCTGGCACTTCTGCATGCCAGCAGGGGTGTGGCTGAGGGCCCTCTGGGGCAGGCAGGCATGAGAAGCGAGGGCAGGGGGTATCCCATCCCAAGGGAAGCACCCGCAGAATGGCCTGGAGCTGCAGGGACGATGGCCTCATGTAGTCACACCACTCTTCTGAATGACAAATTGTACACAAGAGGTGGCCAGGCCAGAAAGAATATCCAGTTCAGCTGCTTTCTAACCTATGGGCAGAAACACCCGGTGCCAACCTGCTACGTGGGACCTAACTGTACATTCAAGGGCTCATGTGTTCTGTGGATGGTCACAACATGAACCAAACAGAGGGAGGGAGGGAGGAAACGTGAGCAGAGGAGGGGCCTACGAGGGTCTCAGGACCCGTGACTGCACCAGCGCTGCCCGCTGGCTCCCCCTTCCTGAAGACAGACAGCACGAACGGGCAGACAGAACCGCGCTTTCTGTGTGGAGTGTTGAAATGTGAAGTATGGCTGGGAATGAGAAATGCCCCGTGGCCTTTAAATACCTATATACATCTGTAACATAATTTAAAAACATCTCTGAGCAACAGAAAAACCTCAAAAAGTATCTGCTCCCATGAAGTTTATAATCCAATACAAAATTAGATACCATTTTTTCTCATAGTCCCCTTCTCAGTCTTTTTTCTTAAAAAAAAAAAAAAGAATTGAAATTGAAATTTACATGTCAACAAATAGAAAACGATTTGATTGGCAACGAGCCCCTGGATGGCGGAGCGGCACCTGTGCTCTGGCCTTTGGCTTCCCGAGGCTCGAGCTGCCAGCCTCGCCCCTGCCCGGGGGAAGGGGTGGAGCGGGGATGGACGGGGCGGCGGGGATGGACGGGTGGAAGCTCCTGAGGCCGTTCAGATCACGAAGTCATCGTGGTCCGTGCGGCTGAAGGCGGCCGCGCGCAGGATATCCAGAGAGTTCACCAGAATGAGGGTCCCCGTGAGGTGCTTCCAGCGCTTGGTGATGGGGTTCTTCATCTTGTCCAGGCCCACGTGCAGCTCCTGGATGACGTCCCGGTAGCTGTCCCCAATCTGATGGCTCCAGGTGAGCAAGAAATCATAGGCAGGCTTCCACATGGCCTGGCAAACAAAAACAGAGGGGGAAGCGTAGAGGTTGGGGGCTTGGCTCTCGCTCTCCACTCGCTGTCACCCCATTCTTTAGGGGAGCGGTGCCCGGGGAACAGCGGGCTGGGCGGCACCTGGAGAACAGAGGTGCTGCAAGGATGTTTGGGGGAGCACACAGGCTTTCTCTTCCTTCACCTGCCTCTGGGCCACCCATCCGTGATCCACCCGGGCCCATCTCCAGGGACTGGACAGTGATTACCACCACAAAAGCGGAGTCACTAAGATTCTACTACAGCCACTTCTGGCCAGAGCGTGGTACCCACCATGCTGGGGTACACCAGTGCCCGAGGACAGCCCTGAGCGAACCCAGGGCTCTGCCGAGGCTCAGTCCCACTGCCGGGCATTTAAGAGCAGAACAGGCAAGAGACAGCAGCAGGTCTACATGCCTAGCTTGCAGGGGGGGCCTTGCCCTCTCCCCACCAGGGGTGGCTCCCACCCAGCCACATGCCCGTGGCCAGAACATGTCCATTTCCTCACCCAGGCCTGCCAGAGGGCTGTGAAGCACAAGGTCTACAACAGCAGAGAAACAAAGCAACCGAGTAGCTGGGCTCTGGAGACCTGGCTGGTCCCGCTCACCTCGCTGTCCACCACCCCGTTCCTGTCCCGGTGGGGAGACTCGTACGCATCCATCTGTTGCTTGGAGACCTTCGCCAGCTTCTCGGCCAGCTCCCTCCAGCGCTGGGCCACCTCAACGGCTGTGGTCAGGAGCACAAAGTCCTGGATGAGTCTGACCACTAGGCCTTGACAGTCCATTTTCAGTAAAGCCTAGGGAGGAAAGAGCACACGCTGAGTCAGGGATGGGCCCGGCTCTGGCTTCAAGGGCGATGGACGCCGTTGCCTTGCAGGAGTTCCGGGGCCGGTGAGTGGACTGCCCACAGAGCGATGACACGCACTGCCACGTGCATGGGCTGGACATTCCCCGCTTTGCGTTCCAGCGGGTGACCTTACTTGGAAACAGGCCCTGTGTAGACACAGGAGGTTGGGTGAGGCCGCCCCAAGTTTGGGGATCACCCGTGACTGCTGCGCCTGGAGAGGAGATCCACTCTATGAAGCTGTGCTGAGCACGTTTCTGCAGGCCAGGTGGAGGGAAAGGGAGACTGGCTTTCCGGGCTGCTGGCCCCAGCCTCCCCTCATGTGCTAGGCTTGAGCCGGAGGTGACAGAGATGGAAGGCGAAGCTCCTTCGTGTGCAGGCCACAGGCCTTCCCATTCTGTGCTACCACACCACTCAACATCAGGACTTGAGCCAGTCAATCCTGGTCCGGACGGCTGACACTTAGTTTCAGCTACTTACGTGTTTCAGAAGTGGTTGATGGAAATTTGAGTTTCAGTATATTCAAAAGAAATGGCTTTTAAAAATGCAATGTTTAGGTGGGGGAGGGAAATGGGGACCGAGACATGAGAAAGGGTCTCAATGTTTGTGAAGTAATGCACCTTCTATCTGCTGAATATAATGTAACCCTTCTATTAATTACAATAAAAATATGCAAAAAAATGCAGTGTTTACTAGATTTGAGTTTCAGAGGTAAAAGGGGCCTTCTCTGTGTTTATGAGCACAGGGAGACGCTGGAAGGATTCTCCTCTCTCTACGAGGTCTGCTGTCCAGAACATCGGTTTATCCAGCCACGAGGATGGCCACAGAGCTCAGTACCAACCACCACACCACACCAACACAGTTAGCTGTGTGCACACTCAACTGCCTGGCCCTGAGCCTCTGGAGCCCGCTTCATTCCCTAGGCAACAAAACATGTCACTGTCACCTGCTTGTGACTGAGGTGATCCTGGCAGGCGTGATTAAAGGCACTCGCCCAGGGCCTTTGTGCACAGGACAAAGATCCAGCAGGCTGCTTTCTGGCTCCTGACTGGCTACAGCTGGAAGGAAGCAGAGGGTTCCATTTCCACAGACTACCCATGAATGAAGAGGGAAGGAAGGTATCTTTCATTCACTCCCCGCAGCTCCATTTACGCAACTCGAGAGGACTCAACAACGCAAGCCTCGTTTTTTAAAAGCTGCCCACACCACCACCACCACCAAGGGGTAATTTATGTGGTTTTTAAAGGGCAAATGTTGAGTGTGTGCCAAGTCTGAACAAGAGAAAACTATACAGCAGGAGACTTCAGCTCTGGGCACTGCCCCATGGTTCCTTTAGTTTTTATGCACACAGGGGTATTAGCAAATACCTCAGGCTGATTTCAGTGGGGATTTTGTTACTGAGCTATGAGCTATGAAACTGTCCCTTTCATCCAAAGGACAGTGTGTAAATGCTGTGGTCTGTGGCCCACTCTCAATTGTGTAAACATAGCCTCAAAGCAGCCACAGATGAGACATGTAGACAAAAGGACAGAACTGGGTCCCTTAAAGATGCCATTTAAGAAGGTACTCAGGCTCAACACTGCCCTGTCTAAACAGATCTCAGGAGCTCCCACCCAGCTTCCACCTCTGCCCCGTCTCCTTTCAAGACTTTCAAGTACCAGGAGACGAACAAAGGAGAAGCTGCTGCATGCTCAGCTCTTGCACTCGAGGTGAGCGCTCTTTTCCAGCTTCGGAGGAAACAGTCAATACGATCGATCTCGTTTGTGGTCTGTGAAAGCACCTAATTCACAATCAGTGGGGAAAGCCAGACCAAGGGTCTCCCATGAAACACTACGCCTGCCTGTGTTCTGGAACTTCCTTTACAGGCGGGCCAGGAAGTAAGCCCGATGGGTAAAGGAAAGGCCACCCTGTGGTGCCTGTGGAAGGCCCCTGCTGCTCTTTTCACAGCCTGCCTCACCCCACTAAAACCACGGCCCCCCACGAAGACCCCCAGGGCCTCAGGCTGCCAGATCACACTTCCAAGGGTCCTTTCTAGCGCAGTCTCCTCCCCACTGGGAAATTTCAGGTCTGTCTACCCCATGTTCTGGCATATGTTCACACCCTGCTCCAGGGAGCTGGCTATAAGGTGGTTTTTTGTGCACACACACAGGTGCGCAGGAATAGCTGTGTGTGTGTGTGTGTGTGTGTGTGTACACATACACACGCACATGTGCAGAGGCAAATTTCAGGGATCACCTGCATGGTCTCACAGATACCCCAACACCCTGGCTCTTTCACTCCAGTTACCTTCACTCATCCAGATGGGAAGGTGGGGAGGTGAGGAGGAGGAGAGGGGCAGGTGGCTGAGGTCTGTGAGCTGCATTCTGCCACAGAGGAACAGGATGAGCCAGGAGGAGTACAACAAGGTCACTAAGGTGTCCACAAGACCCAGACGGGTCCCCACCAGGGCTGCATCTACTCCTGTCCTCTCCCAAGTACCTAGCACAGCTTCTCAGCAGGTGAGGTTTGCAGGAGCAGGCTCTAGTGGCTAAGCTGGACCACCCGAGCCATGGCGTCCTCACCCAGCAGATGCCCCGCCTCTGTGGGAAGCACCGGGTAAGACCAGAGGAGAACTCGCTCAGAAGACCAGGAGTTGGGCAAGAGGTTCTCACCACTTCTTCACCAGACTTGCACCCACAGACACAGAGCTGTGCCCACGCCCTGGGGCCTACCCTGAGGCCATGGGGGAGCCCAGAGACCCAGAGGGAAGAGGTCAGCTCGAGCCTCAGGACCTCCACGAAGGTCCGGGCCCCAGGAGCTGCCTGGCCCTGATCCCGTGTGCCAGGAGGCTTCGAGGATCCCAGGCCTGGTGCCCAGGCCTGCGTGGCACTCACCATCACGAGCTCTTTCTGGAAGGACTTCCGGTCTCTGTTGTCAGGGTTGTTACAATCCTCCTTCAGCTTTTCCAGGACAGATGCCACCCGCTCGGGCTCGCTGTCCAGATCTGCCCGGCAGAAGAAGGTGAGCGGCAGGCTGCCGTAGCCCAGGGCGTCGGCAAAGGCGCGCCAGCTACTGATGTTCTCCATGAGCAGGGTGCGCACCGAGGCGTAGATGTAGGTGAGGAACTTGCAGGGCCGCAGGATCTGCTCGAGCAGCGTGGACGTGCTCAGCTCGGGCCCCGACGGCAGGCTGGGCCTGGCCCTGCCCACCACCAGCACATTCTTGGCATGCACCAGGCCCACCTTGCCCTGGTAGTAGCCGATGTACCACTCCTTGGTCCACAGCTGCCCCTTCAGCCGGATGCGCTCCTCGCTGAGCAGCGCCACCACGTCGCCCTTCTTGTACTCCAGCAGGTAGTGGTTCTTGTTCTGCCGCACCACCGTCTTGAGCAGCTTGCCCAGCTTGAGGCCGGACACGGGCCGGTCCTGGAAGGTCGGGTACTTGGTGGTGGCGGCAAACGGGGACAGGATGATCTTCCCGACCTCATTCTTCTTGAGAAACCTCCTCTGCCCAGACGGCTTGATGGCGCTTTTGGGCGGGGGCTGCGGCGTCTGGACGCAGAACTGTGTGAGGATGGCCTCCCGGTCGTCCTTCACCTGCACCCTCAGGGTGAAGTCGGAGAGCTCGCCGGGGTTCTGGGACGTGATGGGGAAGGTCAGGCGGCTCACCTTGCCCAGCTTCATCTGGAAGCCCCTCACCACCTTGGCCTGCTCGCTGGCCCCGACCTCGTAGTTGGTCATGTTGGAGAACATGCAGACCCTGAGGTCCTGGGGCCTGGACAAGATGAACTGGTGCTTGCCCCACAGCTGCAGGGCCACCGGGGCGGGCCCAGGGACCTGCCGGGTGACCTCGCTGACCAAGAGGGTCTTGGGGGCACAGTCGTGCCCGAAGATGGTCACCACTGTCTTGAAGGACGGGTGGATGTGCTTGGGCCCATAGAGCCCCACGGTGACCCTCTTGTGGATGAAGTCCCACACGGAGGCCGGGTAGAGGATGCTGGGGCCGTGGGCGACCACAGCCAGGTACATGCAGGGCTCTAGGTTGTCCAGGTGCACCTGGATGGCGTCCCCGTAGCTGTAGGCCAGGGGGATGGACACGTACGGCCCATCCTTGGTGTTGCTCCTCAGGCACTGTAGCCCCACCGTGCTCTTGCTGAGAACGTCGCTCCTGACCTCGGCCGAGACCTTCATCTCCAGGACGACCGCGGTGTGCACTTCCAGGGTGCTCAGCTTCACCTCCACCACCGGGCTGACGCTGCTCGAGCGGTCGCTGTTGAGCTCGAGCGGGGGGTCCAGCAGGGCCCTCAAGGAGATCTGCTGCGTTTCCCCGGGGGCCACGTGGCCCTGGGGCACCTGGATGCTGATGTTGGTGTCAGGAAGCTGTACGGTGCCCCCTGAGCTGTCCAGCTTGCACACGATGTTTGTCTCCACTGCTTGGGTCTGGCCCCATCCGGGGCTTTGGCCGAGCAGGTCCAAGTCATGGCATGACCGGGCGAGCTTCCGGTGGTTCAACCAGGCAGTTCGAAAGTCCTCCCGGCTCTGGAACTGCTCAGGAGCGGGTGACTTCAAGCCCGTAAAGAAACCCGATGCTGTGGGAGCATCCGACTTGGCTTGCAGAACAGAGAGCTCGGACAGGCTGTAGGAACGCTTGCTTCTGAAGAACGGGTTGTCCCGACTCACTGGCCGCTCCACCTGGAATCCATTGGTGGCTGGGAGCTCATCGAAGATATTGCCAGTACTGTTGGTGGTGGCTGAGCTGGACTCTGTGAATGACGACGTGCTGGGATCGAACAGGAGCAAATCCACAGTATGTTTAGGGTTGGAGTCATCTGAGCTGGGCGGCATGTTCCCATTGAGAAATGGGTTCGTTTGGACCCCGTTCCAGAAAGGGTTATTACTACCGGCCTTACCCAGTCCTTTCTGGTCATCTGTCCATGACCCAAGAAGATCCAGCTCCTTGGCAACTTCGTCTGGGCTGTCTGGCAGGTTGTCTATCATTCCACTGTCACTCAGCGTTGAGTTCCGGTAGTTTAAGGGCTGCACGTAGGAGGAAGGGATGTAGCCCATTTCCGTGGTGTTGTGCGCGTACCACCACTCCCCCCCGGACGTATCCAAGACGTAGAGATGGTCGCCCTTGGAGAACTTGAGGGTGGTGAAGTTGGTTGGGCAGTAGTCCTTGATCGCAACCACTTCCTTTGCATTCCCAAAAGGCGTGGGGTTGTCGACCAGCAAGGCACTGGGAGAAGGCACTGTGTAAAACAGAAAGAGACAGTGAGTGCGGCTCACAAGTGCCACGGGGACTTCGAAGGAGGAAGAGGGGAAGATGAAGAAGAAGTGGGGGGAAAAAAGCAGCAGAGCACTGAGCTGTGGAAACCACGATGAACTAACTGCTTTATGAACTTGACCTGGCTTCTGTGGTCCCCTTGTCACAGGGCAGAAAGACTAGAGTCCCCAGACCACGGAAGAAAGGCGTATCGGCACAACAGGAAGAGTCCCACGTCCTTTAGTTCTGAACATCTTGTTTCAACCAAATTTTTCATGATCAAATTCTAGTATTGCTAGTATTCGTGGTATCAAGTTCAGAATTGCTAGTGTGTGGAGAGAGGCTGGAAGCCGGATTCTTAGGTTACAGCATGCTCACCCTGCTGGGGCTGGCAGAGTCCTGAGCCTCCTGGCCAATTCTGGGCTCTCTTTCAGCATGGAACAGAGGAACGCACACAGGGCAGGTCCCTGATGCTCACACTCAGTTGTTAAGTTTCTCTGTCCAAACCATTCTCTTTAGGTGAGCAGTGATTTGTGAGGGTCGTCTCTTAACCTCTTTGACATGGTCACTCACAGTGATGGTGAAACCATCCGCACATCTCCATAGCCAGAGGTTTGTGTCCGCTCATGGGTCACCCCGGAACAACTATTGAAGCAGTCTGAAAATTCCAACACTTTAAAAATAGGTCAGGCTCATTTACACTTCTTGCTATTATATCACGCATGTTACCAATATAACCCAAGAAGAAGTCATCTGAGCAAGGAAAGTGTTTTGAGAAAGAATAGATGTGTTAAATATTCTAGCTCTGGCCCAGGTGAGGCCCGTTCTGTGGATGGAGTGAGAGCTCCTGTGGAAACAGCCTCTGCCTCCATCCTGTGGAAAGCCCTCTGCTGCCACTTCAGCCTTGCTCACATCTGCAGGAAAGCAAGCTAACTTCATTGTTCAAATGGATTTTGCAAGCCAGTGGATGGACTTGCTGGCTGAACTACATCTACATCCAGTCCACTACGTGATACAGTTCCCAATCAGGCAATTCTATCCAGCTGACCATCCCAAAACCTGACTAACCAGTTCCTCCCCCTTTTTTTGCCAGTCCTGGGGCTTGAACTCAGGGCCTGAGCGATGTCCTTGGGCTTTCTCAAGGCTAGCACTCTGCCACTTGAGCCACAGCACCATGTCTGGCTTTTTCTATGTATGTGGTACTGAGGAATCGAACCCAGGTGTTCATGCATCCTGAGGCAAGCACTCTACCACTAGGCCAAACTCTTGGCCCCAGTTTACCTTTTATTGGATTATGGAATGTTAGAATCAAAGTGGCACGGGTGATTCCCATAATTCTAATTACTCTGGAGGCAGAGCCCTGGAGGACTGAAGTTAGGAGACTGAGCTGAAAAGTCCATAAGACTACATTTCCAAATTCAAACAGCAAAAAGTCAGGCTGGTGGTGCAGCTCAAACCCCAGAACTGGGGGAAAATCATACAATCGACTTCTTTGGCAGTGTCTTAGGAAGTGTTTCTATTCACTGCCACTCATCAGGCTATGAAGGGAACGCCGTGGCTGGGGGGGGGGGGGGGGGGGATCCTGGGTCTTGATGCCCCTCTAAAGAACCAGGCAGAGCCCTGTCTGCGTCCTTGGCTCCTACATCTGCGATCACTAGACCTGAGCTTGAATCCAGGCCCTTCGAGCCACATAAAAATGTCAGTCCAGTTTTCTTCCTGAGGGAGGAAAGCATCTTTCCCCAGCAGACTGAGGTGGGGGTAAGGTACAATGATGAGGACACACAAATGTCACCAGAAGACAAACAGGTCTGTCCCTGCTAATTGCATTTGCTGCTCAAAACCTACTGCAGGAGCAAAGGGGACCATCCCCTCTGCCACTGGAATTCCACACGGAACCATGCTGCTCTCTTAGTGTGCAGGAGGGGGAAGCTCAAGGCTGGGCCTTTCCGTTATAAAATCTCAAGAGACAAGTTTGGGTTATTGAAGGGATTGGAGCGCAACTAAACACAGTGGTGGCATGGGAAGGTTCCAGCTTTCTCTCTGATGCTTTCTCTTTCAGGCCACTGAAAGGAATGGAAAATGGGGAGATTAAGAGTAAAAAAGCACAGACAAGATGTGACCCAGGGATCTTCAGCTGAAGGCAGCGGGGGGAGGAGGGCTGTGCCTCTGTCAGCCGAGGTTCAGTGAGCGTGGAAGGAAACGTACTTGGAAAGTAAGGGTTGGAGCTAGGGGAAACTGGGGTACTCGGCTCAGCCTCTTCCTGGCACAAAAGCCAGGTGTGAGGCACGGCTGCACTGGAAGAAGGGCCTTGATTTCTTTATCCAACTGTTATCCAGATAGACAAAGTTAGAACTAGCAAAATCCAAGAAACTGAGATTTAAGTCTGTAAGGACCCATTAGAATTCCTCCACGGTTACATCTTGTTTTGTTCCCCAGAATAATTAATTTCCTTTCTGGAACATTTTAAAATTAAAAAAAAAAAACACCAGAGCAATTAAGCATGCTTTGTGTATCGTCTAAAATGTATCAATGCCAATTATAATTTAGTTTTATACGACAGAAGAATAAGGAGGTTTTACATAAAATTCCATGCACTTGTCTCTAAATGGAAGTGGTGACACATCTCACACAGGATTGGGTTCATCAGCGAGGAAATGGCTCTCCCTTCCTCATCTTGCGCCCGTCTCCCCATCTCCCGGTCCCCCCCCTCAGGCCCCCAGCCCATCTCCCCATCTCCCGGTCCCCCGCTCAGGTCCCGCAGGAGGAGGTTGGAGATGCAGGTTGTGTCTGGGTCTACTAAGCTCATCACCAGCTGCTATAACACAATGGAGTCTGGGCTTGAATTCAAGGCTCAGGCACTGCCCCTGAGCTTCTTTTTACTCAAGGCTAGCACTCTGCCACTTCAGGCTTTTTCTGAGTAGTTTATTGGAGGTGAGAAGTCTCACAGCCTGGCCTGCCTGGGCTGGCTTTGAACCACAATCCTCAGATCTCAGTCTCCTAAGTAGTTAGGCTGGTATGAGCCATGGGCATCCTGGGTGATAGGAAGTTCACGTGCTGGTACTGTGATCACTGCTGTTGTGGCTGCCCATGTCACCAGGTCAGCACAGGAGATGACATGGCCTCGTGAGAACAGGGGCCACCCAAGCGCCTGAAAGATCCATTTCTCACCAACCCAGTTTAATGAGGGTACTGGAGAGAGCCATGGCTGGCAGTGCGAGCCACATGTGGCTGGATGTTTTGATGAGACAGCTCTGGAATACAGCCACATCTATTCACACACCCACGTGTGTGGCTGCTTTCAAGCTATATGGACAATGTTGACCAGCAGTGACAGACCTGAAACCAGGAAAAGGCTTCCCTGGTGGTTCCCAGCCTTTCCTCCCTCTCCTACATCTTCTCCCCTGCCTCCAAATGTCTCTACCTTACCTAACTTACAGGATAAAGGGGCTCATTACCAAGGGGCCACTCGGCTCATCCTCTCCACATCCCCCAAATCAAGCCATGTGGCTCTTGTTCCAGGAAGGACAAGGTTTAGAAGGCTGAAATTCAAGGAATCAACTTGATACGTCAGCCGGTGACGCAGAGAAGCCCGTGGGGCGGGGAGCCCGTGCTGTCCCATCCCCTCAGCCGGCGCCGGCCAGGAGCTCACCTTTGACATCATTAAAGCTCGTTTCTGAAAAGCCCTCGCTCAGGTCAATCAGCGTCCCCTCAGACCTGCACCGAGGGAGGATGTTGGAGTTGGCTGCTCGGATCCGCTGGGCTGCCATCCTGAAGCTCCAGGCAAGGAGGCGCTAGTGCTGCATGTCTCTTCCTCCCAATTCTAGCAGCGGCTGAGGCTCCAGGCTCAAGCAACCGCGTAGCACAGCGGTGTCCCCTTGGCAGTGTGCTTACATCTGAGAGGAGAGGAGAAAAATGAAAGGGCGTTTTAGGAGGAGTTGGGAATTCTTTCTTCTGAGCCATGGCAATGAAGAGCTATTTCATTTCTCCCGACCTGAGGGGAGAGGGAAACGCCCCACTTTGTGATGTCTGCGTGGCTCATCAGGTTCACAGCTGCTTTTCTGGGGAGCACAATGGGGCCTGTGGAAGGTGTCCCAGAACCAGGTCAGCCCACACCATCAAGAGGACAGCAAAGACTGTGCAGCCCATTCTGGCTATTGGCTTGGGAGGGAGAAATAGTCTGGTCTGGTTGGAAGTGGCTAGTCTCGTGTGTGGAGCGGTTGTGGGTGACTTGGCACCCCACAACATAGGTCAACACCCTACAAGGCAACTCGCTCTGGAGGCCTGGCTGCCAAGGCTTGCAGGGAGGGGCTCCCTGCACTCTCTTCCTAAACTCCAACTGGCCAACCAGCAAACCATGAACCACAAGGGCCACAAGGCTTCTGACAGAACATATGAAGCCGGTGGTTGGTACTAGGCACTCAGGACTTAAGTATTTGGGGGTCAGAAGTTCTGGATACAAATGAAATCACTGGTTGGAGCAGACTCTGGGGCCACACAATCAGAACACAGGAACAGCCAAGAACTAATTTAAATATGTGAATTCAGTACACTGTCAGCAGACAATAGGGCTGGCCATATCTGCATCCTAACTCCCCAGGGGAATGCGTTGCATGAATGCCCAGCCAAGAGAAATGATTTTATGGAAGGTTCAAAAAGTCCAAATGAAAGCACTGAAGAGGTGCTAGTGCCAAGCTTCAAGGCCCTCTGAGGCCCTGGAAAGCCACCTGCAGCACCCTACCCTCCTCATTCTCACGCACAGGGCATGGGTGCTGGACCACAGAGGACCGGAGCTTGGGGGGTGTCATGGCTCACACTACCCAGGGACAGATCCTGGGGAGGCTGGCCAGCTGAGAAAGACGGAGGGATGGGGGGTGGGTGGGGCAGTGCTTTTCCTGCAGACTCTCAGTGGCTACTGGTGGCAGGAGAGAAAAGGCTGTCAGGAAGGCCTGAGAAGGCCTTGATGGTCTGGCCAGGGCCAGCTTCATGGCCACCTCTCCCTTGGAGTCTTTACGGAAGGCTGGTGGCCTCGAGACACTGGGTGACTTTATTCCCTAGGTAGACAGTGGTAGCAGCCAGCTAGGCCAAGACGCCACTGTTTTCCTAGTATCACTGAGAAGGATGTGAAGGTCAGCAGAAAGCACTGGAGGTCAGCATGAAGGTCAACATGGCAGTGTAAGTAGATTCTCTCTCATGACCATGACAGGCCTTCAGGTAGGCAGATGGGCTGGAGCAACACGATCTTCCCAGCAGCGTTTTCAGGAGAGGAGATGGGACTTGGCCCATCCCAGCCCATGCCAGTGGTGAGTAAAGTGAGGTGTGAGCCATTTCAGTGACCTGCAGGTCAAAGCAACTTCCATAGCCGAGGGACAGAACAGTCACCAACGGTGGTTTCTCCAGTGAGTACAGAGAGGCCAAGCGCTATGCCAGCCCGCCTGTGCCCAGGGTCCATGTCCAGGGATCACTGGGCTCACACAGGGGGATGGGGACCTTTGTCCCAGGTCAGTGTCCGGGAAGTCCCCAGAGCCTTATCTCCCGGCACACTGCCTTCACGGCGAGTGTTCACAGGGACACCACCGCCCACCCTGGACTTGGTCCCAGGCAGCCCCTCTCTGGACCTGGCTGGATGTCTCCCTCCTGTTGAGACCCTCCCAGACCGGATGGAGTCAGGCTGAGAGCAGAAGTGAGGCCTTGGATGTCCATGCATCCTGGAGACTGAGGCACAGGCAGTGAATGCCCTGCGGGGCAGCCCAGAATTCTCCCTGCGTCTGTCCACACAACAGTGGAATCCTCCCCTCGGGCGCTGCCTGCTGCTCACCAGCCCTGGCTCAACCCCCGTTGGCCACCTGGATGCCTATTACCCTGGCCGCGCCCTCCTCCTGCCTCCCTCCCACTCACCACAAATGGATGCTGGCTCTCAGGGCCCCTCACCTTGAAGGAATGGCTCATCACAGCAGCTGGATGAGAGCCCTGCACGCAGGCTAGGGGAGACCTGCCCTGATCCCTTCTTCCCCCAACTCAGAGATCCCAACACTGTGCTCTCCCAATTCTTCCCATCAGGTACAGCGGCCCCCCGCCCCACCTTGTTCTCAACTCCTGCCAGATCCTGCCACTCCAGTGCTCAAAATCCTTCCCAAGCTGCTCTGCCAAGTCAGGCTGGGCGCCGGTACCGCACCTGTAATCCTAGCTATTCAGAGGCTGAGGTCTGAGAATTTCGCTTTGAAGCCAGACCTGGTAGAGAATTCCATGAGGTTCCTCCCCCCTACCCCAGTCCTGGGCTTGAGCTCAGGGCCTGAGCACTGTCCTTGGACTTTCTCAGGGCTAGAGCTCTACCACTTGAGCCTCAACACCACTTCCGGCTTTTTTCTATGTATGTAGTACCGAGGAATCGAACTTGGGTCTCTGTGCATGCTAGGCAAGCACTCTACCACTAGGCCAAACTCCCGGCCCTCCGTGAGATTCTTACCTCCAATTAAACACCAAAACAGCCAGAAGCAGAACTGTGGCTCAGGTGGTAGAATGTGGTGGTAGAATGTTAGCCTAAGTCTTTTTGCTCAGGACCAAGGCCAGAATCTGAGTTCCAGCCCCGGGACCTGCACCCCTCTCCCCCCCTGTACCCCTCTCAGCCCCAGTGGACACTGTTTCACCTGCACCTCCAGGTCTGTTGCCTGATTTTCTCTGCCACACATCCATCCTCAGAGTCTGGAACAGGGCCTGGCCCCTGCATTGTTGGGACTGTCACTCAGGGCTCTGGGAACAGCCTCGGCTGGCTGCCAGGAACCCCGGGCCTCTCCCTTCTCCTAGCTTCTAGTGCTGGCCCTTCCAGTCTCCACAGGTTCTAGGGGACTCCCGCCCCATTCTCTGGGCCATGGCCCGGACCAGGTCCTTGATGCTCCTATGAGCTTCATGCGTTCACAGAGGCCCGCTGTTCTCTTCTGCCTACTTAGGGACATGCTAGAAAGGGTCCAACTAAAAGCATGGAAGAAATTCGGGACGTGCACTAGAAACGCGGGGAAGATACAGGCCAGAAAGCCCCTAAAGAGACAAAACTCCAGTGTCTGGGCTGGTCTCTGAAGCATGGCACAGCAGGGAGTTCAGGGGTGCTGGCCCCGGAGACCACCAGTATCTCGGTGGACACTGCTTCCTACTTCCTGTCTCCTGGCCCCTGCTCTATGCGCCACCCCTGTGGCCTCAGAAGCAGCTGTTCCCTTCCGTGAGGACAGGGCCTGGGTCCCATGGGGCCCTGGCAGGCACTATTCCCAAGTCCGTGCCCATCTGGAGAGCAATTCCATAAAAGGACTGATTGCAGCGCAGTTCCCAGCCTTGGAGGCCTATGCCTGCGCCTGGCAGGAGTAAAGTGTGCAGGCAGGACGATCCCCAAGGCCTCAGGCCCAGGAAGAGGCCATCTCCAGGTGTCCCATCTATGTGGAGAATGACAGGAGGCCGTGAGCTTGGAGGAACAGTACTGGAGTCCAACAGAGGGGTCAGAAAGGAACAATCTTCAAAGAATGCAAGGTTCCAGGAGACGCAGCAGCTGCCTGTGCCCTGGGAGCAGCGAGGGCCTCACGTGGGCTCCAGGTCTGTCTGCTCCTGGGAAGCCGGGACTCTAGGACAGTGCAGCAGGGCCTCGAGGATGGCGAGACTGCTCTCTCTGCTATGGGATATGAGCAGTTCAGAGGGCTGGGGCAGTGACAAGTAAGAAAATCTGAGTTAGAGAATCACAGAGGCCCCGCGGGGATGGGGTGGGGTGGGAGATTTACTCTACAGCCTGTCTTCCCGCCCCTGTCTGTCCACACAGCATCCAGAGGGAGAGGGGTTCCCACACTGCACGGGGCCTGTCAGTTCCTTGCATTTAAAGCAAGAAGGGACCCTCTGCGAGCACCTGCAGTTTCAATGAGGCAGGCCCAAGTTCTCACTCTCCGTCCCCAGCTTCTACCTGCTTCGAACCTGTGTGTACACCTGAGTGCAGGGTCCTTCTCCCATGGGCACACTCCCTCTCTGCATACACTGCCCAAGCCACCAGGGTAGACAGCACTCAGCCTCGCCTTCCTGTTTATAACCAGCGGGGAGCCAACACAAAGGGGGAGACATGACAAGAGACGGCATGGGCAGGGTCCGTGGGAGACTGCGTGTTTGCTCAGCCCCACACATTCCAAGGTGGCTCCTGTCACTTCCACCACCCTAGTGCCCCAAACCAGGGGGAGTTCAGAAAAGAGCCTACTCCGGTGTGCCCTGTGAGGGCCCAGTGAGTGGCTCAGAGCTAACCTTCAGCTGCCTAATGGGCCCA
The DNA here is from genome assembly GCF_031878675.1 of Megascapheus bottae. NCBI lineage: Eukaryota > Metazoa > Chordata > Mammalia > Rodentia > Geomyidae > Megascapheus > Megascapheus bottae. The sequence goes on along the minus strand of NC_143529.1, from coordinate 36,272,265 downwards.
CACGGAGCCGTGTGGGAGCCTGGCTGGGCGTGTGATTCGGCTGACGGACCAGGGGCTCCGTGTGAGTCACTAAAGTGCCAGTCACCAGCCAGGGACCAGGAGGAAAAGACCCCACTACTGCTGAAGTGATGCGACAGCAGTGAGTGGGGTCCATGGGGGCTAGAGGTAGATTCCTGACTCCACCTGACTCACTGCACAAGTGAGAAAGGACACTGGCCATTGATAAATAACCAGATAAACACAGGCTGAGTCTAGTGACACAGGCCTGCAATCCCAGCACTCAGGTGGCGGAGGCAGCCTGGCTCCAGCGTGCCCTCTCGCTAATGTATGTGCATGTGCACAGGTGTTTTGTCTTTAACATAAACTCACTCAGCAACTGCCTTTTCTTTAACGTGAGTTTTCTAATGCTATGTCAGGCAGACCTGAAATACCTTTCCTGCACGTTAACGCATGGGACTTTTCTGAGTTGGTCTTAGCTTCGTCCACTGTGAGAAGCACAGATCTGGAAGGCATGCATGCTGACCTGAGGCTTGTGCTGGAAGTTCTTTTGTGGGACTCAGATTAAAATGTGGGGTTCAGGCCAGATAGAGGGGAGAGCAGCTTCTGGGCGTCATCAGTGCTCACGTACCCTAGCTGAGGTCCATGGGCAGGGTAGGCAAACGAGGGGGTTCATTTCTCCAACATGCACACACACACACACACACACACACACACACACACACACACACACACACACACACACATGTACAGGCACACACACAGGGCTAGCGGACACGACTACACACCCGCTAGTAGGACATTGCTTAGGTGCGGTGACAACAGCAATGGTTCCTTGCTCACTGGTGAAGGGTCTGCCTACGGGACACAGTGGACAGGAGCCTTCTCAACTTTATCCACCCCCACAGCATTCAGGGATGAAGGAAGGGATTTCACTACGGTTTACCGTGGATTGCAGCTCCCTTCCGGCACCACTTACTGCCCAAGCTATCTAGAGAGCAATACGCCAATGTACACGTCACTCCTGTTCAGTAGGAGAATGGGACAGGACAGAGTTCCTGGCAGTCCTCACCAGGTAGGCCTGTCTTTAGGAATCAGGGGTGTAGATAAGATGTGTACAGGGACACAGAACCGGAAACACCTAAATCCCCAGCACAGCCAGCGGCGTGTACTCCAGCCCTCATAACTCACCTCACTGAATTTAACAGGACGAAAACCCCATACGTGACCTATTAAGACTAAGTCCACAACTTCTGCAATGAAACCTTAGTCTACTTTGTGTTCTAAAATGTGTATCCGACAGAGAGAGAAAGTTCCACCTGAAAAGCTGGCTTTATTACTAGGTGGCAAAGGGAAAGCTTTTTTCTCCCCCCCTTTTCAGAATGTTTTAATTTCCCTTGAATTGTTTTCATTACAGAAACTTAAGTATGCATTTTATATCCTTATTCCCACACAGCGGGTTTGTAAGGCCATTTTCTAAGCATGTCAGCAGTGATGCTGTGCCGTCTCTGGAGATGACCTGTACTTCTCATGCCCCTGTGACTGCTTGTAACAGGGGACCGACCCCAGAGAAGGAGATGTGGCTCCCTGGCCAGCTCTGTGACTTAGGATGGATCATTCTGCATCTGTTCACACCTACTCTTTTGAGTCCACTCCCTGGGGGTCAGTGCTGGCTGGTAGTAGGGTAACCCGGAATGGACACTGCTCATGAAGACATAAAAAAGCACACTAGGAAAGAGTCGGGCTAGCCAATCGGGACTCACAGGTAACAGTCAACACTGAGCCTCATTCACACAGTGTGGTGACACAGGAGACTTGTGTCACCTGGTAATATAACATTCCAAAGTCACATTCCCCGGTGACCACTGAGGCTTCTCTCAATGATGCAATTACCTAGTGATATATTTCTCAGAATGGGTCCTGTCACGCAACACAGGACAGACCCTACTACATGTCCTTTCCTAACCCTGGACAGCCATGCTGCCCCCTCTGCTGAGTGACACTTCTTCCCTGTTCTGCTGCCCCAGCTAACACACTTGCTAAAGTGATCAAGTCTCAGCCAGGCGCACACATCAATCTTTCCTGGGCTTTCTTCTTGAAGCACAGGAAGGCTCCCCTTAATGAAAAATTTGATGAACACACACCTATTTCTTCTCAGTTAAAAAATGGGTTGCGCACTGATGCTAATGTACGAAGGATTTATTTTGCATCTCGGTGAGGAACTTTACAAAATGAGCACAAAGCTAAGCAATTACTTCTGTCTGGAGCTCCTAAACAACCAACCTATCTCCTGACAAATGGACAGCGTCACAAGGCTGATGTCTTCATGAATATCCTCCCTCAGTTAACCTGGACAGCGGGGCCTTCGGGAAGGACTGGTCTGCATTTTCTACTACTGGAATCAGTTTTTTTGTGTGTGTTACATTAGTAAGAATTGACATATCTATACTATTTGGCATCCTTCCCATCCTTCAGACCTTTGTGCTTTTGCTTGGCTTTTTGGTTCAAGGTTAGTGCTGTCACTTGAGCCACAATTTCATGCTAGCCTTTTGCTGGAAATTAATTTAACTAAGAGTCCCATAGACTTTCCTATTCTGGCTGGTTTTGAACCTCGATTCTCCTATCTTAGCATCTTGAGCAGCAAGGACTGCAAGTAAGTCTATTTAACTTTCTATAAAGGGATAGAAAATAAGCTAAACTCTGTTACCACACTCAGTTCTGCTCTTATGGTCCAAAATGAGCCATAAGTAGCACTGAGCAAATATCTGTCATCATGTTCCAATAAAACTTCCTTTGTAAGACTGAAGCCAGGGTGTGTCCCTTGCTAGGTCAAGATGAATTGCATATGCAGCTGTCTAGAGTTTGGCTGAAAGCTCAGGGCTCAGTCTCCACCGCCAGTCCCCAGTTGGGTGGTTTTATGGCAAAAATCACTTTCTATCCAGAATAGTCTTCTAGGACACTAGAACGGTATGTTTGAGCTTTGATATTGCTACTGTGCATGCTGTCTCATCTTCCTCTTCTATTTTCAGGGAGTTACTGTTAGGAAAAAAAAATCACTTCCATATCTAGGCATTTCAGACTCTTAACGAAAATCGTGTTTAAGCACCCATAAGAAGGGATGCCTTCTGTGCAGATCTGTTCTCTCTGCCTCCTGGCATGCCACCTATCCTGGCATCTTCATGGCACTCCAGCTGTCCTGGGTGTCACAGCTTCTCTGTGGCCACCTCTCCTTCCTTCCACCATCATGACCCCTGTCCTCCTTTGTACCCCACCACCTTCTCAGACGCCACGACCTGTACCTCTGCTTTCTTTGCCACTGTCTGGTCAGCTGTCAACCCAAAAGACAGCACAGAACATTTCTTCCAAACACAAACTTTCCTTGCTTTCTCTTCATTTTCAAGTTCTATTTCTTACAACAACAAATAGGAGGCTGGGAGCATGGCCTAGTAGTGGTAGAGTGCTCGCTTAGCATGCATGAAGCCCCGGGTTCAATTCCTCAGTACCTCATACACAGGAAAAAGCCAAAGTGGAGCTGTAGCTCAAGTGGTAGAGTGCTAGCTTTAAGCACAGAGAGGTCCAGGGACAGCACTCAGGCCCTGAGTTCAAGCCCCGGGATTGGGGGGGGGGGAATAAATAGGAGGGGGAAAGTTGGGGGAGGATGATGGAAGGGTGACACTGATGAAGAAGTATTGTATTCATCCATAGCCTGACTTATGGAACTGTAACCTCATTGTACAATAATAAAATAAAACAATAAAGAAAAAAATGTCCTTTAAAGAAGGACGAGACAAATCTCTGGATTCATGCAGCCTGGGGCTTCTGCAGTGCAGATCTCTGATCTGGGAAGAGGGGACACTGGGTCACATGACTACAGGGGAGAGGGCAGCACGGTGATCTCTGCCAGAGCCAGCCCCAAGCCAGCCAGCACACCACACCCACGAGCGCCAGCCTCGCCTCCACGGCCCCCACCCCACCCCGACGCTGTGCATTCACGGCCATTCTGAAGGGCTGGCGGAGTGGTCCTGCTCTGTTCTACCTGAGCCATTCCTGGGACCTCGGGTGGAAGAAAGCAGGTTGCTCTCCACCCCCACCCCCTGGGGCACAACAAACATTTCACAGAAACAGCTACAGGAAAGGAGCTCACCTCCCCACCCTTACCCAAATCAAGGGCTCCTCAAACTGCCATGACTGACACACTGGGGTCTGCTCCAAGCCTCAGTCCATGAGCTCCTGTCTAGCATAGGACAGGCACCTGGGCAGCGCCTCCTGAACCCAGGGCTTCCTGCCTCCCAGCCGGTGGTCCCATGCCTGTGTCCCCCTCTTGCAGTCTCCCTGAGGCTTGTTGCCTCTCATCCTCTCAGATCCAGGTCTTCTGACATCTGGGGCCAGGCACTTTTCTGCTGTGGGCTGCCCTGCCATCGTGGACAGGTTCACCTGCAGCCCTGGGCCCTGCTTCCTCTCCTACCCACGGTTCCTGCCCTCCCCCATCCCAGTTGTCCTCCGTGGGACCAAGCAATCCACTGCCCACTGCCTGCATCCCCAGCATGTGCTCAAAACCCAGACCACGGGGCCACAGCCAGGTGCAGAGCGGGCTCTCTACCCGGCACCCCACTTGCAGCCGCACCTCAGAGGGGCAGGGCTCCTGAGCCTGGCTGTGCCGGCCTGCCGACTACACCATGCACCCCTCCCGGTCTCTGTCACATCCAATATGACTGAGACTCCAACACACACACACAAAAGCCAGAACGTTCTTCTCTAAGATGCAGAATGATGGGCCTTTGCCTGCTCTTGCTCTGCACATTCCTGAGGGCTGAGTCTCAGGCTGGCCTGCAGGGGTAATTACACCTCTAGGCCTTAGAGGGATTTCAAAATATCTAGCGAGGTCACCTCACGAGCCAGGCAGAGGCACTGAATGGTACAGCGGGCCTCGCAATGGACTGTACAAGATGCTGAAGCTATCTGTGTGCTGTTCACTAAAAGCCAGGAGTGGGGGAGGGCTGGGGACAAGACCACAGGACGTGACAGAGTTCTCTGGGCAGTGTGTGCAGGGCCAAGAGAAGCTCTCCTCCCACAAGCTTAGGCAAAACCAAACTCTGGTGGGTCTACCCAGATACCCTGCTATAGCAGGACAGAAACCAGCCCAGGGAAGGAAGGTGAGCAGAAGCCAGAAGTCCTCTTGCCACTGTGCTGAAACCAAACCCAAGCCTTCTGCAGGACCTGGCCACGAGCAGAGGAAATGCGATGCCGGGAAGAAAACCCCATGGATGGTGAGGCCTGCAGAGATCACCTCTTCCCACCCTATCTATCCATGGCCATTTTGTGCCTTCTGGCATTCGCGAACCTCACTTCTGCTGATGCCTCCAGAGACAGTAACTATGGAAAAAGACCAGGGAATAGGAAAGCTGTTTGGAAACATTGATCATGTTTGTGAGTGGATTCACGCCTCTCTTCTCTGATAGGCCGATCACCCGTGCAGCCTGTGATAAGGAGGCTGAGTCACGGTGTACACTGACAAGACGAAGGACAGGGTGAGTCTGCACACTGAGCCAACCTCCGCCGACACAGAACGGCCAGCTTTGTTCTGCACAGTCCTTGTTTTTCCATGCTGAGTCTTGGTGAAGTGCTCAGTAGCCAAGGGCATCTTCTTCTGCCCTGGACTTTCTGAGCAGATGGCATGGCTCCAAGAAGGAAACTTGAGGAGTGGAATCAGTGTACATCCACTCAGAGGAAGCCGGGTGGGAGGTGAGGAGGCTATCCACGTGTACAGCTGGGCTCCCACAGCCTGTTTGCACACCGGTGGATACAGGAATCACAGCCTCCTGCCTCGTTCACACACCAAGCGGGCACACACAGCGGCTTCTTTAGGTCCCTATGCATTTTTGTGGAACATGGGGACGCGTGGCAACTCTGCTTCTATTTAATCGGTGTCACGCATCGGGGTGACAATCACCCTTGTGTGTGGAGCTGGCTGGCAGGATCGGTCACTTGGTGGCTACTCAGGGTTATGCGCTGGATGCGAGTTGACTGGTGGATCTGTCCAAGGGTGTCCAGGCCCTCCTGTCTCTCCTCGGCTCTCGAGTGCTCCGAGAGCAGCCAGCACTCTGGGGCTTCCATGTTTTGGCAGAGGGCACATTGCTCAAGTCCAAGGTGAGTCTTAAGCCAACAAGCTGCTCTGGGTGGACACGCAGGCTTGGGGTCCCCAGGCTGGATGCCTGGACTAAGTCTCCTCACCATGATTGTGGTTTAACTGCAGGGTTTTCTAGCTGCACTAGAAGCTCTGGGCCAGCAGGGTAGGCATTGGCCCCGCAGCTCCCAGCACCCCCCACGGGGCCTAGACCATGGTGTCAGTCTCGCAGGACGGGGCTGTGGATGAACAGAGCGAGACTGCCTGTGCTCCAAGCCCTCTCTGCTCTGTCCCAGGCAGGCACAAGTGGGATTTTTCAGGTTACATAGGCCACCAGGAGCAAACGGAACGTAAGAACAGGGCTTAACAGCAACGCCAGTGGCAGCCATGAGCAGTGACGAAAGCCGGAACCCAGTGACGTGGTCACCCCAGGCCCTCCAGAGGTGTGCTGTGCCCTCACTCCTGGCCCTGGTGAGGTGCCCGTTCTCATCTGGAAGCATGGTCTCTTTAGATGTGACCAAGTTCCGAAAGATCAGATTTACTTAGGACGGGGCCCTATCTCTGCTGACTGGTGTCCTTTCAAGGGACATTTAGATACAGAGACCAAGGGAAAAGATGGCTGCGTGACAAGGGAAACAGAACCCAGAGTGGCAACGCTGGGCTGAGAGGGGTCTCAGCTGCTGCCAAAGCCAGGGAGAAGCAGGGGCCAGGACGAAGGTGACCCAGGTCCCTCGGACCTGTCCAGTTTGAACTGCTGGCCTTCAAATTGGGAGGGCGCAAACGTGTGCACCAGGTTAGCTGTGCCTGGGTAGTGGGGGGTGGGGGGAAGAAGACCTGGGCTCCAGGACCTCTACAAGTACTAAAATCAGTGTTCAGTGGTGTCCTGTGCAGAGGACCTGCTGTACACATTGTAAGGACCACCTTTACATAACCTCCTGAATGTTAATACAGGCACTCTGCCACCAAGCCACACCCCAGTCCCCACTGTAATTTGTGACCAACCCAGGAATCTGTGGACCCCGGCAGGTGCCTCAGGACCGCCCGGTGCTGAGTCAGTTGAACACCACAGCAAGGAGATGCAATAAAAGATTGCCACCTCCACTTTACAGAGAAGGAAACTGAGGCACAGAAGCCACGCTACTGATCCAAGGTTTCCCAGCCTCTGCACAGCCGGGTTAAGTTCCTCCAGGGTCCTCCCTCTTCCCCCTGAGGCGGAGCAGGAGGTCAAGGCCAGGGGGCTCGAGTGGGCCCAGGGAAGGGAACTGCGCAGGTCTGCCAGGATCCTTAGCTCTCCCCAGAGGAGGCTGCTGGCCCACGGGTCATTCCATGGGTCCTGAGCAGTGTGAGAAGCTGGCCGGGTGGAGTCATCTGCAGAGCTCAGAAGTGCCCCCGAGGGACCAGACACCAGCGTAAGGCTGAAGCAGGTGTGCAACCCAAGGAAATTCAACAAACAGAAAACCCTCAGCTAGGAGGAAGCGTTCTCATGCAAATCAGGTGTATCTAGACAATCCCAGCAAACAGTCCAGGCCTTCCACCTGTTCTCTCCCCCATCCTCCTCACCCGATCCCTCCCCCACCCCCCAGGACAAAGGTCAGCCCAAAGGTGGGACCAGGTGTGAGCACTGCTGGTCCCCAGGGCTGGGCTGGAGGGCAGGATAAAGCGAGGACCAGCAGCTGCAGTTTCAGGGGGATCTGCTCTAAGTCAGAGCCCAGAGGCAAAAGGGAAGAAGGCCTTTCAGACACACTCCCTGGGAGAAGGGGTTCTTGTGGCCACCCCGACTTGTTTTCCTCTACTTATGGAGGGCAGGAGAGGTGGATGGGAAGGGAGCCAGGGGGCAGATAGTAAGGGCATCCAGGGAAGCTGCTAAGCACCTAGGGAGCACTGTTTTAGGCAGAGTGAGCACTAGAGCAGGGAAGGACTCACCACCCCAGGAGAGACATCCCTTACTTCCTGACTTACTTCCCCCCTCATGGCTCCCCGAAGGATTCTCTGGTGCCTTCTGGCCCTAGAGGCCCGGCACCCCCCTTGGCCTCCTCCTCAGGATCAGGCTAGCTGGCAGGGACGCCTCCTTCTTCCCAGCTTGCCCTGTCCTCCCTGCCTCCCGGCACCTACCACCTCGGGGTGCAGAGGCTGGAGGGCAGGGCCAGGCAGTTTCCGGGCATGGAGCCACACGGCGCCTCCTCCCTGACTCGGCCTGGCTTCTGAGGCTGTATTTTGCAGTTACCTTCCTGCAGCGAGGCAGGGCCTTCCCTCTTCTCTCTGCCTGTGCTCATCAGGACACCCTCCTTGCAAGCTGGTGTCACAAGCGCTGCCACCCCCAGAAGCAAGCAGCCCCAAGACTTCCTCAACTGTCATTTCTACCACCAAGGAAGAGCAAAGACATGGGCAGAGCGGAGGGGGAGGACAGCAGGTCAGCGCCCCACCTCCCACGTGCTGTCCATTCCATTTCCCTCCACCACAGGACGACTCCGGCCCCTCTCGAGGTTCCTCCGGGCCCACCAGCTCAGCCGGAGGTCCACGACAAGCGGCACAGTCGGGATTAGCAGTGGTGCCTCAGGACTGGGGCTGAACAGCTGGGGGTAGGGGACGGTCTAGTCTTGTCTGCCCTCTAGTTACAGCTTCCACAGAGGCGCCCGTGTGTCCAGGACATCGAACACTCCGGCTACAGTGTCTAAGGGACTTGAGGGCTAACACTGAGGACTGCATCTGGGACTGGGATACCCAGGTGTCCTCAGGATAGGGCCCCACAGAGAAGTGGCAGGTGAGGGATCTGTAGGGATACCCCAGGGGTGGTGTGGAGGAAGGGAAAATGATTACTGGAATCTGGGCGAGACAGAGGCCCGCTCAAGGGAACCCCAAGCCCACCCTAGGCCGGCCTGCAGGGTGTGGGTGCATGAGGTGGGCAGGGGGCGGGTGTGTGGAATCCTGACTCTTTGCTTCATTTCCTCGGCAAGGCTGTGGGCACTGGCAGAAGGAGAGGTGGGCTGGAAGCGGCTTCTTCTGTGAGCTATCTGTACTATCAAGTACAACACACTGGCCAGGGACTCTTCTCGGGACAGCACCAAACATTATCTTCTATGTCTCCTGACCCAGGCAGCCATGCTGGGTGAGGTCCCGGTCCTGTGGACGGATGCATGGAGGGGGCAGGTGTCCAGAGAGCTTGGAAATGAGAAGGTGTGAGCTACACTAAACAATTCACAACAGCCGAAAGGTACAAACAACCCAGAGATCACCCACAGAAGGATGGCTCAACACATGTGACTGTCCACGCCGGGGACCATCCCAGAGCTGCAGAGAGGAAGGGAACCCCATAAACCCTGCCCAGTGAGAGAAGGCACCCCTAGGTCACATTACAGGCTATATGACCCAATTCACAGCCTCTTCTACACTCAGGTTATGCCCACACGTCCACTGTAACTTGAAAACATCTTAAGCTTCTGGGTATTTTATGCTGAAGTGTATCCCCGTAAGAGCCTCTGTGTTAGAATTCTCTAGAACAGCCAAATCCATGGAGACAGAAACAAATCAATGGTTATCAGAAGCTGAGGAGGAAGGGAGGAGGGAAGAGGAAAAGGGGAGGCAAAGGGAGGGAGGGGAGGGGAGGAGGGTGACTGCTAAGGGAGCCATCTCCTTTAGGGGTGGTAAAATGCTTTGGAACTTGACAGAGTGGAGAGGGGAAGTACCACAACTTCCAGGGCACACTGAACACCATGGAATCGTGAATGCAAACTAGCAAACTGTAGAGGGGAACTTCACCTCAATAAAAGTTAAACACCAAGCCCTGCAAGGAAGGACAGTCCCCTCTAGAGGCGCAGTGGCACGCCTATCCAAATGTGCAAGTCTGCGATCACACACGATGTACATGCATGCAGAACAGGCTGAGTGGCCCCAGTGCTTGCGAAGTGTCTACCCAAAGGAGGACACTTAGCTCAACGCAGCAGTATTTATCCAAATGACCTCCAGGCAATGGAAACAAGAGGTTTTATGATTTGTTGTAGTTTTGGGTTTTTTTTCCTGTCTTGATTGTTAATTTACATGTCTTTGGGAGGTTAAGTGGGGGAAATGAACTTTATAACTTGTAGGTGGAGTCAGAAGAGAAAAACTGGAGCGTGTGAGGGGAGGGGCAACATTTCCAAAAGGAAATGCACCCGTTATCTGACTTATAGACTGTAATCCTTCCTTTGTAATAACAATAAAAAAGGGGGAAAAAGAAGCTGTCTACACGGTTTGCTAGCACCAGGAGCAAACCAGGAGTGAACAGAGAAGCCCCGCATCTGCAGGAAAGGAGCTGAGGAAAGAGCTGCACGTAAGGGGAGCAGAGGCCAACACCCAGGTCAGGCCCAGAGGCAGACTGGCTGGTGGTGGGTTACATGCTCACCTGCAGCAGAGCCCCCACGTAGGGGCTGCTGCCGGCTGGGGGGCAGCCTGGGAACCCAAAACCTGGCTAAGAGAAGTCCCCAAGGACTGCTCACTCCTGGGACTCAGTACTCTTTGCAGCTGCAGCTTCTCACCCAAGGGAGAGCTTGGTTAGCAGGTCAGAAGCTTCCAGCTGCCAAGTTATAAATTCAGATCCAGATGTTTAGCTCCAGAGTCCAGGAATCACCCCCAGATCACACAGGAGAACCAAGGAAATGGCTTCTAAGGAAGATGGGGTGTCTGCTTGGCAGGTGAGACAGCAAGCAGCACTCTGTCCCACAACCAAGGACCCTGTACCACTCCAGTCCATGCCCACAGTGCCTCAGCGTCAGCGGCTGGGGTTGTCTGGACTCCTCCAGAACCAGGGTGTGAGCTCAGCCAGAGGACAGGGCCCCGGTCAGGCTGGCAGCAGCCCGGAGGTGCTTCCTGACTCCTCTGAACAGAGGGGCTGGAAGCCAGGCAGACCTCGGTCAGGCAGACACACCGTGAACAGGGAAGTTCCGTGGGAGCCCAGCAGTCTGTCCGAAGCTGCTCAGATGTAAACCTTCACCGGGGGGGGGGGGGGAGAGTCCCTCAGAGGCTGGCATGCAGACCGCCTCGCTGCCTGAGTACTCTCCACATCCACGAGGGAGGCCCCGCTCAAGTCACACCAAGTCTCCTGTCAAGACCTCAGAGCCAGGCGGATCTGGTGGTGGTCAGCATTCCTCTAGAGGCTTGGGCAGGCAGTGCTCCCTGGATTCCACGACAGCCCAGCAGAGTCCATGGTCCAGGATCCTGGGAAACTGGCCCCAATGATTCCTTTGGGACCCATCTCTGCCAGCACCTGGCCTTAGTTTGATTTTTGTTCAGCTTCTCAGAGACGAAATGAATGAAGACTTAGCTCCACTCCCCTGTCCTTGAGAAAATGGAGATGAACCAAACTAAGCTTCGCAGACTTAAATACAAAGCAAACTTGCGGAAGAGGTTTTGAACACTGGGCAGGGGGCTTGTCCAAGCTTTATTTGCCAGATCTGGCAAAGCACCACAGCGTATCCCTTCAAACCTCACCCTCTCCCAAGGGAACCTGGCACAATTCCTCCTGGTCAGGTCTGGATACAGGGTGACAGGCCCTGTGCAGATCCCTCTATCCAGTCACCTCACTTAGTATCTGTGTCCATCCCTGGTTTTCTGATAGCCATTTGGGAAGCACCTTTGACTTCTAGGTGTTTTTCTAGAGTAATCCAACAGTAATGCACAGGTAGTTTTCATAAGCCAGGTGCTCCAGCCAGGTCCGCTAAGCAATCACACCCACTGCCCCTCTCCTGGCCCCTGGCAGCCACCATCGGCTTACTTTTGAGCTCTGGCTTGGGCTCAGGGCCTGCTTCAACACAGCAGCCAGGCTGGGCAGACGCCCAGGCTTGAATGGTCTACGGTCCAATGATCTTTGAGCTCGGATTTTGTAGACACAGAATCAGAGATGAAAGACGGAATCCATCTGTGGATTCTGGATTCTGGACCTGAGGTCCGGCCTGGCCTTGTGGTTACTGAGTTTCTTTGTCATTTGCTTTCAGTTAAGCACCATGGGTAAAGGAATACGTTCAGTTCCTCAGCTCTCCTCCAAGTACCCTGATTTTCCAAACCAGTGCTGCTAACACGCGCGCGTGCGCGTGTGCGTGCATGCGTGCGTGCGTGCATGCGTGTGTGTTGAGACAGGGTCTTTCTTTCTAGGCAGCCCAGACTGGCTTCAAATTCACGATCCCCCTCTGTCACTGCCTCTAGAGTGCCAGGACTGCCTGTCTGATACAGGCTGTTTTACATATAAGCTGGGACCTCTGAGAGGGGATTTATAAAGCAAGGCCTAATAGACCAAAGCCTGAGCCAGCATCCCCTATGTTCCAGGACCTGTGGTGCTTTCGAAACTCACTCGGTGAACTGGTGTGGCTCACACCGAGGCAGCGTGTGTGAACGGGCTGGGGGAAACAGCTAGCGAAGCTCATAGCTGCCAGCCATACTGTCAGCGGAGAGGAAGGGGACAGAACGAAGTGACCCCGGCCTGCAACAGCCAGAGGGCTGCACACACGCCGACACTTGCACATTTACACACACACTCATTCCCACATGTACACAGCCACACATTCAAGACATTCACTCTCACGCACGCACACAGAGAACCAGACAGAACTCGCGCAGGACAATCCAAATGCAAAGTGTGGCTCCAGAGTCCCTCTGCCACAATTCCCAGGGGGCTTCCCTCACGTGGGCACTGCAGCTGGGGCCACAGGTCCATGGCTCAGAGCACCCAGCAGGCCCCTCAGTCCCGCTCACCTCTGGGGAGAGCACGAGAGGTACTGACCCCACCAGGATAATCTCTCCTCTGACCTTGGGCGGGCTGGGAGAGAAACGAGCATGGGCTGTAATATTGGGCCCAGGGCTGACTGAGCCTGCAGTGATGCCACAGAGAACCTGCTCCAGAGACGCTGGGTCTCCAGAAGCAGGAGGGTGGGAGGGCGGCCGAGACAGGAAGAAGAGAGGCAAGGGGAGCTTCTTCTTATCACACATTTGGTTCTGTTAGTCTTGAGACTTGACAGAAACCTTGGTCCCGTGTCCACTGCTGGGGCCCCAGGAACCGAATTTACACAAGGTGTACACGTAAGAGAAAGTCAGGAATAAGTTCCTTGCGTCCATTTTCCCCTGTCTTCCATATCTAAGATTCCACATCCACAGATTCAACCAAACTCAGATCAAAAAGAGAGAGAGAGAAAAAAAAGTACTGTCTAGGGCCAGGAGTTTGGCCTAGTGGTTAAAGTGCTTGCCTAGCATGCATGAAGACCCGGGTTCGATTCCTCGGTACCACATACATAGAAAAAAGCCAGAAGTGGTGCTGAGGCTCAAGTGGTAGAGCTCTAGCCTTGAGAAAGTCCAAGGACAGTGCTCAGGCCCTGAGCTCAAGCCCAGGACTGGCAAAAAAAAAAAAAAAAAAAGTACTGTCTACTGCCTGCTGCGGTGAGCATGTACAAAGATTTTCCCTGTCTCTACCTCCCAAACAGTACAGCACAGAAACTATTTACATAGCATTTACATCGAAACCCCTACAGATGGTGCTCTCCCTAAATGGTGGTTGCTCAGTCAACTTTGGAGAATGGAGGGCGACTCCCGGGCACAGAGATAAGGAAATAGGAGCTTTTCTGATTGGGCTGGAAAGGTCTTCAAAGACCAAGCCGGTTCCAGCACTCTGGAAATAAACAATGGCGGAATCCTTCTTTGGCTTGTACCTTCTATCCCCAAAGCCTCAAATATGTGGAAAATGCCCCACCTGTCCTCCTGCCCAGCCTGCTGGAAGTGGGCAGAGGCAGCTCTTGAAGACTGAGGCAGAGTTTAGTCCGGCACTGGAGCTTCCTTAGCTGGAGACCCTTTCCCTCTCACCCTCCCCACTGCCCAGGCTTCGCTTCACTGTCGACGACCTGGCCCACCTTCAGCTGCTTCACTGACAGCTGTGCAGGTCTGATGGATGGCCTGCAGGTCAGCGGTGGCACAGCCACCAGGCTCGCTTCTCTGCTTTGTACCTACAAGGTCAGGAACAGAAAGACCAATTGGCCAGGAGCTTGAATGTACACTGCAGAAATTACAAGTAAATCTCAAAACCACACACTGGCAAAACACAGAGCCTAAAAACTGGCCCTAGAAAGTTGTACCTCATGATGATCTTCAGACAAACCCAGCAATTTAAAAAACCAACACCCATTTAACCTTCCAGGTCACAGTCACAAAATCGGCTCCAAAGGGGAGCGTCCCTCCCCTCCCTCCAGCTTCTGGGTCCAATAACCCTGGAACAGCGCCAGAAAAAGCAAACCACACAAATGCCACCTGGGAACTGCTGGAGTCGGAGCAGTCCCCACTGTTAGCTTCCTTCTGTCCTTCCTGCTTGTCTATGCCATGCCCCAGTCCACAGCCCAGTCAGGTGAGCAGGCGGGAGGCTCTGTTGAAGAAGCCACTGAACCTTCAGAGTGGACCCGGTCAGAGCTCAGCCAGCAGCCCATGGATTCTGGAAACCCTTGCTGGGCAAAAGAATGCTAGGAATGCAATGCCTCTCCCTCGACTTCCAGCAATCCCTGCAGACCCATGCTAAGGACGGCTGCACTTGGCCTTCCAAACCCAAGAGCTCCGTGGGTGGAGAACTGGCCCTGGGACCAGATAGGCCTTGCGCTCTTCATTCGCTGTCTACACCACCTCTGGACCTGCTGACACCCCAGACACGCTCTCTACCCTAGCGCACACACAGACGCTGAAAACAGGGATAAGGCAGAAAAGATGGGAGGTTGAAACTATCCAAAGCACTTCAAAATCTCCACGTGCCCTGAGGAACAAGCAAAAGCCCAGTGGTCTCCCCAGCATCAGTGTAAAGCCCGAGTGCCTGAACGATGTGTTCAGCTCAGTTGTAGCCAGCCCGTGCCTTGGATGCACTAACTACATGGGGGCACGTGTCTGGTGATTCTACGAGGGGCAATGTTCCTACTGCCAACCAAGAGAGAAAGGTCAAAGCAGCAGGGGAAATACCCACAACGCTGTAGCAGGATGCCCTGCAGGCCCATGCTTCCCTACGCTCACCAGCTAATGCTTCCTGTTCCAAGCATCCACTCTCGTATTTCAAGGACCAGTGTCCTCCCAGCCCCCCCTGCGACAGGGGAATGGGGTCACGGGAACCTCACCGGTTATGAGAAGAAGAGCTGCTTTGTGTGCACACAAAGGACAGCCAACAAACCTGGGCTGTCAGGAGAGAACAAGTTGCTGGGCTGGTTTTTCTGCGGAGATCAGAATTCTCAGAAGGGAAACTGACATGAGGAGCAGCCTGGGAGAGCATGGGTGCCAGCTTCAGAGTAGCACAGAGGTGACAGCTGAGCCCATGAGGGGGCACCGTGAGCTGCAGAGGACATGAAGAAAGACCGTGAAGGAGACACCTGCAATCAGACCTACTCCTAGCCAGGAAGCCGGCAGCTACGACAGCTCATTCAAGCATGGCAGCCTTCCAGGAGGGAGAGGCTGAGAGCTGAGGTCAGAGGAGAAGCCCCAGGACCTGCCCTTTGGTCATGAGAGACCCGGAGTGGACTCTGCTCTCTGTGCCTCAGGGCACTTTGAGGCTGGGGACACATGCAGCATATGGTACCCAGATCTCTGGGGCCTGAATGCCTGTGCCTGCTGGGCCTTCACCATGGGCCTTCCAGAGCCGACTTGATAGGAGGGGCCCAATGCCAGGCCAGGGTCGCCCCCATCTGCATGGAATGACCAGCCCAGCGGCCAATGCAGGGGGCATGAGGCCTACCCCTCACCTACACCCAGGGCAAGACAACTGCAAAAGGGCCACGGCGGGCCAGAGCTCTGGACGCAGTCAATAGGGGATGCCTGGAGACCGCACATTGTAACCTGGCCCTCCCCAGCTCTGGGGCTCCAGCAGCCTCTCCCCTGCCCATGCCCCATCAGCAGCCTCTCTGCCTGCCCATGCCCCATCAGCAGCCTCTCTGCCTGCCCATGCCCCATCAGCAGCCTCTCCCCTGCCCATGCCCCACCAGCAGCCTCTCCCCTGCCCATGCCCCATCAGCAGCCTCTCCCCTGCCCATGCCCCATCAGTAGCCTCTCCCCTGCCCATGCCCCATCAGCAGCCTCTCCCCTGCCCATGCCCCATCAGCAGCCTCTCCCCTGCCCATGCCCCACCAGCAGCCTCTCCCCTACCCATGCCCCATCAGCAGGCTCTACAACAGCATTTTGCCTATCTTTCCCCAATGCTGAGCCCCATACATGCCGGCCACATGAGAGCAACAGACCAGTCTCGGCTGGACCCCAAGCAGAGTCTAGACAGGAGGGAGTAGTGTGGTCTTGCCAGATGCCAGTGAGGGGGCCTGTGTGAAAAGTCACCAATGGTGACGTGTGGCAGCGTACAGAAGGCCACAGTGGTGGGTGACATCTCCCTAGGCTGACTTTCCCTACAGGGGAATGAGCTGCTTGCCCTGTTCCTTTGCTGAAATTCAGGTGTCTCTAAATTGGGAAATAGACAGGGAGGTTTCTTTCTAGATGCCTCCTAATCCCAAAGTCATGCTTCCTTCAAAGTCCCCAACCCCAACACCCCGTAGCAATGTGAATATCTGATGTGTCCTTTGAAGAGCACCATGACCCCAAGAAGGTGAGAGTCCCCGGGGGGAGGGGAGAATGGGGACCTGTGACCCCTTAGGACTTAGCCCACAGTGCAACAGTGATGTGAATTCCATGTGTACAGAAAGGTATGGGAGTAGGACAGAGGAAACTGTCACCTAAGAAACATCTCCCTAGATGAACACAGGCCTTCTCAATGTTCAGATCACAAGGCACAGGGCCAAGTGCCACTCAAACTGATGAGAACCACAAAAAGGGGCTTTGACAACGTGAGGAGAGATGCCCATCCCGGAGGCCAAGACTCCTGCCAGGAAGTCACCACCACCAGGAACTGACCACCGCCTGTCAGCGGCACACAGCTCATGGGGCAAGAGAGCTCCCAGAACCTGTCTCTCTGCCACAGTACTAGGGGTGTCCAAAGATTTCCATCCTGCCAGCCAGGATCGGGGCAGTGCAACGCGTGGAGAGGGACGACCACTCCCAAGTGGTCCAGGAGTCATCTGAGATGGAACTCAAGAAGCCATGACAGCAGCTGGCAGAGGCCTCCCTCCTCACCCTCGTGCCTCCCAGGTCAATCACAGCAGATGCCCAGGGACCCCCTCAAAAAAGGCAGCGCTAATTTTCTGCACTTTACAGAAGACAAGGTGCCACGACCCCTAGGGCTGACGGTGGCAGCCACTTGGCACTTCAGGGCCAGCAACCACCTGAAGATGGAAGGGGGCTGAGGAACCCTCCCTACCAGGCTCAGAAGGAGTGGAGCCTGTCCACACCATGATCCTGGGCTCCTTACATTCCCCATCTGCAAATGAGAAGGAATTCTCCGCGCCTGGCCCCGCCACAGGCTGCAGACCCAGTGAGGACAGAGGTGGGAGGGCCCGGTGGGGTCTGTGCCCACGGGGATCCTCTCAGTCCGGGGCAGTTCTAGTCTTTGCTTCTCCTCACACCACAGGAGTTGTGTGTCTCCAGGGCAAGGGCCTCGAACATGAGACACCCAAGACCACGCTGGTGCTCTGTGGCCTGGCTGACTGTGGTGGGCCTTCCACTGCAGGAGATCGTTCCACAGAACTACACTGGCAGACTGGCGATGGGCCTTCAGTTAAGTGCGGTGTATATCAACACTAATAAAAGTGAACAGTTCACTCAGGTGGAGGCATGTGCAAGTGAGGGGAATCTCACCTGACACAGGTGATCCGTGTGCTTACACAGAAGACAGAAGTGAGCCGCTTACCTCTCCCTGAGGTCACAAGTCCTAGGAGAATGTGACAAGGAACACAATCAAATAATCTCCCACATCCTCACACGAAGCCTATGCTGCAAACACAAGAAGGGGAGAGGTAACAAGAAACAACCAGCTCCCCTCCCCACTGCATCTCCACCCACTCCCTCCTCACCTGGAGGCCAAATTCCTCCTGCCTAGAACCTGTGCAAGGTCAAGTGCAGGGTTCTGCTGTTTGTGTGTGGCCTTCCAGGAATGCCACAGGCAGGAAGCCTGTACTATGCTCCAGAAAGCTGCTGCCCGCCTCTCCCCGACCCCACCCAGGGGCTGTAGCTGGTAGCCATTGTTTTGGAACATTTTACAAATTCGATTATTATATAAATGAGTGGTCAAGAGTGAACCCAGTGGCTTGCATGACCATTCAACTGTTTCTTTGGAAAGACTCAGTAAAAAATGATTCACTGAAAAGTGTGCTGCCAAACACACTTTAGACAGAATCTCTAGAAGGTCTTTAAGTATCCTAGGTCCTTGTGTGTCAAGCTTGGGTCCAGGCAGCAAACCCACCCTCGGTAAAGACCTCTACACCTGTTACCTGGTCAGGAATACTAGACAGTCGTGAACAGTTTCAAGAAATACATCTTCTTGTGCTTTTTTGTGTGTGGATCTTGAACTCAAGGCTTTACGCTCTTGCTTAGTGTTTTTGGTCAAGGCTGGCATTCTATCACTTGAGACAGCTCCACTTTTGGCTTTTTGCTGACTAATTGGAGATGAGTCTCATTGACTTTTCTGCCCAGCCAGCCCAGGCGAATTCTCATCTGTGGCCTTCACTGGAAATCTGAAGGTGACATCTTGAACGGACCCATCTGACGACCCACCCGCAGGAGGCAGCTAGTAAAAGGAGGCCTAGAGACCCTGATACCACCAGAGAAACCTGTGGATGCCCAACTGGACAGTCTTTCCTAAGGCTTCCCTTTCCTTGACTGTCCTGACAATCCCACTGGGTTCTGTGAAAGTACACCAATGTGGAGTTTCCTTCTTCTGGCTTTTCTACATTCGGGGAAATAAAGTGTTTGTACCAGGTGAACAGGAGAAAATTTCCAAAATGCCCATGAAGCCAGGATGAAAAACAACATATTAACACCTATCTTCAGAATCCTGGGGGAAGTGATTATCATGGCTGGCGGGGTGTCCTCTTCAGAGCACTGCCTGGTACTCCAGACTGGGGTGTCCTGAGAACATGGCTGTCCTCGAGGCCTCTGTGAGTCAGTCAGCTGGTCACAGAGCAGAGGAGGAACTGAGAGTCATCACCCAAGGTCCAGACCAACGTGCCACAAAGCCAGCCTCTATGAGCATGCCAAGCAGAGGTGGCCAAATACAAAGGAAACAATCGTAGGCCATGCAGGATGCCTTCACGCAGGGCAGAGTGCTAGCCTGGGTCCCCAGGCTGAGTGTGTCCTTCCTTCGTCCCCGCTTTCCTGTAGTATACAGAACTGCCAGTCAACAGGCTAGACGAACGTTAAATATCCTGCCTAATCCGGTAAAGGGAGATTACCACAGGATCTTGGAAGAGTTTCTGTCTCCAGCAAATGCTGAGTGGGATTGGAAGATTCAGTGTGGACTCAGTCCGGGCTCTCTCACTGAATGCTGTGACCACAGTGAGCTCTCTTCTCCTCCTCACTGCTTTGTAACATGATGGCACACAAAGGTTTCTCTCCCCCTTTTCTTTCAAGGGCTGGTCCCCCCAGCTTCCTTGCTTTTTCTTGTCCCTCCCAAGGGTCTTCTGACCGTGCAGATCCTCCTTCCCACAGGTCAAATCTGCTTTGTCTAGTAACTTTCACCTTAGCAACAGTGAAAGAGGCAACAGGGGAGAAAGGGCAGCCTGGAGCCTCACAGAGCAGCCTTGCAAAGGGATCCAATTCTTCCATGCCTGACTCATTGGGGACTAAGAGTTCCCTTCTCTCTTCAGCTATGCCAGGGGCTGGGCTCCTTCTGCTAACACTGGGTCTAGAACAGTGGGACAAGGGTGGGTGTATGTGTGTGTGTGTGTGTGTGTGTGTGTGTGTGTGTGTGTGTGTGTGTGTGTGTGTGTGTGTGAGTGTGGTGTCTTTCTAAGAGCACCAGAGGGTTTGTGACTCCCCGATCTGATGAATATTTCAGGCCTCTCTTTTTGGATAATAGGCCAAACACTCAAAGTGGATAATGGAAACTGAGTCAGAAAAGGAAAACACTAGAAAAACATTTGAAGCCCCAAACCTTAATAAAGTTATAATCTAAATTTTAATATTTTAAAATAGTTTCTCCCAAAATGGATCTTCAGTTTCCCAATCTCACTAAGATAACCACAGTAAGTCACCCAGAAACACAAGACAAAGTCCCATTTCAGGAAACATCTTGCATTTACACAGTATATTTTTCAAAATGTAGCATTGGGGAAAAATTGAAATGCAAATTAGAGACATGCCAATGCCAGCTCAGTGCCAGTGGCTCTATACAGGACTCAGAGCCAGAACTGTGGTGACTCCAGGACCCCCTGGGCAAAAAAGTTAAGATCCCATCTCAACAGGAGGAAAAAAACAAAAACAAAAAACCAAAAAAGCGAGGTGTGGTAATGCATGCTTTATATGCCAGCTACTGTGGGAACTGGAAGTAGGATAAGGCCAGTGAGATCTTGTCCCCAAAATGACCAAAGCAAAAGGGGTGGGGGTGTGGCTTAAGGGGGAGAGGTGCCGTGGTCAGGACATGGTTGAGCGTCTTCCAGAGGTTCAAGTAATAGAGCATCAGTCCCCAGTGTGGTGAAAGATTCCAAGTCTAGCAAGGCTACCAGGAAGGAGGGACAGGTTTGGAAAGGTCATTTCTAAAGAGATGGGCTCCACGATATTTGTCTCCCACAGAAAGGCTGCTTTCTAGAAAATAAACAAAATAAAAAAAATTTCTTTGCTACAGAAAGGAGTTGCTTCAACATTTTTTCCATTCCAGAGTCACTCTGGAAAGACTCAGGAACAAAGCAGTGCTACCCACAACAAAGACTGGCCTGGAAACCACTCACCTCCCTCCTGCCCTCCCGAAAACCATGACCTCACCTTCCATTCCTCCAGAAATCCACTCCACATTGTCACCAAAGAATCCCTGTGCAAACAAACACCAGGACTGGACTGAATGGCAGGAAATGTGGTGGTGTTTTCTAATTTTAACTTCCTCCAGGAATGCCTGCATTCTGACCACACAGGGAAAATAAAAGCTCCCCAGACCTACATAGCCAACATTCCTTCGCAGCCAAGCCACATGCCCCCAGCTCAGAGCAAACCGTGCCCACGAGGGACCCTTCCTAACTCACACACAAAGTGACCACTGAGTCCGGTAACAGTAGAGCGGTCCAGGCAAGGTGCACCAGAGTCAGGCTCAGCCCCACTGCCACTGTGTAGTGACAGAAGCCAGGCTCCACAATCTGGGGTCACAACCGAGTGGGGCCTGGGGCACAGAACTCTTCCTGGCACTTTCCTGGGACGGGAAGATTCCAAATGAGCCTCCCCTGATTTTAAAGGTCCAGCAAACCAAGGGGCAAATGGGAGGTGACATTTGCAATGCTCAAGACTAAGGAAGTCTTACTCCAGAAAAGTCAAGAATGGTAAGAAAAAAACACGGCAAATCCAGGAAAAGGATTTTCCTATTGCAAGGAATCAGATCCATGTCACAGTCACAACAGCAGCCCCTATTTAAACAGGCAGACAAGGGCCTCACATCTGTAGTTACACAGGAGATACTGGTGGGAAGAGTGTGTGACCTCAGGCCAGCGAGGGCAAAAACCATGGAACCCTAACATAACTAAAAGCAGTGGGAGCATGGCTGAAGTGATTCAGCACCCACCTCGCCACGTAGGAAGCTCTGAGTTCAATCCCCACTACTGCATTTAAAAGGTCAGTTCTGGGCTGAGAATGTGGCTTAGTAGCACAGTGCTTGCCTAGCATGAGTTTGATTATTCAGTGCCACATACACAGAAAAAGCCAGAAGTGGCGCTGTGGCTCAAGTGGTAGAGTGCCAGTCTTGATCAGTGGCCAGGCCCTGAGTTCAAGGCCCAGAACTGGCAAAAACAAAAACAAGAGAACAAAAACAAAAACAAAAAGAGGGTAGTGGTGGGGATACTAAGGCAGGAGGAAAGCAATCCTCACTGAGTTTACACAGCCCCCCCACTCCCTACCCTCGGTGGAAGGACTAACAGCTACTTTGCCCACTGTTGGGTACTGGAAAACACAGCCAGCTCCTGTCAATCATCATGAGTCCTGTTTGCTTGGCCCAGCAAAACAAACAAAAAGGTGGGGGTGGGTGGGGGATGGGCAGTTTGGACCCTGGAGAACGGTCCATCTGAATATCCTTTTCTCCCTCCTTGCCAGGCCAAATGCCACACTGAATGCGAAGGTCTCCAGCAAAGGCAGTTCCTCTAAGGCTGGACCCAGAGTTCCCCAAGGGAGGCTCAGAGCCACCCTACTGCTCACCCTTTTATGGACACTGAGGGTGGTGGGCTCAGCACCCAGCCTCTCTTCTTTAGCCAGGGCTCCCTACGAGGACCCAGGCCACTCTGCAGATGAGGGGTCTATGCCCAGGGCAACTGAGTTGCTCAGAACCACATCCTGTTTTGGCTGCACATGGGGTCAGTCAAACCAGCGCCACTTGCCCCCACAAGAGCCCGTGGAAAGCAGACCCACAGGAGAGACCTCTGCTTCAGAGGGCCAGATCTGGGCCCCAGGGTTCACTGCCGGTCAGTAGCCAGCTGCAGAGGGACACTCCTGGGACTCTGGCAATCAGAGGCTGACAAACTCCTTTGGGCATTAAAATGATTGCCAAGTGCTCTAAAGACGTGATGTGGTCAGCGATCGGCTGGTCAGCCTGGTCAGGCTGGTCGCCTGGTCAGAGATCGGCTTGGTGTGGCTTTCTTTCACGGCTCCCATAGTTCCGATGTCACCAGGGGAGTGAATGGGCACCGGTGGTCAGAGGTCAGCCAGGGGGCCTGCAGCTCAGTCCTCACAGCTCAGCCAGGGGGTCCACCACTAGTATAAACGGGCTATTGGTGCTCACTCAGCTCGGCAGCTTTAGGGTGTCACCTGTCCCACCTGTGAGACTGCAGGTACAGGGTCAGAACAGCCCCTGGATGCCTGGGGCTCTGGAGCCTGCTGGATTCCCCACCCCACAGGCCTTGGAGAAGGCACAGAACTTGCCTATCAGCTCCTCTTCAGCTCTAAAAAGAGCAAAAATGACATCCACCCTAAAAGGCTACCTTGGTGGGCAGTGAACACCTGCGAGGCACTTAGCACTATGCTATCCACAGCTGACACCAAGTACGCCCTAGTCAGCTGAGAGCTGGTCAGACACGGGCCACATCGGGCTTGCTGGGCCAGAATCTACACTGTGACGGTGTCTCTGGGCAAGTCCTGTGCACATAAGCTGGACGGGAGAAGAGCTTGGCTGGAAGACTTCAGCATCTGAGCACTAGGTCTGCAGGAGCAGGCTCCTCTAAGAGATCCTTTGTCTAAGATTAGACACCAGTCCAAGGTCATGTGCGCACGCGCACGTGCTAGTTTACTGACCCAGGCTGGCTCACACATGCGCACATGCTTGCTTTCTGTCCTGGGGCTGGGCTCAGTGTAGCTTTGAACATCTACAGAGTTTCATCTTTGAAGGACAATTTGATTCAGTTTCTCACCCACCCAAGCTTAAGCCACTAACAGGATTAATGGGGGCTTCAGCCAGGGACCTTGCCAACTCACCCCAAGACCTGGGCCCTGGGCCTGCATTTCAGAGCAGCTTACTAAGGCACCCATTGTTCCCACCGTGCCACTGCCGTTCTCAAGTTCTCTCTGCAAATAGCTTATCTGGTGTGTGTGTGTGTAGAAGCTCCTCACGGCTGGGGGAGCACTCACAGCTAAATGTCTGATGTTTCTCACTGTCCCCCCTGTGGCCCACCACGGAGGGGAGGGACAACACACTGCTGCCATCCTAACGTGACCCACATGGCCTCACTGCTCACCTGCCACCTCTCCAAGTCCCTTCTTCAGCCCTCTCGTCTCCTTCTGTGCCCACTATCAGTCAAAGGGGGCACAAATGCAAACTACTGTAGTTATCACAAAACAAGCACAGGCCCAAGAGACAGACGCTCTGTCTAACTG
The DNA here is from genome assembly GCF_031878675.1 of Megascapheus bottae. Lineage (NCBI taxonomy): Eukaryota > Metazoa > Chordata > Mammalia > Rodentia > Geomyidae > Megascapheus > Megascapheus bottae. Next base: position 36,248,234 of record NC_143529.1, on the reverse strand, counting down.
CAGGAAGGCCCTAGCACACCTGTCCTGACAGCACATCTGCCCTGACAGGCATTCCTGTAGTGATACTCCCATCCCCCCCTTGAGCACTGAACTAAGCTACTCTAAACTCCTGGTGGACTATAACCTTGATAGAACTTAAACTCTGAGTGGTTCAATAAAGGGATAAAGCCAACAATCTGGCCTGTAGTTACTAGAAGGCCATTTTCTAGAGAAGACCTAAATACTGTCTGCCTTGTTCAAGCCCATTACCCCACCTGACCAAGTGGGTGGTACTGGCTAGCATGGTCCTTGGCAGCAGACACTATGATGGATGGACAGTTTACCTGACAGTGGTCCCCCCGGGCTCGAGGCCATCCTTTGCAGGGGTCACTGGGTAAAAACTGGGGCCCCTTTCCTAGAAGGCATAGCTGTCCGCATAACATGCAGGTACTGAGCTCAGTAGCAGGCCTCTGGCCGCTGGGTGTGGAGGCTCAGAACAATGAGAGTAGTTTCTGTGGGATGAAGAAGAGCCAAGGACCAGGTAGCACTAAGGACACACCTCCCAAAGGACCAGGGAAATCAGGGGCAGGGCAGTAAGGTGGAATGGCTCTAGGACAAACTACTTCTATGCAATTTTTTTTGTCCTCAAACTGCTTGGTGGCTCCTTTTCCCTGTAGGGTACAACATGAGTAGTGTCTGCCTGTTTCAAGATGGGACTATTTATAGAGTCAGGGAGTCCCCAGGCACAGTAAATAAAGCTTTTCGGGTTCTGGACACAGGTCAGTGATACCACACTCGAGTGCAGCCAGATTTCCAGACTCCAGTCCTGTTGCTGGCCCTCGGTGCCTTGGCATGGCGTGTGCACACGCAGGAGCTACAGGCAGAGCCCTTGCGCTGTTGCTGCCACTGAGGTCACAGAGACAGAAAGCTGATCCATTTCAGGCCACAAAACACCTGTCTTCCATGGGGCTCCCCTTGAAATATTCGATTCCTGAACCAGGCTTTGAGAAACTCACTCCATACCTCCTTCTCCCCCAGTTCCTGGAGCCCCACAACAGGCACCACTCACAGGCCAGACGTCAGCCAGCCCGAGGGGACAGGACAGGGGCAGATGCCAGGTGCCCCACACTGCTCTAATTGGGTGTTTTACTATGATTCCCTTGTCATACAAGGGCAGGGCCCACTGTGGTGAAACCTGAACTGCACCTACCCCACGTGACCACTGAGACACCCAGACCAGCTGGGTTTCCCAGCTGGAGAGGGCGGCTTGTTAGCACCCCGGGCTGTAAAACGCCTGTCAGTGAGGGATGGAGCCCTAAGCCACCGATCCCAAGGGCACAAGGACTGAGTCAGGAGCTCACAGTCCACACACTCCTATGGACTTCCAAGTGGGCCCCACACAACCAGGGTGGGGCTGGGGACACATCTATCTGCCCCAGGGCAGTGTGTCCACAGACCAATTCATCACTCACTCTAACCCTTCCAGGGACAGCAGAGGGACTGAGTTCATGACTTTCAGGAGTCTCTATGTATCCTCAGAAGAAAAAGAGTTGGGAAAGTGCTGCCAAGTTCTGGGAGCCCTGCTGACCTAAGAACCCACGAGACAGACTGAAAGCAGTTAAAAATGGAACTCAATCGCACAGCTAATAAGCAGAGAAGGGAAGTGCCACTCTGCCTTACTTTGAGGTGTCAAGTGAGGCGACACACTGGACTGAGGACGATGTACCTGGACTGGCAGAATCAGTCCAGGAATGGCAGGCTGGCTCTGGGGGACACTAGGGAGAAGGGTGTGACTGGCTGTCTTCCTGTTTCTACAGTTCCGGAAGATCACTAACATGTCTATTATCCCTATAATAAAAAGATCCTGACAAACCATCATCTCAGAAATGATAGCATTCAAGCACTCACTGCCCTGGCGGGGGTGCAGAAGGGGCCCACGCTGTCATTCTCAACCTCAGCTGGGCACCAGAGGGGTTGTGAAAATCCACAAGGCCAGGGCTGGAGCTCCAGACCAGCTGAGGGCCCACCAACCCACTAAGGGAGGCCCTGAGCGGTGCCTTCATTCCTTCCTGGTGAGAGGAAAGACCAGAGACCAAGATGTCTAAAGATAGACAATTAAATTCTTTAAAATTCAGGAGCTACCTGGCAACGTTCGGTGTCAGCTGGACATGGGAACAAAGGAGCGCTGAGACTTGCAGGTGGAGAGTGGCCCGGGTCTGGAGTGCCAAGGGCAAGAGGAAGGCCCTGGGAAGGGCCATGCAGGTTCTGCCCAGTGACTGCAGGTGGAGAAGTAATGCCAGAAGTCCAGCTTGCAGACTCAAGAACACTGTCCAGAAAGACTCGCTTCATTCTGAGAAACCAGGGAGCGTGGACACGTGCAAGTCAGATCTGTACTCTGCCGTTCTTGGAAAAGGACACAGGCACGGAGGGCACACTGTCTAGCAGGGTGAGGCAGGCACTCACGGCAGGCTTGCTGGCTGAATTGGTAGATGAGAACAGGAGAGAAAGCAGGAGGGCTTTGTATGCCTCCAAGTCACACCCTGGCAGCCTGGCACACCTGGGGTTCCCTCGAGACTGCCTTGTTCCACAAGACCCAAGGGGAACACGTGGTGACACCACTTCCACAGCTTGGGAGCAGGCTCTGAACACTAAGGCAAAAACAGCCAGTCTCTGGTCATACCCAAAACCTACCCAAAAGGAAGCCATACACATCCTATATGACCTTAGGTACCTAAGTTTTTTGCAATTGTAATCCTCTGCTAGGACAGTCCTAGATGTGTACTAATTATTATAAACAAGGGAAACCATGGAGCCTATGTTCCTTTGGGTCTGGCTTACTTCACTTAATATGATTTTTTCCAAGTCTTTGCATTTATAGGAAGAGACTAAATGAAAGGACCTCTAGGATATAGAAACAAGAGCTTTATCTTATGTGATAGTTGTTGTTAATGTACTGCATTATTTCTCTTCTCTTTTGTTGTCCTTTGGTTAATCTCATATTGTTACTGTATCTGACTTTGTTACCTGGTATATTGTATATACATTTATTTGTTTATTTGAAATAGGAAAGGGAAGGGAAGAGGGGAAAACAAGATGATTGGGAGGGGGTAAAGGGAGGGAACTAGGGAAAAAAAAAACATAAGAGGGGTATCAATGTCTGAGAACTAATGCGCCTACTACCTGGCAAATGTAACTGTAACCCCTCAATTACCTCAATAATAAAAAAATAAATTGGAAAAAAAAGAAAGCTACACACAAAACACCACAAAAGCCCAGCAAAATACAGTTTCATCAACAGTGACAAAAAAAGGCCTTGCAGCACTGGTATCTAGAAAAATACCAGGTAAAAATGTCAACTGTTCCCAGGGCCACCAAGGAGGGGAGAGAAAAGACCTTAGGCTTAGTAATTTATGCATATCCTTCTAGTTCAAAGGCAGCACCCAAGATCTCCTCTGAAAGGGCTTGAACTTCCAAAGAAGCAAGATCTAGAACATTCCATCAGTCATTATCACTCAGGCAACTTGAGTCTCTGACTGTCTGGTGGACAAGCTCAGCCATTTCTCAAGTGCTCATTCCATCAGCTCAAGATCTGGTGGGGCAGATGGGCCAGGGAAGGGCGGGGCTTCCTCACAAATGACAGGGGCCCAGTGGGCACTTTGGGGAGTTTCCTGCTCATGGCTAATCAGAAAAGAGATGTCTGAAAGCAAGCTGCTTAGGAGAGAGGTTAATGTCTGAAAAACCTATGAGACAGGGCAGTAAGGGACAGGACCACTGGATTCTGTGGGACTGGACTGTCCCTCCCAGATTCTACTGACCACTCAGCCGTTCTCCTGTCTCACCTGAGACTCCAGGTTTCCACCTTCCATAGAATAGCTTCGATGGGCCCAGTATAGTACCCCTGGGTGGCTGTGGGATTTGAAGGACTGAGGCCCCGTGTGGAATAGAACAGTACACTGGTGAGGGCCTCCCATCCAGGCTCCTGCAGATAGCAGTTCTGCTGGGTCCTTTAATGGTCTGTGGCAAACTGCTAAGGACACTGAACAGCAAATATTCCTGAGGACATTATTATTGCCATCCTCGTGAATACAAGGGCAATGTGCCACTGTGAACATCCAACAAGAATCAGGACAAAATCCTAGCTCTTCAGAAGACTAAGATCTGAGGATCCAGGTTCAAAGCCTGCCTGGGAACTAAAGTCCGTGAGACTTTTATCTCTAATTAACCACTAGAAAACCAGAAGTGGTGTCGTGGCTCAAGGGATAAGGCAGTAGCCTTGAGCTGAAGAGCTCAGGGACAATGCCCATGCCCAGAGTTCAAGTCCCACGACTAACAAAAATAAATAAATAAATGAAAGAATCAACATGAAAGAAAACAGCAGTGTGAACACTTCCTGTGTTCCATGTGTGTTAACCCTTCCACAGCCATGTCCAATGCTGCTTTGATTAAGCAACATTTCTATTCTCTGCCCACACAGGACCACCAAGTATGAATGAAAATAACATTGTTTCTCCAGTTTCTGGGAACTTTTAGAAGTCACAGGGAGAGAAGGAATAGAAATTGAGTCCCATGTTTAGGGATCCTCAGAAACAGTATGTGAACGAGTCAAAAAAAATAAATGAAACATGAGACCCAGGTGTCCCGTGCTTTAACTGGTGTTGTTAGCCACCCTACCCAGTGTTTTCGGACACCATGTCCACAGTACAGCCACGGTCCCCTGGGCTGTGGCTTGGTTCTGAGTGAAATGTCAACACCACCATTTACCTCGTGGGTGTTTCTGAGGGTGACACACGTCAGAGATCCGGCCAGAGGAGCGGCCTGTGGGCCTCTGCAAACACTGCCTTGGCTTCCCTCACCCTCTTCCCTGCCAACACTTAAAACATACAACTTGCTTAGTTTCCTCAAAGACAAAGAGAAGAGGGCGTGGGCCATCTCGCCTACCAAATCTCACCCACACACAAGTGTCACATGGGGGCATTCCTGCAAAAGGACATCTGTAAGTTCAGCAGTGTCACTGACTTGCAATTCCTAGCAGCACAAGGTCAAGGAAAAGTACCACCACCGACAGATGACACGGTCATGGGTGCCATGCCTTTCCCAGAATGCCTCACTTGCAATCTTCTGTGGAGCAGTGAATTGCTGCTTTGTTCAGAATGTGCGTTGTCACCTGTTACTCAGTCTCCCCACGTGGTGCTCACCGTGGGAATCGGTGCTGCATTTCCCATTTTCCTACCAAATAACCTGCCATCTTCCCAGGGCACCAATCAGACTGCCTACTTAACAAGCGGTCCATTTCCAGACCATTTCACTAATGGCAAAAAAGGAAGGAAAAATTAAACAAAAACGGCGCTCATGACATAATTTTCCAGCTCTTGTTTCCTCTGGAATGGCTTTGCTCTGGATGAGCTGAGGACAGATAGAGCAGAAGGCTAAGGACAGAAGACACAAAAGTAGCTGGGTTAACATGACTTAAAATCCAGACGTCTCTCTGGTGGCCAGGATGCCACATATCCACCCTAGCGGGCTTGCAAACGTGGCCACCAAAGGCATAACTGTCTGACCAGTCAGCCCCAAACACCAGCAAGGGAACGAGAACAGAACAGACACAGAGATGCTGGCCCTGTCAATGTGGAGACAGCCAGGTGCCCAGGGAAACTGGGCTCTGCTGGGCAAAGAAAGGTGGGAGGGGGTGTGATTTGTTAGGCATAGCTCAGCTGGTAGTGCTCTCTTTCTGAGATGTGGAAATGCTTCAACTCTTTCATTGGTCCAAGTGTTGGCTTAGTTTCTGAAATGCCTTTTTGGAATGAAAATAAACTGAAGAACCAGACAGAGTAGTCATCTGACCAAGGGATGGTTGCATGAATCTTATGACAGCCTGGGGGAAAGTACTACCTGGTGGTGGTCCCATGGGGTCACGGGAGCCTAGGCAGGGAGCCCAGGCTGAGCCAGAGGAAGCCAGGGCGAGTATGCTGTGCTGGGTCCCCCCCTCCCCATCCCTCTGCAGGCCACATCACCCTTTTAGCAGGTCACCTTCTGGAAGGTTGGCATGTCACCCCCTGGACTGGCAGCCCCCTGGGGAGCTCCAATTGTACAGTCACTCTTAAAATATTCCCCATGTCCTTGGATGGAAGTTCAGGGCTGATCAAGGACGAGAGGACCTGTCTGGTGCAGTTGCCTGCCTTGCCTGCCCTCCCAGGTGCTGTCTTTACCCTGCTAAGAAGACAATGCTCCTCAGATGCCCAAGCTACTGCCTGGAGGCTAACCTCACGCTGGCCCCAAACTCCCCACCTTGTACACCCAACCTGTGCAGCCTGACCTGCTGTCCCTTCAATGGACAGCCCCTCCCTGGGGAGCATGCTCTGGTCCCCAGAGCCCTCCTGGGAACCTTGCCCTTCCCATAGTTTTAATACCCTCTCTGCATTAGGCAAAAGCCCTGAGCTCATCTCTGGGGTCTTATGACCTCTTCCATTCAAAGTCAAATAATGAATGAGTTAAACCCAACCAGCTACAAAGAAAGCCAGAGCCTCTGATCCCCAACCTGGGGAAGGGGCCTGCCCGGAGCTCATAGACTGCACTAATGAGCTCTAAGGAGGGCTTCTGGGCCAGGACAAGTCCTGTGTCCTCACCAGGGTTTTACAAGGCCCCCAAGTGCTGAGGATGACTCACTGAAATGGAGTGCCAAACCATGCCAGAAAGAAGTTTTCCACCCTTGCCAGGAGGATGAAGTCCTGTGACACCAAGCCACTCAGAACCCAAGACTACAGCCTTGCCATCAAAAAAGGGAACAGGAACTCAGGGCCAGGCGCGTGGCCTAGTGGTAGAGTGCTCGCCTAGCATGCATGACGTTCTGGGTTCGATTCCTCGGTACCACATACACTGAAAAAAAGCAAAAGTGGTGCTGTGGTTCACGTGGTAGAGCTTTAGCCTTGAGGAAAGCCAAGGATAAACTCAGGCCCTGAGTTCAAGCCCCAGGACCGGCAAAAAAAAAAAAAAAAAAAAGTTACGAAGAACTTTCTTTTCATGAACCCAGAAGTCCTGCACACCAAGTGTTGCCCTCCCAGCCCCCAATCAGGTTGCAGTCCATGTGGTCACAGTTGATGAAGTGACAGCACCCACAAATGCCTCCTGGCCCCACCAGGTGACTGCAGAAGTAAGGGGGAGCAGGCCCTGAACACCTCCAACCTAAGCACATCCTCACAGCACTGAGCAGGTTAGGAACTAAGTAACAGAATGAGCCCCACAGGGGGCCAAGGAAGGCTGGTCGACCAGCTGGCGGGGTTTCCTTAGAGCAGAGGAGCAGAATTCCCTTCAAAGCACTCAAAGCAATCACACAACTCTTCAGAGATCTGGGACACAATGAAAGTAAGACTCACTCCAAGGAGAAGTATATATTGAAAGATGTTATGTAAATGCATTGAAGATGTTCACTGCAGTGCCCTCCATAATTTCAAACTAACCGGGGTGCTATCTAGTCATGTGTCCTGCTAAATAAACAGAGAAGATACTGGTGACAAGTCTGGTATTAAAAGTGAGCATGAAAATCTGTACTTATTAATCTAATAATGTCACTTATTGTAGACCAAAGCTATCTTGAAGCATCGCTGAACAAATACAATTCCTGCTTAAAAAAAAAAAATAACTAGCCAGGTACTGGTGGCTCACACCTGGAATCCTAGTTACCCAGGAGTCTGAGATCTGAGGATCGAGGTTTGAAACCAGCCCAAGCAAGAAAGTCCTGAACACTTTTATCTTCAATTATTTGAATTAAAAACTCTTTAGTGAAAAACATTTCTTATAAGAAAAAAAGGAAAAAAAAAATAAAAATCACAGGGAACTGGGGCGGGGAGTTTGGCCTAGTGGTAGAGTGCTTGCCTAGCATGCACGAAGACCCGGGTTCGATTCCTCGGTACCCCACAGACATAGCAAAAAGCCGGAAGTGGTGCTGAGGCTCAAGTGGTAGAGCTCTAGCCTTGAGAAAGTCCAAGGACAGTGCTCAGGCCCTGAGCTCAAGCCTAGGACACACACACACACACACGTCTAGAAATATCAAACCCTAATACTCCATCCCTAGCTAGCACCTCCCTAGCTGGCCACCCTCCCTGTCTAGGTCATACCCTGACCAGAGGTCATTTCTCTGACCACAAAAGCACTCTGTTTATTTATTCAACATTCAAGAATAAACTAGAGTACACACAACACTCAAAAAGGCTACCAGTCCTGAACATCTAGCCCTACTCTGATAAACAGGGGCCCCGAGCCAGCACAGGGGACCCTGTGGGGACATTTAGGGGTTCTCCCAACTGCAGGAGGTCAGGCTGATGACTGCCATGTTACAGATTCAAAAGCTGAGCCCAAATCCAAGCAAAAGGCAAACATCAGAGGGCAGGGCGTGGAGCTGGGAACCTCTTTGAGCCATGACATCCCCCCAATGAAAAATGCAACAGGCCCCACAAAAGAGCCATTGGAAAGGCCTCTGGGGAAAGGAGGTCTCGCATTGCAGCCTGTGAGCCTCCTGGTTCGGCTATTGTTCCTGACAATGGCCTGGTCCACACAATCCAATCCAGTAGACTGGAGAGGCACTCGGCCACATCACCCTCAGTAAAAAGTTTCCTGAACAAGACAGCTTTCAGTTGTGTAAGCCAAGCTGGCCAGTTTCCTATTTGAGTGACCACTGAAAAACAGCTACTCAGAGTGTTGCAAGGCCTGCTGGTGAAGAAAACCTAATACATAGGAGACTCTGAAACCAAGGGAAGGTGTAATTTCTACTGTGTCGTGTGTGTCTCCGGAGCAGCGACACAGCCTGGGGGGGCTGTGAAGACTGACCAGCTGTGTAGTCACAGGTGGCTCTGAGGAAACAAAAGCAAAACTGTGGCAGGCATGGCAGAGACCCACCAGGTGATAGTTCAGTGCTCAATCCCCTGCTGTCACCCACAGCTGGCGCCCCACCCTGAAACCGGAGTCCAGCCAAATGACAAGGTTGGTTCCCTGAGTCCAGTGAGCAGGCCAACAACTCCCCATGCCAGCCAGGAGTACAGCACTCCTTTTTTTTTTTTTTACAGCACTCCTTTTTTAAAGATCTTGAATCCTAGAAGTGGCGCAGTGGATCAAGTGGCAGAGCACTAGCCTTGAGCTGAAATGCTCGGGGACAGCGCCCACGACCAACCAATAAATAAATAAATAAACAAACACCTTGAATCCACATTTCTGAAACCAGGAGGGAAAAACAGAAAACTTTTGCAAGAGGATGTGTGGAAGACAGCACAGGTGAGAGAGCAGATTATAGCACGAAGATCATCAGGCCTGAAGCCCAGTGACCACTGACCTAACACCAGTTATGAGGCTGCAACGGGGTCCAGGCTGGGCCCAGCCTGCATGAATTATCAATATACTCCAACTAATTGTCTTCAATTAGACATGAACCTAATACTTTATCTCCTCCTTTTATGTGGGATAGACACACACACACATCTGGACACACCACAGTCGATCAAGGCCACAATTCTTAGGGGATTTCCAAACACGAAGTTTCAAGATCATCTATTTACCTCTTTATATCTGAAAGCTATGAAAAATTCAAGCCCTTTTACTAAGGGCAACAGCACACATAAAATGGGTAAACGAAGGCAAGGAAAGTTTGCCTTCATTAAAAATTAAATTGCATACAAGCTTGAGATGGCCAACTTGACAGCATTTTATAAGTAAACTGATTATTATTCATAAGCCAGAATTCTCAATGCTGGAAATTACTCTGGTCATCTATTGCAAGTTTTAAGCTGTCAAGATGCTTAAGAAGAGGAAATTAGAGTGGTCACTAGATGTTACATGAAGTCACCGCCCTGCTTTTACCTGGCCAGCCTTTCTCTCTGAGCATGCTGTGGCCGAAGGCCTACTGTGTGCACAGACGGTCCACAGACAAGATGTGGTCAGCTCATGAAGCACTTGTCTAGAAGGACAACAGATGAGTGGGGAGGCTGGAGAGAGCAGACACTTGGGCAGGGCAGCCCCTGACCTCGGGACAGGCTCAGAGGGGCTCAGCTGGGCCTCCCAGGAACTCTTGTTTCCTGTGGACCTCCACCAAGGCTGGCGACAGATACACAGCCTGAGGTAGGCCTCCCCCAGCTGCTCCTACCAACCCTCGCCCCCACACCTGCACCACTCACACCTCCCTGCTCCCTCACTCCCACTACCTCCACAGGACTCCTGGCCCCCAGAATCCCAGATCCTTCTACCCACACGTGGCCTAGACCATCTGTCTATACATTCTCAAATGATGATGCGTTCCTTTTACCACTGGGCTCTCCCTCCACTGTGTTTGGCTTTCTTCTAGAAGCTTCCCTGCTACCTCCGTAACACAGCTCTTACAAGTCCAAGCCTAAGGCTTCCAGTCCTCCAATCCCCAGCACTGTCTTGTTTCCATGAAGTGAGCAGCACCTCCCATGCCAGCCATCTCCACAATGGCTCCCGGCACACAGTATCTGCTCCACACGGTCCAGCCTGGCAGCCCTTAGACCCTGTCCCACACCAGGAAAGAAGGCAGAACCAGAGGCCTAGCCAGCTCCTGCTTTTGGCACTAACTCAGCTCTTCCTCACTGGCTCTAAATCTGAGGAGAACCCTGGCCAGTCCTCTCTCCAGTGGTCCTGCACATGGCCACTGAGATGAGACCTGGCCCTCCCCGAAGTTGCCCTTTCCTGATCCAGACCTGCTAACCAGGACTGGTGGATGGACTCTTTACTCCCCCTCCTTCTCACATTTTTAAACACATATACTGCTTCTCACGACAAAGGAAAGTACAAGCTTCCCATGGTGTGCCCAGCTCAAAGACTCTCTTCATGTCCTCAGTCACAGCCTGAGTTGAGTCCTGGAGTTTCTCCATTCTGACACTTGGGTGGTGCCGGGAGCCCCAGGGACCTCCCCTGCCTCTCTCTGCTTCTCCATCCGAGTTTAGCTCCTTTCCATCTTCATCTCTGTCTGCCCATCTTCTACAGCAGCAGAAGCAGCCAAACCTAGCAAGGAAAAGCCAGCCACCATCCCGGGAGGACAGGCACTGCTGCAGCTGGAACCAACATTGGTCTTTCCCAGGAGGCCAGCCTGCATCCCACACACAGCCCTCTGTGGAAGAAGAAACCTCAACTCTGTAAGCCCCAATTCCAGGTCCTTGCGCCAAGCCATGCCACACCCTGCCCTGCACCATTGCAAGCCCTCCACACACACACACACACACACACACACCCCAAAGCAGCAGTGGTACCCAGCCCTGGGCAACTCCCAGGAACTCTGAAAAGCTAGAAATGCCAGGACCCCATACCCAGAGATTCTGCTTCGACCATATCAGAAGGTGTGGCTTTTAAGCTCCCAGGTGATTTGAAAGCACGGCTGGAACTTTTCACTCGGTGATACCTGAACCTTGGTTCAGGACTGCTCCCAGCGGACCTGCCCAAATGGAGCTAGACAGCTATTTTGTTCACACACCACGGAGGGCTGGCTGGGGTCTCAGCAGAGTGGAAAGTGAGATAGAACCCCTCTTGGCAGCTTCCACCAATTGTTAACATGTAGGAAGGTTGCCAATTTAAAACCTGCCTTGATGGGAGTGTTTAACCACAGACTGGCAGGTGGCACCATCTGGGCTCTGTTTCTCTCTTCCAAAGAGAGTTCCAGGCCCACGCAGGGATGAGGCCCTCCCTCCCACACCAGGCTGGAATAGTGCCTTTCAGGTGCACAGGACTTCAGGAGGCTCCCAGAGTCTGAAGGATGGCACGGGGAGAAGACAGGTAAGAATTTCCAATTGTAGGAAGTGGCACTGTGGCTCAATGTGGTAGAGGGCTGGCCATGAGCTGAAGAGCTCAGGGACAATGCCCACGACCAGAGTTCAAGCTCCATGACCAACCAGAAAAGAAAAGAAAGGAATGCTAAAAAAAATAATTTCCAATGATAAAATCCTTTCAAAGAAAGGATTCTTTTCGTTCTGTTCACAGACTTGGGCTAGCAGGCCTAGAAGCACTGCAGACTACCAACAGATTAGTAGCACTCCCTCCCAGGAGACAGGTTTTTATCGAGCAGATAAGAGTAATCACACTAGGGTGTCATTTCTTATTTGATTATAAAAGGGAAGGTAGAAGCATTATCTTGCAATTACTTAATAGTCTTCCTAGAATCTTATTCTAGTAACCTCATCAGCCCAGCACCTCCTCTCGACTGTAATAGGGCAGACTTCAGACCCAATACTAAGTTATCCCAACTTTAGGCTCAAGTCTTCCAAATGTACCAGGCTCTTCCTGGTAGAGAGACAGGGCCTGGGCTCCTTCTCAGAAAAGGAAGGCACACACACCCACCACCATCCATTAGGCTGGGAAGGTTTTGCAGGCATTTGATGTTTTCTCACCTGCTGAGCACTAGCTAGTTTCTAATTGTGCAGGAGGCAGACAGCATGCTGCTATTTCCATATTCTTGTCCAGAAGCTGCCAGAATGCATGACTTGAGAACATTAGTTTCTTTCATTTCAGCCTCTGCGGAGGTGTGATCAAGGGCTCCAGGTTCAAACCCTAGCTCAAGAGTGCACTAAACTATGGGGGGTACAGGGAGAATTCACCTAAATTCTCCCCTGGGAAAATGAAAGCTTCATGGTAATGACGAGGGCTGCAGAATGTATGCACATGGGGTGACCCTGGCGTCCTGGGAGTCTGCAACCAGTGACTGTCTGCTTCTGCTTCTTAAGACACTCAGATGTTGAGTCTCCCCTGAAAGCTGTACGGGTTTTGTGGGTGGGAAGGGCTGTCCACGGGGCATGTGGGCTGGAGACAGTGGCTGTTCTTCTCAAAGCCCATCCTACAGTCCTTCCCATTCTGTGGCCTTCTCCAGGAGCTGGTCCCTGGGCCTCCTGTACAGAGTTATGTAACACAGGCCTGCTGGGGGGGGGGGGGGGGCAGGAGGAACCTGAATCCCTGGTGTGTGCCTGCCTTATTCCTAGGAGCCTCAGGCTTGGTGAGTTACTTTTCAGTCATCCCAGCAAAGGGTGGCAGCTGGACATGTGCCTTCTTCAAGGAGCCAGGATCCAACTGGGTCCCTTGCGGGCTGAGTGAAAATGGGATAGCCCAAGGATTTGAGCTCAGTCCCCGTGGCATCTGGTAATCTGATCTGTGACTTTCCAGATTTGTGGTTGTCATGCTGGGCCCTTGGATCTATGAAGCCCAGATGTCAGGACCTCAGGGATTGTCCCAGGGGTCTGAAGCCAATTCTCAGAAGAAAAAAAAAAAAAATACCACAAGGCCCCAAGCAGGTGCTTAATTTGAAAATAACAGTGAAGGAATGGCCAGGGGGCTGGCTGCTGGCTTTCAGTATCTCAAACAGTGAGCTACACTGGTTCGCTCTGGGCCCTGGACCAGGTCAGCAAGGGCTGCCTGAGGTAGTACCTGATTCCAGTCAAGGGCCCAGTGGAGAAACATGTTGGCTTCTACCCAAGGAGAGCACACACAGGGAAGTTTCAGTTTCGGGAAGCCTGGGGGGGGCGGGGGAATCAGGGGATTTAAGCCCAGGAGGCAGCCCAAGACCCCGGTAAACCCAACCCGCACTTATTTGCATATCTTATTATCAAACTAGAAACCAGCATGAGAAGAAGAAAGTCTATTCAAACAGCCCACAGGGAAGTAAGTCCAAGCTACTTGCTGGATTAGTAAACAGCAAAGGAGAAAAATTCCAGCAAGACTCCCCCCTTCCTCCCTCCTCCCAGAAAATTAAGAGCAGGGCACAAATTAACAATGGCTCAGGCAGGCCACCTTTGTCACCAGTTGATCCAGCCCAAGTTCTGGGCCCTTTCAAGTCTCAGGCCCGACCACCACCAACATCCAAGTGCTGGTGGAAGGGACAATAAAACTGGAAACCATGGAAGTTAGGGATCTTCCAAGTGCCGGCTTTGAGAGGCAGGGGGTGGGGGTGAGGGGAAAAAAAGGCAGCTGCCTGTATTGCACCGCCCAGCAGGGGTTCCTGGCACCAAGAACTGGTTCTTTAGGAACCAGCAGCATGGTGCCTGAACCTCAGGACAACAGGAAAACACAGGAAAGCCCACAGAGGCCTCCGGGGCTTCTGGTCCTAGCTGGTCATTGTTCCTTGAGTCCACACATGAGCAGTAACACAAAGGGGGGGGGGAACCAGGTTCTGGGCGGCGGGGGAGGTCTCAGCACCCAGGTCCCCTCTGGAGAGCTGTGCACACAGGTGGTGCGGCCCCCCTCACCCATCCTCATGCAGAAAGCAGGAGGGGGGAGGCTTGAAAACACAGGCACGCCCCCCCCCAGATCCCCACCCTGGGGGTTCAGCCGGTCTGTGGGGCCAGGCCTGGAGTCTGCTTCCCCGGTCAGCAGGCCGGGCGCATGGCCCCTGCTGCTGCTGGATGACTGCACAGGACAGCCGACCTTCTCCCCCCCAACCCCACCCCCGGACCTGGAAGTGGGGCGCTGCCGTCCACCCGGGGCCATCCGGACGCTCTGCAAGCCACCCATTAACTTTTACAGCGGCCAGAGAAGCGGACGGAGAGTCACGACCATCGATTTTACAGGGCGCGCAACCCACAGCCCAGGGGGGGCGGGCAGGGGGCGCGCGCGCCCCCCCTCTCCACCCATCTCATCCAGACGCCGGAGGCGGCCTGCATGGAAAGCTAGGTGAAAAATGCAAACTTTGGGTCTGGGAGGCAATGAAGTTTCGAGGGCTCCGCGGGCCGGGGCAGCGTGGACCCGAGGCGGGCGGAGGGCGGGATCGGTGCGGCGGGCTCCGGGCTCCGGGCTCCGGGCTCGGGCTCCGGGCTCGGGCTCTGGCTCCGGGTGGCATCCGCCGCCGCGCTCTCCGCTCGGCAATCCGAACACAAGTTCTGCCGACTCCACGCCGCCGAAGAAACCGTACCGTAGCCATCTGCCGCGCGGACACGGAAGGCAGAGCGCGAGCCCCCGAGGCGCCCCCGGCCCCGCCCGGGACCCCGCCGACCCCGCCTCCCGCGCACACGCCCGGCCCGCACCGCCAGCCCCGGGCGACGAGTCCAGGGACTCGGGGCCGTGCCCCGTCCGCAGCGCCGGCGGCTTCCCGGTCAGCACCCCGGGCGCAGCGCTGCCCGGCCCCGGCGCGGGCCCTCCGCCGCCCGGCGGGGCCGGGGGTGCGGCTCCCGCCTCCCGAGGCTCGCCCCGAAGTTGAAATGTGCACTGTCACCAAGTTTCCCCGGGGGCCGCGCCGGGGACGCCCCGACCCCCCCACCCCGCGCCCGCGGGCGCCGCCGGCTAGCGGCGCTCGGAGGTCGCGTCCCGGCGCGGCGCGCCCCCGGTCTCCGGCTCCCGGGAAGGGGCAGCCGGCTCCGAGGGGCTCCGCGCCGGACCCCCGGAGCCCCGGCGCCCGCCGAGCCGCCCGGCACCGAGGAACCGGGCCCGCCGGGACGGGACCCGGCGCTCCGCCCGCCCCCCGAAGGTTCCCGCCGCCGCGCGCCTACCTGACTCGCATGGCGCCCGCGGGCTCCGCGGCTCCCTCGTCGTCCGGTGCTCGCCCGGCCGGGGGCGCGCGCGAGGCTCCGGGAATCGCGGCGGCGGCGGCGGAGGCGGCGCGAGGACTGGACCGCCGGCCGCGACTCTCCCGAGCGCTCGGCCCCCGCCCCGCGGGCGGAGAGGTGGTCTCTGCCGGGGCGGGGCCGCCGGCGACGGGCGGGGTCCGGGCGCCGACGGCGGACGGCGGGCTAGGCGGGGCGGGGCGGGGCGGGCTGGGGCTGCAGCCGCCGCGAGGCGGCCAGAGGGAGGGGTGGTTCCCTCGGGGGCGGGGCCTCGGGCGAGGGGCGGGGCCGAGGACGGGAGGGCGTGGCTTGTGTGGATGAAGGCGCCGGCTGGCTTGGGGACGGGCCTGGGTGCCGGGGCGGGGCTAGCGCGGGGGCGGGGTCTTCCGCGGAGGGGCGGGGCCTCCCTGCGGGAGGCGGGGCGGAGTCGCGGCTGGGCGAGTCCCGCGGTGGCCGCCGCCGCCTCCATCCTCGTCGGGGCTCGCTTCTGGCCTCCTCCCCCTTCTCCCCCAGGCGTTAGCCAGGGAAACCGCGGCCGCAGCTGGCGTCCGGTGCCTGGCACCGGCTGGTCGGATTGCTAGGTCCTGCGGCCCTTTCCTGGGGCGCCGTGGGGGAAGCCCGCGGGGAGGCTGGGGCCCAGGAGCGGGCGAGGCCGGGGCGGGGGAGGAGGCCCGGCGGAGGCGGTGGGGAGGGGGGAGACCCGACGTCGGGACGCCGCGAGGAGCCGCGGAGGGAGGGCGGAGACAGCGCCCGGCTGGAGGGAAGCGGGGCGCCCGGCCGGGAGCAGAGCTGACCCGGGCGCCCTCCGTCACCGGGGGGCCCGCGCGGCCTCCCGTGGGCCTCGTCCCGTGTGCGGTGCCGGTGTTCGTTCGACAGGTGACTCGAGACATCAGGGCACCACTGACATCGCGTGTGAGTCTGAGTTCAGGCTGAGGTGGTCGGTCTCCCAAGACGCCATGGCGCCCCCGGGTCGTCTTCCCCCCCCCCGGGTCGTCGTCCCCCCCCCCCGGGGTCGTCCTCCCCCTGGGGTCGCTCTGTCCCCCCCTCCTCCCCCCCCCCCCGAGACTGACTGCTCCTGTGAAATCCATTGACCTTCCAGAAGGAGATTCAGGTAGGCAGACAGGGGATCCCCGGCTGAAAGGAGCAGCTCTGTGCTGGCCTCGTGTGATGTGTGCCGCGTGCATGCCGGTCCTGGAGCTTGAACTCAGGGCCTGGCCACCGTCCCGAGCACGCTTGCTCAAGGCTGGGGCTCTTCCGCTTGAGCTTTGTTGGTGGTCAATTAGGCAGAAGCGTCTCACCGCTGCCCAGGCCAGCTTCAAACCATGATCCTTAGATTGGACTCTGGGTCCTATAAACTCAACAGACGTGCACGTTGCTTTCAGGGAAAAGCTGACAGGACAGCCCGAAGACCATGAACTCACGGCGGAGGATGAGAATTCGCTTGGCACAGACCCTGTGGATGGGACCCCTCCTTGCAGATGCTCAGGTAGCAGAAGGGCACTTCGGTTCATAAAGGCAACACAAGTTCAGCCCACTCAACTCCTGCCCCTACATGCCCTTCCTACAGGCTTCACAAAATCAGTCAAAAGCTCCTAAGACAGCAGGGAGCTGTTGGCCAAAACCATGTGGCCAGGTGACTCATCACATCCCGAACCCTGCAGACATCAGTCCAGCATGGTCTGTCACCTATCAGACGGTCATGAAGGCAGCTCTCTATGTACATGGGAACGCTACGTTAAGCAATAAAAAGAATAACATGACTTTAGGGAAGTGAAATCAGTAATGCCCAGAAACGGGGTAAAAATGCAAAACAGGGATATGGGCAAAAGGAAGCCTCAAACATCCAGTACTTGGTGCTTTCCTAATGGAAGCCATATCAGAAAGCGATCGTCTGGGAAGGGAGCTTTCGAGTTCCGGCCTTCTACTTCAGATCAACCACTGTCAAAATCCTGCTCTTCCTGTTCCTGCCCAGCCTTTGCATTATTACTGATGGACTTTGTGTCTACAGTCAATGTCCTTCTGCCTGAAAGGAGCATTCAAGAAGTCGGCCATCAAGAAGATGAGCAGAGCAACCCCCCACTCTTGTTGTTTGTTTCCCTTCATGTGAAAACATGCTTACAGAGTTCCTAGAAGTGTTTCCAGTGTGAAGTTTGAAGTCATCATTCACCCATTTGCTAATTATTGTCAAAAACCAGCTGAGGTGTTTTAAAAACAACAACAACAACAAAAACAGCAAAGCAAATGTAGCAGTTTGGTTTAGTTGTTTAAGTGAATCCCAGGCTTAGTTTCTAGGAGCTCAGAAATGAAATTGTACCCCCTCACACCTCTGAGCCTTTTTTTTTTTTGGTCAATTTCGGGGCTTGAACTCTGGGCCTGGTCGCTGTCTCTGAGCTCTTCATATCAAAGATAGCACTCTACCACTTTAAGCTATAGCACCACTTCTGGATTTCTGGTTTTCTAGTGGTGAACTGGAGATAAGGGTCTATGGACTTTCATGCTCGGGCTGACTTTGAACCACCATCTTCATCTCAGCCTCCTGAGTAGCTAGGATTATAGGTGTGAGCCACCGGTGTCCGGTCTGAGCCTTTTTTCTATATGTTTTTAAAGATAAAATCAACTTAAAATTCAATCTAAGATGTTATACATTTTATTGTCAAAGGATTAAAATTCTAACATGTGTTTCATGGACTAAAGGTATTTTTTAAATTGAAATAACTGTATAGATATTTGCCTTAGAACTCTGGTTGCATCCTAACAGTAGTGGAGATTGAACTCAGGGCCTGATGCATGCAAAGCAAGTGCTCTACCATTGAACTATCAACAAGTCTTTCTTTTTAAACATATTTTAAATTAAATATTCAGATACTGATAAACGTAGTTTTTACTCTGAATAATTTCTGTTTATTTATTGACATAGATCTCACTATGTAGCCCAGGCCAGCCTTGAACTAGAAATTCTCCTGCTTCAGCTTTCTGAACTGCTGTGATTACAGTTGTACCCCACTGTGCACAGCTTATACTTTGATTTCTTGAGTATTTAATAATTTATTGTATTTAATAAGATCTTAGATGGGGGAGGGGGAGATCTTTTTGGCATAGTTAAGAATTTTTAAAAAATTGGTAGGCCTAGAGCTGGAGCTCACGCCTGTAATCCCAGTTACTCAGGAGGCTAAGAGCTGAGGTTTGTGGTTCAAACCCAGCCCAGTCAGGAAACTTTTATTTCCAATTAGCCACAAGAAAAGACACAAACAATGCTGTAGCTCATTGTAGGAGAATACTAGCCCTGAGCAAAAGAACTCAACCCACACCCTGGGTTCAAGCCCCACAACTAACAACAACAACAAAAAATTGCTTGACACCAGTGCTTCATGCCTGAAGTTCTCATTACTGAGGAGGCTGAGATCTGAGGATCACAGTCCAAAGCCAGCCAAGACAAACCAAAACAAAACCAAAACCAGAAGTGGAACGACGGCTCAAGTGATAGAATGCTAGCCTTAAGCAAAACGGCTCAGAGACGGCATAAGGCTCTGAGTTCAAGACCCAGGACCATCACAAAAGAAGACAAAGCAAAACAAAAAGAATAAGGAACATATTCTCCCCATAAGGCCTCACAAAACGCAGAAAGACCCATCTACTCAGGAAAAATATTCTTCATGGGTTTAGGCTAAGGAAGAAACTGACCTCAGCCTGAAGAATGGCGTGGGTTTGGGTAAGATATATTTAAGTAACATCTAATCTATGCAGCCCTGAGTGCGGTCCTGAGAGTCAGGCAGGAAGACTCACAGATCTGCCCACAGGTTGTGAAGACGCTGGGGTGAAGACAGATGGGAGGACCATCACCAAACCTGTGTGGGGACTGTGCCTTAAAGAGACCCCAGGCAGGAATGAAGGAGGAGAAGACTAGGGAGAGGTGACTTCAGATTCACGGGGAAAAGAGTCCACACTTGAAGGGATTTGCAGCCCCAGGGAACCCAGTGGAGTAGGAGAGACCTCATGAACTGGAGATTAGGGTACAGTAAATATGGAGGGCTTGTCTGGCTCTGGTGGCTCACACCTATAATCCTAGCTACTTTGGAGGCTGAGATCTGAGGATTGCTGTTCAAAGCCAGTCCAGGCAGACAAGTCCCTGTGAGATTCTTATCTCCAACCAACCATTCAAAAACTGAAAGTAGTGCCATGGCTCAAGTGGTAGAGTGCTATCCTTGAGCACAGAGACACTCAAGGGCAGCACCTGCGCCCTCTTCAAGCCCCACAACTGATGGGGGCGGGCGGAGAAGAAGGAGGGCTTCTCAGTATACTGAGTAGGAAGGAGACAACTGATGGGGGTAGGGGAGAGAAGAAGGAGGGCTTCTCAGTATACTGAGAGCCTTGAAGGCTGCTCCCTCCTCTTTCCCAGTGGTTAAAACACCATTGCTATTTTGCTTTGCTAAGAATTTAATGGGCAAGTCTGTTACTGTCAGAGAATGTTTTATGTCCTGTTTGCCATCCTAAGAAGCCTCTAACCTTCCGTCTGAGATGTTGAGCCCTTCTATATCCTGTCGGTTAGCCTTATTTGGCTCCCATGCAGAGAGATGTAACTTGGGCATTTTTTTGGCCACTCCTGGGGCTTGAACTCTGGGCCTGAGTTCAAGCCCAAGGAAGGCTTTCTCAAGGCTTTAGTTCTACCACTTGAGCCACAGCACCCACTTCTGGCTTTTTCTATGTATGTGGTACTGAGGAATCAAACCTGGCCTTTGTGCATGCTAGGCAAGACTCTACTGCTAGGCCAAACTTCTGGACCAAGAGCATTTTTAAAGCATTAGACTCCCAGACTTCTCAATCCAGAAGAGTGCCGAATCAAAAGGGTTGGCTTTAAGTAAATTTCTGGAAAGACCTCGCAATAAATATTCATTACTTCATTCTTTTAGTATACGTCCAGTAACTGCGTCTGTTGTGCCAAGCTCTGTGATAGGAGTTGGGAACAGGAAGATAAGGAATGTCTAGCTGTGGGCACCAGTGAATACTCTATAGATTAGGCAATGTCTCAGGAGCATGGAGAAGGCCATCTAGACCCAGCCTAGACCAAAATCTGTGTGGTCATCCTCAGGACCATACTGAAAGGCAAGTATGACTCACTAATAGGCTGAGAAACAGAGGTCATCAGGCATTCCAGGTATCTCCGCGTGCAGAGCCAAGCGTTTTAAGACAGCTCTGGGGAACAGGAGTAAGTGGCTTTTGGGGTCTGATGTGGATGATAGGATACAGATATCTGGGAGGAAGATGCTGAAGATGAGGCTAGATTTGCTGGCTGGCCTGAATCTGAAATATCTCCATGAAGCATAGCATCCTAACTGAGCAAGGCAGGGCCACTGCACAGTGACTAAGTTAATGCCACACAACAAGGATTTAATACAAACATTTGATCAGTTTAGGAATTTAAGGGAGAGGACATAATTTTACTACCCAAAGCCTTTTTAGTGATTAGGAGACAGTGTGAATGGCAGAAGGCTCTCCTCAGAGGTCTGATAGCTCCTAGGGCCTGGGTGCTGACCTTGAGCCTCTTTCTGCTCAAGGATAACACTCTACCACTTGAGCCACAGTGCTACTTCCAGTTTTCGAGTGGTTAATTGGAGATAAGATTCACATAGGGACTTTTCTGCCCAGGCTGGCCTCAAATTGCAATCCTCAGTCTCCTGAGTAACTAGGATTACAAGTGTGAGCCACCGGGGCCAGACAAGCCCTCCATCTTTACCATACCCCACTCTCCAATTCTTGAGGTTTCTCCTAATCCATTAGGTTCCCTAGAGCTGCAAGGCCCTTCAAGTGGGTACTCCTTCCCCCGTGAATCTGGCTCCTCCTGTTTGCCCATGATTTTTTTTACTGTCTCAGTCAAGTTTCTTTCTTTTCCAAAATAGTGATTTGCTACTGATTGTGTCACTATGGCTTCAAACTGGGTTTAAAAGTAGATTTAAATTGTTTTCTACCTCTATCAGAAATAAAAGAGATTTTTCAAGAAACAGTATTATAACTCCATTACATAGAAAGAAAGAAGAAGCACCAACTAAACCCAATGATGGCAGAAAGAAAAAATGAAGATCAGAGCTGAAAAAAATGAAATAGAAACTAGAAAAGCAATATAAGAAATCAACAAAACTAATAGATGGTTCTTTGAAAAAATACCAACAAGCCTTAGGCAGAAAAGATAGAAGATAGAAGACTTAAATGAATGACATAAAAAATAAAAGAGAAGATAATACAACTATCATAGAAGTAAAAAAGTCACTAAGACTTATTATGAATAAGTATACACCAAAACTGGATAATCTAGAAGAAACTCATATACTCCTAGACACATAAACCCTATGAATACAAAATTCGATAGGGATCAAACCAAGTGTTTAGTACCAATCTGCACAAATTCTTCCAAAGTGATTGAAGGGTGGGGGGAATGAAAATATTTCTAAATTCTTTTTGCAAGCCCAGCATCACCAATCTACCGAAGCCAGAAAAAGATATCACAAGTTTAAAAAAAAAAAACAAAAAACAACAACAAAAAAAAACAACTACAGGGCCAATGTCCATAAAGGATTTTATCCTTGGAATGCAAGGACAGTTCAATCCATACAAATCATGTGATTGTCTAGAACAGACAAAAATCATATGATAATCTCATTAGATATGGAAAAAGCATTTGGCAAAAGACAACATCTCTGACAAAAAAAAGAAACCACACAAACCTGTTAAGTACTTTAATATAGTAAAAGCCGTATATCACAAGTATATATCTAGCATTCTACTCTACAGTTAAAAGGGGAAAATTTTCCTCTTATTTCAGGAACAGGATAAGGAATCCACTATCACAGATTTTACTGAATATAGAACTAGAGTTTTTTTTTTCTATAGTAACTAGGCAAGAGAACTAAATAAATAAATCACCTAAATAGATATAAAAGAAGGAAAATAGGCACTGTTTGCTAGTGATACAATAATAAAAAGGGGAAATATAAGAAATCCATCAGAAAGCTATTAGAACTAATAGAAAACAGAAAATTCTCGAGGTACAAAACAATACCCAAATGTCTGTAGTATTTCTTTATAGTATTAAACTTTCTGGGGAAAAAACTATACAAGAGAAAAACCTCACAGTAGGTCCATTAAACTAAAGTACTTAGGGATAAATTTAATCAAAGAAATGAGCAGTACACTGCAAACTAAAAGCAGCAATAAAGATAAAACAATAACACTTCTGAAAAAAATTAAAATACAAATGCATTAAAAGATGTATTAGAAGAATTGGCATTGTTAAAATTTCCATACTTCCTAAGGCATGTAATGCCTGTCAAAATTCCAGTGTTTCCAGGTACTAGTGGCTTATGTCTGTTATCCAAGCTAGTCTAGAGGCTGAGTCTTGAAGGATCTTGCTTTGAGGCCAGCCCAAACAAGTCCTAAGAAAGAGGGCAAATAAGAGAATTAGGTCTTTAGTCCTAGCTAGTACACACACGCGCGCGCGCGCGCACACACACACACACACACACACACACACACACACGTGTGTGTGTGTGTGTGTGTGTGTGTGTGTGTGTGTGTGTGTGTGCATCCAAGGACACTTTTAATAGGAATATATTTTTTAAAAAATCTGAAAACATTGAACAGCCATAGTTGTCATGACAAAAAGAACCAGGTTAGCAGTATCACTTATTACGTAATTTCCAAGTATACCACAAAGCAATAGTATTTAAAACACTCTGATCCTGATATAAACACACACACACACACACACACACACACACACACACACACACACACACTGACCAATGCAAAAGAAATAGAGCTCAAAACTACAGTTTATTGATTTTTCAACAGTGGTGTCAAAAATACACAATAAGAAGACAGCCTCTTTGATGAATGGTGTTGGGGAAATAGACACACACACACAGTAGAATGAAATGTAAACCTCAGCTCATATGCTCATATTATGTTCAGAAGGCAACTTAAAATAAATTGAAGACTTACACATAAAGCAGTGACTGTTTGAATTTGAATCTAGAGCATGAAGAACAAAGGCAAAAATAGTTCAACAGGATTACACCAAACTAAGATCAATTCTTCATGGCCTAGGCAACAACACACTGAAAAGACAACCTACAGAATGCAAGAAAATATTCGCAAGCCATAAAACTGATAAGAGGTCACCCAGTCTTCTCTGATAAATGGATACATAAGGAATACCAACAACTCTATGGAAAGAAAACAAAGCAATTAAAAAATTGGGCAAGGAACCAACTAGTAAAAGATATTTACCAATAATACAACAGACAAATGCTTAATATCCAGTATCTACAGGGAACTCAAGAAACTTATCCCCACCAAACCCAACAAACCAATCACTAAATGGGCAAGGGAATTAAAGAGGCACTTATCAAAAGAAGAGGTTAAAATGGCAGAAAAACATGAGAAAATGCTCATCATCCATGGCCATAAAGGAAATGTGAATAAGAACAACCCTAGGATGCCACTTTACCCCAATAAGAATGGCCAAGATTTTGAACTCAGACAATGACCAATGCTGGCGGGGTTGTGGAGAAAAAGGAACCCTACTGCACTGCTGGTGGGATTGTAAGCAAGTTCAGCCACTCTGGAAAGCAGTGTGGAGGTTCCTTAAAGAACTGAAAATAGACCTTCCCTACGATCCCGCCATACCACTTCTGGGCATCTATCCTGAACATCATGACCCAAGATATGATAAGGACACCTGCTCAGCTATGTTCATCTCTGCACTATTCACAATAGGCAATGGAAACAATCCAGATTTACTGCAGATGAATGGATACAGAAAATGTGATATCTATATATCTATATATCTATATCTATATCTATATATATATACAATGGAATTCTACATAGCCAACAGACAATATCAAATAATGGCATTCGCAGGGAAGTGGATGAATCTAGAGTGAATCATGTTGAGTGAGACAAGTCAAGACCAAAGGAACAAAAAGTGCATGGTATCCTTAATATGTGGCTATTACATCCAAACAATACAAGAGCGAGGACTCAATATTTGCGTACCCAATGCTATGGACATAGTATTGGAAATATAAACACAACTACATAGACATAAAATTTATGACTCCATAGACATAATGTTTTATTACATAGATTAATATGTATCTATGACACACAAACCCTCAGCCTAATTTTAATTATGTTCTAAAATCTAAGTGCCAGTGATTATATATAGAGATTCCCTTCTTGAACACTTGTTTGTTAAACACATCATTTGAAATATGATGTAAAAATCAATGTTAATAAATTCTTTAATTTAAAAAATGTGGGAAAGCGATCAGGGTATTTCTTAAAGTAGGACAACAGATGTACGAGAAAGGCTTGAGATCACAAAAGCGTTAGGAAGGGGGTAAACCATAACACGACATCATGAACTCACATGGGGCCCAATGACTACTGCAAAAAAAAAAAAAATAGTGAGTGTTCAGTGTTGTCAAAGACATAGAGCAAATGAACCTTTGTACATCATTGGTAAGAATGTTAAGCTAATACTGCCACCATGATAAATAGACTGAAAAGTTCTCAAAAACCCTAGGATCAAAAGTGGCCTTGTGATCCAGCAGTTTCTCCTCTGGATGCTCATCCCCAAAGGTTTGAAATCGGACGCAAAGGGCTCTCTACACAGCCCTGTTCATAAAGGCCACTTGTGGTGTCCATTGGAGTGGCCTTGGACAGGCCATGGGACATGGAAGTTGTGCTGGGCAGACACAGTTGTTGCTTTTTCCTTCTGTCCTGGAAAAGGAGGAAAGACAGATGTTTTGGGCCACATGCATGAAGCTGGTGAAAATGATAAGTGACACAAAACAGGCACAGAAATGGCAAGGCCACATCTTCTCACTCACCTGTGGCATCTCGAACAGTATATCTCATGGAAGCAGAGTGGAATGGGTGTCACAGAGGCTGGAAGATAGGGAGAAAATGATCAAGGTAACGAGTCTTGAGACTCTTTAGATAGAGCAAATCAAAGAATTCAAAACCGAACAAACCTGTAGAATGAAATATACAAATGAGTTCCAAAATAGAAATATACAAATGAGTTCCAAATAAGGACAGAGCGCAGGTAAGGAGTGGCATTAAACGTACCACATGACCCCTGTTTTCCTTCTCCCTTTTGAGAAAGGGTCTCATGACCTTGAGCTTGCAATGATGCTTCTTCTTCCCGTAACACCCTGGGTTCCCATTCAAAATCCTGTCACTAGGGAAGTAACCTCATACAAGATCAGGCAAGACTAATCAGATGCATCTCTATATTGATTTAGGATCAGGCAATAGCAATGGATTTCCTTCCACACTTGTAGCCTGAGACAGGGGAACCAACAGGAGCAGACCCTGCACAAACCACCAGCCAATCAGCACAAAGCGAGAGAAAGGAAGTTCACCAGGGGAGGAGATGAGGGAGGAATCTCTGTAATATAAAAACTGCTCCCAGAAGACCTGAGCTCCTGTCTCTGGAGAGTCTGTACTCTCATTTCCAGTAAACGTGTTGCTTTACTATATTTCACGTTTCCTCTACCATATAATTCTTTACCTATTGACCATACTCCACAGGGGGTTTCAAGCCCAGTTCTAGTTATCTGGGGCCACTTTACTTGATCATTCCTGCCTGCTTCAGGCTCTAGTCAAGAGTGATCAGCTTATCCCTGTTGGCCAGGCCTGAGGCGCTTCCCAGGGAATGGGGCTGGGAGTTCAGTTCTAACTGAAGCAACCCCAGGAAAGCCAGCAGGGAGGTGGGCCAGCCCTAAAGATACCCTGCAGAGTTGGGAAGTCCAGGGTTGTTTCTGTTCCCTTGGTCAGTGTACATGGACAAACACTGTTGCTGTGGCTGTTAGCTTCCATGCTTTCTCTCAGAATGTCCCACAGTCAGCTAGTGTCAGCAGAGGGATATAATGAATGAATGAATGAATGAATGAATGAATGACATAAAGGAGTCAGGACTCTTCCTGGGTTATTCAACAGCTATCGAGTTGTTTACTTGTTTAGATTCTATCTATCTTCTTCATCATCATCATCATCATTTATATTCATATATTTTCCTTTAAATATATAAAAATTTAGATATAAGTATATTTATGTAGATATGTTATTTTATCTATATATTTATAGAGAGATATAAATACAGATATATAACATAAAATGGCTATTGCGGCTATGTGTATGTGAGTTTCTAATTTTGTATCTTTGTCAAATACATTTGTATTTCCCCAATACAAAATTTAAATAGTTTACTTTAAAAAAAATTAAACGATTTTTTTAAACTGAAGACATTTGACCTTATTTATTATAATTTGTTTCAATGCTGGTATGGATCACAGGGCCATATGCCACCAAGCTCTCTGTTTCTGAGCCCTGTCCCCTGAAGCCCTTGTTTTTCCTTAATTCAGGTGTTGCTCTTCACTGGCTCATTTACCCAAACAGTTGCCTTCCTCTATATATTTTTAATGAGATATTTTTATTGTGAAGTGTGCCTTCTAAATATCTACTTCGTAGGGATCTTCTGTTTGTGAAACTGCAACTCAGACTTCATGGCAATGGAATGACTATTACAGTGCCTAGAGGTTGTTTGGGTATTGGCATTGCTGCAGAATAAGATTCACTTATGTCCTGATTCATGGCTTGTGTGGTGATAATGCCCAGCTACTTTTCTGTGGCTAGGTAAGGAGACTCACCCCTGCAGATTGAGAAGTTAGCTGTTTGAGACTTGGGAAAAAAACTAGGGAGATTCTGATTTCCACAAAAAAACTGGGTATGATGGTACGTGCCTGTGATATCGCCACAAGGGAGGTAGAGATAAAAGGTTTACTCTCAGAGTCTGGCACTGGTGCAAAAATGTAAGACCCAGCTCTAAAAGAAATTAACACTAGGAAAAGGGCTGGGGTAACACCCCCATGGAGCCCTGAGTTCAAACCCCAATAATGACAAACAACACCCCCTATTTTACATGCCCTGAATTTAAATGTCAAAGCAATTTCTGATTGCATATAAGACTTGTTTTTGTCTGACAAACAGATCTAACAGAGCCTGATGTCTTTCACCATTTTATTTGGTAGGAAAGTAAGTTCTACTCAAATGAGTTTACACATCACTTTTTTCTAGGTGAATTTGGACTTTCTTTTTCTGATACCAGATTTGAATTCAGGGCCTTGTGTTTGCTTGGCTTGTTGGCTTGCTTGCTTGGCTGGCACTCTATCACTTGGGCCACACCTCCAGTCCTGCCCCTTTTGCAGGTTATGTTGAAAATAATGTCTTGTGGACTTTTCTGTCCAGGCTGGCTTCAAACAGTGATCCTCTGAATCTCAGCCTCCTGCATAACTCGGATTCCAGTGTGATCCATTGGCACCCATGTAGACTTAACTTCTGGAGTGTGTACTAAGTGTGCAAAATAAAAGCCACCTTCGTTTTGGAGGGGAGAAAACATCGCATAAAATGATGTGTGCTATTTTGTTACACACATTAGGTCCACTCTTCTCAACACTCTTATTAGGTCTCCATCTGGTCATGTCACCCTTCTCTACTGTTATTCCCTGGAATTGTTTCTTGATTTCAACTGTCATTTGTGTTGTCTGCACCAAACAGCTGCATCAAGAGCACCCCAGCCTGGATGAGAATTTTCCACCGACTTTGCTAACCTCCTCCACCCTAAACCATCAGCCACCTTGGTCCCAGCCCGTTCTCATCCAGCTCTGGTAAGGAGGGTGTGAGCCTCTGTCTCCAGAAGAACGTCCACCCCACCTGCACTGCGTAGGGATGTTTTAACTCCTCGTATCATCTCATCACCTTAGTAGCATATAGAATGGGACGAGGAGAAGGGATAGCTTTGGTTGGGATAAAAACCAAGCGGGCTATATGTGCCTGCCTAGCTCCAGGGAGAATGGTAACACACTGAAGCAAATCTTTCCCTCGTGTGCATTTACTCATGTTCTGATATGGAGAGGCATGCATTTCTAACAACATACCCTGTTTTCTGTGACTTCAAGTAATTGGTGTGTGACCATATGGAAAGTAGGAAAGTTAGCAAATGGTTTACCTCAAATCAAATTATAAGTGTTACCTTCCCCATGGCATTCTTACCCACAAACACCATTGGGCTGCGGGCGGAAGTGTGCGGCAGAGGCCATCTGGATCCCCAGCGGGAAGGCTTTGCCTCAGTGCCCTGGCAGCTCCAGGAACTGTCATGCAGTGGGCATCATCTGCCCAGGGGTGACTGGGGAGCTCAGAGTGCAGAGCTCTCATCTCATTTTCCACAACCCGTGACACTTTCTCTTCTCTGTGAGACAAAGGATGCAGTATGAAAAAGGCACTTGCTCTTGAGTGCCTAGAAGCCCTTAAGTAGAACTAACTGGAGTGGTTTATTATGAAGCTTGTGTTTTGTACAATAGTTTCAGAGTGCTTTACAAAGCTACCTAAGTTGTGCTAATAGAATAGGTAATGAGAAGATAATGCACACTGGGAACAAAACTTAATGGTCTTTACTTTAGCTTTACTTTTAGCCTTACTTTTAGCCTTAGCATGTATCTGTCTGCACTCACTAGTTAGTTCTACCCAATGTTTTCTTAGTATACATGGAGTATGTGTCTCTTTCTATGGTGTTTGAGCCCTTGTTCATTGAAAGAAATGTCTCCCAAATGTCTGAGAAGAAAATCTTGCATTGAATATTCATGATTAAAATAAAATGATGTTCTCTGTCATTGGATAATCTCCAAATGGAATATTCCCTTTATTGATGAATGTTACTTAAAGACAAACAAAACCCAACACTGTATCTAGATAAATAGAGATGGCATAATTTATCAAGAAACAAATGCAGAGACATGCCTACGTAGATTTCACCAGCTTGTCCCAAATAAACGGGTCTTAACAACTCCTCCCAGTGGTGAAAATGCTCTCAAGTTGTCTGTGGAGTTTGTTTAAAATCCAGTGCTCTTTAAATAGCGATTTGCATCTTTATAAAGTTCACCTAGCAATTATTCTGCACTGCCAGATGGTACCCACCCAATTGTTACCTTTCACTGTTACTGAGAATTTTTAATTATTCAGCTTTTGGCAAGTCTATTTTCAATGATGGGAGCCATGTCTTTCACTCTTAGAACTCTCCAGTGTGCCAAGAACAGAGTGTACGTGGAAGAGAATTCAGTTGACTGCTTTTCTCTCCAGAGCAGCCACAGGATGGATTGTAAGGTCACATGTTCAGAGAGCTCGTGAGGATGAAGAGACCAAGGCCGTCTGATGCTGAGTCTGTCTTCCGGTGCTTCGCACACATCAGCTTCACCCTTGCAGATGCACAAGAATCCTCCACGTGGACATCCACCTCCTTCAGCTTCTCAGTATTGGTACTGGCCCTGGCCCCTGGACACAGCAAAATTTCCACCTTCATCCTCTAGTGTGAGTCCTTTCAAGATCCACTGGGAAGACTCATTCCTTCCAGGCACCGCTACCCTGGACTCTCCAAACACTGCATCTTCTTGCTTACCCCGTTTGAACCAATTTGGACTCAACCCGGTGCAAGGGTACAGGACATGAGAGGTTTTCCAAGGCTACTTTCCTGTTGGCTGTCAAGTGTTGGAATCTCCTCCTGATGGCCAAGGGCTACTCACTCTTCTCAATCCAGCCGGGAGAATGAGACCCCCCCCCACTCCCCACCACAGGCAGATATCCAGCCCTCTAGACAGGTATCTCCTTGGTCCCCCAGCCGGGCAGAGTCTGGGTTTGGTGGAGGCTCCTCCTACCTTGTGTACCAGCCAGAGCTCTGCTCTAAGATCTATGGAAGGACTACCAGGACTCTCTTCAGGCAGTGAAGGTGGTGAAGAAATTGGGCCCCTGGACTCCATGTTGGCAGCAGGCCACCCTGTCAGTGGGGCCTTCATCTCAGCTCTGTCTCCCCGGCTATCTGAGTAGATCTGCAAGGCACGCAGTGTTCTCTTGTAAACACCCTTTTCTGCTCAAATCATCTGGGGCCACTTTCAGGAACTTTGACTGTACTCAGTGCATTAGAGAGCCTAAACTTCTAGTAGGATGCCTGATTAGGGGGGCCTTATCATCTGATGTGCCAGCAAGGGGATGTTGGCATCAGCTCCCTCTTCTGGAAAATGGGATAATGGGGGGATTCTAGTAGGCTGTTAAATCATTTCATCAGATAATTATACATGGGTATAATTCACTCCAGTTGCCATAGAAAATGTCCAGACTGGGTGGCCTACGCAAAAGACATTTACCATAGTTCTGGGAGCTAGGAATCTTGAGTTTCAGGTATTGGAAGTTCAAGGCATTGGTTTAGATGGCTTTTCTCTTATAGTATTTCCCATGGTTGTCTCTCAGTACCTTTTCCTGTTGGCTACTTCTTAGGAAGATAGCTGCTTCTTATTAGTCCTGTCAGATTAGGGCCATCTCTTATATAAATGTCCCCAAACACATTTTGAGGGGGCAAGAATCATAGAACAAATGTCACCATAAAGGCAGAGTAAGGAACAGTGTTTGACACGCTGGAGGCATTTGGTCAACCTTTACCCTTTATCTGCCTTCGCCTCCCATCCATTGGATTTCAGAAGCTTTGGCTCTTCCTGCTTGGTGAAAGTTCCTGCTGATGTTCTCAACATTGTTTTTGCTTTGGTTCACTTTGGTGAGGTTGAAGAAGAACGTGGATCCGTGCATTAATGGTCCAAGACTCCTGGACAAGTAGGACAAAGAACAGCAGGGTGCTGTCCTCCTTTGTGTGGCTCCTTGATAGCTTTTCCCCGAAGGACAGGGAAGAACTGTGTACTTGTCTCTGCACTCAGTGAGCTGTGGTGTTCCACTGCTGAGTCGCCGAAATGGAGGCCAAGTTCACTAAACGTCCCAGGCAGCAGCAGCTATGTACATAGACAAAAAACTCCCATGAGCTCCTCTCTACCCACCCTGCACTCGGATCTGTGGGGAGCAGCAGATGACCTCGGGCTGGGCTATTTTGTGTTAAGATGGCCTCTCAAGACTGGCAAGGCCTCCGACCACATGCAAAGCCCGTCCCTTAGAAAGCCCAGCCCAATTCTGGAGTATGAGCCTGAAAACCGGGGCCACCGCCAAAGGTGCCCGAAGCCCACTGGTCTTGCTGGGTTCCCTTTCTCCTACTCAAGTCCTCAGGCAAGGACAAAGCGCTGTGGAGCAGCACATTTTTTAAAGATGTGAAAAGTGAATCAGGAGCAAAAATACTTGTGAATCCTCAAATTCTGTTTCTTAAAATAGGGCCAGTATACAACTGTGTACATTGGAGACGTGCTATTCTGGAAATAGGCTTTGAGAGTCAAGATTATTTTTAGAAGCAAATTTTAAAGACGAATCCCTCTGGTCTTTCCAGGAATGTCCCCTTTAGAGTGGACGTCAGAACACCACCCCTGCCGCCCCCTGGGCACGGATGAGACTCTAGACAGCCCTGCAGTGCTCACCCCACCCACACTCCCTTTCTGAGCTCTGAACTCTTAATATTCCTAAGTGTGTGAAGTGTGCAATCCAAACGCACAGGCCTTTGAGTTTCACCGTAAAAGACATTGTCAAAATGATAAGCCATTCACTCAGCTGCGCATCAGGATTTGAAATCAAATGTCACCGTGTAATTATAATGGATCCCAGAACAAGTCAGGCGTGGCTGGTGGAGGCATATCTCCATAGTAACTGGAAGCTTGGGAGCCACCGAAAGTAAAACAATCAGAAATGTTTTCCCCTAGAATCCTGAAAAATGCTGCGTGCTTCAAAATACCTGTGTATGTATGTATATATGCGTGTGTGTATCCTGTAATATGAAGATATACATTGAAGAAAATATATTAATAGGAGGGTTTAAACCGAGAAAAGCATCAGATAAAATATCTGATGAAAATCTAAAATTTGAAAGCTGTTAGAGATGAAGTCAGCAAAAGATAAAAAGTTAATAAATCTGCTTCATGTTAAAGAAGTACAGGAAAATGAGAGTACAGAGACAGAGACAGAGAGACCACAAACAGAGAGAGGGAGACAGACAGACAGACAGACAGACAGAAGGAAGGAACTCATTCCCCTGTCTTTTGTCCATGAAGTAGAGGCGCCTCCTACAAGAGCGTGGACAGGTCTTTACCCAGTCTGCTAATTCCAGTCTCTTCCAAACTCATCCAGGAAAGGATTTAACCACTCGCTGTCCGAGCACCCTAGCCCAGACCTCTCAACACATGCAACTAACCACTGCAGTCCCTTTCCTAATACAAATTATACTTTACGGAGCAGATACATAAAATAGAATACATATCAGATGCATAAAGTAGAACAGTGAGCCTGAGGGACGAATATGTAATGGAGAGTAAGAGCAGGTATCTTTTCATGGTGTACATTGTAGATAGCCTGCCCAATGAAGTACACAGGTGAACAAGCATGGTCTGAGTCAAGGGCTTTAAGGTTTTCTTGGTCAACTGGAGATCTGAATTTTCCATGGCTCATGCTTGCAAAGCAATTAATTACTCTTTTCCATAGACTCCTGTTTTAGGCTGGGGATTGGGAGTGAAGTGATTTTGGCTCTTCCCAGCAAGCTGCCCCGTCAGGAGGAGTGCTAGGTTACTGTAAGTTGGGCTCTGGTGACTCACAGTAGGAACCCTAGCTAGTCGGGAGGCTGCCAGCCCAGCAGGAAAGTCTGTGAGACTCTTATCTACAATTAGCCACCAAAATGTCTCAGGAGGTAGAGCACCAACTTGGAGCAAAAAAGCTAAGGGAGAGTGTTCAGGCCCTGAATTCAAGCCTCAGTATCAGCACGAAACAAAACTAAATAAAATAAAGAGGTTATTGCAGCACTTCTCAACATCGCCAGCGGCCCGAAGCTTGGGTGCCTTGTTAGGCATTGGTATGGGAAAGAGAAATGACCTTTGAGGACATCCATACTGATTTTTATTTTGGGTTCTGGGGATCAACCCAGGGTTTCACACATGCTAAGAATAAGCTCCATCCTAGAAGTACGTCCCAACACCATACAAATTTTGGATGGAATGATGAGGCTATTCCAGGAAAGGAAAACCTTCTCCTCAGAAGGCTCAGATGTCTTTGAGAGAAGAGGTGAAACAGATTTTCATCATCTGCCCAGAGAAAGAACACTGAGGGATGGGATACTGTGGACATAGTTCCCATCATGTTTTCTTTCTTTCTTTCTTTCTTTCTTTCTTTCTTTCTTTCTTCCTTCCTTCCTTCCTTCCTTCCTTCCTTCCTTCCTTCCTTTCTTTCTTCCTTTCTTTCTTTTTGTATTTGTTTTCTAAGTTGGCTCTTGGAACTATCCCAGTTGAGTCAGGGCAATCTAGACACTCCAAAGGCAGACACTGGGTAGGATCTGAACTCCTTCTTCCTCCTTCGTCCCCTTCCAGAAATACTGAGACCTGCACTCTCAGGTGGGATGCAAACTGTATCAAACTTCAGATTCTTTGCAGCAGGGAGGAGCTGAGCTCTGGGACAAGGAGCCGGCTTCCTGTGGGACCAATTGTGATGGGGGCTGCTGGGCCAGGAAGCTGAGGAATCCCCCATCTGTTCACCCAGACCTTGGTCAGGAGTCAATGCTGGAGGAGACTACCAAGACCCTTGCAGCAATCACCCCTTGTCTCATCCTTCCATGCAAAAGGAGACTCGGGAGAAGTTGATGACGACAAAAGTTTTGCTGGGGGAGGGGGAGGGGAGGACACAGTCTCAGCTGGAGTCTGAACTTTATTTCGCAGCGTTTGGATATTAGTTCTGGATCCCTGTAGGGAATGAAATCAATGTGTGGTTTTAGCGAAGGCTTCTTGGGGGAGTTGTGGAAGGAAGGCTTGCCAGCTGACATAGCAGGTGGTGACCACGGGAAAATTAAAAGATCTATGGAATAGCATTTTTGTGTTCAATTTTACTTCCACAGTGGCATTATCTGAACTCGTCACCCATATAGTGTTCTCGCTCCCTCTCCCTCTCCCTCCCTCTCTCCCTCTCTGCCCCCCACCCCCTACTCTGGGCCATTGATCTCCATTATGCCAGTCACACACTGCCTTGCTGGGCAGGTGTCTTTATCCTTGAAACCCAATGTAACAAACTTCTGTGCTCTCCTCGCTCCTCTGGGTGAGCTCTGGCCATGTCCACCCCACAGTCTGGCCTTAGATCTTCTGAGCCATATCTGGATGTCTTTGCATCCCCTGTGAACACAGAGGTTCCTGCCTGGCTGAACCTCTCTGCAAGTTTGCTCTGTATCTGCCTTGCCCGGTGCAGAGAGCCGTGTCAATGCCCCTCTCTTCTGTCCTGCACAACCAGCCTCTCCTGCCAGAAGCCTGCTGCAGGGCTGTGAACCGTGAGAGCATGCGGAAGGATTTCTCACGCACATCACAAAGACCCGCCACTTAGGGGTCAGCTCTCTGGCTCATTTAGAACACCCAAATCATGACTGTGGTGTGGATTACCATCCGTCCCTTGAGGACGCCACACACAAAGGCCAGCAGTGTGGCCTGACGTAAAACAGCCTTCCTGGATTCCCTCGAAAACTTAAATTTTATAACGTTATTAAAATTATGTAAATTATATAAAATGATGGACACCTCATCAACACTTCACATGGGTCTGTTTCGGTAACAGATCAGAACAGGACACACGTAATAACAACAGCACAATACTAGTAATGAAGTCTTGGGATGGGTCATCAAGAGGAGTGTAGAGAGCTGAAAGCTGGCCTTCTTATAGTCATGGCATCTGCATGGCTTACAGTGGCCAAAAGAGATGAGGAAATGACCTCGGCCGGAATCAACTGCTCCAGGGTGATCTACCAGATCCCGGGGTTCTGTTCCGCTAGACCTAAGGGAATCCATTTGTACTCTTTGAGACGGTGCTTACTTAGACAAAGCAGACACAAACCCAGTGTCAGATGCAGTCCAGAATTCTGCTCTATACCATCCGTAAAGATAGAAAAGCATAACACGTTCGGAAAGCCCATGGTAAAGAAGACAGTGACCTGTGAGTGGGGAAACAGAGGCCATACCTCATTGGCTTCATAGACCAGAGTCTCCAAAGCCAAAGCATTGTAATTATTGCATCGTGGTTAACGCTGAGATAAAACTAGTGCCACCCACTCGAGCCTAATATGCCATGAGATGGTGACAGTGACTTCCAAAGCATTCTGTTTTACCCGCTGTCTCTCATTTCATGTGCACAGTTGGTTCTTCAAGTCCACAGATTTCCTACCTCAGGAATCTAAACTCTACTGCAGATCAAAGAGACTCGGAATCTGGGCATTCATTGGTGAGCTTCTCAGGAGGCTGAGATCTGAAAGTTGAGGTTCAAAGCCATCCCAGCCAGGAAAGTCCATGAAAGTCTTATCTCAATTTAGCAAGCAAGGTGCTAGAAGTGGAGCTGTGGCAGAATGCTAGATTTACCTGAAGTTAAAAGGACAGTGACCAGGCCCTGAGTTCAAGCCCTAGTATCGGCACAAAACAAAATAAAGACACTCAGGAAAACGCTGTGTCTCTACTGAACATGTTCAGACACTTTGTATTTCTTGCTATCATTTCCCGAACAACACAGCATAACATGTGCCAGTGTGATGCCATTTAATACGATGGGCTTCAGCATGCACAGCTTGAGGAATGTGAGGAGAGGCCTGGAGCCCGGGAAAGACTGCACAACCCGTGGTAGGATGAAACTTGGGATGGTTTCCAAAGCCTGGAGTTTTGAAATATTTCCTTGAAATGGTGATTCACAAGGTCTTTTCTTACGTAAAAAGGTGCTTAGCACAGTTACTGGCAAATAAAATAGATTTTTTAGGCTCACTGACTATGTACACTGAAAGTCTACTCCCACATTTATTGCTTATAAAAAATAATAGTAACTGAAAAATTGCAGCCATGTACTTGACAAAAGGAAAGCCAAACCAGGTACTGCTGATTCACACCTTTGCTAGCCACTCAGGAGGCTGAGATCTGAGGATTCTGGTCTAAAGCCAACCCAGGCAGACGAGTCTGAGAAACTGTTAAATCCAATTAATCAGCAGCAGAAAGCTGGAACTGGAGGTATGAATCAAGTGATAGACTGCCAGGCTTGAGTGAAAAAGCCAAGTGGGAGTGAAGCCCTGAGTTCATTCTTTCATACTGGGGCAACAAAAGGAAGAAATGATGTCTGCACTCCAGAGTGCAACCAACCTAAGCCAGAACTAATGCTTTTCATTTCTGTGCCAAGGAGAGGATGTGGTTAACATAGCTTTGTGCCAGGCACTGGTGGCTCATGCCTGTAATCCTAGCTACTCATGAGGCCGAGAGCTGAGGATCACAGTTCAAAGCCAGCCGGAGCACGAAAGTCTGTGAAACTCTTATCTCCAGCTAACCACCAGAAAACTGGAAGTGGCGCTGTGTGAGTGGCGCTAGTGTTGAGCTGAAGAGCTCAGGGACAATGCCCAGGTCCAGAGTTCAAGCCCCATGACAGACCAAAGCAACAACAACAAAAGATATGCTTTGTGATGGATGATGGAAACCACATTTTCCAAAGCACAGGAGATGACTCACTTAGGGATAGAAAGGAGACGGGACTGTCAGGTTTCATAAGTGTCTCCTAGACTGCTGCAGCCTGACCCTCAAAGATACAGAAGGCAGATCTGTGATGCGCCTTCTGCTCCAGTGATGGGAAGACTCACTCTGCTTCCAACTCCAGCCCTGATATTGAACCAAAGGGTCCCTTCTTGCCAGGGCCTCTGGGCAGAGAGATGGGCAGTGATCACCCCCCTGCTTCCTGAAGCCCACCTGGGGTACTTGGCTCTCCACGGACGCTCCTCTCCTCAGCCCCTCTTGTACGCTTCCTTCCTGACCTTCCAGAAGCCCTGTTTTCTTCTCAACTGGATTCTGCTGGGCTTCAGTCCTCCCGCTGTCTACACCATCCTTTCATCCAGAAGGCCAGGGCTAGTAATAGATTGGAATTAGTATTTCCCAGGGGGCAATTTCTGAGGTTTCCCTTTTCTGAATTGTCTGGTGTCATTATCTTTATAGATTTTTTTAAAAAAGAGAACTGCTCTTTCTGTCATTCCCTTCCTTCCTTCCCTCCTTCCTTCCTTCCTTCCTTCCTTCCTTCCTTCCTTCCTTCCTTCCTTCCTTTCCTTCTTTCCTTCCTTTCCTTCCTTCCTTCCTTCCTCCCTTCCTTCTTTTGTTTTGAGACAGGTTCTTATTGTATGGCCTAACAGATCTTGAATTCAGAGCATTCGCCTCCTAAGTTGCCAGTTTCAACCAATAGATTCTGGGGTGACAGAATAAAAGATGTCTATGCAATAATATTACAGAATATTTTAATTTGATAATTAATATTCTGGTGACCACCATGGGCAAGGAACAGTTTAGCTCCCACACATGATTTAGCTAAAGCTATCTCCCTCACCCTCTGCTTTTATAGGCTCCGATTATCTGGGTGATGGGAAATAAACAAAGGGCTCCTTCCAGGATGTATACATCATAAGCTCAAGAAACATGGAGATAAAGTTTTGATAAGATTACTGTAACAGAGGTCAGGAGTTCGGCCTAGTGGTAGAATGTTTGTCTGGCATGCACGAAAACTGGGGTTCCATTTCTCGTTACCATATACATAGAAAAACCAGAGGTGGTCTGTGGCTCAAGTGGTAGAGTGCTAGCCTTGAGAAAGCCCAAGGACAGTGCTCAAGCCCTGAGTTCAAGCACCAAAAAAAAAATTACTGTAGCAGGTCAGACACTCATATCCTATGTCTTCACTTAAACAGAGGATAAACGACCCCACAACCAGGGTTTTCTACTGATCTCAGCCATACTGGAAGTACACAGACAGATCTGCAACCAGCCACAGTCCCCCCAGGGCTCCAGACTTCTCACACTAAGTCCAGGGATTGCAGGTGTGAGCCACCATATTCAGATGAATAACGTATGACATTTTGTTTTTCTAAATATGGTATGATCCTAGAGTTTGTATCTTTAGTTTGTCATACATATGCACATATATATTTTCTAGTCTTTCTCTTTTTGTTTGATAACCATTTTGTTATTTATTTGATAAAAAGTAGGTGTTGAATGTCAGGCGAGTCGACGTCCTCTTTGGGACTGTGGTGTGTGTAGCATCAGAACATTAGAGGCTGCACACTAAATCACATTCTTGACGACCTGGGGAGGAGGGGGGCATGTCCTAACAGCAGGATGTGGTGGTCTGCTGCTGAAGCACGGCGGGCACTGCCCTTCACGAAGACCCGGGAGTCAGAACCTCGAGTGTAGTACCCACCCCCTCCTCCTCCTACAAGCGTTCAGACTTGCGGATCTGGAGATCCTTCCAGATTAGTGCGACACCCACGGTCACTCATGGAATGTGCTTCAACACTGAGCACTCATGGATTTTCTCTCTATCCACACAGGTGTGTGCGCCCTGTAAATCTCTCTGTAAAGATTAAAATGATCTCTCTATATGGATGAAAACAATTCTATGTGTACAGTACTTTGTCCATGCACACACATGCCATCTGTAGGGAGTAATATCAATTTTATATTCTTTATGTAGGATTTTACCTTCATCCATGTATTGTGCGATACATTTCATTATGTTGTCATAAAGACTGCATGCAAGGTTTGCAAATAGTGCTATTATATGAAAATGCTCATCATGGTTTAATGAACACACGCTAACATTTCACCTCTAAAGAAATAAAATAAAGCCGGGCGCGGTGGCTCACGCCTGCAATCCTAGATACTCAGGAGGCTGAGATCTGAGGATCAAGGTTCAGAGCCAGCCCAGGCACAAAAGGACCTGAGACCCTTATCTCCAACAGGAAGTGGGGCTTGGCTCAAGAGTAGGCAAAGTTCAAGCCACATGACCCACAAAAAAAAACCCCAAAACAGAACAACAACCAAAAACATCTAAAAATTTTATAGGTTTGTTGTTGTTGTTGTTGTTGTTTGTTTTGTATTTTCTTTCTTTTTTTTTTAAATCAGTCTTGAAACTTGAACTCAGGGCCTGAGTGCTGTCCCTGAACTTGAGCTTTTTGTTCAAGCCTAGTTCTCTACTTCAGTTCCACTTCTGGCTTTGTGTGGGGGGGGCGGTGCAGAGGTTAATTGAAGATAAAAGTCTCATGAACTTTCCTGCCCAGGCTGGTTTCAAACTATGATCCTCAGATCTCAGCCTCTTGAGTAGCTAGAATTATAGATAGGTGTGAGCCATTGGTGGTTGGCTTGTTCCCCCGACTCGGGGTTCAGGGGAGTGCTGGGATGTATTTGGTCATGGGGCTTGAACTCTGGTCCTGAGTGCTGAGACTTAAGGCTATTGCTCTAGCACTTTGAATCATAACACCACTTCTGCGTTCCTGGTTGCTAATTTAGAGATAAAATCTCATGACCTATCCCACTGGGGCTGGCTTCCAACTGCTTCTCAGACTCCTGAGAAGCTAGGATTATAGGCACAAGCCACCATCCCCAGGCTGTATGTTTGTTTTTTGTTGTTTGCTATGCCTTCTAGGCTGTCTTTGAACTCTCAATCCTCTGGTATCATCCTTCCCAGTGGAGGCTGAAATATAGCTTAAAATTCATTAAAACCTTGCTTTTTAATTTTGATACTTGAGGAAAATTTTTTTGAAAATTTATAAAGTTGTTTTAGGTATTTGTCTCTTAATTTATTCAATTTGTAATGTTGAAGAAGATAATTCAAATTTTGGATCCTGTAGGTTATTATCAATAAACTGAAAAGGGAATATAGTGATTTTTGCTAACTTGAAATTTCACTAATTTTCACTTGTAAAATAAAACATTTTGGCCAGGCATTGACGGATTGTGCCTGAATCCTACCTACTCAGGGGGTTGAAATGTGGATGGTCATGATTCACATTCAACCCAGGCAGAAAAGTCTATGAGATTCCATCTCTAGCAAAAATCAGAGCTGGAAGTAGAGCTCAAGTGGACGAGTACCAGCTAAGCAAATATGAGGCCCAGTATAATAATGAATAACAATAATAAATATTTTGTTACTTATGTGCTATTTGTTTTATGTTTTCCCAAATATTGTCTGCTCAGCAGCATACTAGCTCAATACAGAAGGATGCAGGATGTTTTTTTCCCATATATTTTTATTGTAATTAATAGAAGGGTTACATTATATTCACCAGATAGAAGATGCATTACTTCACATACATTGATACCCTTTCTCATGTCTTGGTCCCCATTTCCCTCCCCTCCACCCCCTTCCCTATCCTATTTCAAATAACCAAATAAACATATATATAATATATCAGATAACAAGGTAAAATACTGTAACCATATGAGATAGCCAAGGGACAGCAAA
Source organism: Megascapheus bottae (assembly GCF_031878675.1). Taxonomy (NCBI): domain Eukaryota; kingdom Metazoa; phylum Chordata; class Mammalia; order Rodentia; family Geomyidae; genus Megascapheus; species Megascapheus bottae. Next base: position 36,207,447 of record NC_143529.1, on the reverse strand, counting down.
AGAAATGAGAAATAAAATAGTACATTAATGACTTTAAAATATTTATACTTATCCTGTACGGGCCACCATTCGTGTATGCTCTTGGCCTTGCTAGGGTTTCCCCTCTCCCAGTCTCCAGTCATGGCTGACATCACTTCAAGCTTTCATTAGAAATACAGGCTCCATCTTGGTATGATTACTGTTAACTCTCACATGCAGTTTTTTCCCTATTGCTTTTATGGCTTTGTTCTATGTGTTAGAATTCTGGATCCATCTGGGATCCATTGTCACTTACTAGGACCAGTGAAGATGGAGGATGGAATTTCTGTCTCCCAAACTCTCAGCAGTTGTGCAAACATGACTCACAATATCCAAATATGACTGTGCAAACAGGTTTCCTCTGTAATCTGAAAGTTCTGCCTGCGTATGTTGCGTTGATTCGCAACACATGTGTGCATTCTTTATGTTGGCTTTTACTGAGCACTCACTCCATGTCCCTTTTTGGTTGGTTGTTTGTCTAGATGTGTGTGTGTGTGTGTGTGTGTGTGTGTGTGTGTGTGTGTGTACTGGACACCGTTTCATTTTGCTTTAACATATTCTTTAGAGTAGATAAATCACTGCACTATATTATTTTTTCCAAAATTGTATTGCGTATTCTTGAGAATTTTGAAAATCTGTCTTCTAGATTATATTTTAGAATGGATGACATGGCAGAGCTAGTTCTTCTCTTTGTGAAAACAAGAACAGAACACTAGGAAATTTGGTGGGAAGGAGAGCAAGTCTTGTTAGAGTTCCTCCTCTATCATGGAAATTTTTGCAATATTATTTTGTCTGGTGCCAGTGGTTCACAACTATAATCCCAGATACCAGGAGGTTGAGATCTGAGGATCATGGTTTGAATGTTCATGAGACTTTATCTCCCACTAACCACCAGAAAACTGGAAGTGGAGCTGAGGCTCAAAGTGACAGAGCCCCAAATCTTGAGCAGAAAAGCTCAGGGACAGCACCAAGGCTCCTAGTTCAAGCCTCACAGCCATCAGAAATTATTTTCTGACTTTTGAGGTTATGAAAATACATCTTCGTATGACTATCATTCTTTCCTACTTGTTTTTATAATTGCTCTGGCATGCTGGAATTCTACGAATGGGACCAAGCTTTGAGTTTCTGTGTCTACATTCTGGCCTTTGTATAAGGACAGCAGTTCTCCTGGGCTAGGGGCTACATCATGTTTTTAAATGCTAAGAAACAGCCGTGTGTTTTTGTTCACATTACAGATACAGGCTATTGCTGTGAGGCTTCACACTTGCTGTGTAGCTCAGGCTGTCCTTGAACTCTTGATTCTCCTGCCTTGGCCTCCCAAATACTGGAGATTACAGGCAGGAGCTACTATGCCAGAGCAATATGATGCATCTTAACAAATTACATCAGCTCTGGTCATTCTAAGTAAGTTTGGGGTTCTGCTGATGTGGGCTCGAACCACGCTGGGAAGGTTGGCCACGACAGTGGGGCTGGGCTTCCAAGGTCCAGGGTTCAGGGGTGAGAAATCAGTTGAGAGGGAAGCTAGGGCTGTGTGGGAGCCCTGGCTGTGTAATCAGAAGCTGGTGGATGTTGCTAGGAAATGGTGCTTCCAGGACAGGGAGGGGTGCAGAGTGAAGGGGTCTGGAAAGTATTAGGAGGGAAATTGACCCTGTGCTCAAGGGTCAGAGCAGTCTTCCGCCTCAGGAGGGAGGCAGTGCAGGATGGAAGGCACGGAGCACTGCACAGACGTGGCCAAAGCCACCAGGAGGGAGGCAGCGCAGGATGGAAGGCACGGAGCATTGCACAGACGTGGCCAAAGCCACCAGGAGGGAGGCAGCGCAGGATGGAAGGCACGGAGCATTGCACAGACGTGGCCAAAGCCACCAGGAGGGAGGCAGTGCAGGATGGAAGGCACGGAGCATTGCACAGACGTGGCCAAAGCCACCAAGCTCTGTGCATCCGGGTCTGCAGGAGGCTGTGGCAGATGCTGGATCCTGACTCTGAGATTTATCAAGGCCCACAGACCCCAGGGATACGTCTTGAGTCCCTGAGACAAGCAGTTCATTGATTTATTATTAAATCTGCATAACCTCCTCTTCCAGACATTGGCAATGATGAAAATAGATTTCCACACACTGATGGGTTCCAGCCCTGCTGGAGACATGCTTCTTTTGGGACTGTCTACAAACTCTTCCCAGAGCCCGACCATGGAGCCTTTCCTGGGCTTCCTTCCATGAAAAGTCTCGTGGGGAGCTCCGTGAGCCCTGCCCAGGCCCCTCACGGACGGTCTTGGTGACGTTGCTGTCACAGAACACAGCATTGGTTGGCACAGTGTTCTCCACATGGCATAGTTTAGACACAAGAGCACGGATTTTAAGAAGTGCCCTCTCTACATAGACCTGCATGTCTAAGGTACAGGCAGGGCCTGCAGCAGAGGCATCGTGAAGAAGCTGCAGGCCATGAGCATCCATCCCAGGCCGGGCTGCCCGGCGTGGTGGTAGTGAAATGATTCTGACTCCAGCACTGAGTGACTCTGCCATGTATAACACATGGGGATCGCACTGTCCAATCACCGAAAACGTTTCCCCTGCACATGATCCTCTCAACAGTCCCAACAGACGCCACGTGGTTAGGAACATCAAGAAAAAACTTGCTGGAGAGTTTTGGAGATGGAAGACAGGGAGCCAGCGAGCCCGGGAGATGCTATCCACTGGTTGCTGGCTCATTCACAGCGACAGTGCCCTCCATCTGCACCATAACGACCTGTGAGGACAGAAGAAATGATGCCGCTGGTAGTGTAGGAAGTGAGCAAAAGCAAGCACGCTCGAGGGGTTTGCAGGGTCACTCCTTGACAGTTTACAGGAGAGAATCTGTTCCTGGGTCCCATGTGGCTCCGTTGCTCTGGTGGAAGTCATTCTTTCTACCTGGGCTGACTGCAAATGTGGATCTTCTCATTCTCAGCCTCGTAATCGGTGAGGATCACCGGCCTTGTGGCATCTTTGAGATACTGAAGCAAAGATCTCAATTCCTTTTACCTTCTTTCCTGTCAGGTCACTCATGCCACCTGCACCAAGGGTGGGGCTGTGCACACAGCAGCGCTGGTCTGAATTCCTATGAGCTGCAGGCAAGGCTGGGCATGGATGCGGACACTGCTTCACTCTAGGAGAAAGACATGCAATCCGAGTGCATCATGGAGAAAAGCCAAGCACACCCCCCACCCCAGCTTCTCTCCTTCCCCTCTCTGAACCATCCCTGACACCAAAGGTGGGTGCTGATATTCCCACATAAACCGAGTCTCTTACACTTGCTTGATGTCTCACAGTTTTGTTCTGTTCTGTCAGGGCTCATTGCCGTTAGCCAGATTACTTGCAGGGTAACGGTTCATTGCCTAGATGGCTGCTTCTTCTGGAATCACTGGGTCACAAGTCCTGGCACTGCCATAATTCTGACTGACCAGCTTAAGACTAGGGATGAGCAAGACCTCTGCTTAGGTCAGGGGATTTGCTAGTTTGGCTCACAGAGCTCAGGAAAACACTTTACGTGCACATATGCTTTTGTGTGCATGTGTGTGCGCGCATGCGCGCACAGGTATATATGTATGTATGTGTGAGTAGTAAAGCTTGAACTTAGAACCTCAAGGCTGGCTCTCTACCTTGTGAGTCTTGACTCCAGCCTAGTTTCTTGGTTGGAGTTTTTATTGGATTTTAGAGATAGAGCCTTATGGATGTTTCTGTGAAGACTGCCTTCAAGACTCAGTCCTCTAGGTATCCGCCTCCTGCATGGCTAGGATCACAGGCATGATCCATTCACATATGGCTTGTTTGGTTCATTTATTTATTTCATGACATTCCTGGGGCTTGCGTTCAGGGCCTGGGCACTGTTTCTGAACTCTTTTGCTCTCGTTTACCACGTACACCCCAGCACCATTTCTGGCTTTCTGGTAGTTAGTTGCAGATAAGAGCTTCATGGACTGTCCTGCGCAGGACATCTTCCAGTTCTGATGTTCAGATTTCAGCCTCCTGAACTGCTAGGATTACGGGTGTGAGTCTTCAGCATGCAGTTTGTTTATTTCTAAAGTAACGGATGCCATTCAAGAATGGCCAAATGGATGAGAGGAGATGTGGGATGGGGAAGGAGATCCCTGCCTTCCTTCCATCTGGGGCCCTGTGGAGCTTCTGAACCCAGGACTTCAGGGTTTACAGACATGCAGTTCTCAATGACTGGTGGTAGGGGAGTCACTCCGTCTCTAGCTGTTGTCCCCTGAAGTTGAGTGTGGGACTGAAGGTGCTATCCCTGCTCCCTAATCCCAGGGTTTGTCGTCTCAGGACTGAGATAAGACCAGACTAATAAACACAGGGACACTATCTAGGGGACAACCAGAGGTATCTCATCAGGGTAGACTCAGGTTTGATTTGAATGACAGAAAGCTCTGTCACCTCTATCATTCAGGAGATCCCAAGAATTTCAGGTGCTTAGTGACAGGTACTAGGGACAAGACCAAAAATGTATTTCTTATTATATCACAGAACCATATACTGAAATGAACTCCAACAAGTTTCTAGGCTTTCCACATGTGTCACATGGGGATAATAAAATTATAATGCTGTGATAATACCACTCACTAGAATAATGAAAAAATGATCACTGCTTAGCAAGCATCTCGTCAGCAGGTTGGAGATGGTCAGATGGAAGGGGTAGTCATTATTGGAAGATGTTCAACGTCCAGGTTTCATTTCCGTGGTGTTTAGAACCCTCCATTGGTGCCTGAGTTTCCCAGGTACAAATGCCAGCTCTCCTCTCTGTGGTCACTGCTCTGGGTTCTGCCCAAGTGAGTTAACTTAGGGAAACCCCAAATGCTAGTCTTGGTTAATGATTCGTCACCTTGTGACCTCAGACCTTGAGCCGTTAGTGACTGTGGATTGCCCTGGCACCAGGACAGCTGGGGTGCAGGACATGTGTGTGTCATCTCTGTTCCTGGGCCTCTGCCCATCAGGAGTCCCTTGAAATGTCACCTAGCAGACTTTGCCTTGTACTTGAAATCGGATTAACACTCACCAACTTGAATAAAGCACAAGGAAAGCAGTACAAGGATCTGTGTTTATGAGAGCACGGAGAAAGAGGAGAGGAGGTGGAATTTCTGGAATTTCTGGAGCATAGGCCATTTCAGGATTTGTATTCTTTCTAGGCTCTGCTTTCTCTCTCTCCCACCTCTTCCCACTGCTGGCAATATTCCAGGCTCTCACAGGGACTTTTTGGAAGGAGAATGAGAAGTATTCCACAAGTAGCATGAGCCAGTATGGAACAAGTAAGGAATTAATTATCAAACTAGAAGACTAGAAGATATTTGATGAACAATAAGGGCAATGCATCCATTTGGATCCAATTAGATTATCTGAAAGTCAAGCTAGCTGACGTATGCAATTCCTTAGAAAGCAAAGTCAAAGTTCAACAAAGTAAACGCCGGTATTTGAAAGCGGTGGGCAGAGGGCTAAGGGGAGAGGACAGAAGAGTGAAGAGAAGAAGGGGAGAGAGAATACAGTCAAGAATTTAATGCACATCCTACAAAAGTGCGGGCTGCGATGAGTGGCAATGTAGAAAGGGTTGCCAGTGACCAAAATGCACCACATTCACAAACCGCTTTGTTAAATGGCAAGCCCTCTGTACAACTACTTCAATATACTAACAAGAAATGAAACTTATGCTGCCAACGAATCCTCCTTACTGCACAGCATGGCTTGATAGGGAGATGGCTGCTTCCGACTGAGGTTTTGGGGGGCCCAGTGCCTTGGTTCCTAATGAAGCCAAGAGAGAATGGACTGAATGTGGCTCCCTTAGGCAAGGAGAAAGCTCAGAATTCAAAGTTAGGTCTGAAAACTGTAAGACAAACCATGGTAAACCAAAGGCGGCCATGCACACTGTCTGGAGAGATGTGCCATTCACTGGAGACAGACCCACATGCGATGGATAAAGACCTGGAGATCATACCTCCTCTCCATCCTCAAATACCCTGCCTGGATTGGGCGGCTGCTGTGCCCGCCTTGCACTTGTGGGACCACACTCCTAGATCACAAGTCCTCAGCATGTGACAAGCACAGTGTGGGTCTTACACACCCGTCATCATTGCCAGGGCACACAGCGGTTTATTTCTTTTTTTTTTTAATTATTTTTTATTTTTTTTGCACCAGTCCTGGGCTTGAGCTCAGGGCCTGAGCACTGTCCTTGGACTTTCTCAAGGCTAGAGCTCTACCACTTGAGCCTCAGCACCACTTCGGGCTTTTTTTTTTTTTTTTTTTTTTACTATGTATGTGGTTCCAAGGAATTGAACCTGGGTCTTTGTGCATGCTAGGCAAGCACTCTACCACTAGGCCAAACTCCTGGCCCCAGGTTTATTTCTTAAGCAGTAAGAATTGTTCTTTCTGGCTCATAAGTTTTACCCTTCAAAGCAAACTTATTTCTGTTAGGATGGTGCCAATATATTTTATGACTTCTTCTGACAGCTATTGAAAGAGCATTTATTTTGAGGGTTCTTGTCCTGGTTGGAAAAGACATGAAAAGTAAGATAATTTTCCCTCTAGTGAATTTATTCCATTTTTTGTATCAGGCAAATATTTTCAGTGCAGAGGTGATTTGCACAGATAGCTGGCGATTTCCATGTATTGTGCTTGGGAGAAGAGAAGGAGCTATTTGGAAAATAATTCTGTTTCAAACAACATTTCCTCAGCAAATGAGCGGGTAGAATGCATGTCCACTTGTCTTAGTCTGTTTGGGGTTATTACAACAAAATACCGGAGACAGATGATTTTCACAAAGAAAAGAGGATTATTTAGCTCGAGGATCTGGAGCAGAGAACTAGCCTCTTGTCAGGCTAGAGCCTCCTGGTGAATAATATCACATAGAAGGAGATAATAAGGGAAATAGCTGAACAAGGAAGCTTTGCTTTTTTATAATAACCCATGCTTTTGAGAACCGTGAGACCTTCATCAATGAATCATGATCCAGACTCCTCCCTCTGGACTCACTTCTCACCCGCTCCTACCGTCTTTGGTGTCACTACCCTGGGGACCAAACCCTGTTTCCACTGTTCCACTTCTGTGGGCCACAGACTGGCAATAGCAGGCTGCCACTCCCGAAGTTAAAATACTCTATTTTAGTTTTATTTTTTTTGTTTGTCCTGGGGCTTGAACTCAGAGCCTGAGCACTGTCCTTGGGCTTTCTCAAGGCTAGATCTCTGCCATTTGAGCCACAGCCCCATTTCTGGCCTTTTCTATGTATGTGGTACTGAGGAATCGAACCCGGTCTTCGTGCTAAGGTTATAGCCCAGCCACTGATGCCTGGTCACTTCTGTCGTTTCTGTAAAAAGAAATCCCTAGATAATTACTCTCTTTGGAATATGTGTGTATGCTTCTCTCAAGTAGGCTGGAAGATGGAGAGGGCCTTATGAGGACTGTCACTGAGGTGACGAGCCTGACTGGAGCTGATGGCCTTCCCTCCCCACACTGGGGGCCCATGGTGGAGGGTGGGAGAAGCTGACCACGGTGGGAACAGATATTTTGGCTTTGTGTCGGCTCCCTGAATGACGTGCTTTGTGGGGGTTCACCTAGGAATGCCCGGGCCCCCTTTGTACCCTCCCTCTTGATCTATTCTGGGGTCACCAGGCACAGGCCATTTGAACAATCTCCAGAGCATAGCATTTACCCAGCCCAGTGCGCTCTCTTGCTTTCTCGCTTTCTCTCTCTCTCTCTCTCTCTCTCTCTCTCTCTCTCTCTCTCTCTCTCTCTCTCTCCTTTCCCCCTCTCTCTGTATCCCACATGGGTGCTGCAGAAGGACAGAATTACAATGTCCTCCACAGGTCAAGGTCATTCCTGGTCCCAGAGCTTCCGAATCCCCTCGGCTGGGGCTGCTATGGTTCCTGCTCATGCTCTCACTGGAAGAACACCACCAAAATGTCCACAGCAGGTGTCTCTGCTCCGGGCAGTCCTGTTTGTCACTCTGGCAAGAGCTTTTGAAGCCACAGGGATCAAAAACTGGCCTGAAAAGGTTGGCAGGAGAATATGCCAACTTGCCGTGGTATTTCCCTAGGAACCCTCAGTTCTGGTACCATCAGAGATGTCCCTGGCAGCGCTGCGATAGGCAGGGCAAGGTCCCAGCCTGACCTTCCACGTCCAGCCCCGTGCAGAGGTGATGGCCATCTTCCGAGGCAGACAGGGTCCAGGGTGCCCTCTCCCCACACCCTGCCTGTGGGCAGCTATGAGAAGGAAATCCAAATTTGCCCATTCTGTACCTAGATCAGAGCAAGATGAACTTGTTATTTGGCTTTCAGGAACTTAAGGGATGTCAGATTTCTCCCGAAGAGACACGTCCTCCCGTCCACTGTGGTAGAGTGGAGGAGGACAGCTGAGAACAAGTGTCCACGCAGTGAGCCACAATCTCCTCTCCGCACCCACCCCCCACCCCGGGTTGGTGCCGCTGACCTGGTGGGATTTGGAGGTGGGTGGCTCCTCCAAGGCCCTGAGGTTGGGACAGGGCGGGAAGCTCGCTTCTGCTTCACGGGTCCACTATGGAGATGCAGCTACAAGTGGAACTGAAGCCTTCCAGACTCGCTCAGTGAAGTCTCAGCCCAGATGAGGAGCTCAGATGTATTTGGAGCCAGGATCTTTTCACAGATGAGTAAGCTTAGGTGAGGAGATCACAGAGAACCTACTCGAAGGACTTGTGTCCTTCTGAGAAGAGACCCCAAGAGCAAGGCACTGAGGGCACAGGGAGATGCCAGCCACCTGCGAGCCCAGTGCACAAACTCTGCCGAGTCCTTGACTTCTGACCCACAGCCTCCAGAGCCACGAGACAACACACCTGTGCCACCTGAGCCTTGCAGTTTATGGCATTTCCGGCAGATGGAACAGGTGTCTCCTCACGTTGACCAAGGCCCTTCACCTTGACACAGGGGGTGGCCCAGCCTGTGCGTGAACAAACCCCTTCTCAGGAAGTGTTACACAGACATTGTGCATCGTAAGCCCACCAGACAAGCTTCTCCAGATGAGTGCCTCTGACTGGGAAGTTGCCTGAGAAACCCCTGACAGAGCAGCACCTGGCATCGCTGTCTAATTGGCCTGGTGTTATTTAATGGACACTGGTTTGTGAACCGACCTCAGTCTTCCAGGTATAGGCTGAGTCTCTCACCAAACTTTTGGTCCTGCTGAGTTGGCATCTGTGTGTCTCTCTCTGGTGCCCATAAGCTATCAGCTGTGCTCCAGGGAGGCCTACTTACCCTGATCTGGCCTTACCCTTTCTCACACCCCTTTCTCTGCATCCTTAACTATTCCCCTGTGCTCACAGGCTGAGTCTGAGACCCCAGATGCTCGTGTCTGGCCTCTGCCACGTCATTCTTCCCTCACTGCTGGTGTGACCTTTCCACAGACCCTTTCTGCCGCCATGCTTAGTGTTCAGTGCCTTGCAGCCTTGGGAGCCTCAGGACACAGCCCCAGCCCTCATGGCTGCATGGGGGAGAAACATGAGTGGGTGGTCCCTTCCCCACGGGGCATTCTTCAGCTCCCACTCACCTCTGCAGGTCTCCATGCTCACCACGCACACACACACACACACACACACACACACACACACACACACACACACACAACTATCATACTCAGGAACAAGCAGATCTCTGTAATGCTCACTGAGAGCTGTAATAAATTATAGACGTTTCCAAGAAGGCAGAGGGAGATGAGTTTTTAAAGGTAACACGAGAAGCGTTATATTCCTTGTTTAGAAAAAGTACGCCTTAGCAGCAAGTAACAGAGGTGGCTTCCGACCAAGGCTGGAAAGCCAGTCTCTGGGCAGACAGCCCCACAGGAGCAGTTTTGCACAGCACTGTGGGTGTCCCAGAGTTCCTTGTCACAGTTCTTGCCAGTCTCACTGGAGCTCATCTCCTCTTGCATAGCCTCTGGCCTTATATATTTATATTCATCAGGGTTCAACACAGTGACTCCGTTTTGATTCTGGCAAATTTCACAATCCAGCCCTTGTTTTAGTCAATTCAATCTGCTTCCGTGAAGTAACTTTTATTAGAGGTTGGTTTTAAAAGTCTATCCAACTTTAGAGTTTAAGGAGCTTGTAAGTGCCTCAAGCCAAGACTAACCATTCACACCCATTCTTTCTTTGCCTCAGTTCCACCTACACCTCCCCCTATCCCCTCTGCACAATTATTTTGAAGCTTTCATTTCTTTCTGTCATGGATGCTTACAGGCTAGTTTAAAGACTGACAACTTCCTTAACTTTCTCATTAGGGGTGTGGGGTGTGTGTGTGTGTGTGTGTGTGTGTGTGTGTGTGTGGTAGCAAACCAGAGTCTTGGGAATGGTAGACAAGCATTCTATCACTGGGCTACCTCCCGAGTTCTTACAAGTTTTGAAAGCATGTACTTAAGTCATTTTGTTTTTTTAGGCAGAGTCATAAGCTATGTAACACGAAGTACCTCTTCAGTGGTCAGATACGGCTGGTACCGCATTCTTAGGCACTGGTCACTCCCTGAGTCTGTTGCATGGGGTCAGGAGCCCTGGCTCTGAAGCTCTTCGCAGTCTACACCAGCCTGGACATTTGTGGTTAGGGTTAGCCAGGGTCCTGGCAGCTTCTCTATCTGCTGTTTAATCCACCCTAGGCCAAGTTCTTCTCGCCATGGGGAAGCGCCTGCAGTCTGGGCCAGATTTCCCAGCCTCAGTTGTAGGCAGAGGAGCAAACACGGAGGCAAGATTCACCTGAGTCCCAAACCAAACACAACTTGGATAATAATTTATGTTGAGTTTCTATTGCTCACACGCAGAAGCCATTATTCAGCCTGAAACCAGGAATACACTATGCTAATGCAGCAGAAGAATTGCAGAATTGCATGGTCAGCCCACACGGGCCTCGGTCTTGACGGCTAGGCCTGGTGGAGTGTCAGAGGGAGAGACTTCATTTCCTCTGCCTGAGAGTCTGAGAAAGGGAGCGATATCTCAGCCAGAGCCAAGGAACGTCTCCTTTGATCCAAGAGCTGTGGTTTATCTCAGACGTTGTTTTGGGAGATATCGCCAGAGCACAGGGCAGCCGGGGAGAGCACAGCGTCCTCCGAGCCCAGGCCCCCCCTCTCCCCCCAGAGAAGTGAGCCAAGCTTTCAGATGTTTGTTCCAAATGCAGGGATGTATGCTTCTCAGTTCTATCCTTCTGAACAACAGTGTATTAAGGACATCAGCCATCCAGTAACAGACCCTCTTGTGGAAATCTTTCCTTTGGCCATACTCAGGTGTGACCTCAGGAGCTTGTCCTTGCTAGATAGATGCTCTAACACTAAACCACGTGTCTAGCCTTTCCGTTGCACTGGTTAGTTTTTGAGGTAGGATCTTGTCTGCGCATGCCTGGACCAAGATCCTACTTTGGTCTTCTCTCTATCGCTAGGATGCCAGGTTGATCCTCTCCCTGCTCCGCTGACGATGTGAGACGGGTTCTGGGGAACTCCTCTTAGGCCTGAGCCTTGTGAGGGACACGGATTTGACCCCGGGCAGGCACTTAGGAATAGGAGGTGCCTACATGATGGAAATGAAAGGGAGAACACAGATAACCTTTCTTTCTGCCCTGGGGCAGAAGGTTCAAATCTTAGCTAGTGTGTCCAGACCAGATGCTAGAACAGAGGGCAGGCCCTCCTGCTTTTACCCAGGGTGGGAGCTATCTAGCTGGACTAAAACATCCAATTGAAAGTCCTTCCACAGCAAGTGACAAAGCAAGCTGAAGATCCATCCAAGAGGGAGGGGACAAAGAGGCCTGGGACTCTCCCTCACCAGGTAACAGGGAGCGGCCCTCCCTCTCAGGGAGCCTGCTCATCTTCCTAATCACTTTCATAGCTCTCCTTCCACCTTCAGATACATGTACCTCTGATTGCCTTAAACATGTTCCCGCCTTCTTACTCTTTAGAGGGAAGAGAAAAGGACCTGTCCTGTCCCTAGACCACACCACTTGGTCCTCAGTCTCCTCAGCTGCTCCAGTAGCCAAGTCACTCAAAAGAGGAGGCCGCCGGGGACCCTGTGTCATCATTTGAGGTCTGTGGAAAGTGAAGTCAGGGTGGATCATTTTCAAGACAAGGTATCTGACCCTGGGTGAAAAGTTGCTTACACAATGATTTACCAGGTTTCCGATTGATGTGGCAATTGTAAAGTTATCTGGATAGACAAGGTAAATAGGACATCAGAAGGAAGTCAACCTGCAAGGGGATAAGTGGACCCCAATAAGATGACTCCGTGTCAGGAAATACATATGGAAAGAGCCTCCATCCCCACCACGGAAGAATACAGGGCAGGAGTTCAACCAACCCACAAGATGCCTTTGTTAAAATTACTCAATAAAATCAAGGGGAGGTTATTTCAAATTGAGGATTACATTGTTTGGGGCAATCTCTCCAGGTCTCTGCCCACCAGTTCTGATCTTGCAAGGTGGCCATTGAAGCCTCACTTTTGTTCTCCATGGTATCTCCCTGTGAGCAGGTGAGAGCGTTTCTTCCAGGCCCTTTTCCATTACATGGTCGTAACAGCTCCTGGTTCTAAGAACTTGTCCTAGGACACTCGTGTGGTGTCAGCAATCCTGGCTTTCCTGTTCAGTTCTTCTGCTCTGCAATGGCTTTCCTTCAGTTTCTCATAGCAACAACTCAGGCTGGGGCGATTCAAACTCATTCTAAAAGTAGCCATTATTCAGTGAGAAGAAATCTCAAAACAGGCTCCACAAGTGCATATGCTAATTCATTATTGGGCCCCTGGTCCAATCTTCAGATCACGGGCATCGATTTGGACAGGATGGTATGTGAGTGCAGATGTATTGTTTATACGAGCACAGCCCTGACTGTTAACATGGAGAGGGCTTTTATTCCTATTTCTACAGGACTGCCTCTCCCATATCCTTCCCTTTCCACTCCCCAGGCTTCTCATGGTTCTCAGGGCCCTCGCCTTGCACCTCGTCTCTCTCCACCCCACCATCCTGAGACAAAAGGGTTAACACCTGCGATTATTTTAGGCACTCATGACTTTCTGCTTTTGGCTCTAAGCAACACACATTTATTTTCAGTCTTAACTAGAGCTTAACCTCAATGTTAAAAATTAGAAAATGCAGAAATTAAAATTGGCCACTTCAGGCAAATTCTCGCTCCCTCTCCCTGAAAGTATGAATTACTATTGCTACCTCCCGGGGAAGAGGAATGGTGTATAATAGCCCTGATCTTGTTTGTTCCAATAGCATATTTCATCTGCTAGAAGCAGCTAAATTATGTGTTTTGAAGTTCCCTGAAGCTGTAATTTAAGAAACGTATAATTAAGCCCAAGCATTATCAAAGGGTAGAAAATATTTTTCATCCAATTTTTCTATGGTTAAAAACTATTCAAGGTTTTTTTATTGGTGTGTGTGTGTGTGTGTGTGTCTGTGTGTGTGTGTGTGTGCGTGCACGCATGTGCTAATAAGATGGGTAACACATTAACACTGTAGGCCCACAAATGTGTACAATTATAACCTGTTAATAAAACCTTCAAAAATATATAAAGAGGTGGAGATGTTTCTCTCCTGATTTGGTCATCACACATGGTATATGTGGATGAAATTACTATTCTATGCCTCATAAATATGTGCAATTAAAATAGTAATTTCTTAAAACCACTAAGAACTCGCTGCTGTGAAGTGGCGAAGTTTAAGGCGCAGAGCGTGACTGGTTGAAGCGCTGGCAGTGAGGACTTCTCACTGCTCCAGTGCAAAGGCAGGCGCCATGGTCTTGTCTCTGGGGTGACACTCAGAAGTGTGAGAGCACACCTTCTCAGCTACGTGCTCGGGAAGCTGCAGTTCCATTTTTAGGACCCTGACTGGTGGGAAAGAACTGGGAGGGGCCGTGACAGTCACCAAGTTTAGTGTTCCCACGGGGTTCTGTCACCTTCTTGAGGACTGTGACAACTTCAGTACGAGGTGAACCCTTCTCACACAAACATCTTTATATCACTTAGACGTTTCCTAAGACTGTATAGCAAATTATGACTTACAAACAAACAAACAACACACAAACCCTGATTTGATTCTTTTGCAATCTGGTAGGTCAGAGCAGCCTCACTCCCTGCAGGCTCAGGGAGAACCCTCCATAACACGCTGGCTCAGGCTTTCCTTGGCGTGTGGCAGCATCTCTCCATTCCCTGCGTGTCTCCATACCACCACCTTGCTGAGAGGCTGTGCTCCCTCTGCCTTTCTCTTTCCTTTGAAAAGGATGGCTGTCTTGGGGCACAGAGCCAATCCTAATGATATGGACTTGAGTCCCCTAGTTAGAGCCATGAGGAGAATCGGTATCCTGATGAGGTCCCAGACGTAGGCACTGGATGTTAGGATGTGGACATATCTTTGGGGAGCTACAGTTTAGCAAACTACAGATGCAGGTTAAGAAAGGACTTCCAGATCCCTCACTCTCTGCCAAGAGAAAGTAAGGCTCAGTCAGGAGATGTCACTAGGTGAGAAGGGACAATTTTTACCTTCATTTCACTTAAAATAAGTTGAGATTTTGAGCTCACATAAATATGCTGCTTATTAACTATTAAATAAACAAATCTAGTTTAAATGATAAACTAAATCATTAACTGTTGTGCGGTCAACTTGCATTCTTGCAATTAAAGTCTACAGACAAGACATGATTTCTTAACCTTGGAGATAAAACACATACGACATTAGGATTATTCTTTAATAAAAGAAAGGTTTAACTTTTAAAAGTATCATTCATGAGGCCAGGAGTTTGGCTTAGTGGTAGAGTACTTGCCTAGCATGCACAAAGATCCGGGTTCAATTCCTTGGAACCACATACATAGAAAAAGCCAGAAGTGGTGCTGTGGCTCAAGTAGTAGAGCTCTAGCCTTGAGAAAGCTCAAGGACAGTGCTCAGGCCCTGACTTCAAGCCCCAGAACTGATAAAAAGCAAAAACAAAAATCCACATTTCATCACCAAATTTCTCAAAAAAAAAAGTATCGGGCCGGGAATTTGGCCTAGTGGTTAAAGTGCTTGCCTAGCATGCATGAAGACCTGGGTTCGATTCCTCGGTACCACATACATTGAAAAAAGCCGGAAGTGGTGCTGAGGCTCAAGTGGTAGAGCTCTAGCCTTGAGAAAGTCCAAGGACAGTGCTCAGGCCCTGAGCTCAAGCCCAGGACTGGCAAAAAAAAAAAAAAGTATCATTCACTCTTTACCCATCACATAGTTTACAAAGTGCCATTAAAAATACATAAAAATGAAATGATACCGGCCAAAGCCATCTTTTTTCCTATTTAGTGATGACCTGTGGTATGTGGGAGGTGGGGAATGAGGGGTGAGGGTGAGATCGAACTCAGGGACTTGTGGATGCTTGGAAGTGAGCTACCACTGAGCTATACTCTCAGCTTTTCTTTTGAACAAAAGGACATATATTTTTATTTTTTAATGGGGCCCTCTATAGGAGGCTGTACCCCAGTATTCCTGGACAGCCTAGGAGTGCATGTCTTTCTCTGTTCCAATCAGCCTCTGATCCACTGGCAGGTGGCACAAAATATCAGCCTATTGAGCTTCAGAAGGTCCTTTTGTTTCCTGCAATGCTGGGCATGGAACCAGGGCATCACACATGCAAAACCAATTCTTTACCCCCAGGCTATCCTCAGCCTAAGACTGTCAAGTTCAAGTAATTGGGTCATTTTCCCTTTTCACATCCTAGGTTGTGTGTTCATTTTTTGTTTATTTTTGAGTAAAGGCAAAAGAAATGGAAGATATTTAAACTTTTCATTTGCTATTCAGAGAGATGAATTATTTCTACAACAGAATTTGCACATGGGGGCCTGGAGTGTGACCTACTGGTAGAGTGCTTGCCTAGCCTGCCTTGAAGCCCTGGGTTCCATTCCTTAGTACCACATAGACAGAAAAGTGGCAAATGGTGCTGAGGCTCAAGTGGTAGAGCTCTAACCTTGAGAAAGCCCAAGGACAGTGTCCAGGCTCTGAGTTCAAGCCTCAGGACTGACAAAAAAATAAAAATAAAATAAAAATAATTTGTGCATAATCTCTTGGAAAAAATCTGGATGCTAATGCAGTTTTAGGGCTGGAAGTCTGTTCAGCATTCCTTATTTGCTTTTTAAATATTTAAGTGTCTGGGAGAATGCCCCTGCTTTCCCATCGGCAGCAGGTTCTAATTTTAGTATTTCTTGACCTGAGAAGAAAGGACTGGGAGGGAGCTTCCCGCTCTCGCTGACATAATGAACACTCTGTTAGCTGGGCAGCCAGAGCTCCTACCTTAGTGTGAACGCTTGCACTTCAGCCCAGGCTCCTACCTCTACCTGCCTGCCCACACATGCCTGTGCTACCGCTCTCTAACTTGAAGTGCAATCAGGAACTATTAGCCCACTCCCAGATGCTAGGAAGAGAGAAGAATGTTGGAAGTTTGGAATGAGTTTGGGGTTTCCCCTTCGGTGAAATGCCCAGGGCAGATCTAACAGAAGGCTTATCACCCCAGAGGCTACACTGTCTTAGACAACTACTGTTTTCTCTTGGGAAAAAAAGAGAACACTTGCACCCTTAGGTTTTTTTCCCTACCAGACTCCACATAGATTGGCTTTTGCTATTGGCACAAGGCCTGGCCAGGAGGAGATTGAGTGACTTCTCTGACCTCCCAAATATTGCTTTATTTGGGTTTTCATTACTTGTTCTCAGCTCTTTGAACTGCATTTAAGTGTCTAGTTCATAGCATCATAATTGCTCTTCTGGGACAAGAGCAGAGCTGTGATTTCATATCAAGAAGTTCAGTGCACCTGGGTACCTCATAATGGCTCTACTAAGAAGCATTACATCAGCGATGACTCATTGCTGTGATCTGGTTTGGGGCCAGAATCTGATAACACAAACCAAATACTTCAACAGTTAGGCAACCATTAGCTGGAAAGCAAAAACCCAGGTCTTTAATTTTCCTTTTGGTTTCAGACTAAATCATACATGTTGATATTCCAGATACTGCACACGACTCCTGCATGATAACAACGCAAAGGCAGGGGAGTGGGATCGAAGTGTACCTTTCTACGCTGGACTTTGGGGACAGTGCCAAGCTGTGCCAAGCAGCATATGCAGTCCATGAGATAAGCCCTGTGACCCTAAGTGGATGTCTCCAACTATCTTATCTGTGAAATGAGGGCAGCAATGTCCACCACAAGGGACTCTTGTCAGGATTCAACAAAATAAGAAAAGTCCCTTGCTCTGTGCCTGAACTCATGTTGGTTTTTATTCTCCTTTCTGCTTGTGGAAAATATTGACTTGCTGGACAGAATGGTTGCCTTCTGCTCACCTGAAGACTCCTTTTTGTCCAGCAGCTTAAACTTGATTGAGATTGGCTCCTCCTTGGCTTTAAGAGTATGTCTTGATAGGTCTCAGCCAACTACAGTTATCATGCTCTTCCTCTTGCCAGACTGATTTGTCCTGGCAGCTGCTGGTCTCAGGCCATCCACAGATGTTAGCCACATGGCCAGAAAGATTGGTTCAGAAGTAACACAGTTGATGCAGCACTCTGCAGTTAATTTTTCTCTGGATAAGAACAAAGAGGTGATGGAACTCCCTGAGCAAAGCCCACTGGAAGACAAAACCAGGGGCTGAAGAGGGTGGTAAAATATGTATACTGGATCTAAGGAATGCCATCTTGTCCTCATAGCCATTTTGGCATCTTGGTGAACGAGGGACTTTCCATTAAAAAACAAAACGAAAACACACCTCTTAGAGGTGAAACCCCACCCCTGGTGAATTCCTAGAGGCAGGGATAGAGACTTGAACAATAGGTCACTGGGCCTGCCAGACCTGTACCATGAACTCACGAGAGACTATGTGAATGAACTCTCTGTGACCCTGTCCCCTGACCATGATCCCATTTAGGCCATTTGGTGCCATGCCTGGGGCCTCCTGACTCTCCTCAGGTCACCATGGTGTCCCAGGTTGGCTCTCTATTACAGTTGATCTGGTTTGTTGAGACTGCTTTTCTGCTCTTTCTTTACATCCCTACTCTTGTGGCTCAGTTTCCTAACAGTACTAAGTGTAAAGTGAAAAGGACCAGTTATACAACATTATGGGCAGTTATTTTCTCTTTATAGTAGATTATTTATTAGTTGATTTTTTATAAGTCAAAGCAGTGTGTGTGTGTGTGTGTGTGTGTGTGTGTGTGTGTGTATGTGCGTGTGTGTACTGGTTCTGGGTCTTGAACTCAGGACCTTGTTTTCTCAGTTAGCTTTTTTATTGCACAAGGTTGGTATTCTACAACTTGAGCCATAGCTCTGCTCCTGTCTTTCTGTTGTTTAACCAGACATGGAGGTTTTCTTGCCTGGACTGGCTTCATATCTGGATTCTCAGATCTCAGCCTCCTGAATATCTATGATTACAGATGTGAAATCCCAGTTCCTGTGTAAATCGATGCATTTTGGAGGTTGTTATTGGGGCTATCATCTGATGCAGCAATCCCACCATGGATGGAATGCAGCTACAAAGATGAAATACTCAGGTAGAAGAGATCTCACTTCCCTAGCCTTCATTGCACTGCTAGTCACACAGCCAAAATATGGAATCAATTTATTTCCCTCAACCCATGCCTCATTCACCAGTGAGTGCAGAACACATGGCATATGTACACAATGGAGCGGTACTCAGCCATAAGCAATGCTATCTTATCAAGTGTGACAGCACGGATGAAGCTGGAGGACAGTATAGTACATGAAATAAGCCAGGCACAGAAAGACAAGTGCTGCATAACCTCATTTATTTGGGAAATCTATAAAAGTTGATCTCATAGAAGGAGAGAGTAAATTAGTGGTTACCATGGATTTGAGTGGTTGGAGCAGGAGGTTCAGGAGATTAATAAATGGTATACAACTTCAGTGAGACAACAGGAATGAGTTCAAGAGACGCATTGTACACCAGGGTGATTAATAGTAGGACATTGTATATGTATAGCTTTTGAGAGAAGGTCTCAATCTACAGCCCAAGCCAGCCTGGAACTCCAAATCTTTACCTCTTAAGTACTGAGATCACAGACCTGTGCCATCAGGCCTGGTAATGATATATTATATTCTTGAAAAATGCTAAGCGAGTCCATGTCTCACCACAAAAATGCTAGCAATGTGAGATAATGCATATGATAGTTAAATTTAGTCATCTCACAATGTATATAGACATTTAAATATCATATTATACATAATAAATTCCTAAAACTTTATAGCCAGTTGTGTGTGTGTGTGTGTGTGTGTGTGTGTGTGTGTGTGTGTGTGTGTGTGTACTTGTTCTAGGGCTTGAACTCAAAGCCTAGTTGCTGTCCCTGAGCTATTGTGCTTAAGGCTAGCCCTCTACCACTTGAGCTACTTTTCCACTTCTGGGTTTTTTTTTTTTGGTAGTTAATTGGAGATAAATTTGGGCTTTTCTTTCTGGGCTGATTTTGAGCCATGGTTCTCAGATCTCAGTTTTCTGAGTAGCTAGGATTACAGGCGTGAGCCAATGGATTTGGATTATCAATGCTTGTAATATAAAAATTATTTTGGGATAAATCAAGATCCATTTGATATTATGCTCTTGTAGTAGTTGTTAGTATGAGAAGAAATGTAGCACATGTTTCTGGTCAGTCCAGCTGGGGTTTCAGGCTCCCTACTGGCCACTCCAGGAGGGCCACATGCCCAAGCTGGCAAAAGTTCAATGAGTCCTAATGACTCTGTGAGGGAGCCAAATCATATATTCATATATATATATATATCCATTTTGGTTCTAGATAATAGTCTATCAGGAAGTGCCATTTACAGGAACAAATAGAGACAAGGAAAAGAGATCTTTTTTTTTTTTTGCCAGTCCTGGGCTTAATCTCAAGGCCTGAGCACTGTCCTTGGATTTTTCTCAAGGCTAGAGCTCTACCACTTGAGCCTCAACACCACTTCCAGCTTTTTTCTATGTATGTGGTGCCGAGGAATCAAACCTGGGTCTTCGTGCATGCTAGGAAAGCACTCTACCACTAGGCCAAACTCCTGGCCCCAAGAAAAGAGATCTTTATCAAGAATGTTCTAGAGAAAATCACTAGTGAATAAGCCAACCAACCTTGATAGTAGCAAAAGTAATTGTGTTCCAAGAAAATAGGGGACCGGGGACTGTGTGGCATGTCTTCCACATACTTCTTCATGCGTTCTGGAAGGCATTGCACCTGTGAACAGACAGAAAAACAGCAGTGAGGTCAGATGAGGTGAAGATGGAGACTTGAGGGCAGGGGTGGGCTTAGAAATGACAATGGGAGCTCCAAGGAAGGGATGGGGAGCTGTGGGGAGTGCTG
The DNA here is from genome assembly GCF_031878675.1 of Megascapheus bottae. Classification (NCBI taxonomy): domain Eukaryota; kingdom Metazoa; phylum Chordata; class Mammalia; order Rodentia; family Geomyidae; genus Megascapheus; species Megascapheus bottae. The sequence continues at coordinate 36,187,126 of NC_143529.1, read as the reverse complement.
GTGGCTGGATAGAGGTTCCGCGTGAGAAATGCCCTGGACTTCCAAATGAAAATCAGTGCAAATGACAGTGAAAATGACACAAGGAACCAAAGGGACAGAAATGACTGTCCAGGTTTAGAATGCATGTCAGAAAGTGTAGAATAAATAGAAACAGCATGAGACAAAGAGCATCTTGAGTTGAAGAAATACTTGGAATCTTTCATCTGAAAAGGTTCATTAGAACAAGTTGCAATTATTGAAGAGTCCAACATAAACTTAGCACTGTAACCTGTCTATATTTCAGGAAAAGAGAAGAAGGCAGCTTCTAAAATCACATAGAGCACAAACCACATGAAAAACAGAATCGAAGCAGGTAACCACAGAGAGCCATAGCTGAGCCTGACTTCTTCCTTCACAGAAGAGTCCAGACCCAGACACAAAGAAGCCTCCTCCTCAGAACTCTGAGAGGTCGCAAGTGCGAAACAGACTTGCCTACAAGATAAAGGTCAGAGCATGTGGAACATAGGTGCAAGTATGGCAGGAAAGCCCCTGAGAGCTAAAGACACCGCAGAAGGCTCTTTAATTCTATTTCTTCATGTATACAAATGTCACAGCATCTCTTACAAATAACAATATTAGAGCAACGATAAAGAAAAGGTCAGCACCGGGAAGGAAACATGTAGTAGTGGAGAAAATAACATCTGAGGATCAAACATCAGAGAAAAGGGGGTTTTCCTGGAAAGCATCTCAGCAGTGGTTTGTCTTTCCTCCCCGGCATTCCAGAAGCCTGGTGGCCCGAGCACTGGTGCCATGACAGATGTGGACAAGCTGTTTCTACATCCTGTCCAGATGTCCTCTCAGGAAGGGCCGAGGGCCACTCCCAGGGCTCACAGGTGTTGCTGGGCCATGTCTGCACTTTTGCCTGGAGGGAAGCTCAGACCTCATGATTCAGCAGATCTCATCCTTAATTGGGGAGCAGAAAGGGCATCCCGTTTGGCTCACCTTGCTCCCGATCCTTTCCCAAAAGGTCCAGCTCAACAGGGCTTACTGCAGGGCCTACCACCACCAGCTAAGCTGTTCTCTCCATCTCCTGCCCACCCCCCTCCTCCCCACTCTTTCTAGAGACACTGCCCATGTGCAGACAAACACCTTGGCTGACCCAAACGCCTACCACACCCTTCACTAATTTCAACACCTGGTCTACCCTTGGCCCTTTGTGCTAGATGCATTGGAATTCTACCCCAGCTTGAAATGCTTGCTGGGATTTGCAGCCACACTGGGGGTTGGGGCTACTGGAAGCAGCCGCTCTCTCCTCCCACCTGCCTGACTTCTAGTCAGGAGACAGCCAGGGAGGCACAGCTTTCTTAAACAAAAACCCCAGTGGATATCCTCAAATTCCTGGTGTTTTCTGGTTACAGGAGATTTCTACTTTCCATGTTTCTACCCACTACCCCCACAGGGCTGGCCCACCTCTGAGCTTGTGCTCTGATATTCTGAATACCACTGTTGTTCCTTGAGTCTTGCTTCTGCTCTGAGTCTGGTCTCCTCTCTCTCTCTCTGCCCCTTCCAAGGACAATTGGGTCATGTCCCATCCCTGGATCCAACATGACTTGAATGCTTCCAGGACAAGGCTCAAGGAATCCCAGGATAACATAGGCCTTCTCCTCCAACTTGGCCTAGACCCAGCTCTGTTGCCTCTCCTGCTCTCCTGTGGTCTGGAAATCCAGATGTCTGCTGACAAAACTGTCTCAGGCTGCCCCAAGAGATGGGCCATCAGCCATCATGTGCCTTAGAGTTGGGCTCTCAGGTCAGAGGTTGGATTATTTCCAAAGATGATCTTTGTCATTGGCTCCACAGATGCTTTTGCTGACTCCAGACTCTAATATCAAGGCCATTTCTTCCCCATTCAGCAGAAAGTTGGGTTCCTGCTCCCTAAAGAATGCCTTTGCCTCCTTACTCAGGGTCTCCATTATCAGGAGCCATCTCGACTCACATCTTGATTCAGTGAGTCTTAACGATCTGGAGAAAGGCGTGTCCTTGTTCACTCTCATGTGTGGTAAGAAATTAATCACATCTACTTCTGGACCGGTTGTAAAGGGGGATCAGGTGTGTTACAGCTCAGGCGAGATGCAATGTACGATGCGTACTCTTCACTCTTCCCAGGTTTGTCTGGCTATTCTGACATGGATAAGAAACTTTTTATTTGTAAAATACGATTACTGATAAGGCAAAAATAGTGATGCTACTGAGTTTTTGTATTTTGGGAGACGTACCTTTAATGTGGTAACAAAAAATAAGAACACCACAGGGCTAAGAATGTTATGTAGCCACCAGGAAAGCTCAGCTCTGGTCGGGCAGATGCTTTCTACACCCCTCCACCCCAGAGCGGGGCTGGCAGTCTTCCACCTGAGTCACAGCTCCACTTCCAGCTTTTTGTCTCAAGGATTTCCTATTCTGGCTTACTTCCAACATCGATCCTCAGATCTCAGTCTCCTGAGTATGGAGAATTAGAGGTGTGAGACACTGGTGCCTGGCTTTCAGGTACTTTTGAATGGGCTATTGTGAGTTTATGGAGAAATTTAGTGTGTGACACTTTGAGGTTGAAAGAGAGGCAGAAGTTAGTTTTACCTCATTGAAGGACACAGGAATGGCCACCACCACGGAGTGACCACAAGAAGAACAGAAGAGCCGGGAGAGACCGTGGACAGGGAGTCTGGGGCCACCTAGAAAAGACAAAGTGGGAGATGGGGTGGATGTCTGTCCGCCCTCAGCTCGGAAAGAAGACAGTCATTGGTGAGAAGAGAAAATAAGAGAAGTTGCAATCTAGATGTTTCCAGACATCTCACCCCATCCTACAATTAGAAAACAGCCTACAGACACAGCCATGCCCTCAAATATTAACTGTGCTTCTGAAGCAGGGTGGGTGGGGGGAGGGAGGATGGGGGAGAAGGAGAGAGAGAGACAGAGAGGTAAAGAAAGACAGAGAGAGGGAGAGAGGGAGAGAGGAAGAGGCAGAGGCGGAGACAGAGAGAGACAAAGACAGAGATAGAGACAGAGAGAGAGGGAATGATAGATTGAGACAGAAAGAGAAAGGGAGGGAGGGAGGGAGGGAGAGTCAGACACAGAGAGGGCAGAGAGATGGAGAGAGAAGAGAGAGAGAGAGAGAGAGAGAGAGAGAGAGAGAGAGAGAGAGAGAGAGAGAGAGAGAGAGAGCACGATTGCTGTTGGTAGCCTGGACTTAAAAGCTTCAAAGGGATTTCAACAGCATTAGTCTACTCTGCCCGGCCTCCCCACAAACCTTGCTTTGGTTGTGTTATCATCGTTATCATTTATTATTTCTAAACAAAGCTAGGTAAGTTTTGCAAAGGCAAAAGAAATTACTGACAGAAATTGGGTCAAATCCTAGCTGATCTGGAACAACCTTCAGAGGGCAGGACTCGGGAGGCTGGCCTCTCTCCTCCATGCACAACGTAGAGGTGAAGGCTGTGCCGTGTTGACGTGGATGCTTTCGCTGGGGTAGAGAACACGGAGCTGTCTGCAGAGTCCACGGCCGGACTGGAGTGGAACGGTGTTATCATTGCTGTGATCCGTCCGCAGTGCTAGAGGCTGCATGCTCTAGAAACAGGGGCCGTGCAGCCGGGAGGCCGGGAGTGTGGCCTTAGTGGTAGACTGCTTGCCTAGCAGGCATGAAGACCTGAGTTCGATTCCTTGGTACCACATACACAGGGGAAAAAAAAGAGCTGGAAGTGGTGCTGAGGCCCAAGTGGTAGAGCTCTATCCTTGAGAAAGTCTAAGGGACAGTGCTCAGGCCCTGAGCTCAAGCCCAGGACTGGAAAAAAGAAAAAGAAAGAAAAAGAAAAAAGAAACAGGGGCTGTGAGGCAGAGCGAAGGTCAGCGCTAAACCATGTCCTAATCCCTGGCTCCTTGACAGCGGGGGCTGCCACCCAGGTCATCTGTGTGCATGGAGGTGGGGTGCTGATTCCTCTCTCAGTCTTCTGATTGGCTCCAGATGGTGATCTGGGGGAAAGCCGAGCTGTGCTGAGTGTGGAATCATTAAGGAGACAGCACCACGGGGATCTCCAGTACAGTTCTGAGGCTTCCTTATCACCAGAACTAATGAACTGACTCAGGTTCTCCCCCAAAGACCGACTGGGGTCAAACACTGATGCTGTGCTGCAAATCCTAGCGACCCAGGAGGCCGAGATCTGAGGACTGAGGTTTGAAGTCAGGTAGGCAGACAAATCGGAGACATTCTTATCATCAGTGAAGCAGCGACACAAAGCTAAAAGAAGCAGTGTTGCTCAAGTGGAGCACAAGCCTTGAGTAAAAAAGCTAAGCAAGAATGTGATGCTTGAGATCAAATCCCAGTACTGGATCACACACACACACACACACAGACACACACACACACACACACACACACACGAAAAGATTGACTATACCGAAGGCCATGGGAGGTTTAGAGCAACAGCAGAACACCTGCTTGGAAATTCCACTTTGATCTCACTTCTGTAGAAAGTCTAATTTGTCCTCGCTCCACACAGAAGAGATTAAGTTGATTTAACTTATCACCAATACACCAGGAAGGTTTGGACAGAGAGAACTTTCTTTTCTGGAATCGGAGATACAGCAAACCAATGAAAGGTCACCCAAGAAGTTTCGGTCTCTTGAATCTCCAGCTGAGTTGGGAGGTAAGCGAGGCCTCAGCTGGCTCCCCAGAGGCCCAGGGAGGGGTGTGCTTGCCTTGGGGGCATAGCTGAGCAGTCTAAAGATGGATGCCCACTGAACTCCATTCCAAGCTGCACAGAACAGAGCAATCAGCCCTTATTTATATCTAGAGCTTCAGTACAGAAGCTTCTGTCTTTCGGGCAATGGTCCAGGAGAAAGCTGTGTCAGTTCTGACCTTTCCTGAGTCTCTGGTGGTCCCTCTGAGGATCTGAGGACGACTATGAACCATTTGTCTGAGATACAACACATATGTGTGTACAGAGAGAGAGAGAGAGAGAGAGAGAGAGAGAGAGAGAGAGAGAGAGAGAGAGAGAGAGAGAGAGAGAGAGAGGGGGAGAATATGTGCCTCAAAAGATTCAGGTTGCATCAAACCTAAGGCTCTGAAAAGAGGTCAAGCTGTACAGAGATGATGGGAGCATCTCCATTGACAATTGAGACAAGAGGCTGTGGGCTATGTCTACCTAAGGGGAAGAAGCTACAACCTCTGAAATACACTGAAGCCATGATTTGTGGCCTTCACAGCGAGGCGTCTCCATCTTTCTCAGTGCTTCATTGGCTTGGCTCTAAGGAAGGCGAGTCTATCAATCCAGAAAGAGCAGGAATAAAGCCTTGCTATCTTTGTAAGAGCAGTTACATCTTCAATGAGGAGACACATTTCAAGCTATTCTTTAGAAAGCATGGTACACAAGACTAATATTGTTTAAAAAGCAAGACGAATTTAAGTTAGGAAAAAGAATCAACTATGAAACCTTCAACTAAGCTTCAGCAAGGGTACCTTCCAGAAGGCTTCAGCTCTGTGAACACATCATTAGTTTCTTACAAAAGTGAGGTGCTTCGATGGACAGATCCCCCAGTTAGTTTGCAGGAATCTGTGAACCAATTAAGATCTGCTCAATGTCCCTTGACAGACTTTAGCTCCTGCCCCCCAGGAAGCAATTTGTGTCATAATTGGAAAGCTATAATTCATTGGGACCAAACCAGCCATACAGATGTCTGCAGTCTGCATTTATAAGAATACCATTGCAAGTTAGGCATCCCAGTTTCCCTGGCAGGCTTAGTCTAGGTCTGTTGTCCCAGCCAAATTAAGAGTATTCCATGTCCCTTTTAAAAGTGTCCTAACTGGAAGATGGCTGACTTGGTCCTTCTCTTATAGAGTCATGGTAGGACGCTATTGCTAATTGGGTAGACTGGGTTTGGGTAACCAGAGAGAATGAGTTGGTGAATTTTTTTTCTTACTATGTTCTTTTGGTAATTTTCAAGGGACCAATAAAAGAACAATAATTTTCAAGAACTTTTATCTTTCATGCATTCTGATCCAATTATATTTTGATGTTATGTTTCTTATGCTCAGAGGAGCTCAATTTTAAAAATGTTGAGAAAACCACGTACAAGTTATTCTTCTTGGTTAGCTTTTTCTGCTATGCCAGCCGCAGATATCTCCTAATTCTTCAAATATTTGGATAATGACCACATAGAAATAGTTTATTTAGTTCCAGAGATGACTTCCAGATGTGAACACACACACGGCATGTCAGTTTTGTAAGAGGAATATCAGAAATAATAGATCTAATTACCCTAAGACCACCATGTTGAAAAGGACACACACAAACAACTCCAATGGCAGGCAATCCTGGGTGGCTCAGCTCTCCAGCAACTCTCTGAAAAGCTCCAGATAGACTTGACACTCGCTGTGCATAGACTCTCAGTTTACAAACCTTCCTCCTCCCTAACCTTCCCTCAAAACCCAGGCTTCATGAGTTATCCGTGAACTTGTGTAGAGCAGCAAAATCCTTAATTTCCCAGCATGCTTCTGTCTGGCTTAGGTCAAATAAGGCCATGCGCTGCCTGCTTGTTATGGTTTCCCAAATTGCCAGTGGGTGTCTTTCTGTGGTGTTTTGAGTGCAATGTTTGGGGAATTTCTGAGCTTTTTGTCGGTGATTTCCCTGGTTAAAGTGGCTCTTGAGTGCAGTGCTGAAGACTTTGTCTGATGTTCTTAAGTGCTAGAAGCTCTGTTGTCTATTAAGGAGAGACGGTGTGAGACACACACACACACACACACACACACACACACACACACACACACAGAGACAGAGAGAGACAGACAGACAGAGAAGTTTCTATTAGATATGGTGTAAGGTTCCAGTATCCATGAGTTCAAGTTATCTAACCGACAATATGATACATAAGAAGAAAGGAAGAAGAAATTTCCAAATCTGTAAATGAAGTTGCCCTGAAAAGTGCTTGATGTATCTACTTCCTCCAGTTGGGATGAGCTAGGAAAAAGATAGAAAATGGCTAGAAATGTAGATTGTGGGGTGATGACTAATAATTATAAAAATGATTAATGGTAGGGTAGTAGAAGAAAGGATAGGATAGGAGGATGAAAGTCAAAGAAATTGAGTCATGTTACCCAGAGTCAGAAAAACATGCAACATTCATTACTGCTTCTCTCTATATATATACATACATACATACATATACACATATATATCACTGCACACAATAGACTTTTTTTAAGAAACATGCATTCCATAATGGGTCTTTAAACAAACACAGATGTCAAAACTGTATTCATCCGTGGCCAAATACTTTGAAGTTCAGGAGAGCCTGATTCTGAAGCCATGAGGAGCCACGGCTCAGGATTAGCTAACTCGGGCCTCATGGCAGTTGCAGAGAATATAACCTGCTATGGATGGTGGGAATGGGCTGTAGTTCAATCATTCTGTGGAGTCTCTTACATCCCAGTCCATCACTGGTGGAAGACTAGGGAGCAGTTCCAGCTGGCCCATGAAGGGCACAGGGATGGAAGGTGGATGTGGTATTTATTAACATCTACTCACCGGAGGTGCTGAACTGAACCTTGGAGAAACCTGGTGAGTGGCCAATCAACAGCATCACAGGCAAAAGCTCTGGCCTGGGCCACATCCAGGCTCTGCCCCAAGACCCACCATCACTAGCTCTGTTTTCTTACTCTAGGGAACTGGACTTAGCAAGCTTCTGATATGCATATGGATGTGAGGCAGAGGGTCACCTGGTGTCTTAGGCCGTGTCCTCAGAAGGACACTGTGACATTGCCTCTGGGTACAGTCAGGAATATCTCAGAGTATAAATGCGGACCTCGAGTTTGGAGAGGGGAAAGGTAAAGTAATAATAAGATGAAAGTCAACATTTTTGAACACTGCCAAGGGCTGCATCCCAATTCAACCCGGCTTCTTGTCCTGGGAAGTGTCGAGGCTGAGCTCAGCCTTCGGAATATTCAGCCCTTGCTGAAGCTAAGGCCATGAATATTCATGAAGTGTCAGAGCTGGCTGGCTGGCTGGAGGAGCCTCGTGCTCCCGTGTTTGGTGGCCCCTGCTCTCCGCCCCTGCATGACACACTAGAATGCCCCGCCTTTAACTTCTTCATCCATCCAGCGAGTCCCATCCCTGGGACTCTCCTTCTGTCCCTGAGGTTTTCTCCAATGTTACCCAAAGGAAAAGGTCACATGGCCATCTTCATCAGCTTCTGGTTTTACAACATGACCACATTTACATCTTGTTTTTCTTTGGTAGCCCAATCTGTTGCCTTTGGTATTCTTGGGGCGTTGGACCCACATCCCATCTCCTTCTCCTTCCATTTTTGTTTTTTTGCTCCCCCTAAGTGGTCTTATTCCAAGAAAGCCATCTGCTGCAATGGAAAGCAGAGAGCTGTGGACATGAGGGTCTATGCAGTGACACTGACTGGGAACTTCCTTCAGACGGAATGGATTGACGTTACTGGTCACTGGAGTAGAGCATGAAATGAAGGCGTTAAAGACTCCTGGCATGTAAGAGTGGACCATTGTAGTGACTCAAGACTTGACCCTCTACAAATGATCTGCAGGGGGGATATTTGGATGTTCTGTATTCTGAGCTTCCTTGGGCCTTCAAGACTTGAACTTGTGCTATTTCCACACAGAACATGGACTTTCTTGTCCCTTCCATTATCTGATGGCCTTTTGCCCATCTCTCTCCCACATTTCTGAGACTGGAGGTGTCTCACGTGTGTTCTGTTTCTTCTGCCACATCTCTGGCCGCTTCTTCAGGGCTGTGGACCATTGCCTGGGCAGGCGCAGCCGAGGACCGCCCCAGGGATATGTGGGAAGAAAGCCGTTCTCCCCTTCTGCAATCCTCATGACTTGACTGCTTTGTGATGAGGACACTGCTTTCAGTCTTGGCTCCAAGTCTTCTTTTCCAGGGATTTGGGGGCAGATCCTCCCAGTCGGGCCCGGGTGGTATTGGCTAACCACTGTCATCTTCTGGAAAGTAGAGCTCCCGTGAACTGCCTTTACCTTCCTGGCTCTCTTCCTTAGGGAGCCATCTACTCTCGAGCTGTCTATCAATCCTTTCTCTGAATGGGCTTCTGGGAAGGTGATCACGCCGGTTTCCACCAGTGCCCCTGGGTCTCAGGCGAACAGAACTTGTCCTAACGAATGGTCCCCTCTGCATGAGCCGGGTGGCCTTGACCTACTAGCAAGTTGGCGTTCTGGACGCCTCCGTCCTGGCTGGCTTCCCATCTTAGAGTGGCCACGCAGGAGACCAGCTGTTTCCTTTCACGTGACCTCCAAAGTCCCAAATGACACTGTCATTCACGAGGCAGTCGCCACTGGGAACCAAAGGCAAGACCTAGAGAAAGAAGCAGTCTCACAGAAGCCGCCAGAGACCTTTGCACCAAGAGAAGACAGCCTGGCCTGTTCTGGAATAGAACCCCGAGAATTTCTACTCAGCTCACACAAACCCCAGCTGCCCAAGTCTCTGCAGTGTCTGGCCGAATGCAATCACAGAGCATTTCCACATCACACTGACTCACCCTTGAATACAACATTTACTTTTTCCTCCGGAAAAGGAGTGAAGTTAGGGAAGCAGGCGTATACTGCAGTGCACACCAGCCCTTCCCGTCTCAACCATCAAGAATGCCAATCACCGAAAACCAAGATGGCGGGGTGCTAGAATCGCTAATGCTGCCATTCAGCAGGCTTCGATCTGAGGGTCATGGTTTAAAGTCACAAATCAGTCTCTTGTCTCCAATTAACCAATACAAGCCAGAAGTGGGGATGTGGCTCAAGTGATACAGTCTTAGCCTTGAGTGGAAAAGCTAAGTAAACACAGGAGGCTCTGAATCTAAGCCCTGCTACATACATACAAATACACACACACACACACACACACACACACACACACACACACACACACACACCAAACAAAACAAATCCATGGCGTTCACCAATTTAAAGGCATGTGGACATATGTAAGCATGTAGAAAGTTGCCTCTTTCTCCTTGAGAGACTCAGAAGACAAGCTGAAGCCCCCAAACAATCCTCTTTCTTCCTACTTTAAAAGATTGACCTAAACTAGATAGCCAGCCAGCACCTAAGCCTGAAGCTTCTTCCATCTGTGAGCCATCTTCCTCCTTCCCAGTACAGCAGGCCTCCAAGATGGATCATTGTCCTGGCCCCACAATCTCCACGCAGGCCAGGCCTGGATGTCAATGTCACACTTGGTGACCTGGGAAGGGAGGCCGTGAAAAACAAGTTACAAGGATGTGCTCACCTCTTGCACTATTTCAGCTTGTGCATGAGCTTCCCCAAGTTTGGACAAGAGTGAAAGGTTCATTTAAAATTTCCCTGAGCTTCTTGAAGAACTGTTTTTTTTAAAAAAAAAGGCCTGTTTTAATCCCTGGGAATCGGCCCCTTTTTGTGGCACACACATGCACTCCTTCCAGCTATGTGTGTGTGTGTGTTTGTGGCACACGTGTGTATGCTGGTACTTAAACTCAGCCCTGAGTGCTATTGCTTGGCTTTTACACTCCAAACGGTTGTTCTGCCTCTTGAACCATACCTCCATTTTTGGCTTGTTTTTTGAGTTGGAGATACGTGTCTCATGGACTCTCCTGCCTCAACTGGCTTTGAACTATGACCCTCCAATCTCAGCCTCCTGAGCAGCTAGGATTTCTCTGCCTCGTTCCCTGTGGAGGTGGCACCTTCTCTGTCGTCCCTCGGTGGGCAATCTCTGTTCAGCTCCGTGCACAGGACAATGGGAGAGGAGCTGCAGGACCAGACGGGATGTTGGTGGCACTCATGTCTTTTTTGTGAGCATTTTTATTGCAAGTGAAGCAACCTTATTTCTCACCAGCTCCAGGTTTCCAGTTTGCTTCGAGTAGCTGGGCTCTTTGGTCATTCAGATTCCACAGGAGCTGCTAGGGTGGGGCGGGCCTCCTTCCTGTCGGGCAGTCCACAGTCCTGCTGCTTCTTTTCCTGCGCAGCCCCTGGAGACAGCCTCCCAGCCCGGCCTCTGCGGTCTGCCCTTTTGAATAGCTTGAGCTATTTACGGAATGCCCATTTATTTCCTCTGGCCACACACATACACACACACAGTTAACCCAAGTGTAACTGTGGGCCTAAGTCCTCAGAGGGAGGGGCAGGGTGCGGGAAGCCAGCTCAAGGTGCAGAGCTGCTCTGGCATCCCCAAGATCCCTGCACTGCTCCCTCCCACCACCCCATCCTCCATCCGTTCTGTGCAACCTCGCCTTGGTGAAGGAATCAGCATCTTGTAGACGGCTGGCATCTTCTACACCACGTAGTCATTCCCACGTCTCCCTTCCCTTCTGAAGACTTCGCTGTGTGAAGCCAACAAGGATTCAGTGTGTTCCCGACTCAGTCAGCCCGCAGTGGCAGACACAAGACAGGTGCAGAGATTTTAGATGTTACGTCCACGTTATTTCTTCCTCCTCAACATCCCTGAAGAAATGATAACTCCTAGCCAAATAAAAACAACCCTTGTTCAGTAGAAAGTTCAGGCCAATCAGAAAATGAGAAATAAGACAGTGACAACCACCCACGGCTTCCTTATTCACTGGCAGGACGTTGAGCAAGTGTAGATGACAGACAGGAGATGCTTTCTACAAGACATCCATGCCACGGGGTTGGGAGCATCTCCTCTTTCATATTTTACTGACTGGATAATATTTACTTAGTGTCGAGGTGGGTTTCTTCTTATCTCCTGTCAGCAAAGATAATGCCCATCTTCTCTGTGGATCTTTATTAAAATCTCTGCTCAAGTCCCAAGAGGCGCCTGCGGGCTACATCCTTAGGAGTGTGGCTTCCTGAGTGCTTCTCGAGATGGCTAGCTTTCTGTTCTCTTGAAGTCGTGGCTCTGTTCTTTCGGGAGAGATGCTGTGGCTCCTGTTCTCACACCCAAGCATGGAGGGGATTCATCTTCACTCCATAGGATAGAGAACAATGTGGGTGATTGTCACTTATGTTCCCTACTGAAGCAATGGGACAGAAGTAGAATTCTCATCCTGAACCCCTGGACTTCAGGAAAGAGCCGGGCTCTGTTTAAGACACTGGAGGAAATCATGGAACCTCAATGTCCTTTCAGTCCTCTGCTAATGTGTATATTTGGTGTGGAAGAAGGACTCATGGAGGGCTTTGAGACAGGATGGCTCAAGAAGGAGGGTGGAGGCTGGCGGTGAGGATAGGAAGGATGGAGAAGGGGAAATCAGCTGGACCAGGTAGATGGGAGGGGGATGGAGAGGTAAGGATTACGCTATGGATTTTGCAAAGGGTTGTTGTTATTGCTGTTGTTGTCATTTGTCAGTCTTGGCACTTGAACTCAGGGCCTGCGCACTGTCCCTGAGCTTCTTTTGCTTAAGGTTGGCACTCTACCACTTGAGCCACAGCACTCCTTTGAGCTTTTACTGGGAATCAAACCCAGGGTGTCATGCACACTAGACTATCCCTCTATCACGTAGCCACATTCCCAGCCCCACAAAGTATTTTAATTAACTCTGAGCCCAAATCCTGTCAGCCCACCTAGTCTGCCTCCAGAGACCTCCCCTCTCCCTCTGTCCTTCCTCCCATGCTTACTCCTTGTCCCTGAGTCGCCTGTGTTAGGCGTGGAGATAGCTGTCAAGCTCCTTCCTCAGGTGGAGAATATCAACAACAAATTTTGCAAAGAAGGAAGTGATGTGGAGCTATTCTGGGAGGCGTATTATTTAGCTATTGCCGTGTAACAAGTCACCAACCAGATATCTATCATCTTAGTTTCTGGCATCAAAACCCTGAGAGTAGCTTGGCCAGATGGGTCCGGCTCAGGAACTTTCTTGAGGCTTCCATTGAGCTGTTATCCTGGGTTAAGGTCTGGATTTAAGATGCTGTGGGGCTGAAAGAGCTACTCCTACACTGGTAATGTGATCATGATAAGTCCTAGGGCTGTGGGGCCATGGGCCCAAGGGCCTGGGGTTGCTTGACAGATGTCGAGCTCCTCCACACCTGTCCTTCATTAGACAGCTCATGTGAGAGCAGCTGCCTCCCCCGAGCAGGAGAGAGCACGAGAGGTAAGGAAGAATGCATCCTAGACAGAAGCTGACATCTTTTATTACCTATGCTTGTAAAACACATATCTTCCCTTCTGCTGTGGAGTGGTTGTTGGTTGGTTGTTCCAGAAGAGGGGAAATCTAAGCTATGTCTTCTGAAGATAGGAATGGCAAAGAATTTGTGGCTGTGGTGGGGGTTACTTAAGACGTTCCTTTAAAAAAGATATATTTCAAATATTATTTAGAGCTTATTGCAACTAACTTGCACAGATCCAAAACTCCTTAGCTAAAAGCCTTAAAGGGAGACACATTTCAGATTTCAGAATTTTTTGTTTTATAAAAGCAGCACCGTGCACATATTGTATGTTGTATAAAAGTTGAGTAGAGCTTAGGGTCACAGCCTGTAATCAAATATTTCTACAGGAAAACCTGTGAATATTCAAACTGTGTAGGATAAATATAGACTCTGAATAACCTTACGTCGGTTAAGGTCAGATATTGGACAAGTAAATTTATGCTAAACATCACAAAGAGCTTTTCTTCCTCCAGAGTCATTGGATATTGCATTGCAGATGGGAAGTTGTTGACCTGTTACACGTGTGTGTGTGTGCGTGCGTGTGCGTGTGTGTGTGTGTGCACGTGCGTGTGTGCGTGCGTGTGTATCAGTCTTGGGACTTGAACTCAGGGCCTGGGAGCTGTCCCTGAGCTTTTATGCTTGAGGCTAATGCTCTACCACTTGAACCACACCTCCACTTTGGCTTTTTGCTATTTAATTGGAGATAAGAGTCTTGTGGATTTTCCTCTTTGAGATGGCTTTGAACCTGAAACTCACATCTCAGCCTCCTCAGTAGCTAGGATTATAGGCACGAGCTACTGGTGCCTGGTTATAAAAATTTAACGATGTACGTGACCCAAATAAACAGTAGTGATATCCCAAATATCACTAGCATATGGAGGTATGCAGAGGATGCAGGGGGGTGTTTGCCTGGGTGAAGCTCTCTTCATGACTTCCAATTATGTCCTCTTGAAAGAAATCCCAGCGAGGCTTCTTGTCCCTTCTGTCATATGAGGACTCAAGGAGGGGAGAGGCTCCTATGGATCCGGACATCTCCTCCACCACACTTTAAATCTTCTGGGTCTTGCTTATGGATGTCTCAGCCTCGAGAACTGTTTTTCATAAGCCAACTTGGTTCTCACATTTTGTTACAGTCACCCAATGGTTTAAGATAGTATTTAAATCATTGCTCTACTTTACTCAAATACTATATATCATTAAGGAACTAGTTTTAAAAATCCTAAAATCTTTCAGTTGGGATTGTAGCAGTGGTAGAGTGATTGCCTGGATTGTACAAAGCCCTAGGTTTTATCCCTAGCACTACCAAAAAATAAATAAACAAATAAATAAATCCTAATGTCCAGCTATGTGTCAATGGCTCATGGCTATAATCTTAACTACTTAGGAGATAGAGACCAGGAGAATGGTCGTTCAAGGCCAAGTTTGGGCATAAAGTTGTTAAGACTCCATCTCAACCAGTAGCTGAATGTGATGTTGGAATACAATGAAGTCTTTTATTAATATATTATACTATATAATATCATGTGTATATGTGTTATGTACATATATGCACATTATGTATATGTACATTATACAGACATGTGTGTACACATATATACATATATTCAAACAGATATATGAATATATATGTACACACATCTACACATACACATACACATACATATAAAATCTCAGTTCAGTCTGGCTCCAGAAAAAAGTAAGGCCCTGTCTCAAAAAAAACCAGAGCAAAAGAGGGATGGAGGTGTGGACCAACTGACCACAGTATTGCCCTAAATCAGTACATAGATAAGTAACCGCTCAGCCCCATGGGAAGCAGCATTGCGTGTGGACAGGGTTTGCTGGTTCAAAGGCTGGTCTTCCAGCGGCAAGGTAGAGTGGTCATGGGAAGAGAGGGAGCTGACATCCACTCTGGAAAGATCTGCACCCTCTGGTCTCTTTAAAATCGTTTCTGAGATTGTTATGGTTTGGATAGATGCTCCAAAAGCCACATGTTAAATGCCGGGTTCCAGCCTGTGGTGTTGCAGGGAGGTGGTGGAACCAACAGGGAAGGAAGGGTCTTCTAGGCAAGTCATTGGAGAGCCCTGGGACCCACCCCGTGACCTTTCTCCCTTCTCACTTCCTGGTTGTGAGAGGTGAGCAGAGCAGCTTTCTCCACCCTGTGTTCCCACCATGAGGTGCTGCTTCACCACAGACCCCCAAGTGACTGAGCCAACCAACCTCAGATAGAGACTTCCCAAATGGGGAGCCCAAACCTTTCCTCTTTCTTCAGCTGATTTTCTCAGATATTTTGCTGTAGCAAGGGGAAGGGTTGGACTTGGTTGCTGGTTTGTTTGTTGTTGTTATGGTTTCCCCTCCATTTCCTTTCAAGACTACCGTTGCTCCTTTCTGGGTAGTGAAGCCCAGTGCATTGCCTGCTTTTCTTTTCTGGATCCCACTTCCTGTTTTGCAGCTGCTTCCAGATCACCTTCTTGACCACTGTGGGAGGTTTGAAAATAACCATGTTGAAATCCAGAAGAGGAAGGCCCGTAAAACTGATTTCAAGGGAGGTTGCTGTTCTCTGTTTGTCATCTGACCCTGGAGCCTTTCTCTCAGGGTGTATTGGGCCCTTTTCTCTATCCCTGGGATTAGACGAGCCGGTCCACCCTTGAGCAAGAAGAATGAGGTGGGCCAGTTTGGGGTCAGTAAAAGGCAATGGGTGCCTTTTACTCCATCTGGCTGGCGGGAGGAGAACTGAAGGATCCCCCGAAGGCCTGTTAGCACATAAACTAACCCTCAGCTGGCCACAGAAGATGGAGGAAGCAGAGCAGAGAGCATCCATGTCCCACCCACCACCCTGTCACCTGTGAGAGACAATAATGAGTTGCTGAAAGCCTTGTGCTTCTCGTGAAGTAACAATTCACCGCTAAAGCTTGTATGCCTTGGTCAAGTGAACCAAACACTGATTTGATTCCAACGCCAGTTGTTTTCTCAGTAATTTTTAAAAATCATTTTTAGTAATCTGACACCTTCATGGGTCTCCATGTAATTCTCTCCCCCCGCCCCCGAGCATTCTATTTTACTTCTTTAACCTCCAGGATTCAATGCATCAGATTCAACCATTGGGGGACATTTAAAGCTCTCCTGGTTTCATTGTCCAGATCTGGCTGATCGATGGTGCTTTTACAAAATTATAGCCTCTGCCAATTTATCCCAAAGAGAGCTTAAATCAGGTGCTTCATTATCCTGAGATCTCGAGGAGGCCCGGTGCCGGCAACTGCTCCATGGATTTATGTTTCTAGCATCTGTGGAAGCAGCAGTCGGGATTTCTAAATTAACACCCAGACGTGCTCAAAGTAGCCTTCACTTGCTACTTTATGACTTCTTTCTAAGATGGAAACGTCTGGGCCTCATTCTTGGCTGTGAAGAAGGCTGGGTGCCCAACCATTAGATCTCAACACAGTGGTTTTAACTTTTCTGTTATCAGCAGACCAAGAGCTGGATCTCTTAAATCTGTATGTTCTATCCAATACACCTTGGTGAATGAACAGGTTAAATTTCCGAGAAAACATATGAAAATGAAAGCAATGCACTAGAATTTCTTTGCATGGGTGGGGGCGGCTTGGCAGTAGATTATGACCATGAAGCAAATGCTACTGGATTCATTATTATCGTTGTTAGCATTCTCCCCACCTCGGTCCTCAGCCCCTCCATTACATTTCCTGTGGCAGCTTGTAGCCCCAGCTGCACCAGCAGAAGACCCCCACCCTGACCTGAACTCTACCCTGCCCTACTCTCTCCAAGATAGGTGGGCACTCCTCCTCTCGGCCCAGACCTAAGGGAGTACCTCCCACCACTAGCCCTGGCATTCCAAGGATGGGGACAGACGCCATGTTTCTCCCACTCCTGTGGGGAGATGGCCACACCAATAAAACTCGTTATAATTCTTTTGTATGTGGCTATCTCCATGTGATCCTCCGTGATGGCTGTCTACAATTACAATTATTATTATTATTATTCTTTTATTTTTATTTTGAATGCCTTTCTGTTTTGTCTAAAGTCAAGCTTTAAGGAGAATCAGAACACAGAGGCACAAAGGTAGAATTGTGAAGCTCAGTCTTCCTTCAGTCATCTTTAGGACTCAGGTCTCATTTCTCCTGTAAGAGAGAGAAAAAGAAGAGAGCTGTCCACTTAAAGAGGGCAGAAAGAGCTTGTGTTTGCTTGGTGTTGTTGCATAGTGGAATCACTTTCCATTTTTATTTTTCAGACATTTTTCCACTAGGGTGTCAGGGAACTAAATCAATGTCAGCCACCAGGTCCAAACCGGATGGTAACAGGGATTCTCATAATGAGGGCTGAGTTGAAAGGCCAGCAGTTGTAGTTACGATCGGAATCGCTGTGGAAATGGGAAGCATCAGGTCGTGGTAAGTCAGAGGTCTCCCACCCGGATGAGAGGAACAATCTTTGAGGTCAAATGTAAAGTGGAACTGACAAATCCAAACAGTGAATGGCTTCCAAAGAATGCAAACACATTCTTGATGGCTTATAAAAATAACCATTCTTGGGATTTGTTCTATATTTATAACCCCTCCCCTGCCTGCCTGATCCGGGAGAGTGGGTCAGATTCTATTTCAAAGCACTTCCTCTCCAAAACATTCTTAGCAAAGGATGAAAGGAATAGAGCAGAGCCTACAACATAGAAGTTGACCAAGGCAAAGAAAATGAACTAGAGCCCCAAGAGCTTGGCAAGCTGAAGGGAGACCACCGTGGCTAGAGAGAGCAGAAGGAATTCTCCCAGAGAGTCAACACAATTCAACCACAAACCTTGCCAGGGCCAGAGTCTCCTAGGATACTAACAGTCAGAGAGGAAGAGAAAGGAAATAAAGACTGGCATTGGGCAGGGAGTTTAACATCCTACTACTTACTACTACCCATTGTGGGTGAAGAAGTTGGGAATCAAAAATGATGTTACCTGCCAAAGAAGCCACATCAAGCTTGGGGCCCAGATCTGTGCAGCTACAAAGGCTGTTGCTCTTTCAGAAATGTGGACACAAGATGTAATTGTCCAGAGGCCGTTTCTCCATTCTGAGGGGTGTGTGTGTGTGTGTGTGTGTGTGTGTGTGTGTGTGTGTGTGTGTGTGTTGTCAGAAGAGACTTCAGAGCTCAGTTGCAGACATAGCTGGGTTTAGGTATCTGTGACTGTCTAGTGCAGCAGATTGTTGTTTGGCGTCTTCACTTTGTAAGTCAGCTTTCCATCATTATAACAAAATATCAGAAGCCACTAGTTTATAAAGAGAAAACCACCCGGGCGGGGATGAGGCAGTACTGTCCTCCCAAAAGCCATGGTGACATCCTAGACCCCAGTAAAGCCCCCCTTTTTCTATTGCATCGTTTTACCTCTAAAACGTTATTCTCTCTTTTTCTGCCCCAATAGCAAAAACATTTTTCTTTGGGAACAGAATAAAATGGGAACTTTCTGCATTTTCATGCCGTTTCTTTACCCTTTTGAAATACCAGGTTCTTTGCTATTTTTTACTTTTAGCTAAAATATTGCGAAAAGGTCCCAAAATGTTAAAAGAGTCCATTGGCCCCAAGGTCTGAGGATCAGTAACTCAGGCGGACTCTGGCTATTCTCTCCGGACGGACCTTGAGTGCTTTCTTTTAGGACAGGCCCCACGTTTGCTCACAGTCACATAGCTCCCCCCGCCCTCTCTAAATCTGGACTTCTGTTCTTAGAATTGGCACCTCAGAGCATGCTGCTGTCTACAATCAATCACTACCCAAACTCTTTTCTCTTTTCATCGCATATTTGTGCACTGGAAGCAAGGATACTTGAAAATTAACACACTGAGCAAAAAGTGCTCATCTGGATACTTGTGACACACACACACACACACCACTCACACATATACAGTAAGACCAATTTATTTGCACATTTTACACAATTTTGACCATGTGAGAAAAAAAATCATAGACCAAAAGAAATTTCAAACTTGAAAAGTTAAATTCCTCCATGTACATTAGGCAGCTCAGCAAATTTAGGGAAGCTCTTAATCACTGCTCATATTTAAATCATGATATTTAAATCATACGATCTGCCCAGGTTTCTTTCCACTAATTTTGTGCACATATGCCTGCCCCAAAAGCAAATAGTTCCCACAAAGCAAGATAAACAGTAAATGTGTTGAGCTGACGTGATAAAGTTAAAATTGAGGTACCATGTCTTGTTGTGTGGCATTGTGGGGAAAAATGGAGGTAGGTAAGTTATAATTTCCTAAAAGTAGAATATTAGACATCTAATTAACCAACAAAGAAACAGGAAATGCTTATGATAGGTGGGAAGGCTATTGAAGAATGTACGCTATGCCTCCATCCTACATCTCTCACATTCACTACGACCACCACTTACTAAATATCTACCATGTGCCAGGCACAGCATGAGGCATCTCATGTGCCTTCACATGAAGAGCGAAAAGCTGTCATAGGCGTCACTACTCCTGTAGATGGAAGTGCTCCAGCCAAACACCAGTCTTTGTCAAGGTATGGGGAAGCAATCTGTGAGTCTGGCCAAGACTCGGGTTACGGGATCTGTACCAGAATCTATTCCAGTCCGAGATTCCATGATCAACCATATCTCTCCCTTATTCACTCCATTCAGCCCTCCCCAGCAGCAGGGCTCTGATCATTGCCTTCTGGACCCCTCACAGCTATGGTAGCCAAAAATCTCTCAGTTCCCTGAAACTAGAGCGTGTGTCTGGGAGAGGTGACTGAGAGGTGTCTGAGAGAGTTCACTTTTAAGATGCAAATATGCAATACACAAGACAGTACAGAATCAAGAAGGTACAAGAGGATCAAAGGGTACATGTTTGTTCCCCATTGCACTAACCTCGGGCTCCTTTCCCAGTGGCTGTCACTGCTTCTGTGTCCTGTACCACCTTCCAGCGAGAGTCCAGGCCTGCAGATCACATTCTCAATATGATGCACCGATACCTGCAAACCACCTGTGTTTTTCAAACCCACCCCCTGTACCAGAAGTTAGTGCTTCATCTCCGAGCTCATTCCACATGAAAGGAGATTAGTCTGCCTCCTCCTCTTGTAACGGCTACATAGATCCCACTTTACGCTCCCTAATTTATTTGGATATTGCCTACTGAAGGATGCTTAGGTAATTTCCAGTTTTCACTAATCTAAACATCGCTAGAATGAATATGCGTGGTCACACATCACGTCCATATGTGAGTGCATTTGTGCAGTAAGTTCAGGGGAAACTGCTTTGTTGAAGAACATGAGGATTTCTAATGTTGGCAGATTGTTCCAAACTTCCATGGAGGGTGACATGGTTTCCTCTTCCCTGTCAAAAGTCTGTGAGACCGCTCCCATTCTCATTCATAGGTGGTGTCAGGCTGCAGAGAGCACAGGGCAGCCCCACTGCTAACTCGTGTCCTGGGTAGCTCATGTGCCCCTGGGAACTTATGTCTTCTCAGCCAGAATGGGTGGGCTGCTCAAAGCCAGGTTGGCTCCTCTCTTTCCCACGCTGGGTTCTGCTTCATGGGAGAGATGACTACAGTATCCTCAGGTCCACTAGACAGCCAGGGGGAGCAGAACCATCTTGGAAAGGATTCATAGAAATCCTAGGCTGTTCTCATGTCCCGCTTTTTCTTACAGAAAAACAGACCTGCTGGCAGTGTCAGCCATCACGGACCAGCCTGACTCAGGGTAATGGCCACTTGACTGAGAAAAGAGCAAAGTGGTCACTGAACCCTGGCTATTACCGTCTTCCAGAAGGTCACAGCAGATCTGGGAGCCATAAACACTGAATTTTCATGTTGGCCTCTTCTGGAGAGAGAGCCAGTTGGAGCCCAATGTGATCCATCATTTCGTTCAGGATGAAGTTTTTGGGTGAGTGCATCTGTCTTCTGATAGACTTCACCTTTGTGTGACAAAAGAGCGTTGAATGCCTTTAAAAGCCCCGGAATAGCTTTTGGAAACCAAAATGTTCAATCTCAGTGCAGAAATGGCACTGAATTATTACAGAACTTCGGTCCATATGGAAGCATGCACCAGAACGCAAGAAACTTCCCAGTTCTTCATTTCTGTTCCCAGACTCCTCACCCACACTACTGGCAACAGATGAATGATGTGGCATTCGCCTTGGGAAAGGATTATTCTGTGCGGATTAAAAACCACCTGTGCACTTGTACACCAGAGCCTGCAGATGCAACCTGTTAGCAAAAATGGAATTCCACAAGCACAGTGTTCTTCAGCTTGACTTTTCACTCCCGGGTGTCTCAGTGGAAGTTGATAGTTTAGAACCGCAGCTTCTACAGTAAGGCAGATCGTTGTACAGACCCTGCATACAGGGAGGGTAGCATCGAGATTCTTCCAGCCCACTCACTGTGCTGAGAATCGAAGCTCCTCCCTAAGAGAAGCAACTGAGCCAAGGATGATTACTGAGGTAGCGGAGGACTCGTAGGAAGATGGTTACAGGGAAGACCCACTGCTCCAATCTGGTGGCCCCTAGAGAGCAGTGACCATGAGCAGCTGATGGCAACCTCGGGGATGTAGGGACCCACAGGTCCTAGGCTAGGTCTGGAGTACTGGCTTGGAGTCAGACTGCCTGAGTTCTGATCTTCACTCTTACTTTGTAACTGAATGAAGGCTCTGAGTCTCAGTTTTCTTAAACTGCAAAATAGGGTTAGCAAGACCCTGTTCTGTGCTGGCTCTGCCGAGATTAAATGAGATATTCCATACAAAGCCCTCAGAAGAGTGCTGGGAACAGGGGGACCCTCCAGGCCACCTTGTTCAGTTTTCTTTATATCCATGCACTCCCTGGCCACCAGTGGTCATGTCACTTTGCATTGTTCAAACAAGTAAGTCAATATTCCTTTCAAGCACCACTTGAGGAAATTTCATTTTGTGCCAAGTGCCCTTCCTCTGTTTCTAGAACTATACTGCCCGGGTGCAGTTGACTCTCAAACCCACCCTGGCTCTTTCCTTGTCACTGCAGGATCTGCCTGGCTCCTCTGAGCTGACGTCTTGGGCAGGTTATCCTTTGCCAAAGGTAGCTTCCTGTTTCCTGCCTTGGTCCACCCAAGTACAATCCTGGGCTTTTATTTACTTCCTACGGCTCAGCAAGAAACATATCCTATTGTTTAATAAATCCGCTCCATGTAGAGGAATCTGGGCCCAAACCTGGGGTGGGGTTTGCTAACGGCCTTCTGCTTTCCACCTACGGGCCACATCTTCAGGCACCACTAAGTCTAGTTTGAGTCATTCATATCCAAATGCCTGCCCTTTAGAGTACTTGATTACTGGCCCACTATGGGCTATAAGTTATACAGTGTATCTTGTGGCTAAGTTGTTCCTAGAAATTATATGGGGGTATAGATTGGGAGTTTACTTACCTCTGGGCATGATCACAAGTGACAATCCCTGCTGTCTTTAGTTTTAAAGAACTCTGTGTATAAACAATGACCTAAGGTCCTCTCTTCACTTGACTCTTGTTTGTCACTGCCACAAAGCACACACGTCCTTTTCCTCTATCCACGAGTTTGTGAGGCTCTCCCATGAATGGATACTAAAGCTCTGTTCCTTTTTTTTTTTTTTTTTTTTTGGTTTGTTTTGGTATGGGAATGGGATGCCAGGGGCGATATTCTAGAGCGATGTAGGCTATTTTTTATTGTCTGGGCATAAATCAGAGCTCCGTGCCCCTTGCATTTACATTTATGATGACGTTCTATCCATTGTGGCTGTTTGTCCTGTCCATCTTCCTGTCATCAACTACAGGACATTTAAGAAATAAAAACAAGTAATGGAAGTGAGAACCATTTCTTGTTCAGGTGTCCTTCCCTCCATGAACCAATTTCTAGGTTGCATTGTATTATATTCTTTTTTATTTTCATTCATCAAATATTTATTGGAAGACTTTTATGGGCAAGGCAAAATGACAAATTCGCTGCTAATGTTTTCTTTTTCTTTTTTTTTCAGTATCACCAATAAGGGTCTTTATTATACCAGCAATATCTAGTATGTTTAACACTTTTTTATTGTACTATATAGAGGGGGTTACAGTTATATTCGCAAGACAGAAGGTGCATTACTTTTCACACATTGATGCCCCTTCCTATGTTTTTGTCCCCATTTCCTTCCCCCAAGCCCCTCCCAATCATCTTTTTCCCCCCTTCCCTTTCCTATTTCAAATAAGCAAGTGTATTATATTCTTTTCCAGCAAGCTCAGGCTCCGACAAAATGAACCATCTCTGGAGACAGAGCATCAGCAGCTTGGAGAAGGAATGGAATTCCTTCAGCCTAGGAGAGAGCTCCCCCTCCCCTGCTGCTCCCAGAACAACGGGAGTTTCGTTCTTTGGCTGGTCTCCCCAGCCAGATGAGGCATTCTTGGAGAATGAATCATGGTCCTGACTCCCGGGGAGTCAGGGTTCTGGCGAGGAAGGAAAGTAAGAGAGGGAGGCCGATTTCATGGTTGTGTGTTTCAGAGGACAGTACCCAGAACCACCCATCTTTCCTGAGTTCTGACCATTTGGTTTGCACATGGTGGCCATGGGTTTCAAAATGACATGCATAAGCAACAATGTATAAAACGGGGTTGTCACAAGGCCCAGAGAAGAGGGGAGCAGTGTGTCCCGCTTTCTTCCAGTCAAGGCCAAGGGTCGTATCTGATATCTGGAGGTGGCTACAAGAAGGCACAACCTGAACTACAGTGAGGACGCTGCTCCCCCTCTTCTCCACAGCCTGGCCAGGCCACGCCGGAGCTCTAGGAAACACAGCTTCAAAGAGCGGTGAGGAATTCCTGGCTCAGTTCCCTGGATGCAAATATTCTCAAGTGGAGAAAAGATCCCACTGCAAGGACAAACCTCCTTCACCCAGGGCTGGAGGCAAATGTCTAGTCTGTGTGGTTACCAGGCAGTGGTTCTGCCAGTTTTGTTTGACTGCAAATATGTGAACACATCTATTACAGAAGGATTCTTTACACAGCTTGCGTAAGCCCTTTCAGGGTTTCTAGTGCATTGGCTATTTGGATGGCAGTAGGACCTGCACTGTCAGTCACAATGTGACGAGGGCCATTAGGAACTGAAGAGCAGGCTTCAGAATATGGAGCCTTGGGCCCTCTAGCCAACATGCTCCATTCTGCAGAACCTACCTCAAGGTCATTAGTATGTGACCTTGATATTCCTGATCACAGAAGCTGGGAAATAGGTCCTCCCTGTAGCTCTTCTCAGGACCTTGCATGTGGCAACTTCCTCCACCATTGTCTGTGATCAGAACCTCTAGATTTGCATCTGTTCTTGCTTCCCTGGTCTGAGAGAGGAGATTGGTTGGGGATCAGGTAGTCATGCAACCATCACAAATGTAGCTGTGTTCCCTGAAGGAAATGCTGTTCCGTAAAGAAGTATGCATGTGTGTGTGTGTGTGTGTGTGTGTGTGTGTGTGTGTGTGTGTGTGTGTGTGTGTGTGTATGGTTCTGGGGCTTAATCCCAGGGCCTTGCCTATGCTAAGGCATTCTACCTCTAAGATACATCCCTCCACCGACTTGCTTGCTATTTTTTTTAACAGTGCCTTCATACTTGCTAAGAAGGAACTCTACCACATGAGCCATGCCCCCAGTCTTTTTGCTTTTAGTCTGTTCTTCAGATAGGGCTTCACACTTTTGGCCCAGCCAGCTTCTGAAATTAACCCCTCTACCTGAACCTCCTGTGTTACTGGGACTACAGACATGAGCCACCCTACCTGGCTTTATGCTTGCTATTTTCATGGGAATTACTCTCACATATATCCTAAAGACTTCTTAACCTCCCCTGGGACACAAATTTATTCACCTTTTCTCACAGGCTTCTTCTCCACCTGAGGACATGGTTAAGACTTAAAAGGCATGGGCTGGGAGTTTGGCCTAGTGGTTAAAGTGCTTGCCTAGCATGCATGAAGATCCGGGTTCGATTCCTTTGTACCACATACATAGAAAAAGCTGGAAGTGGTGCTGAGGCTCAAGTGGTAGAGCTCTAGCCTTGAGAAAGTCCAAGGACAGTGCTCAGGCCCTGAGCTCAAGCCTAGGACCGGCAAAAAAAAAAAAAAAAAAAAAAAAGACTTAAAAGGCATCGGTCGGTTTGGCAGGATGATAGTCACAGTCGTTCATTCTGCCCCCATCCCTTCCTGGAGAAGGCTTCAGATTCCTCTAAAGCTTGCTGCTGTGTTGCTTAGCATAGGTTTCATGCAGCAAGGACAGGGGCAGAGGTCTTGCTTTGCCGTAGATGCATACTGGGTTTAGGTCTCGTGTGTGTGACCGATGTGTGCTATGGCAAACTTGATGCCCAGTATCTGTGGTCAGGTGTCTAGACGTGGTGTGTAAGAGGTGGGCTCAGGTGTGTTTTCACTCAAATGAGTTGACGGGCAGTCCTCGGGCACCAGCCTGGGTTCATTGCACTCTTGGCCAGCTGCTCCTACCACAGGCATCCAGCAGGATTGGGGCAGAGATGATTCAGCGTTGTTAGCAAACTACCCTTTGAAGTCTGACTGCTGAGTATAGATTGCACTTCCTGGGGATGTAAAATGACCCGTCCCTTGGCTGGAAGACCACGCTCTGAAGGCTGTCTTGAGGAATGTAACAGCTTCCCAAATGGTCCCCAGAGCCAGGACTCACTGCTGCCTTGTAATCTGAACAGAGTATCTGAAAAACTTGTGAAACTAAATACGAGAAAAAAAATGTAGGTGGCTTATTATTTCCTGCCATAGAGTCCGTGCACATGTGCGTGTGTTTGTGCCTGTGTGTGGCATGTGTCGGCATATGCCCACATGCTTGTGTGCATGGAGTGTGTGTGGAGGGATGTCTTTCAGAATCTATTCTTAGGGCTTACATGTAGTTATTGGACTTGGACTCAATTTGAACACCACTTCCTCTGCAGAATACAGAAGATATTGTGAGATAGGCAGTCTGGATTCCCGTTCCCATGGAAAGATAAGCAACCCTCCTCTCCTTAAAAAGTTTTGTTTGAAAATCAGCTGTGGCAATGGGCAGGGGCCACCCCACTTATGGAAACAGCACTCTGAGGGCTCACCACAGGGTGAGTGCAGGCGGCCTTGGTTCCTCCAGTGGCAAGGGGTTGGCCTGTGAACTGGCTCTCGGTCCAGATGCCCTCAATTCTTTGCTCCCTGCTCAGTGTCTGAAAACAGCCGTTCTTCATAAGTCTATGTCTTCACTCTCTCTCAGGACCCACTCTACGTGAGAGTTCCTGTTCTTCTCCCCTAAGGACATGCTTCTGGTGAGCTAGGTCAGGGGGGTGCGCATGCGCTGACTAGAGTCCTGGAATTGGAGCCAGTGTGCATGCTTCCTCATGATGGGCTCCCCTGCCTGCTGCACCAGACAGAGGGGCTTTGACGGATGGAGGTCAGGTAGGAGGCACATGCTGGGCCACAGACACAAAGGACGTTTGCGTTGGCAGCCCAGAGCCCATGGAGCCCATGGGAACCAGGTGGATCCATTTTTGACAGCCATATCAGAGCCTATCTGAGTTGCTTTTTCCTGTCTCTAGCTACCTAGCCAGGATGACCGTCTTCCCCTCGTTTCCTCCTCTGTCCACACTGCACAGAGCAGGTGCACTGGTGAGGTCCCTCTTGGTAGGTCAGGGGGTTCAACACTCCTCTCTCTCTCTCTCTCTCTCTCTCTCTCTCTCTCTCTCTCTCTCTCTCTCTCTCTCTCTCTCTCCCTCCCTCTCCCTCTCTCTCTCTCTCTCTCTCTCTCTCTCTCTCTCTCTCTCTCTCTCTCTCTCTCTCTCTCTCTCCTCCCTCCCTCCCTCCCTCCCTCCAAGTAGGCTCTGTCTTCTCCTGGTGACTATCCCCTGCATTCTCTGGGATGCGTGGGAGAAGGGGAGCGTGCCCTTGATTGCTGCACACTCCCTCCCCCGCCCTCCCAGGCTCTTCTTGTGCCTTTATAATGTCTAATGTCTGCAGTGAAGATTTTCCAGCAGCAGAAGGCACACTGCAAGATGCTCTCTAGTGAGTTATCACCTTCACAAAGTGCTTGCAAATAGCATCCCGCTTGCTGCTGGAGAATGGCTCAGGCATCTTTACACAGTGCTTATGCTTCTGGGCTCTCTGAGTGCTCTTCTGGCCAGTGATCCTCTCTGAGCCCCCCTTTCTCTGGCCATGCAACTACCCTGATTTCCAGTCTTGGATTCACCTCTTACCAGGAAGCTGCCTTCCTGTGCCTGGACTCATTCGTGGGCTAGGCCCCAGGCTAATCTTGAACCCAAGGAGAGATGCAAATCTCAGGATTTGTGCTTGTTGAGGGAAGCAAGATCATGTTTCCACATTTACTTATACTGATTTCAAAACTGCTGCTAAGGCTTCTCAGGTTTGCATAATATCTTAATGACTTGATGACTTCGGGCTGATGAACTGAGGAGTCTATGCAAAGAGGCAAAAGCAAAGTGGAAGAACAGGATGATGGGGGGGGGAAGAGAGGGGGAGAGAGAGAGAGAGAGAGAGAGAGAGAGAGAGAGAGAGAGAGAGAGAGAGAGAGAGAGAGAGGCTAGCAAACATCAGGATGTCAGAAAACCAGGACTGTGTGGGTAAATGGAGGATGGTGTGTCTAGCTTAAGGTGGTCTGACATGCAATTTGAAATTGTTTACCTGCTTTGTGCTGGGGCACTGTGGGGTGGAACGTGTGCAACTGTGTAAAGTACATCAAGGAGGAGACTGCAACGGTGGGTGCCACATGACAAGACAGCAGCGTCAAGTGGAAGCATGATCCAAAAGAGGACAGAAAACTGTCCTCCTTACTAGATATTGAAGCCAAACAACTTGGGGACAGCACAGTGCAGGCGCTAGAGTCTCCAACCTCATCTCTGTGTGGTCAGGCAACTCTAATTCAACTGTCAAGGGAGAAGTAGTCATAGAAGTTGTCCTCATTGTGCCATTTCTAATGGCAGAAAATTAGCAGCTCTAGGTCTAACCACACAGGGATGGTGGTTAAATGTCAGTGTATAATAGCCACAGTCTATTAAGCAGCCATTAATGCAGATGGATTTGAAGACAATGGGATGGGGCAGTGGGGCAGAACCCTTTCAGTACAATGTGGTGATAAGTGGCTTTCTGGTGCATGCTGACATGTCACAGAGTCCGGCCACCTGTCGTGGGGTCTCTACACATGCAGGGAGGCCTGAGCTCTGGGGCTGACAGAGGAATGCTTGGTTGCGTGGAATGAAAGGACCCCAGGAGCCAAAGGAGCAGATGAACACACACTGAGAAATGAGGGAAATCTAAGTAATAGTGCAAGAGGCCAATGTACAACACTGCATCGACAGTTGTGTGAGATATGGAATAGAACGCAGTAGACAGAGAACAACACAAAAGAGCTTTCCTGAGAATAGCAAGCTGAGAGCCAGCCCTCTACCTCCCCACGAAGGTTGGAGGAGCTCCTAAAACTTGGAGCAGGGGCAGTAGATATCTCCTTGGTTTCAAGCCTTGGCTTCCCCATTCTCTGGTTCAGAACCCTTAACCTCACTCTGCCTCAGTTTCCCCTAAAGCAGGTGTAGCAGTAATATTGACCTCCTGGCATGTGAAGACAGAACTCACAAAGCTGGTACTGGGTACACACACAACAATTTGTCACTGCTGTCATTATTTTGTTGTTACTTTGCCTAGCATTGACATTTTTAATGATGATATGTTGTTACGCATAATTATGACATCTAAATACAAGTAATTACCAATCCATGAGTCTGAATCCTCCAGGAAATGGAGCCATCACTGATGAGCTAGCAAGGGTATCGGGAAGGAACATAGCTGTGGGAAAAAATAGGAAAGTAGCTGAAGATGTGAAGGAGGATGGCCAAACTGTACTACAAGTCTCTCCTGCAAAGAAGAGAAACTCATATTGCCCAGAGTGAGGGATTTGAGTTGGAGCCCTCACTGGGATAACAAAATGTATCAAAAGAATGGGCTCAGAGATTGTACAAAAGTGACAGGCCCTTGTAACTGAGTGAGAGTCAGGGAGGAACTGTTCCTTGCTCGGGACCTTGAGAGGACAGTGGGAGAAATGTCCTAAGCTGCATACAGTCTGAAAAGGTGTTGGGCATTTATTTGAAGAAATCTAACTTGATATGTAAGAGAAAGGTCTGCATATCCATGTTTATCACAATGTTCACAATGGCCAAACTGTGGAGTCAGCCAAGATACCCAACACGTGATGAATGGATGAGAAAATCATAGCCTGTACATCACTCAGCCACAAAGAGAGATGAAATCAGGTCGTGTGCAGGAAAATGGACAGAACTGGAGAGTTTCACCTTAGTGAGGCAAGCAAATCTCTAGAGGCCAAAAAGTATCCTTGCTTATTTATACACTATAGTCCTAAAGCGATGCTAATGATGATAATGAGACCTGCATCTAAGAGGGGGCTGGGTCAGTGGGAGGGAGGAGGGTTGTGAGACACTTACTCAAGTAATGCTCACGTATATTTCTTGTTCCACCGTGGGAGATAGGTGGCAATATGAAGCCGGATGGTCTGTTTCCTGGGACTGCTATAATCTTGTATCCTCCAGTGCACTTCCCCTGAGATCTTTGGAAAATAAACATCCCTGATCTTCAGTTTGCTGTCACACTAAATAGAGCTAATGATAGTGTGAATCCCAAGGACTGGCTGAGTTAAGGAGCGCAGAGCTGGCCAGGATATTTACAGAGCCTGGAGGTTCTTGCTGCCATCCCTCAGGTGTTCAGTACTAATGGGCTGTGCTGGTGGAAGCTGGTTGGTACAGGGTCATCCAAGCTTCTCTCAGACAGCTGTGCCAGGCCAACTGCAATGAAGAATGTGGATTCTTGGGTGTCACCCGAAGCCATCTTGTGAGGCCATCATGAAGGTAGCTATAAGACTTCATGAGCATATTCATTTTATATCTCAGAAACAGCCATCTCACCATCCTGAGAACACCATCTTACATCCAGGGGTCAGCCATCTTACATGCAGGGGTCAGCCATCTTATAGCCTGAGAGTAGCCATCTTACATCCAGGGGTCAGCCGTTTTATATCCAGGGTCAGCCATCTTGCATCCTGAGAGCAGCCATCTTACATGCAGAGGGAGCTCATCTTCCATTCTGAGTCAGTCATCTTACATCCTGAGCTATCCACTTAATATCCTGAGGGCATCCATCGTACATCTGGAGGTCAGCCTCACATCCTTAGGACAACCATTTAAGAGTGCAGCTAGTTTGAGAATAAAGCCAATCTACAGGGGATGATGGAAAGGGATGAGTGAAAAGTAGAACAGGAGCCTGAACTGCATTTTTCCTAGTGCAGGTCATTGGAACACTTCTGTTTTTCAGCCAAGCTGAACAAGGATTTCTGTTACATAGACCTTACTAAAACAAAGGCAACACAGGAGAAGGCCCTGGGGGAGCCCTTCGCTCTGAGGCTTTAGTGAATGGGGTGGTCTCTTTCCCAGTGGTTTTCTTACAGGACCTGGCCTTGGTGTGCTTTCTGCAGAGTCTGTAGGCACCTTCCTGCTTCCATTTCCCTTGTCCTCACAGAGAGTTTGATCTGAGTTTTCTTGTTGTGACCCTCTTCTCACATTCTGGGCTTTTCAGAAACAGTTCCATTCTACTGTATCTCAACATCCTGGCATTTGTGACACTGGGAGTGACGGTAATAGCTCCAGTGGTTACGATGGGAACATCAACTTGTTGGCAAGTGAAGCCATGCAGATCTAACCTAGGCTGCTACAGGAATGGAGGTAGACAGGAATTTTAGAAGTGCATTTGTTTATTTGTTGTCTAATATTTTGGTGTGAAAACAGAGCAAGGTTCTTTGGTAACAGCTTTATTGAGATATAATTCGTATACCATCTACTTTACCCATTTGCAGTGTACAATTCAGTCCATTCTGTATGTTTAGAGAGCTGTGTTGCCATAACTACTTCTGAACATCTTCATCACTCCAGAAAGAAATCATTTTCCAGTGATTATCTCCAACCCTCCTGCTTCTTCTCAGCACTACACAGGCACTAGTTTTATTTCTAAATATTTACATTATTGTTTGCTTGTGCCACTTCCAGCATTTTGCACTATAACCAGTGCTACCTAGGACATCTGAACAGGAACACACATTCCCTTCATAGCCAGCAACGCTTGCAGGTGGCTGCATCGTGGAAGCCTCTATGTCCTGCTGAGCTGGGTGAGGGCTGGGTGGATGTGCAGAGGAGGGCCTGGGACAGAATCTGGTTACAGGATGAGAATAAACCCTTTTCCAGATTGGTGGAAGCCAATGAGGAAAGGCAAAAACCAAGAGGCGATTGCAATGAAAGTCCTTCAGTGGCATGACCAGTGGCCAGAAGACATTTCCAAAGTAGGAATGCCCAATAACCAAGTTCACCATCGAATACGTGACTATGATATAAATTCTCTAGACATCCTCCTTTGTACTCATGGTAGTATACTGTGATAGGCCCTGCATGTGTGAGCACTTGGAAAGTGTGTGTGTGTGTGTGTGTGTGTGTGTGTGTGTGTGTGTGTTGGCGTGTGCATATGTGTCTGTGTGTGTCTGTTGTCTGCATG
Source organism: Megascapheus bottae (assembly GCF_031878675.1). Taxonomy (NCBI): domain Eukaryota; kingdom Metazoa; phylum Chordata; class Mammalia; order Rodentia; family Geomyidae; genus Megascapheus; species Megascapheus bottae. Next base: position 36,155,475 of record NC_143529.1, on the reverse strand, counting down.
CTGACATGAAGAAGGCACCGAGTCTCCTTGTACAGTAGACTTGATGTTAGTAAGGTCAGCATATACAGAAGCAAGGGCCATGTGATAAGAGAAGGTAAGTCTTCTTAGCCTCCAGCATGTCTTGGCAGAGCTATTTTGGGATTAGAGTTTAATCAATGCTGACTAATCTAATAGGGAACCTAGATGCCCTGTGTCATAAATCTTCATAAATATATCATTTCCTTGCAAGTAATACAGTTTTCTTGAGCCTAAAGGAATGTCCCAGTGGTATCAGTTCCTTCCTGGAAGGTGCAAGGAACTGGGAAACAAGGAAAGAAGAAAGAGAGGAAAGAATGAAGGGAAGGAAGAAAGGGAGGGAGGAAAGGAGAGAGGAGAGAGGGAGATATTATTTCCAAAGGAACTTTTCCAAGACTGAAATTACTGAGCCTAAATAAAGACTTTTATGAATTATAAACCTTGAATGGTTTTTCAAAGGGCTGCACCAAAGCACAGGACCTCCAGCAATACAAACTTGCATTGTTTCTATCGTATTAACTTAGACACCTGCGAAGTACAAGTTAGCAATCAACTCTAGTTGTTTCAAGTGATGTCTCAGTGAAAGGCACTGGGATACCTTCCTTTCTTAGGTAGGTCCTATTTTCCCTAAGGGGTTGTCACCTGCCCACAAAAATCCCAGGAGAATAAGCAGCAGAATTTAAGCAGACAAATTTGGATCTTAGAATTTGTGAGTGTGTGCTTTGAATTGCTCAAACGAGGTACTTAATATCATCAGTTTATTCCTGTAATAAGAGGGGCCTTTATTCCCATAGTCCATAGTACCCTTTGAGGATATGCTCCTGATTTAAAAACTTCCACTAGGCCACTACATGTTGTCTCTCTCTCTCCCTCTCTTCCCCTCCTCTCCTTCCCCTCTCTCTTGTACTGGCGCTTGAACTCAGGGTTTATGCATTGTTCCTGAGCTTTTTTTGCTCCAGGCTGGCACTCTACCATTTGAACCACAGCTCCACTTTTGTCTTTTTGCCGGATAATTTGAGATAAGAGTCCTGCTTGGACTGCGTAACTAGGATTACAGGTGTGAGTGCCAGCACGCAGAGAGGCCATCTCTCTAAAAGAGTCACCATTTTTTAATAGTGTCAGAGAGGATTTTGATGGACATTTGCCCAAGCCACAGCAGGTTCTTTTATTTTTCACCTATAATTCTAAGGTACAGTTTGGCCCAGATTTTCTAGCGTGTCATGTTTGAAAAATGGTAGATTAGTTGAATAAGATTTTTATTTTGACAGAAAAATTAAATGATGTTAACATTCACATCCATCGGGGTCACAATTACTTCTTTTTTTTAAAAAAAATCATGCATTGTTGGAAATTTATGCATTTACAGATAAAATGAAATAAAGATGTTCACATATTCAAACATTGTGCCATTAATTAGAAATGCCAAGAATTTCATAGATCTTTCTACAGTCATCTTAATACTGTAATTTGGCTTGGTAAGATTTAGAGAAAGTAACTTGGATGGAATGCCAGATTATAGACTGTTCTTTGCAGAAGTCCCTTTTTTGCCAGTCCTGGGCTTGAGCTCAGGGCCTGAGCACTGTCCTTGGATTTTCTCAAAGCTAGAGCTCTACCGCATGAACCATAGCACCACTCCTGGCTTTTTTCTATGTATGTGGTATCGAGGAATCGAACCCGGGTCTTCGTGTATGCTAGGCAAGGCCCCAAGAAGTCCCTTTTAGAATGAAATAAATGTTGGAAGTCTAATTATTCCATTGGTTTTGTTTGTTGAAGCAGTGCCTGGCACATAGTCCATACTTGAGAAATAATTGGTGAATAAATGAATAAAAGACAGATGTGACCAAAAATCTAAACTAACATCACTTCTGAGGGGGAGGAAGAATTTTTTCTTTTGGAAGTACTGGAATTGAACTCAGGACTTGCGAGGTAGGGGCCCACCAGTGAGCCACTCCATCGGCCATGGAGGAGGCACTTATAAATGAATAGCTCTGATTTTGCTTTCTTTGATTCTGTGTACACATGTGTTCTTATCCTTAGTACACTGGACTTCTGTGGGCCAGTTTGAGTTTTTATTTAAATTATGCTCATAACAAGCATTTCAGGAGGCCAGCCAGTATCACGAATGTGTCCATGCATGCAAGGAGAGTTCGTCGTTGAAGAAACCTATGTATAAAGGGCTTTCAGGGAACAGATTCCAGGCTATGAGACTGTCTTTTCAGTCAGATATTCCTGCTCTCTGGACCCTCGTATATCAATTTTGGCAAAGGTCTTGGGGTTGTAACAATTCCTGAGCAGACTTGTACCAATGCCTATGGATCTGAGCCCTTACCTGTCAGACTCCATCATTCCCTCCGCTGCTTCTCTCTTCTAGATTTCCTCTGCATCTGTAGAATAGTAATTCTGGACTTGGCTGGAGAGGGCTGGCTAGAGGCGGCGGAGGAAAGAAGATTGGCAAATCATTAAATTGTGGTGTGGGTGTTGGTTGGGAAAAACCCACTGGCTGAGGACCAGTTATGACCTCTGACTCACAGACACAGGCAGTGACGCAGTCAGTCTGGCCAAGAAAGAATCAGATGCCTAGGGTGACTTCTTTGTTTCTTCTCAGGGTTTAACTACAAGGCAGAAATGGCTTCTTTGCCAAAATGCAGATTTAATTAAGCATGACTAATTCTAATTTTAGAATGGAGCTAAGACCTTTCTTCTACTCATTGTTCTAAAGTGGAACTCAGGGGAATTGGAGAAGTGTTCTCGTGACCAGATCTTACGACATCTCTGGTACAGTCAGGCCTAGGAGATGGGGCATCTGCTCAGGCCAGAGGCAGGAGTCCTTGGAACTGGCATAAGGAAAAGCCAAGTTACAACATCCAAATGCCATATATATGAGTCAGAGTTCAGTGGCATCATTGTTGCCATTATTATTGTTATTATTATTTATTATTGTAGCAGCATTGGAGTTTAAACTCAGGACATCACAATTGCTAGACACATGCTTCACTCCTTGAGCCATGCCTCTGGTTCTTTTTTTATTTCTTTTTTTTTTTTGGATAGTGTCTCACAGTTTTTCCCACAGTTGGTCTTAGGTCATGATGTCTCAACGATGTCTTCTTAAGGGACTTCTAATCGCTATTAGCCTCCATTCATTAGGAAGTAGAAATGGCTACAGGCTAACAACCAACTTTCCTTTCTTCCTCCTCCACCCCATTCTCTCTTTTCATAACTCTCCTGCCCCTTCCAGAATCTTGCCCTGTGGCCTTTTCTGACCCATGAGCCTCCTGCCTGAGCCTCCTCAGGGCTGGGATTATAAGCATACCCTTTCTTGAGAGGTCACATTTTATAAGGAGCTGTGTTTACCTGTGAGAGTTACAGTGTGACATTGAATGTATCCCCTCTCCTTGAGCTCATCTCCTTTTGGCACTTCTAGAAATGACACCAATTATATGGAGAAGCAACCATTCTACCCCTCCTTTCTTCTTCCCTCCTTCCTCCTTCCTCCCTCCCTCTTCCTCCTCCTCCCCTTCTCTTCTTCTTCCTCCCTCTCACTGTACCTCCTCCTTCTCCTCATCCCTTAGAATTCTAGACAGCATGGTGAATACCAATAGAAGGAATATGGCTGTAAAATCTTTAGGCTTGAAATCAACTACCTTAACACTTTCATTATCATCCCTCCCTACCTTGGATTATTGTTCTAGGTGTTGGTCCAGCCATTTGCCTTGAAATCATACTGGAAAGCTCCTCCTCCTTTTGTCACATCATCCATTTTGTATGCAAGCCTCATCCATCATCATCATCATCATCATCATCATCATCATCATCAATACTTGGTGTCAGATAGGCACTTTTTTTTATTTTGTGGGTCATGGGGCTTGAACTAGGCCTGGACGCTGTCCCTGAGCTCTTCAGCTCAAGGCTATCACCCTACCCTTGAGCCAAGCCCTACTTCCCATTTTTTTCTCAAGGTTAATTGGACATAAGAGTCTCAGGTCCTTTTGTGCGGGGGCTGGCTTTGAACCGTGATCCTCAAATCTCAGCCTCCTGAGTAGCTAGGATTACAGGTGTGAGCCACCATGCACTTTTTATTTGGGGGGCATCTTCACTGTGAGATGTGGCCAGCATTTTTGTTTACAGCCAGTTTTGGAAATCTTCTCTTTCCAAACAAAATGCTAACCATAAACTTGTCCAGTGAGGAACGTGGCAGGGCAGGGAGGCTTCTGCTATGAGACTGGTGGAGGGGAAGAAACGGATCTTTGGACTTGTCATTCAATCACAATTCCTTCTTCATCAAAGAAATCCCCCAAGTCTCAGGAACTCTGAACACAAATGGAAGGAACTAGTCTCCCTTCTCCATGCCTAGAAGGATGGTTTCACTTAAGCATCTATTTCTAAAACATGTCCTGGCTTTTTACACAGGGCTAAAAACTGTCAGCTTAGATAAAGTAAGTGTCTTACCACCTTTTCCATCAGAGCTGCAGGCAGTAAAGTACTGACAGAGATATGGCGTGAGCCAATCACTGTTCTGAGGCTTAGCAGTACTACCCTGTGCTCTCCAGGAAAGCATTCCACCACACCAACAGAGATGGAATGCTTTCAACCACGCTAAAAGACATGCGAAGACTGTGAGAGCTTACAAAAGAGCCTGCCTGCCCTGGAGACTTGTTCTCACTTCACCTTGTAGACAGGGTGAATCTGAAAGAATGTTACAAAGGAAGGAGTCTTTCTTGCTTGAAAAATACTAGATGTTCCTTGTGGGAGACATTGCAGATTTAGGAACAACAAAAAAAATGTGAAGAGAATAAAACTAGCAGCAAACAGCATCGTTGTATCTCTGATGTCTACTTTGGGGTGGAAATGTGTGAGCTTGAGCATGAAGGTGTGTGTGAACACGCATTCGTGTGTGCCCGGGCAGACCTTTGCGGGCAGCTTGTGACCATCAACCTCCCTTCCGCTCTCTCAGCAGCTCACAGCAGCGGGAACCCGTCCTTCTCATGCCTGGGAGCTTTGTGACCATCAGAACCATTTCCCATGAACTCCCCAGGGACCAAATCCTTTTCGATTTCCTTTTTAATGATATACGACTCTAGTAAAGGATTCTGACCCTATGTCACAAACCCAATCTCAAGTTCCAAATTTAAATGTCAGAAAACCTTTTTTATCTGGCCTGTGACACTGCAGGGCTTGCTGAGGAGATGAGATGTCACAGTTAGACGAACATGACTGATCCTGTCTCTGGGGCCACCTAGTGCCATTTCCTGGGTGCCTCTGCCACACAGGTGGGCAAATCAGCGGCACTGAGCGTCTCCAAGTCCCTTGCAGGAGGCAGTTACACTCCTCATGGGCCTCAAAACAAGGCCAAAGGCTGCAGGACTAGGGAAACAAACACAGAAGCTGCCCGGTGCGGGACCTCTGCTCTCCTCCATTCACCCGCTTCAACCCGTCTGGAACAAAGGGGAAGTCGTGTTCAGACTGTGGTTCTGTGATTTGGTAGAGATGTTCTCAGGGGACAAGAAGACTCTCCCCTTCTGGGAACTTGAGGAGCAATTTGTTGGCAAGCAAATTGGCTGTAGGAGGAAAGAAGTTGTGTGGGGGTCTGAAAGAGGACGATGGCCCTGCCAGTGAGACCTCGTCAGTGGAGGGGCCCAGGGTCAGCTGGACCAGAGCTGGGTGTGGAGCTCGGGACAGGCCTTGATGACTTGAGGCCCTGGCTGTCAGCCCTCCATATCCACCAGCAGATGTTACAGGGTGGCTTCAGGTCTCTCCAGGAGACCACCCCCCCCCCATCAGCCTTTCCTAGTTCTCTCTCTGTCTTTCCTTATTTCTCTGTCTCTCTGTCTGTCTCTGTCTCTGTCTCTGTCTCTCTCTCTTTACTGCTTGGGCTGGCTTTAAACCGCAACCCTCAGCTCTCCGCCATTTCAGTAGGACTAACGGTGGGTGTGAGTCTCCGGCGTCCAGCTGTGCCTTTGAATTTTACGAAGCCTTGCCACTCTAAGATAGCATGGTGTTCCCAGGGCAGCTGGCTCTGTGAGGAAGCACACTCTTCCTTTCCAGTGTACCTTCCAGATCAGAAAGTCCATTTCTCATACTCTGTGCACATCTTCCTCTGTCTTAGGAAGTACAATACATTATTTTGCTAATGGAAAGCATCTCCCCTGTATCGGCATGTCAGCATTGGAGTCAAGATTGTCAGTGCTTTCACAGGGCCTGATGTTGGCCACAGGGCAGGCCAAGTGGTTTGAATCCAGCAGACTGTGACTTGCAGATGTTGGGGCTGAAGGGGACCGACCATTGAGGTCACACACAGCCCACACACACCTTCCTGGGGAGAAGCTGATGAGACAGTTGGCCCTGGCTACTGAGGGATCACCTTTAATACACTTAGGGGTTCTATAGAGGGTTAGTTTTCTCCTGGCTTTCTTTCTGTGTGAAACATTTCAACTAACAGAAAAGAACATATCCTGTAGGTGGTCCTGGTGGGGATAACTGGTCAACCTTGTTTTCCTAGTAACAGCTCATGAATGTGTGGCTATTGAACGGTCCCTCACTGAACATTTTCTTCTGATGCTTTAGCTCAATGGAGATGCCTGTAGAAATCAGCCAGAGCCATTCTCTCTTCTTCTAAGAGGAAGCTTGGTCCACCCTCACTCACACTGCTGACCAGCAAATGGGTTCATCCCAGAACTTCACTTCCTGCTTTCCACCCCAGAGTTCCTATAGCCTCTCAGCATAATTGGGAAGTAAATATAATTAGGTGGCCGAGGAAAGATGAATCAATGTGCACAATTGCATCTCATTACATTGGCTGTGTAAATCCTTGTGTGTATTTTGTTGTGGGGATGAGAAAATGGCGAACCACTTACCTGCATGTGTAAACTTCATAATGGCAGCCATCATCTCTCTCCTGGGCATCATTACCACTCTAACAATGACCCCAGTATCCAAGGTGTCCCAAGAAGCACTGGTTTGATGAAGAGTGCTGTGGATGCATTAAGCAACACCACTCTTGCCAAATGCCAAGTCTGTTGGCGCCTGCCTGATCTTGAACTTTATAGCCTTCAAAGAGGTAAGGAAATAGATTCCTATGGTCAACAAATTGCCTAGCCTCAGGTTCTTTGTTATACTAGCACAAATGGGCTAGGACTAAGAGAAATGTGTTTAAAGTCATTTTCTTTTACCTAAAAAGTTAGAAGAACAGATCCTGTCACTGGAAAATTTCCTTTAAAGTTCATTTGAATTTTATGACATCACTTTATAATCCCTTGAAGAATATACTAATCTTGAGTCCTTATACTTGCTTTCTTGACATTTTCAAAGCTCAGATACCATTGAAGGCAAAAATAATTCTCTATGATTAAATGTCACCTAAAATACAAGGACAGTGAGCACTGGACAAGGCTCCATGGCCAATGAGCTGGTATTGGACCTGCCTGGCCATTCGTCTCTTCCTAGAGCTGTTTTTATTAGCCATGGGGTGTGTGTCCTGGGTGTGAGGTGCCTTTGTGATTAACTTGGTTAATGTAAGAGACAGAATAATGGCCTCTCAACAATGTCTGCCTCATTTACCCTGCCTTGTACATACAGTGTATTCCTTGCACAGAACTATAGCTGCAGGTAGAATTGTAGTTTACTAATCAGCCGATACTAAAATAGGCAGAGTATCCTGGATCTTCTGGCCCCAGTGGAATCATAGGAGCCACGAAGGATATGACATTAGAAGCAGGTCCCAGCCACACCCAGTGAGTGCTTAGCCCTACATTGATTGCTTTAAAGATCCAAATGGGTCATTAAGCCAAGGAATGCATGCAGCTTCTAAAAGCTGGAATGACCCTGAGCACCAAAGCAAGAAGCTCTGCCCTTCCAACACCTTGATTTGAGTCGAAGAAAACCAGGGTAGTGCTTCTAACAAACATACAAAGATCCATAGAAATACCAGTTTTATGGACATGCTGCCCTGTCTACTAGTATTTCTGGAAGTACAAGCTTTCTGCTCAGGATGGTGTGGTGGAGTGTGGATTCTCTTTTCCTGGTGTTAAGAAGAGCCCAGTGGCTGCCTCTCACTATGAAGCACAGGTAAGACTGAGGGGTTTCTTGTTTTCATTCTCCATTGCCCACCAGTCTTGGGAAATGAGGAGAGAGATGAGACACAAGGACCCTGGTGTGTCCCCAGGGGTGCAGTAAGAACCCTTCACTGGGAGCCACCGCGATTTCCACCTGGCTCTGAAGTTCACATAGAAGGGATCCAACCTCGCAGGTGATACACTGTTGACTGTGGTTTGCAATACTCTGACCTTTTGGTTAAAGTCAGAAGAACGTGCAATGTTTTGCTTTTCCTTTTAATGCCTTCAATGCCTGTTTTCAGCACGCCTGGCCAGCTCTGAGCTGAGCTGTTCCTGTGTTGTCTTTAGCCCAAGCCGGTGTCCTCAGATGACAGGGAAGCACTCTGTCATCCTGCAGTGCCTGCTCTTAGCACCTGGGAGCACTTAGTCAAATCACTCCAGCCTTTCTTCCCGCCCTCCTGGCCACCGTAACTCCCAGTGCCAGGACCCGACTGCAGTAGGGCACTTTGGGTCCAATACCAAGTCCTGAGACTGAGGGAGCTTCTCAGATGTCCCAAAAGAAAGTGATAGATGCTGTGCCATGCTCATCCAGATGGTAATGAAGGCCATGTGCCTCTCCCAAGTGCCATCACCACCAGCACAGCCAGCCACGGCTCTTCTCTGTCCACCAGCAACATCCTACTCACGTAGGATTTTTGAGACATGTTTAACCTCGGTGGCACAGTCCCATGCAAGCCACACTTGGTTGTAAGCCAGCACAGGAGGTGGACAGGATGGGCTCAAGCAAGGAACATTTGAAAAAGGAAGGGGTAGGGAAAGGGACACACCCCTGCAGGAAGAGGACACACTCGGATGCCAAGGTCCTGAGGCACATGTGTGCATCATCAGTATAGCAAGGGGTCCCCGGGACAGGATGGAGGCAGAGCAGGGAGGGAGTGGTGAGGAGCTGGAGGAGAGTCTGGCTGGCCCTGGGGAGGACTTCCAGCTGAGTTTGATGGAAGTGTGGGGACTTGGATGCAGAGGGACACATCGTGGTTGGGTTCTTGCATACTGGGGCATATCATGGCTGCATGTGGAGAGAAGAACAGAGGGCCAAGGGTGGGCCCAGAGAGGAGGAAGCAGAACCGTGGGGTGAGAGGCAGAGAAAGCTGATGGGTAGGAATGGTGGCGCTGGCCAGAGGTGGGCTGTGTTCAGCCGTACAAGGTGGATGAGAAGGATTTGAGCTGAAAGGCTGTATTCGAGAGGAGTGAGAGAGAAAGCAAGACAGGCGATAAGGAGAGAATGGCGGAGGGAAAGAGGGAGGGACTTTTAGCACCTTGCAGAATGTTGGTGTCTGCTTCTGAAAGGGTCAGAGTGGGGATATGGGTGTGTGTGTGTGTGTGTGTGTGTGTGTGTGTGTGTGTGTGTGTGGTGTACGTGTGCAGGGGGCATGAAGCAGGCATCCGCTTTAGCTCAGACGTGCTGTGCCCATCAGCTATCCGAATACCACTGATGGAGTCTGGTGAGGAAGGGCATCTGCCAGCACCATTCCAAGGCTTATGGAGCTCTGGGCTGGTTAAAGGAGGAGCTGCTGCTTCCGCTTCACACCTGCCCTTCCTGCTCTGGCTGCCTTTTCAGGGGTGTGCAGAGACAGACAGGGCTTTCTTACTGGCTCAGCTTCTCAGTAGCTCTTCCTATCCTTTTGCCCAGGGATATTCCTAGATGAGAAGCGCACCAGTGCCTCCCAGACTCCTTCAGCCTTTGTGGTAAAGCCAGGTCCTGGTCACACTCTTCTCTCTATGAACCATGCTCCAGTAGCTCAGGAGTGACCAGAATAACAACTAAGATGACACAGTCTGTGTGGGCTCCGCTCTACTGGAGGCTCTCCTAATGCAGCCATCAGCTCTGACTTTCTTAGTGTCACTAGCTCATTCCTGGTGAAATGGAGAATTAAGGGTATGGCCTTGGGCTCACGAGCCTTGTGACAGACTTTTAGGATTTGATTCCAGACTCATTTGATAAAACTCAGACCCCAAGCTTGCTATGTTATTCCTGAGGTTCTCAGACAGTAGAGACAGAAATGGAGATTGTAGAACCCTGACCAGGCCCTGCACGTGAGAAGCCAAAGTGTGGGGCTGGCCATCTGGCTGAGCTAAGGCCTCGCAGAAGCTGCCTCAGGGACCACTGCATTGCAAGAACGCACCGTGACACAATGCCCTCTCAGAGACTGTCCTCTGGCAGCCAATTGCTTTCCCTTGGTCCTCCTGCAAGGGTTCCCCGAAGCCTGGGAGGGGGTCTCTTTGTCTCTGCCCTAGATATGCATACCCTCTCCACACTGCCAGAGGAATGGAAGCTGTGTGTATATACCTGGAGACAGGGGCTGGTGGTGCTTTTGCTCTTGAATGGGCAGCATTGATGGAGACTTGAGTCAGCTCTACGCACATCAATTATCTGGGAAACCACCAGGATTTCTGCAGAAATACACTTTAGTTCTTGTTTAAGGGTCTGCAGGCTGAGTGAACAGTCTTCTGACTTGACCAGGTCAGCCTGGTCTTGGCTTGGTTTTCTTCAGTATTAGCTTTCCATCAAAGAGGTTTCTGTGAATGATGGATGGGTCCTAGTGCTTTGGGCCAGTGGCAGTGTATTATGCACCAGAACAAAATCACTTCCTTTATGCCCAGGGAGCAAAGGAGAGACAGAAGAAGGACTGAGGCCTCCTTTTCTCCACCAGTGGTGCATCCCCAGTGAGCATAGGCATTTTAGGAGTCACCTCTTACAGGTCCTACAAATGACACCTCCCTGGGTCCCACACTTGACTGAAGAGAACTTTGGGGGACACCTAAGGACCAAACTCTGGCCGCTGCAGTGTCTGAGCTGTATCTGGGATTGCTGGAATGATTCAGCTTGACCCCCCGGGGCCCATCATGTCCTTCAGGCAGGCCAACCCTGGCCAGTTAGCACAGTGTCACCCCGACACTTGTATTGACCAAGACAGTCAGGTTCAAGGGCAGGCGATGTGGTCACCAAGTCACATTTCAGAGGGCCTTGGAAAAGTGCCACGTGTGCAAGGAAGTGGCCACAGTTTGTGGCATAGGATCCGTGTTCACACCATGTGTGTTTGATTTTGGTTTGGAATGACTGAGTGTGTTTTCTCAAGGGGCAGTGAAGAAAATTCTTAAGCATTTAAAAAATTGAAAATTTTTGTGCATAGGGAGATTTCACAGTTCAGTAGCACAGCATTCCAGCGCACAAGAGTAAATGATTGGAAAAGCCATTTTGGTAGTTTCTCTGTTGGAGCCTCTGCCATTTACAAGTGTCCTTCAGATTTTCAGAACTGGTTGAACTGCTGGGAACAGCATTTGGGATATCTGAGTAGAGGCCAATGGATCTGGGGATCCGGGTATCTGGGGGTCCCTCAGTGGGGAGGACCTGGGGAACCCTCAGGGGGGAGGACCCAGGGATGCAGAGATCTCTCGGGGGGAGAACCTGGGGATCCCTCAGAGGGAGGGCCCGGGGACCCGGGGGTCCCCAGGACAGCATTGGCCTAGGAGATTGTCTGAACTTCCCTCTTGCAGTGATTAATGTTTTTAGATTAAAAGAGCAAATTAGCACAAATAGCCTCCTCTAGCCCAATATAAATGAACCTCAATACCACCAGAGACGTGACTGGAATTCTGACTTGAGAAGAACTACTCTGTGCTTGATACCACGCCCAAGATTTCCATATATAAAACGTGACAATTAAGAATAAAAGGGTCAAAAATAAAATGATGACAACATGAAATGCACAAATAGTAGGACTTGCCTAAAGTTTATATGGTGGATAAAAATGGGAGAAAATTATTTAGAACACATCTGATAAGCAAGCTTAATAAGCAAAACTGGGCATGGTGACTCACACCTTTAATCCTAGCCACTCAGGAAGCTGAGATCTGAGGATTGCAGTTCAAACTCAGCCAGGGCACTAAGGGCCATGAGACTTTTATCTCCAGTTAACCACTAGAAAACTGAAAGTGGTGCTGTGGCTCCAGAGGAAGGGTGGTAGCCTTGAGCTGAAGAGCTCACAGACAGCGCCCAGGCCCAGAGTTCAAGCCTCATGACCAACAAAAATAAATAAAAAAATTAACAGCCAAGTAACAATATGTAAATCAGGACTATGAAGAAAAAAAAATCACAAAATGATCAAATAGAGAGTAGACACATACACACACACACACACACACACACAGAGTTGATTGATTGCTCCTGGAACTTTAAGAGGCATGGTTTACCCTCAATTATCTAAGTACCTCCCAACAAGCCATGCCTCCTAAAGTTCCTTCCTCTTCCTCCTATTCCCCAGCTTGATGTGAGTGGTTTTGCTTACCACATGCCCTCACCAGGGTAAGCTGCCTTACCATTATTGTAAAGTGAATCCAGTCAGCAAGATACAGAGAAGCCACATTTTGAGAGGTCAAACTGGGAGCCCTCGTTAGAAAGCTGGCATCTGCAGATGGACTTCTGTCACAAAGACCAGCAGCCCACAAATACCTTTAACACTGTTAGCAAACAGCCATGGGAACAGAAAAGGAAAGAAAGAGCAGAAAAACAATATCAACCACCCAGATGCACCTCAGTGGAGAGCTAAAGTGGGACCCCATGTTGACCGGCGGATAGCCAGGAGACAGGACACAGCACTCTAGAGTCCCCCAAGTTTAAGGTCCACTAACCTATCATCCAAGTCCCCACTCCTGCCCCTAGGAATCCAGACACAGCCATGATCTGGGAGGTCCGACTTCCTTTTCCTCCACATGAAGACAAGATGGCGCCAGTTAAACTCAATTCCCTATCCACCACACGGCCAAGATGGTGCCGGCTATTCCTAGCTTTCCTATTTTGCCATTGGGATGGAGGCCAACCCATCATGGGCTGAAACTTCTAAAACTCAGCCAAGGAGGCCTTTCCTTTTCAGAAAAAGGAGGGTCCTGGCATGTTGTTACTCTGTAGAAAGCTAATGCACCCCTGTGGCCGGACCTTCTCCTCCATCTCTCCTCACTGTGTTGCCAGCCCTCTTTAACATGCCTTATTCCTATCCTTGCAACAGGTCTGTAGCATCACCATCCTGCTGCTGTCTCTGCTCCCAGAGGCCCCTGCTTCTCCTTCCACCTTCGTGTCTTGACTTAGCTTCGTAAGTAAGGGACACTGTTTCTGGAAGCAAGCATGACTTGGATTACACGGAGCTGGGGTCTGGGGGGCGGGGCTCAGAGCGCTGGGTTTGGACCACATGGCCGAGGTGGGATTCTGAGATGCAGGCAGGATCGGTGTGAGGGAGAAATGCAGACAGTTTTGATGGCAGCAAAATAAAAACCGCTGCTCATTTTCTCTCTTAAGACTTACCTCCATCACCAAACACATCACTTGAAAGAGAAGGGGAAATTGAGGCAATAGGGAAGGCTGTGCCTCTCAGAACACAAGCGCGATGCAATTACAGACCCAACAGCCATTGTGTGAGACCAGACCCCCGTGGAAGAGCCTTCGCTCGTGTTAAAAGTTTGTACAGCATAGGCCTCTGAAGACAGACACAGACGTAGGCCTCTGGAGTCCGGACATAGGACATCTCTAGACAAGGAACCAGGCCTCGGAGGGAAATGTGTGCAGGGTAAGTGAATAAGGTCACAGCTGGGATGAATTCACACAAGCATTAAAGCAGAAGTTGCTTTGCCACCCCTGCTCCACCCTTTGGCTCCTATGTGCCTGGCATCGCCTGTAGACTTCAAGCTGCCACCATCTGTACCTGTCTGTCCACATGCCAGCCATCTGGAAATGTCAGGGAAAAACCCCACTCCACCCAGTCACCCTGACCATTGGAGAGGGTAGAGATAAATGGCTGGAAGAACCCCAAGACATGATTCCAGCTGCTCCTGAACTGCCCAGAGTATTAAATAACTGCTGTCACAGGGGAAACTGACCTGACAACAAGCTCCCCCATTAGCTTCCTCCCCTTCCACATCTTTCTTCCTCCTCTCCCACCTGTGTGTCCTGATAGCACCTTCTAAGTACAGTACTGGGATTCTGCTCTGGCTTTCAATAGGGTGCTGGGTTCCCCTGCATTTAGGGCAGAGTCCTGGGCTCCAGTGATAGAGAGGCTTGCTTGATTTGTTCATTTTCTTAGGAACAAAAGGTTTATTGACTCTGGGATGGAGAAGCCTTGTGTAGGTCCCAAATAACACCAAAACAAACGCTGCACTTGACCCTTCATCAAGGGTCCCCTGCACCCTATGGAGTCCAAGCCTGATAAATGTTTGTTGAAGGAATTGTGGCTGGTAAAGCCTTTCGTAGTCAGTGGTTCACTTGTAGCTTATCTTTACACCGATATTCGATGTGGCAAAGTCAGCCCCAGGCAGAAAAAACATTGCTAGTCAACAACTTAGGAGCCCCTCCAGCTCTCAGGCTGGGCTACCTGCTTGCTCTCAGCTCATCTTTTCATCTCCTGAATGAGGAGAGCAGCGTCTGGTTTTTTGGGGTGTTAGGAAGATTGGAGGGTGTGTTCTTACAGTGCTCAGCCTGTCCAAGGTGGCCAGCTTCTGTGGCTGATCTTAAGTAATCGTCACGTGTTTGTTGAACCTATGTGGACAGTTCGGCCTTCTGGCCCTGGGGAGTCTGAACTGGGAGTGTTTTCATAGCCCCGGCCAACAGAACGCAATGGTGAAGTGGCGGTAACCATAAGGAGATAGTTCCCAAAGTACAGGGATAATCCAAAAGAGGCTTCCAGTTCCATGGCATGGGCTGACCATGGAAACACAAGGCCCTTTTAAGTTAAAATTTAAAAAATAATGACAACATGCAACCAAATTCTGGGCCCTGGAAGACTGGGCTCTGGGAGACTGGGCCCTGGGAGACTGGGCCCTGGGAGACTGGGCCCTGGGAGACTGCACAGCCACAGGACCCTGAAATCAGACCTGTGCGTTCACAGCCATCACCCATCTGGATAGGGAACGAGAACAATGCCTTGGCTGCCTTGACAGAGCCAGGATCTAAGAGTCACTGGTGTTGAGTTTGAGGCCTTGGTATCTGAGTCCCTTAGGGCTCTGCCTGTGCAAGCGCGTGGCAGGTCCCTCTCACCAATAAGCAGCCTAGCCAGTGGCTGGAGGGCAAGGAAACTATATGCAGATGTGTGCTCTACCTACTTCCTGTACCATCCCCCTGGCTCTACCAGGTCCTTCCCCGCCCTGGATATTTCCTTCACCTGCCCATGAATGTCACCCAGCTGTCTGGCTGATGGTTCTCAGAGCCACCTGAATCTCAGAGCCTAGCTACCTCATACTGAGTATTCACAGGGGACCCACGAGGGCTGGCTTTGTCCCCTTCTAACGTTCCATTCGTCCTCAGCTTTGTCTAGTGAAACTATGGACACCAAAGCTCTGCCTGCACATGTGGGTGACATTCTCACCCAAGACATCAGGTCTCTTTGCTGTCTGGACCAGGCCCAATGAGCACACAAGCACTCAGCAAGTCCGAAGCACTTACTCATTCATTTCACAAGAATTACAGGGCATCCAGCAAGTGCCAGACACTCTTTCAAGCCTTGAGGACACAGCAGAGGCCAGGAGAGATGAATGCACTTGTCCTGATGGAAGTTGATGGGGAGACTAACAATAAATAAAACACTAAGTGCATTGTGGTGATTCTAGAAGCTCCCTCCCAAAGTGTTGGGCCAATGTCCAAAGCAGGGAACATAACACGATGTTGAACAAGAGTAAAGCCGTAATCGAAGTGAAGAGGAGAGGGGTGGGAGGTATTGAGAGGGAGTTGGTGTCTGCTGAAAAGCCCCCTGTCGTGATGAGGAGGAGTCTGGGGGAAAAGGTGTGTGGCCTCAGGCCTTACATGCATGACAGCTATGATTGGCATGTTCACCACAGGTGACACAGTCATGTCCTTGGTGGCTGAGGTCCCCTCCAGCCCAGACTTCCATGCTTGCTCCCTGGGGGTTCTTGGTCCTATGTGTGTGTCACACAGTCCCCAGGAAGAGACAGCCCTCACTCCCCAGAAGGCTCTGATGGAGAAGCCATTCATGTCCAGAACTGGAGAAGACTTAGAAAACCCAGGCACTTTCAAGGATGTGTCTTCACAGGCCCATGGAACTGGAGCCACGGCTCAAGGGGAAGAGCACCTGGTGAAGCCCCAGTTTAGCAAGCACGAGCCTGGAGTCCCGACTCCAGTCCTGTATCTCAGGATTCAATAAGTGGGAGGAATAAAAGGCAGCCCCCCCCCCAGCCACTCCATGCTGTGCTTGGGCTGCTTAGTGCGAGAAAGTGTCCTCTTCATTTCGTCTTGGTCATCTGAGCCTGTGTGAGTGGTCCTGGGCTGCCAAGGAGACCGAGTTCCACAGAAAGTCCCAGACTCCTGTTGGTGCGGAGATCTGCACAATGGCTTGGACACACCATGATTGATTGATGGATGGATGGAGGCCTTTGTAGTTGATAGAAGGTGCTCTACCACTTGAACCCTGCCTCCCGCCCTGCGCTATCATTTTTAAAGACCATTTTGTAGAGGCAATATAGTTTCCTATGCCTCCCCTGGTCTCCTCTTCTTTAAACTTGTGAGACGATCCCTTCCACCATAGAATAGCTTTTAGAGATACTTGTATATTTACCAACAAATGACAGGAAAACTCAAATTAAGGAGGTTTGTAACAAGAGAACAGGCATTGCTCTCTCTTATAAAGAGAGTCCTGGGCAGGAGGTGCAGCTCAAGCATGGAGGCAAGGGTGAGGAGGAGTTAGAGTCCAGCCTGGGGGCGTGGGAGAACTTCTGACCTGAAGGGGGCACTGCGGGCCACACCACACTGACCATTGCCAAGGGCCTCAAGTTGGATGTATTAACCTTCAGCCACCTGAGAGCTCAGCGTAGACGAAATCATATCTGCAAGGGCACCTCGAAGCCTCCACCAATTCGCCATAATTCCCCCTTCATGCCCAGTGTAACATGGCAGTGTGGCTTACCTGCAGGGAGGAACCAAAGTTCTGGACTCTGGTGGGTGGAGCCCTGGACACCGAAGCCATGGAAATAAGGTGGGGCAATAAAGTTCTGCCCCGTGGATGTAAGCTCTTCAGAGAAGGCATTTGTGTTCAGGGAGATGCAGAGGCGCTGAGCGTGAGCTGCCTGTTGCAGACAGGTTACCCTAGCTCATGCATGGTTCTGAGACGTTCTGGCCGAGAACTTCCACACCCATCACTTTTCTCACTGTTTATTCCCAGAAGTTTCCCTGTCAGTCTACTCTTATTTTGTCAGTACAGGAGTTTGTGTTCAAGGCTGTCTGCTTGCTAGGCAGGTGCTTTACCACTTGAGTCACACTTCCAGTCCTGTTTTAGTTATTTCAGATGACACCATTGTGGTTTTGGAACTGACCTCAGACTGCAGTGCTCCTACTGGAGTCTTCCTCTAGTTGGGCTGATAGGTGTGTGCCACCACCCCCAGCTTGCTTTGTTGAGATGAGGAACTGGCTTATTATTTTTCTGTCTGGACTGACATTGAACCCCAGTCCTCCTCATCTCTTTCTTCTAAGCAGTCAGAATTAAAGATAGGAGTCCCTCTTAGTTTTATTCAACAAGAAAACATATGGAAAACTACCTTTAAAAATGAATGTCTCAACTTCAGCTATAAAAATGCAGGTATTTCTGGACAGGTTGCCATATAATATGACTCATATTTTTGCATGAACCAATGTTATTTTCTTTCTGGATAGAGTGAGATACAGCAAACTTAAAATTGTAGTGAGTGGAGTAAGAGTGGATGGGGGGCCCCTCAGACTCAGGAAGGAGAGAGATCAAAGAGAAATTTGCTCTGTTCACCATTTTTCCTCTCTACAATCTGCCAGGACTCTTTGTTTATTAAAAGCAGGCTTTACCAACATCTATGCAATGGCAGCAATTTAAAGAAAGACTTTTTCTGAGCCTGAGATTAACAGCAGAATTTATTGCAGTGCTGGAAATGCCGCATACCAAACAAGGCTGTAAATTACAGCCAGGGCTATTAAGGAGCCAAGCTTGTGTCTGGCTGTCTAGGACAGCCTTGGAGACCAATGGAGGCGACCACATGCTAAGTCAGTGAGCTGGAAAGGAGGCTGAAATGGTGCCTCCCAATCCAGTGAGGAAGATGCCTCCACCAATGCCCTCTGGCCAGTGTCCTGGCTCTGGGGTGGACCCCAGCCCCTCTTTCCAGCCTGTGTTGCTCTGGGCTGATTAGCTGTGTCTCCAGAGGAGATGCTGGCACTTGGACTTTTCACTGACATTGCCGCTTAAGTAAGCACAGACTTCAGATCTTTTCCCCAGAGCTGCAAGCAGCACAGACAGACTTGCATTAAATCCTCAGGTACACAGTACACTCGTGCATGCATACAGACATGTACACATGCATACACATGCATACACACAGTTAATTTCTTGCCTGGTTAGCAGCAAAAACCTGTTTTTTAAGTAAATGTTAGTATTAAAATAACCTTGCCTGCTGGTGCCACCTGGGGGTGGGGGGCAGGGGGAGCAGCAAGTGTTTGATAAAGAAACACACAGGAAGTGTGATCCTGGGCTTAGAGGATCTCAGTCACAGATGAGGCATTCTCCTCTTTTATAATATGCTGACTGGCCTAGCATGCGTGGGGTTCTGGATTTCACAGCATTGGACACACACACATACACACACACACACACACACACACACATATACACAGACACATACACACACATACAGACACACATACACACACATACACACACACACACATACACAGACACATATACACAGACACATACACACACATACCCAGACACATACACACACACATACAGACACACATACACACATGCACACACACACACACACACACACACACACACACACACACACACACACACAAAGTGGCTCATCTTAGGACTTCTGTTCTACTCAGAATTCCAAAATCCTGGGAGGCAGAAGGAAGTCTACTCCTATGTGTCAAAGAAGTGACAGCTCACCTTCTACCGGTTCCTGGACTGCTGGGCTGCACAAATTCATGTAGCAGCCTTGAACCCGAGGCTATAGGAATGTGTGTGATGAGTAGGCTACACTGAATTGCAGGCTTCAAGGTAGTCGTCGTAGAGAGAGATACAAGAAGAGAGACAAACTCAGGTAGCTGTGGGACATGGAGACAACCATGACCGAAACAGGCCCAGGACAGGGACTGGTGAGAGACGCTACGTGGGGAGCCTGGCAGGCAGAGGGGTTTCTCTAGTGAAGATCTTGTTTAGGGTTGATGTTTCATGCATGTCCTTCTGTTCATTTCAACCTTTTGTCTTGGCAAATTTTTGTGTTCAGAGGACAGTGCAGCTTCCAGTGGACTTGAGAGAATGGAGGTTCCGGGAAGTCAAGGGGCTGGCTAGAAGGCTGGGTAGTTATAGAGTTGGGATCTGAACCCAGGTCTTTGGGCTCTAAATCGGTGTCCCTGGATGACTTCTAGCATGGTTTCAAGTCCTAATACAGGCAGAGCAGTGAAGACACAGCACCCCAGAGTGGAGGTGACCTCAGCATGGTGCATGGAGTGCGGCATTTTGTCACATTTGGGGTCATACACATCCCTTCCCTGGGAAGTTCTGGTCTCCTTGAAGCCTTGTGCAGGGGCAGAGCTGCCGGAGGTGATTACATTGCCAGGGCTTTGACCTCATCAGTGGACGAGTGCATGCCAGGGAAAGGTGAACTCTGCCCTGGGGCCTGTTCTGCCTCTAGATCTGCCTCTCCTTGCCTCCTGGCCCCTGTAGGATAGGTCACCACTCAATTTTGCCATGTTGCTTGGCCTTATCACAGAGCCGGGAATGACTGAGCCAAGTCGCTGTGAAAGGAGACCTCTGAAACCTGGAGCCCAAACAAGCCGCCCCTCCTTCAGCTGCTTACCTTAGCTATTGTGACACAGTGGCAGAAATCCGAGATACACGCTCTGTGGAACTTGCCTTAAGAACAGTGAGAGCAGAGTCGACTTGCTCCGATTAGATGAATGCCTAACTGCGATTTGGCCAGCGCGTTCTGCACAGAGCCCACTGCCTGACTTTGAAAACTGTTGAAGTTGATCAATCACATCTACAATCAATCTGCCCATGAATCTTATGAAATTCAAATTCTCATGCATGCATGGATGGACCTGGAGACAAAATATATTAAGGAAAGTAAGTCAGGCTCAGAGACAAAGCGTACATGTTTCCTCTCATACATGGAAGCTGGATTGAATTATAAACATAGATGAAAGCATACACAGGGTCATGTACACGTGCACACAAAAAAGTCCACTGGCGTCTGGTGTGGCACAGGGGAGCTGCCATGGTGTAACTCTTTTAACCGATTAACTTCCAGTTTAACCAAATGAATGCCAGAAAGCCAAAACACGTTTTGTCTAAGGGGTGGTGACACTTAAAGGGACAGGGAAAGATGGACGGGAAGAGAAAGCACAGGCAAACATGCTCATAATATCTGATGTGAAATGGAACTGGGTGGTGGGGTTGGGAAAGATGGGGGAGAATGATGGAAGGGTTGACGAAATCAGGATGCACTCTACCTGTCCGCTGACACCCTGAATTTGAGCCCCCCTGTACAACTACTTAACAATATTTTTTTAATTCCTATGAATAAATTCTTAAGAAAACGGTCCTTCGTCTCACTTGTTGGAAGGTTATCATTTGTCAATCACCTTTTCCAGTCTAGCTTACGTGCTGGTGCTGGGCTTGAACTCAGGGTCTTAGGCTCCTGTTCCACTTGCTCACTGCTGGCATTCTACTCCACTTTTGAAAGTCTAGTTTGTGACTTCTTTTGCCAGTCCTGGGCTTGAACTCAGGGCCTGAGCACTGTCCTTGGGCTTTCTCAAGGCTAACACTCTACCTCTTGAGCCACAGCACCACTTCCGATTTTTTCTGTGTATGTGGTACCAAGGCATCGAACCCAGGGTTTCGTGCATGCTAGGCAAGCACTCTACCACTAGGCCACACTCCTGGCCCTAATTATGACTTCTGCCTCTGCTTTTCCATTGTTTGCTATAGTTTTTTTTAATCCTCCATGAGCCACTATTAAACTTTGCAATGACTGTATTAGGGATTTAGATACGTTCTCCTTTACACGTGATTTATTTATTTCACATGATGACTTTGTGTTTGGGGGCTCAATTTAGTAAATTGATCAAATCTTGGTCACCTAGGTGAAATGCATCCTGGGTAAAACATTCACAGAAAAGAACTCAGAAGACACTGGTGAAAGCGTGTAGGATAATCAATCCCATACCATCCCATCCCATTTCACGGTTGTTTTAATTCCTTTTCTGCTGTTTAACTGAACACTGCAGATTGAGTGACTTATCAAGAAAAGAAATATATGGTCTACAATTCTAGAGAGCAGGAAGTCTGAAAGCACACATCACATGAGGAGACACAATGAAATGAAAAGCTAGCTTTCAATTCCCCTTCTTAAGAAGCCTCCAGTTCTATGCGGGCCCCGCCTTGCTGGTCTTATTTGATCCTAATGACCTCTTTGAGGTTCTTTCAACCCTAATGCCTTACCTCTAAATACTACCCAAGTAGGAATAGGGATGAAGCTTCTCACACATGAAATTTAGGGTCACCATAACAATTGCATCACGCCTGATGTCTGTATGATTCTCCAGGTGACTCTGGCCTCCGGGGGAGGGGGAGAGGGGGGGGATGTGGGCAATCAGGCTTGGCTTCACTGTCAGTGCCACCATAGTCCTGGCTTCCTTTACAACCATCATCCAAACACAACCAGACATAAATGATGAAAAACAACAAACAATGACAACTTCACGTTCCTATAGAATTGTGCAGTGTTGCCCTTATTTTACCCAGGTTTCTAAAAAATCCTGTGATTCCTCTCTTTTAAGTAGGGGCATGTCCAGACAGGAAGGGGTGAAGTGGGGAATCGTCCCTACATGGGCACTCATGAAGGGAACGGGGCAGCTGAGAGGGGAACATAGTCTGTCACTGTTTCCATTGTTTCAGAGAACTCGCCCGACATTCTCAAGACTCAGCCTCTCCACCAACAGGCACCAAAATCGCAGGAGAACGGTTCAAAGCTTCGTCTTAGTTCAAAGCTCTCAGGCCTTTTTGGGGAGAGCTGCTTTGGAGGGCCTTCATAAAGAGCACATCTGTGGGGTAATTACAGTTTTCAGATGCCCGCCCAGACGTCTGCTGGACTTGCAGATCCTCGAGAACCAGGGGCCCGCTGCAGCCAGAGGGAGGGGGCTGTGGGCGCCATTTCTCAGGTGTTTTGTTTCCTTTCAGCATTTGCTGATCTATTGTCGAGGGCCCAAAATCCCACAAGTCACGCCCTGCTCACCACGGAGGTCTGGAGAAATGCGTCTGAGGCTGGCTTGATGGCTGCATTCATGGGTCCTCTCTGCGGGGTCACCCTGTTATCTTCCTGAGCCAGACTCCCTAAAGAGGGGTTTAGAGAAGCAGCTTCACTTGAGATCTTGACTTGTGAGACTTGTGCTTCTCTGTGGGTTTCCCTCCCTTGCTGTTGTGGTTGGACACCAGAATGGCCCCAGTGTGGCTTTTCTCCTTGATTCTTTTCCCCGCTCATCCTGGTGTATCACAGGCGAGGCAGATAAAATAAGACTTGATAGGTGTATGTGGAAAAATATCAAAATGTACAAGAGTGTGCTTTTAAAAAAAATTGGGGACAATAAGATGCTGGGGGGCAGACGTTTGTGCCATTTTAGGGTTTTTCTATTCCAAAAAGAACATGAATACTTCCTTTGGGAAATCTGACGGAAGCCTGAAATCCTGACCCAGGTCTCCAAAGGTACAATGGAAAGCCTGAAGTCTGACTCTCCTGGTCAGTCTCCTCCGGGCCACAGAAGGCCCTCCTGCCCCCATGTGTCCCCTACTCCCTGGCCCTCAGCTGCTCTGGCATTGTCTTGGAGAAGCTTATGCCCACACAAGCACATAGAATACCCATGTGAGTGCATGTTCAGTGTTTCGGGTGCTAATTCTGCAAGTTCCGCAGAGTAAGAGTACATGGAACGCGCAGTGAAGGGGGCTGGAGACCGGGACAGCACCTGGCCCCAGGGGATGGACAGGCCAGGGGTGGCCCTTGGGAGGCCCCCGAAACATCATCCTGCTGACACGAGACAGGCCCAGACATAAGGAAAGCACCGCAGAAAGACTCCAGATCCCGGTGGAGGGTGAGTTGGGCAGAAAGACTCCAGATCCCAATGCAGGGCTGGCTGCAGAGACCTCGGTGGCCGCGCACTGCTATGCATCTGTTTGGATTTCTACTGCTGGTGTTGAGGGAATCCATATCACCACGGGAACTCCATGCCTGCAAGTCCAGACCATCAAGGCAGACAGTCAGAATGTGGCACCTTCAATCTGAAAAATCAGACACGCATGCTCTTCTTGGACCACCCTTGGGAGAAAAAAAAAAAGAGGAAAGAAGTGGAGGTGCTGGCCTGAAGGTAGAGTCTGCAAGTTGGCCATGCTCGCTGGTTACTGGCTCTGGCACTTCACGCTGGGGCAGGGTAAGAGAGAAGACAGAAGCTGCCGTCCCGTGAGGACAGAAGGCGAAGCGTGCGCAGAGCCTCTCGGCAATCTTCAGGGTCCCCCGTTCTGGAGGGCTAAGCATGCTGGGTGGTGTATTAGGTGATACTCTTCAGGCTCAGCCTCCTGGGCCCAGCTCTGGACACGGGGGCTGCTGGTGACATTGTTTTGGAATATCTCTTCCCTCATAACAAAGTGAACTTAGCCCCCGCCAGCCTGACTTAGGGCGTCCAAGCTGCTACCTCACAGTGGGGTCTTCTGGCATGGGAAGCGTAGAAAAGGCAGCACACCACGGATTAGGGACAAGGCACAATCCTTGCCTCGATCATAGAGAGCTAGCGTGGAGAAGTGACCAGGACACTCATTTAACAAAGGGAGACGACTTTCATTGACTTTAACGACTGTCCCTTAATCCTGGCTTCTTCACTCTGTATCCTGGTCTCAAACAAAACATTTCTCAAATATTAACATCCCTACATGCAGAGCTGAAGGGAGTCTGACTCAAAGCAGCAGAGAGAACAGACATGAAGACAGAGGCGCCCAGCGCTTTCCTTCTTCTCAGCTACCTGTCAGGTGTCTGTGGACTCCAGGGATAGCAGTGTGCACAGTCTTCACGTCCCGGCCGAGTCACCTATGCAGCTGTTACCACTTTTTCCCCTTCCACTGGCTGACTGGCAGCCCAGTGCAACACGCTGTGATGGCTCTCGTCTTTCACAAACCAGAAGGGGAATGAAGACCTCTTCAGGGTTCCGTTGATTCTCTTTCCTAATCCTTTACTGCTCAATGCCCTTGTCTCCTCCTGCATTTCACTTTCCTCCACTCTCGTGAAGGTTTGGGGAAGCAGAAGAGCACAGGCTTCAGATGGCCACCCATGGTCCTGCTGTCCTATCTGTGCCTCTAATTTAGTAAATTATGACTCCTTTCTCTTTCACCCCATCTTTGACTTTCACTGCCCAACCAAGTGGCCATGTATAATGGCGACTTTCTTCACCTCCCGATATAACATGGGCCAATTCATTACCTTGCTCTCTTGGAGAAACTCTCTTCACTTGGGACTGCAACAATACGTCTTAACATCTTCTGATACACACCAAGAATTCAGTTGCTGTGGTGATGAAATACCAGCACGGAGAGAGAATTTTTTCCCTGCTATTGGCTACATCAATCTGAGTTCTTGGATAGAGGCATATGAGTTTGACTCTAAATAATTTAAATAAAAATAATCACTTTTAGAAGGCATTAGGGACTTGTGGTTCTAATGAGAGTTGAGAACTTGGAACCTGGGAGTTGGAAAACTGGATAAACCTAGAGAACTCCAGGTAATCCAGCAATGAAAGGAAGGGAGGGAAAAAGAAAGGGGGGAAGGAGGGAGAACAAATATAAACTACTGCCCGTTGGAGTTTGATCAAGAAAAGAAGGAAAGAATAAGCGAATACAATTTGTAATAGTTAGATGAAAATAGGTGTTCTTGGAAAATAGGGTTCATGAGAGCATTTGTTGGCAGAGGAAGAAGAAATAGTATGGAAAGGAAAGACTTCTCTGAGCACAATTGAATTAAATTATTAATTAATCAATAATAGAATTCAACTTGAAAATATCTGGGAAAATATGAGACATTTGATAGTGTACAAGAAACACTTAAAGTAACTATGGTTAACAAATGAAGTCATGGGGCCGGGAGTTTGGCCCAGTGGTAGAGTGTTTGCCTAGCATGCATGAAGACCCGGGTTCAATTCCTCGGTACATACATAGAAAAAAGCTGGAAGTGGTGCTGAGGCTCAAGTGCTAGAGCTCTAGCCTTGAGAAAGTCCAAGGACAGGGTTCATGCCCTGAGCTCAAGCCCAGGACTGGCAAAAAAAAAAAAGAAAAAAGAAAAAAAAAAGAAGTCCCAAGGAGCATTAGAGATTTTTTGAATAAAAATAAACACACAACAAAACTTGTAAGGTGCAGCCAAAGAAATGCTTAGAGGAAAATTAATAGCTTCTAATGTATGTATCAGAAAAGAAGGACTTCAAATCAAGAAAGTATGTTTTCACTGTCAGGAGCATTTAAAAAAATAACACACATAAAAACCAGTCCATCTTTAAGCAAGGAAAAGAAAGGAGTTAGTTACACGTTGAAAAAATTGAAATGAGAAACAATGGACAAAATCAGAGTGATTCTTTAAAAGAGGTAACAGAGTAAGTAGTAGTGTGTGTGTGTGTGTATGTGTGTGTGTGTGTGTGTATGTGTGTGTGTGGTGGGCGTGGGGTGGTGGATTTGTTACAAACAGACTAATGAGGGAAATCATAAAGGTAGTAGGTTTTCTTATGGAATGGCGGCCCTGTGGAGTACCTGTGGATCTAACACCCATGAGGGGAAAGGGAGTGCTTGCCATATTTTTCAGAAGAAAACACTGTATCCCTTTCCTTCTGCTCCTTTAACAAACAATCACAAACTGGGTGGCTTAAGCAACAACATTTTTTTTCCAACCTGGAGGTGAGAAGTCCAAAACTGATCTTGTTGAGTTATCATCCAGGGACCGCAAGGCGTGGCCCTTCTGTGTCCTGCAGGAAAGAATCTGTCCTCTAGCCCTTTCTGCCTTCTAGAGGCCACCCACACGCCTTCGCTGATGGCGTCTTCCTCCTTCTTCCAGACTAACAATTCAGCACTTCCTATGACTCTCTCTCTCTCTCTCTCTCTCTCTCTCTCTCTCTCTCTCTCTCTCTCTCTCTCTCTCTCTCTCTTTCCCTCCCTCCCTCCCTCTCTCTCCCTCCCTCTCTCTCTCTTTCTTCTTCTATCTTCACATCTATGCCTAACATTCTGTCCCACCCTTAAAAGCTCTGGAGTGGCACTGGCCCACTAAGTAATTTCGAATCCTTTTCTATCTCCAGTTCTTTAGCTTAACCTGCAAAGCCCTTCCATGTGTAAGGATGTAGATTCCCCATGGCAAGGGTGAGAATGTGGGTATCTTTTGGGAGAGCTCTACTCACAAAATAGCTAACTAAAATGAGCTAAAACAAACAAACAGAGAAGAGCACAGAGGGCCAACTAGAGACCCTAGGCTGAGGGGGCAAATTAGTTATGAGGCGGGCTGTGTGCGTCTAGGCTGGGTGATTTTCCGGGAGATGAGCAGAAGGATGGGACGCATTTACAGGTAGTGAAGTAGAGTCTGGGTTTGCGCCCTGGCAAGCTTGGATGGATCTCTGTTCTGTTTCCTTTATTTGTAAATGTCACAATAGTATCTCCTGGGTTTATTTTGAGGACTCCTTGCAGGAGTTATAATGAAAGTGTCGCTTATCTCTTACATGGTGGCATCCAGGCTATCTAAATGGAGAGAACGCTTACAGGAGAAGAAACACAAGGGTCAGGTAAGACATCGACCCCAGGGCTTTAGCTAAAAGGGTTGGTATAAAAGGAAAACACTAAAATCTTAGGAGGAACTTTCTTAAATCAGGCACATGCCAGCTCATCCAACTCAAATAGTCTTTTGATAGCATATCTTTCCCCTAAGGGACACATGTAATCTACTCTTGATACTGGTCAGAGGTCTCAGAATTAAAAAGGAGTCTGTCCTCTAATGCGTAAGTTATTGCAGCGTATCCTTGTAGTTAATTATTCCCATCTATCAGATACGGTCTAGCCACTTCCCATCTTCAGAGAGATACAATTTTCCCAAGATCAAACAGGTCTGTTTGTTCTGAGAGCTATGAGCAGTAACTTACTCCAAAAATAGAGACATGGTTTTTGTTAGGCCGCAGGGTAACTTTCTGAGCAGAGGAAGCCTTGAAGGGAGAGTGCCGTGCTTAAGGAGTTGAGGGATGTAGAAGCAAAGTGGAGCCAGGATTGGGGGGAAGGAGCCAGGAACCCCAGCAAGGCTTCCTGCATGTGTGTATGAAAGGGACTTCTCTCATTGTTTCTTCTCTTCTCTTTTCTTTTCTCTCATCTCCTTTTCCTCCTCTCCTCCCCTCTCTCTTCTTTTTCCCCTTTCTTCTCTCTTAGCCTCTTCTGCTCTGCTCCACACCTGCTTTTTCATTTATTTACAGGTGGCGGTGGAGCCTGAGGCCAACAGCAGAAGGACTTCATAGGTTTGTTTTGCAGACGACTGAGTTTATAGTTGCATTTGTTAGATAAAATAGATATTTAAAGTATTGTAATGAGATTCCATTTTTTTTTTTGCCAGTCCTGGGCTTGAGCTCAGGGCCTGAGCACTGTCCTTGGACTTTCTCAAGGCTAGAGCTCTACCACTTGAGCCTCAGCACCACTTCCAGCTTTTTTCTATGTATGTGGTACCGAGGAATCGAATCCAGGTCTTCGTGCATGCTAGGCAGGCACTCTACCACTAGGCCAAACTCCCGGCTCTGAGACTCCATTTTTTAAATAAGTAGATTATGTCAGCAAAAACTTGGCATTGGTTGGGAACCAAGAAAGAGTCATTTATGCTTTGGGCATTCACCTGGGGGGGGGGGGGTTGAGCTGTGGTCTGCATTTGAGACTAATGCTCTGGACTCTTGCTCTATGTGGTAAGCAGTGGTAAATTGATCTCCCTTCTACTGATGGCCATTTAAATGAACTCTCTGTGTTGTTCAGGACCCTCCCCTATGCTGGAAATGGAACCTTGCCAGCTCAAAGGCAAATGACCCGATCTAGGTGGGCTAATTGTACCTCTCCAGGCATGGATTGCAGTTCCCGCTGCACAGGGAGATGGCGTTCTTCTGGGAGGGATGTTGGGGATGTCATTGCAGGAGGACGACTGGCTTCGCTGAGCACAGATCTCCCAGGGCGCAGGCAGATGAAGAATGCTCTCTTCCTTCCTTCCCCTCGTGCTTCCCTGCCTCTCGGTGGTTTGTCTTTGAAGCAGGACCAAGAGCTATCGTCCTCCGTGAACAATTCGGGAAGCATGGGTTAGAATCCCCCAACTCTGTCGTCCAGGAAGTCACCTGTGGGAGGACAGATGGCACCTCGCACACAGATGGGGTGGAACCATTCTGTCTCTGCAGGACCCCAGCCACCGTCATGGTCAAGGCTGCCGCACAGATGGGAGGTCTTCCTGTAGACATGCCAGATGCTTTCCAGTCATTCCGTCTGCAAGTCTCCAGGAAATGTGAGTCTCTTTGCTAACCCCATCCCACCACAGCAATGCATTTGTTGACATTTCAGAGTAGATCCTGAAGCCACACCAGTGTCCCCATGGAATGGGGAAAGTACCCCAACAGTGAGGCATAAAACGGTGACGGGCCCCTGGTGGTCTCTGCAGCACACTTTCTTGGCTCTGCAGTTGGGTGACTGAGCCCAGCAGCCTGCTGGTGTCCCCAGGAAATAGAGTTGAGGGTGTAACTGAGACGGAGGAGCCCTGGACCCCAGCCCTTCTCCCCCCACCTGGACCTATTTGTCTCAGCACCCCGTGCCCCGGCCCGCCCCTCCTCCAGCAGGTCTACTCTGAGCATCATGGCCCTTCTCCCTGCCCTCCTCATTCCTCACTCCAGCACTGTCCAAGCCAAACCCGCAGCTGGGATGGCCATGCTGACCGCGGACGGGGTCACCCACAGGCTGGTGGAGTGAGCAACTGTCACCTTCTAGAGGCTCAAGTTCACCGTCAAGACGCAGTGGGGTTATTAACTTCTAAGCTGTGAGGGACAGCGTGCTCTAAGTACCAGTCCTCACTTCTGGAAGATCTCTGGCCATTTTGGGGTTCCACCCCAGAAGCCCTCTCTGTCCCACACTGGGTCCCCATCTTCCTTCTCCCTTCCTCCTTTCCACAATGGGCTTCTGAGTTCTTCAGACACTGGGTGCCCCTTGCCGCCAGGCAGTCTCTGCAGCGCTCTGGTCTCCTCATAGCAGTGTCTCCTGACCAGACCTAGGCTCCCTCCTTCCTGGGGTTCAGACCTCTGCACACATGTCACCTCTGCAGGGGGCCAACGGTGACCATCTGATCAAAGCAGAGCCCACACCCCTTTCCCTTCCCCTCTCGCCACTGGAAGTTTTCTAAATGGCTCTAATCAGTGTCTGGCATATTTCTTTTTCTAGCAGTTTGTTTTTCTCCTGTCTTTCCCTTCCGTTCCCCTTCACAACTTACTGGTCTGGTTCACCATGAAAGCCTCAGCCTTCGAGCGTTCTTGGCAGGCAGCTGGCACTCAGTAAACACTCGTCAATACATGAGCACATCATTAGCAAGAGCAGCCTGCACTGCCTTTTCGCCTTGCTTGTTAGCAATGGTTTTTGGCTCCCTTAGGACACCATAGTTCGGGGCTTCCTTACTGCAGGACCTTGTAAGGCAGGGTTCCTGTGCCCTAGCAAGATGCACATTCAGACTGGGTGGTTCTTTGTGTGGGGCCTGGCTGTGCATTGTAGGATGTGTGACATCCCAGACTACCTCCCCTCACCACCCAAAATGTTCCTCCACCATCCCATTCTAGACCACCTACAGTCAGGCCAAGAGGGTGATGCCTGGCACAGAGACCCCTTTCCAGGAGGAAGGGGATGCCAGGCTGTGGGCAGGCAGGCACGAGCAGGCCTGGGTCCAGGGACACTACTAGCAGAGTAAGCTGGGTGCCTGCTGGGTTCTAGACCTGGCTTTTCCTGGCTGTCAGAGTGGAGTGTGGGGGCTCCTTGTGAGGGCTGGGTAGTGTGGGGGCTCTGCTCACCTGCTGTCGGAGCTGGTGGGAGCTGCCTTTTGGAGCAGGGAATTGGAGTTCCAGGCAGCCTGGTGGGGGACTGTGGAGTCCAAGGGATTTGGCAGATTTCCACAAAGCTTTGTGTAGATCCCATTAGCACACTCACTCTAATTCCCCGGGCTTTGACTCACTCATTCTCTAGTTTCCACAAAGCTTGACTGTGCTCTGAGCAGCTGCAGCTGGCCAGGGCCCTAGGAGGCTGTGGGAAGGAAGGAGAGGGCAGACTGCTAGAGCTGGAGAACCTCCGGGGTAGCTCAATTCTCTACTGAGAGCCCTGCAGAGTGGGGGGGGGATCCCTTCCCCAGCTCCTGTGCTTGTCCCTGTCGTGACCCTACGCTCCCTCACAGGCTCTTCTTTAAGGGGGCAGAGGTCAGTGAGAAGGGAAGGAGGGTAAAAGTGAAGACAGAAGGAAACAGCATCTGACTTAAGACTGTCAAGAGGTAACCAAAGTCGTCCATGAGTTGTAGGGTATCGGTCTCCGGCAAAGCATCTTGGGAAATGTCTGCCTTTGATTTGGGGATGGCTGTAAAGATGAGAGTTGACCAGGGGCTTTCAAAAGTGGGGAGACCAAAAGGAAGCCTTAGTTCAACATCTATGGACCTACCAAAAGAAAACCCCGAAGTCCAAGCTGTGTGTGGTCCTGAGCCTGTCAGTTCCAGCCGTGCAGGAGGCTGAGGTGGGGGAACGGGCCCAGCCTGGCACTTTAAAGCCAGGCTGGGCAACTTAGGGAGACAGGATCTTCAAACAAACAAACCAGATCTGCACCACGCGGCTCACACTTCCAATCCTAGCTCCTGAAGAGGCTGAAGCTGAGGTCTGAGGATCACGGTTGGAAGCAGGCCCGGGTAGACAAGTCTGTGAGACTTCATTTAAGAAGTAGAACACTAGAAGGAGAGGTGTGGGAGCAGGAAAAATAAGAGAGAGGGTGAGTTCAAACTCCATTAGTGAAGGCAGGAAGAAGGGGGAAGGAAGGAGGAAAAGAAGGAAGGAAGGAAGGAGGGAGGGAGGGAGAGAGGGAGGAAGAAAGGGAAAGAAGGAAGGAAATGACTTACCTAATTAACTGGTTCAAAGGAGAAAAACAAACCTACTATTTCAGGGTTTCATATGTTAATAAAAAACATCCCCCTGTCTTAGTCTCCTGAATGTTAGGATAACAAATATAGTCAGCATGGTTAAGAATCTCTTAAAAGAACGTTCAGGTTTTCTTAGAAGGATACTTAGGCCATGCCTCTGGAATATTCACCTTTGACCCCAGCCCATGTCGAGTTGAAGACACCCGGGCCACCTCTGAAGCCACACCTGTGGCGTGGTGCTAGGCTAGGGGCTGGAGTGGTGCTGACCTTGAGAGCACAGTAGAGGATTCTGAGTCTTGAAGGTGATGCAAGTTACCAAAGACCCAGCAGATTCAGTGAGGACAAAGACTTTGCTTGAGAATTTCCTTCCTCGTTCAGACAGGAGCTGAAGCCAGAAGCACCTCTACCAAGAACAGAGGAACCAGGGTGAAAATGCTAGCTGTAAATTACATTCTAATACAAATGGCTTCATTTTAGTTAAAAGAGGAGTGAAGAAAAGGTCTAATATACCATCTAGTTCTGTGATGCCTGCCCGCTCCCCATTCTGTAGCAGTCTGCCTTTTAATTTTGTTATACCATGACTCATGAGGATACAGAGACGACGTAATGAGTGTGTTTCATTTTTACTTTGAATTGGAAGGATAAACACAATTAGAGACGCTATTGTGAATCACCAGTGTCCACAAACACAGCCCCAGTTGGTGGGACAGAAGTATAGTTTGTAAAAATGGATCTTGTTGAAGACCAATCCAGAACTTTCCGGAAGGTTCTATTTGTGCTGTTGTAAATAGGCAAGCTCCGGGGCATCTGCAGAGGGCTAAGTGTGGTAGAGAGGGGTTAGAGTTTGCTGGAGAATGTGGGGAATAAAAGAAAGGACGGAGGAGGAGAGGGGCGCTTGCCAGTGAGTAGCACAGCCTGGGAGGCCTTTCTCCTCCATCTCTGTGCTTCTCACACCTGCCCTCGACTGGGCCGGCTTGAGAAGCGTCACCGCGCACATCTGCTACAGCTGTGAGACTGGAATTGCTATCAGGAAATAATCCATCACTGTCAGATAAGAGTAAGAAGAGAGACAAGTAAGTTCCTGTTACCTGCTAGTTTTTAATAGGCCGTAGGGTTCTCCAGTTTTTATATGGCATAGGACACGTTAATCAGTGATCCTTCATGAAAATCCTGTGGGGTTCATTTGTTTGATACATTGAAGAATCTGTTGTACAGTTGATATTTTCCATGATTAACACATATATATATAAAATATACATTTAAGGCAGTCACTAAATTTTATCATCCTATAAAATAATAACATTTCCTATTGATTTCCAATCTTCAAGTAGAGGAATGGGTCTCTTACCATTACTTAAAATAGGGGTCTTTAGCAAGCATTCAAAGAAAGAAGAGAATTATAGAAAGGAATGAAGAGTCATGATGTCAAAGATCAAAGGAATTGTAAGAGATGGAGGTGCGGCGTAGGGGTTGAGAACCTGGCTTGGATTTAATTTCCCTTAAAATTCTTTATGAACCAAGATTATAATTGTAGTAATATATAAAAGGACCCTAATAACAATTACCGAATAGTCATATTCTGTCATATATAGTTAATGGAAAGCTACTTTTCAAAGCAATAGGCTAGTCTTTCTAGTAGAAAATGTTATTTTCTAAGTTAAAATTTATTTAAAATTTGTTGCCCAAAAAAGCTAGCAACCATGAGGTCAACTTTTATTACTAATATATTCAAAACCTTAAAAACCTTTACCTTTAATCTTCAAATATCTATAAGTGACTAGAACTAAAACAAAAATACATTTGAGTATTTTCAACTGAACAGGTAAGACAAAAAAAAAAACAAAAACCAAAAACCAAAAACAAAACAAAAAAAGGCCTAGCTGGGCTCAGTGGCTCACACCTGTAATCCTTGCTACTCAGGAGGCTGAGATCTGAAGATTGGTTCAAAGCCAGCCCAGGCACAAAAAGATCTGAGACTTTTTTTTTTTTGCCAGTCCTGGGCTTAAGCTCAGGGCCTGAGCATTGTCCTTGGACTTTCTCAAGGCTAGAGCTCTACCACTTGAGCCTCAGCACCACTTCCGGCTTTTTTCTATGTATGTGGTACCAAGGAATTGAACCCGGGTCTTCATGCATGCTAGGCAAGCACTTTAACCACTAGGCCAAACTCCCAGCCCAGATCTGAGACTCTTATCTCTAATTAACCACTACAAAGCTGGAAGTGGCACTGTGGCTCAAGGGGTAGAACAGTGGCCTTGAGCTGAAGAGCTCAGGGACAGCCTCCAGGCCCAGAGTTCAAGCCCCACAGCTGACAAAAAAAAATACATACTAAAAAAGTACCTACCTCTTGATGCTTTCAATATTGGAATGCCAGGTAATTTTATTCATCCTTTCATCCTTCCATCCATCCTTCCAGCCATCTTTCCACCCACTCACCCATCCATCCATCATCCATCTATCTGTCCATGCCTCTGTTCATCCTCCCATCCATCCATCCACCCACCCACCACTCTGTGTAGATAAATAAAAGGCTCTGTTTTGAGAATTCATAGCCAGAGCCTGAGCCAGAGCCAGAGAAGACCCCCTCAGCTGCACTGAGCTGGAAGCCAAGAAAAGCTGTATTTAGGTCATTCTCTGTGTTGTGCTGTGACCACACCAGTCAGGCACGTGGCCTCCTAGAACCTAGTGTTCAGTGGTGCTCCCTGCACATGGAGGGGGAGATTTCTTGGTCTGGTGAAGCCCAGGCATCCCTGGAAAGGTCATAAAACATGCAGTTCCCATGGCCCCACCAGCGGGAAATTTCACTTCCCAGAGGGCAGGACTGCAGCTGCACATTTAAACAACTCCTTCCAGGGGTGGCATGGGCCGGAGAGAAGAGGGCCAGCGTTCCACAGGCTGCCAAGCTCAGCTCTGCATCTGTGGATGTAATTGCAATGCAAAGGTGCTGAGCTCCAAGGAGGACTCCATCTGTTTCTCGGCTATTTCTGGAATTCTACCAGTCTGTTAATTTACTTAATCATTAATTTGATATTTTTAAAAAATTGTTATGATAGCTTTTCTCTCCAACAATAAAACACTGCTATTCTCTATGCATTCTTGAAATCTTTTCAAGGCCAATTAACATATGAATCTAGATGCAATGAAATCTGTCAAGTCTGTAGGCATGCTGTGTTTGAAATAAACTTTACTTCAGCTAAAGAAAGAAAAGCAACTCTTGGATATCAACAAATAGGCATTCATTGGAGGAGTGGAAGTCTCATGCCACACCGTGGGTTTCTCACTTTCTGCATGGCTGCCATGACAAAAGATCTGCTCTGGGTGAGCTAAAGCTGAAGCTCTTTGGTTGTTAGTGGTTTGTGATGATCCAGGAACTTGTTTCTTCCCCCTGGTACTGGGGTTTGAACTCAGAGCCTTGTATTGCTTGACTACCACTTCAGACACATCTCCAGCCAGGCTTTTTGTTATTTTGGAAATGGAGTCTTTCTCACCCTTGCAGATTGCTCAACTCCCCAAGGGTCTGCATCAGTCAGAACAGTCCCCTCTAAATGAAGCACCAAAGGACCAGTCAGAGAAGGCTCCTCACGTGCATACCAGCTTGTACTTGGCCAACCATTGCAGTTCTTTACATCAATGAAGGACTGTGTTTGTCCTGATCACAGATCTCCTATTGGATTACTAGGAGATCTGTATCTGGCCTGGGTACAAATGGATGTAGGATCATCTAATGTTTGACTGAGGTGGAAAAGGGCAAAAAGTTACATGTAAACTGGTTTCTATAGGAGCCAGTGTTGTGCCTTGTACGTATTATTTCTTCAGTGCATTTATGAACCATTCAAAGCGGCTGGTGTTGGCACAAAGACATGCTCAGCTAATATTCCTTTACTCAAGGCAGCGAGAGCCCCAGGAATGAGTCTACGAACTGTCAACTAGGGAGCCAAATTTTCCCCATCTCCAACATTTCAGCATGCTTAAAGAAAACAAGAACATTTAGAGGGGTGCTTACCAGAGAGACGGTCTGTGCCTTCATAGTACTTTACAGAGACATAAAAGTGCTCCCCTCCTATTCCAGTACCCCAGGGAGAGATGGGTGCCTGCCATCTGTCTCAAGCCTGTAACCACTGAAGCAGAACAACGGACACCCAGACATTCTAATAAAATTAATGGACTTCAAAGAAAAAGAGAGAAAAAAATAACCTTGACTAAGCAGGCAAGAAGAACCCCTGACTTAAAAAGCAAATAAAAAGGAAAGAGAAGTCATTGTCATTAGACTTTTTCTCTGCATTGCTTTATGCTCAAAGAAAATGGAGTGACACATCTAATATACTTGAAGAAGTGAAGGCATAGATTTTACATCCCAGGAAACTAGTTGCCAAGTATAAAAGGGCACAAAAAAATTACCACCAACACAACTTAGAGAATGCAGTTATCATGACACCTTCCTAACCGAACTATTGTTTAAAAAATGACTTTTGGAAGAAGCCAGGCATGGATCTGTCATCCCAACTACAAAGAGAAATCTGAAATACTGGTTTGTAGTGAGACCCTATTTCTTAAACAACCAGTACAGAAAAGAGCTGGTGGCGTGGCTCTGTTGTAGAACACTTGTCTAGCAAGCAGGGAGCCCTGGGTTCAAACTACGATACTTCCAAAAAGAAAAAAATAGGTGGCAGTCATAGGGCTGCTAGTGCATAAGCAATGAAAACATATAGGACAAGAGCTAAAGTCAGGGGGAGGAGGCACTCCAGGGCTGTGTGAGCTGACTGTGGAGGTGACCGGGGTCATTTCTGGTCTTTTCAGTAGTTATCCCCACTGCTGTTGGTGTCATTGTTTCCAGATGGTTGTGGTATGAGAAAGAAGAAAGTCAGCAAGGCTTAGGGGGATATTTCCATTCTATCATCCTCTAAACTTGTGAGAACATGAACTCCTCATATGGAAGATGGGGTAGTAACACAGAGAGATTCCACAGAAACGCTGAGTTTGTACGTGATGGAGGCACAAAGAGGAGTCAGAGGCACAGGGTTTGAGAGACGTGGGAAGAACTTTTGTCTGAGGAAAGCAGGAGGCTCTGACAGGTGAGGAATCCAGGAGAGCCTAAAGAAATCCTCTGCAGGCTATGTGGACAGCACAGCTGGGACCAAGGGAGACGGACATGAGGCCAGTGCAGGAACTTGAGCCCCGGGTGATGGGAGCCTCCTTTGGGAGGGCATGGCAGTTGCCATGGTAGCCAGGGTTTGCTGGGGCCTCCCTGGAGGTGTGGTCCAGCCAGCATTCCCTCCTCTGGGCGATGGAGTCAAGCTCCTAGGTGAGGGTGTGACTTGATCCTCCCGCCCCCCCCCCGCTCTGATCCTCCCACCGTGCACAGCACCTCAGCCTTTCTCCCTTGGGAAACACCTTCTGCGGTCATCAGTGGTGATCAGAGGCCTTTCTGCCTGGTTACATATACGTGCCCATATGTGTAGGTACACAGCACAACACATATGCACATGGATAAGCAGACATGCAAACACCACAGAACACATCATATATTCATTTGCACACATACATCGCAGGCACACACATGCTCACACCTTGCACGCAGACCCACATGCACATAACACAGATACACACATGCACGTGTGTATATATATCACATATGTGGCAGCGCATACTCGAGATTGTGTGCACATTTGCCCACATGCACCCTGCAACATCCATGCACACACCCTTGCACATCCCACAGAACACATGCACACATCTATGACTACATATTACACACGTATGCATCCACAAACTCGTGTCCTGTGCTGTGTTGCAGCTCTGTTCACTACAGGTCCTAGCAAGATTGCTAGCTAATTAGTGAAGATGTTAATTATGGAATACGCATCATTATTATAGTATAGTCCTTTCCCAGACATAAATTACTCGTAAGTGCCGTTTAATGTTGGTAGATTATCTCTTGAAGATAACACCGGGGGCCTTGGTTTCTAGGCAAGTGGTTCACCACTTGAAACATGCATCCCGAGTTTTTTGCTTTAGATTTATTGTTCAGATAGG
This sequence comes from Megascapheus bottae, assembly GCF_031878675.1. Classification (NCBI taxonomy): domain Eukaryota; kingdom Metazoa; phylum Chordata; class Mammalia; order Rodentia; family Geomyidae; genus Megascapheus; species Megascapheus bottae. The sequence goes on along the minus strand of NC_143529.1, from coordinate 36,118,132 downwards.
GTCTCATGCTTCCTACCTTCAGTCCTAAATCCTTTTGCCTCTGCTTCCTGCCTAACGGGGATGACAGGAGTGAGGGACCAGACCATGTATACATGTCTCAAGATTGCATGCATGCAAGTATGCATGTCTTTCTGGCTGCCATGTCAGCCTGGTTCCCGTAGTGTCTGACTGGGGCTTGTTTCCACCTGGGCACCTCCACTCACCTTCCTTGCACCCACCCCCACTCTTACCTGAGAGAACACCTCCACATCTTTCTTTGAGGCAGGGAGTCACATTACTGTGAAGTGTTTGTGGCTCTGTTATTTATATTAACTGCTTGCTGACTTAGGAACACAAACCGTTAATAACTAGTTTCTGACTTTGGATGCAAATGAAGTTTGCTCTTTAAACATGTGTTCCGTGGTTGCTGGCTGATAATGGTAACCTAAGAGGACGTGAGTTTAAACAGCTATCTCAAGACTTTGACTTTAGGAAATTTACGTTGGAAAAATGTCTGCTACACTCATGGTAGCAAATTCCAGAGTTGCGGAAGGACGCAGGGTGAAGAGGAAGCGCCCGCCTCCCCTTCCTATCCACCCAGAGATAAAGGCTGTCCTGGGCTCCCATGTGCCTTTGGGAAAGATGCCACGTGCATACACACACACACACACACACACCCTAGCAGTTTGCCTACACTATGCATACATCAACAGATGCATAAATGCATAATGGAGATGTTCCCGCTGACCCCCCAAGGTGAGAGAAGTAGTGCTGCTGGGCATTTGTTTGATGTTAAGGGAATGCATAATTCATAAATAAGGAGAAGAAATAATGCTGAGAAGACAGAAGGCAGCATTTGCATTCATTTTATCCAGAACACTGTGTTTCTGGCATTTTTCTGTAGTGATTGTTCATAAACAGAGCAATAAGCTGAATAAAAAAATGTAATTGTGTTTCTGGCATTTTTCTATAGTGATTGTTCATCAACAGAGCAATAAGCTAATTAAAAAAAAAAAAAGACATGCCAGGTACCAGTGGCTCATGCCGCTAATCCTGGCTCCTCAGGGGGCTGAGATCTCAGGACTGCTGTTCAAAGCCAGCCAGGGAAGGAAAACCCCTGATGCTTAAAGTGGTAGCCTTGAGCAAAAAAGGCTCAGGGGCAGCACCAAGGAGGCCCTGAATTCCAGCGCCATGACAGACTGGAAAAAAAGAGGCATTGCACTTGAACATCTTTTCATACTCCAAAAAGCACAGCAGGCAAACAATGCATCCAAATAACTAAATGGGAATTAAAAAAACAACAACAACAAAAAAAACCCCACAGCTTTAACTTCCCTGGGCCTTACCCCCGCCACTGTATTTGAACCACTCCACTGATGCCTGAGGGGGCTCAGGGCCTTGTTTTCTAGATGTCACTTGCCCCACGCCTTGCAGTTAAGAACTGTGTGACCTGGTTTTGGAGATCAGGGCCCATTGACTCTAGTTTCTTCCGCTTTGTAAAAAGTATTAGGAATTCTCTTCTAGTGGAGAATTTGACAATCAAGGGCTAAAATTGGGGTGGGGGCACACTGTAGGAAGTTTATTTTCCTGGGTGCAAGAAGGCTCCTCTGATGGACAGAAACATGTGGATTTCAGACCAGGTCACATGGCAAAGTGACTAAGAGGCCTGGGTGGCTTGTTTTCCTGTCCAAGAACCCCATTCGCTCTTTTCATCCACCCACCACCCCTTTTAAGGAGACAGGGCTGATAGAAAAATGCCAGTGAATAATGAAATGAAGAATGAAAGCCAAGTCCACTCGATGTTCCAACCATGGAAAGAGCCAAGCGATGGGGCCAAAGAAAAGAGACAGACAGCCAATCAAAAGAGGCCAAACCCCAGTCATAAAACATACTCCTAGCCCTGACTCGGTGTGTTATGCTCTTTCTTTAGTCTGTCTTTTTATTTCTTGCTTTTATTTATTTTTTACCTTTAATGATATCCTAATAAACCATTATATTCTCAGTAAATTACCAACCTGCAGCTCAGAAACATGCACACTTTCCCTCTAAGTTTCCACTCTCCCTCGTCACTGATTTCTGAAGTAGCAAATATATATATATATATATATATATATATATATATATATATAATCCACCTTGAAAGTTTGAAACGTCTCATTTAGTCCTGAACTCTCCACTTAGTACATTTATTGACAGTGAGACACTCGGTTGTTACAATGAGAAAACGAATTGGGATCCCTGTGAAAATATCATACCAGGAGAAGAAAGGGCTGAGCCCAAGAGACCTGGCACCTGGAGAAGCCTTCCACCCTTTCACAGCTGGAGCCACATCACACAGCTCTGCATCCACGTCCCCTGGCTTCTGTGACTTCTGTGACCATGTGCCACTGCAGTGGGCAAAGCCAAAAACAGATCAAGAATTTCACTCTCCTCAGTTCTGGCGGGAACTGTAAATAAATTCATTGTTCTATTTTCATCAATTTGTTGTCCTTTTGTCTTATGGTGGGTGAGCCAGTTACAGAGCCGGGCTCTACATCTAGGAACTGGGGTGACAGGCAGAAGAGGATTTTTTTAATATTAATATCCTTCTAGAATAGCAAATAGGGCTTGTCAATTTTGATTGGCTCCCATTCATTGGCAATATTTGGACTAACAATAGTTACGGAAAGGAAATTGAGAATAAATAAATGTCTATGTCATATGAGTGGGAGAATATGGAAGAAATAATAGATAATGGGTTGTCCCATCTGTAATGTATTCTGTGTACAGGCTCTGCTCTCAAAATTAACATCTACACTCCCTACCCTTGAATCTTCCAGACCCAGTGATTGTCCTAAAGATTGTCCTTCACGGGTCAGGGAGAGGGGCCGGATCCACGGTGACTCTTCAGTCCCTTCCTTCCCAATCCTTACCTTTCCCTGCCTTGACATCCTTCGGCACTGTACTTGGCAAATGCTTCCCAGCTTCTCCTGGGCTGACATCTGCCTCCTGGGGATTCCCCCTAGGGCTGCATGTTTGCTCGGAATCTCACAGAAACGTCTTTCTTCGTATGCCCTCTCTGGAGGGGCATTGCTTACCACTTGGGTAAAGCAGTGTTCGTAAGACAGTTAATATGCATGATGAGACCATTGATTCGCACAATTAATAAGTGCTCATGGGGAGATCATCTGAGACTGCACGCATACTTTACTGTTCATCAGATTTTCCCTCCCAGATTTAGCATCTGCTGATGACTTTGCCTGAATAATGACTACACCTGGTTACCAGTGCCTAGCCACTCTCATCATTTCTTTCGGATTTGTTAGTGTGAATTGTATCGTGAGGGAGAATGTCTCCTTCTCTTTTACTAATTAAAAGACTCAATACTAATTTGATTGAGTGCTACTGATTAATTATGAATTTATCTGTTACTAATTAATTTAGATAGTCGATTTTCATTTTCTCAGAGTCATAATCCATTATCATCTTTTGTTTGATGCTCAGATTATCCGGATGTGGGCAGTGGAGTGCCTCCTGAGCTCTATTTTGGTGAGCTCCCATCATTCCTTGAGCATTTCTGTTTCTTGGCATGATATTTCAGGTTTATTTTGTCTTTTCCCTGCCTCGCCCTGGAGTTAACCGTGTGTCTATTTGGTCCTCTCATTCCTGAGAGAGGAATGTTGTCAACAACCACAACCAAAATCACAGACTTAGACCCCAGGCCCAAAGCTCTGGCCTTGTCCATGTCAGGTCTGGTTACTCATCCCTGTTATCCAGAGAGAGCCTGGTGAAAAACAAGGCCAGCACCAGAAGACAGCACTTCAGCTCCCCTTCAGCCATCGAGGCATTGTGTACTGACATGAGGTATAAGTTTAAATAGGGCAAGAGAAAGGAGGCATGCGTGATGATGAAAGGTATGCCCAGTGGTCCGAGGTGGCAGCAGGTGGCCTGAGAGTCCTCTCTTTCAGGGCAGGGCAGGCAGGGACTGGTTGACCATTTTCTCAGTCCTTGTTCTCTGGGATTCTAGATAACTTGTTTTCACTTGGTGGGGGATTGGGCTGGGGGGTTGAGGGGGGACATGGTGAGGGCAGGGCGTGGGGAGGGAGATCTGGTTCCAGAGACATCTGCTTGGGGTTCAGCCTTGTCCTACACCATTTTCCTAGTTTGGTGTCCGTCTGTCCTGTCCGGCTCTGCTTCAAGCCAGGAACGTGCTATCTATTGATAACTTAGAACAGAGAGCACAGAACAAAGAGGTGATTGAGAGGACAAGCTCTTCTTTTAGTGAATTCAGGGACAAGGACGCAGGCTGGGCTGTTTAGCAAACGTGGCTTGTAGGCATGTGTCACAAATTGATAGTTGATACTTTTGTTGATTTTTATACTTCTGTCAGTTTTCTCTATATTTTTAGGCAATGCTTACCTATTGGGCACATTGCATTTTATACATGATGCACAGCCCTGTTTTTCTAATGACTTTTTTTCTTTATTTGCCTTTAAAGACTAGTCTATGGTTTGTTTAATTTGTGTGTATGTATGTGTGGGGGGGGTGGGTGTGAGTTGGTTGTGGGGCTTGAACTCTGAACCTAGGCACTGTTCCTAAGCTCTTCAGCTCAAGGCTAGTGCTCTACCACGAGCCACAGCACCACTTCCAGTTTTCTGGTAGTTAATTGGAGGTAAGAGTCTCATCGATTTTTGTGCCTGGGATGGCTTTGAACCTTGATCCTCAGATCTTAGCCTCCTGAGTAGCTAGGATTACAGGCATGAGTCACCAGTGCCCGGCTTTTGTTTAACATTTTGTAAGTATGTATTTTTCAAACTTTTGCTTTCAGTTTCTTTGCTGACATATAATTAAATGTGTCTCCTATAAACAGAGGTAGGTGGGTTTTAAAAAATCTGGTCTCATCTAAAAATATAAACTGGGTTAAATAACAGCAAAGCTGTACTGCTATATTACATAAAGAACTTTAGTGAAAGCTACTAATAATTGGGGGGGTTCAGGGTGACAGGAAAGAGTCACAGATTCAGTTTCGGGAGGAGCATTAGCAAGGATTTGGATGAAAGAGTATAAATACAATCAAAGCAGATTGCTTGCATGTATGAAAACAACAATAACAACAGTAACAACTTGTTGAAATCATTTTAGGAAGGGGAAAAAGGAGAGCAGTAAATGGAATGAGATTGATTGGCACACATTGTAAATGTGTGGAAATGTCTCAGTGAGATTCTCTCTTACATAACGAATGTGGGCAGCTAAAAATCGATTTATTTCTACTACTTATGCTTTTTCTACTACTTATGCTGTATTCTTCCTTTCTTTGGAAGGAAACTTATTAGAACAATTTCTTCCCTTCTATTCATAAGTACTGTAGAAATGTACTTTAATATGAAAACAAGATTTAAAACTCTTTAACACTGGGGCCGGGAGTTTGGCCTAGTGGTTAAAGTGCTTGCCTAGCATGCATGAAGACCTGGGTTCGATTCCTTGGTACCACATACATAGAAAAAAGCCAGAAATGGTGCTGAGGCTCAAGTGGTAGAGCTCTAGCCTTGAGAAAGTCCAAGGACAGTGCTCAGGCCCTGAGCTCAAGCCCAGGACTGGCAAAAAAAAAAAAAAAAAAAAAAAAAGCTCTTTAACACTTGAGCAATAGAACACTACACCGGTTATTTCTCTCTCAAAGTATTATACATACTAGATCTATCTATCTATCTGATTACCAATTGAAGGCATTATTGAAGTTTGATAACGTCAACTTTTGTTTAGCGATATCAGTATATTTAGCTGTGCCATTGCTTACAAATGCTTTTTAATTTTACATCATTGGTGTGCAATCCCTTGGCCTTTGCCTGAATTACATGCGCTCTGTTTTCAATCAGTAAAGTCTGTTGACAGAACACTTTCTCCGTGTTTGAGAAGCGGAAATGACCCTATCTTGACATCAATCTTGAAAGCTGTCCCTTTTGAATCTCATAGGTTAGGCAAGTTTATTAGACTATTACTTTCTCCCATGCGAGCTATCACGCTACACCTCTGACTTTCCTTATTTCCTTTGTCCCTTTTGTCCTTCTTTGGGGAGATATCTGTGGGCCTTTATTTCCTTGTCTTTAGAATCCTGGAAGTAACACTAGCATTTCTTTTCATTTATCCTGGCTTGGAATTCATTCATCTCTTCTATTTTTAAGCATTCTAAATATTGCATCTTCTGTCCTTGCAGAACTGTGGGTAGCTCCTGGTCCCATATTTTCAGTGTGTCTTAGTGCTTATTAATTCATCTTTTTTGATTTGCATTGTGTGTATATGAAAGATTTCCTCTAAGCTATCTTTTAGCTCACTGATTTTATCTTCAGCTGTGTCTGCCTTTTTTATTTGAATTATTAGTCCTAGAAATTCTTATTTTGTTTTAAATCCTTGTTCATACATACCCTTTTTTGCATCTAACTCATCCTTGTCATTTTATGTCACTTGGTTAGATTGTTTTGCCAGGCAAGGATTGAGTGGCTAAAGTTTCCAAAGGTCTCATTAAGTTGGTTGACCACATTGCCTTCTTTAAATTTTTTTTAAAATTGTTATTATAAAGGAGATGTACAGAGGGACTGCGGTTATTTAAGTCAGGTAAAGAGCACGTTTCTCTTTGGACAGTGTCACTCCATGCCTCGCTCTCTCCAGTTTTCCCCTCCCAGCCCCCACCCATAAGATGTCTGGTTCATTTTCCACTTAGAGAGGATCACTGCTGTGTCTGTTCACCCTTTGTCTCTCCATTTCTATGCCTTTCTTGGTGTTTCTGCTGCTGCTCCATACTCTCGTGTCTATCCTTCCTTCTTTCCTTCAGTTACTCTTCAGGAAAGCACAGAACAAAAAGAAAAGAAAGCGGGGCACGATGGCTCACGCCTGTAACTCTAGCTACTCAGAAGGCTGAGATCTGAGGATCGCGGTTCAAAGCCAGCCCAGGCACTGAAGTCCCTGAAACTCTTATCTGCAATTAACTACCAGAAAACCAGAAGTAGTGCTGTGGCTCAAGCAGTAGAGCGGTGACCTTGAGCTGAAGAGCTCAAGGACAGCACCCAGGTCCAAAGTTCAAGCCCCACAAATCAACCAAAAAAAAAAAAAAAAAGGGCCCAAAAGGGAAAAAAGAAAACCAAAAAGTAACCCTTCTTACTGAACAATGGTTTCTTTTGGTCACATTGCCTTACTTGCTTTTGTCTTGCAGCTTTGTAAAGCAAGTGCCTTATTCTTTGGAGCTTTATTCTTTAGGAATTCTTTGGTGTCCAGCGGGTGGCAATACACAGGGTCAAACATGCATGCACCTTCATCTCCAGTCATCAAGGGCATTTTCGGGCCTCTTTAACCTTAATCCTCAGCTGCAGGGGTCTCAGACCTCCCAGGAGTGTGAAAGCAGATGCAGACTGTGGTGCAGGCTCGAACTCTCAGGGACTGTTTTCCTCTTCACTCAGCACCAGGTTGGAAGGCAGACAACTTCCCGTGCATGCACTTAGGCGGGGAAGCTTTGCTGCTGGCTTATCCACACATCTAAGCACTCCGTGAGATTACTGTTCAGTCTCCGGAGTGGCCCCTGGGCTTCGAATTCCCTAAGGCAGCAGACACGGATTCCATGCTCCGATTGCTTCTTAGCACTCCCACTTTCCCTGCGATGTTGGCTGTCGAGTGTGTTATCTGGTTTTTCCGGGGCCTGCCACGATAAATCACTACCACCTGAATGGCTTGAAACAGCAAGGATTGAATCTCTCTGTCCTGGAGGACAGCAGTCCAAATGAAAGGTGATGTCGGGGCTTCTGCCTCTGAGGGCCCCAGGGAAGAGCCCTTCCCTGCCACTCCAGTGGCTGCCACCCTTGCTCTCCTTGGCTCACAAGAACGACTCTCCAGTCTTTGCCTCCCTCTTTACGTGGCCCTCTCTCTATCTGTGTTCCTTGTTCTGATAAGGAAACCAGTCCTTGAACTGGGGTGCACACACTCCATGTGACCACCTCATAATTTAATTACATCTGCAAAGATGCAGTTTCCAAGGAAGGTCCCCTGGATGGATTCTGTGTAGACATGATTTTTTGGGGCCAGTCCTGGGGCTTAAACTCAGGGCCTGAGCCCTGTTCTTGGGCTTTCTCAAGGCTGGCGCTCTAACACTTGAGCCACAACCCTACTTCCAGTTTTTACTGTGTATGTGGTACAGAGGAATTGAACCCCAGTCTGCGTGCATGCTAGGCAAGCACTCTACCACTAGGCCAACTCTAGGCCCAGTTGACATGAATATTTTTTAAATTTTGTTATTGCAGAATTGATACACAGAGGGGTTACAGTTACATGATTCAGATAATGAGCACAAATCTTTCAAAACCATGTCTCTCCTTCCCTTACTCTCTCCCAGTTTTCCCCTACTGTCCCCATCCGACATTCGTGTTTTGAGGACACTGTTGAACCCAATGTGTATGCCTTCACTTCATTCTCAAGCCTATCAATCAGTGGATTTTACGATCTGTCCTTATAAGGCCTTGTTTTAGGAGGAGTGTTGTCGTACTTCTAAAGTCTGTATATTTCCTCTTGCTGAAACAACAAGCACCACGATGAGAGGCTTCATCCATTTCATTTTGCTTCTATTGCCATTGCCAAATCCTGTGCAGAGAGTGAGGTTCAGTAAGTACCAGCACAATAAAGGAGTGCATGTGCTGACAGCGGACTCCCGGTGGTTAACTGGTAGGTGAGTTATCAGAGTAGAGCAAGGCCTCCTTGAGAACCTCATTCTCCACACTCAAGCTTCCCAGCTGACCGATGCCTTTCTTGGTGTCTCTGCTACCACCCCACACTCGTGTCTATCCTCTGACTTTCCCTCAGTAACTTGTAAGCATTCAAAATCCACCAATGCCCCTTTCTCTTTCACCAGGCGTAGAAGCGAGGCACCCTCTGTGCTTCCCGTCGTCACCTAATGTTCACCACTATTAACCATAGTTACAATCATTCTACCACAGTGATGGGTCGTAGTCGTCGTCATCTTATTGATCGAGAAACAGAGACTTAGAGAGGATAACCATCTTGTCAATAATTAGATGCTTAGGTCTAAGAAAGAAACCACGCTGTGCATTGACGTATTGCACCATTTGGTTGGCCTTTCACTTTTCCAAATGTTCCCATTATCTTTTTTTTTTCCCCCCAGGAGTGGGACTTGAACTCTGGGCCTACGTATTGCCCCTGAGCTCTTCAGCTCGAGGTTATCACTCTACCCCTTGAGCCACAGTGCCACTTCTGGTTAATTGGAGATAAGAGTCTCACGGACTTTAGTGCCCAGGCTGGCTTTGAACTGTGATCCTCAGATCTCAGTCTCCTGAATAGCAAGGATTACAGATGAGAGCCACCATGTTTGGCTTTCCACATTACCTTTATCTTTTGGGAAAATGGCTTTCAGTATCTCCACTCTTTTTCTTGAGTGAATTTTCTGCTAGCTCCATTGAATCTGTCTCTCGAGCCCCTCACCTGTCATCTGTTTCCTGATTGGCTCTTGATTGTAGAATTAGGAGGAGGGGTGGCATCCTCTGGTCTCCTGACCACACATTCTGCCCCGAGCTGGACTGTTGCTCAAGAATCGCCTTCCTCCAGGCTTGCCCCACACCACTCCTCCTACCCTTTCAATCTCTCTCCAGAATACTGGGCTCCCATCTGTGCTCAGAACATTTAGCATCCGTTTTATAGCATTTTTATCCAATGAACCACCATCAAACTCAGAGATTTGAATGCATGCATTAGTTACCAGTTCTTGTCAATGTGACAAAGTACCTTTTAGAACGACTTGAAGGAGGAAAGATTTACTCTGGTTCATGGCTTCAGCCCTTGCAGTCCATTATGGTAGAACAGAGCAATTCACAGCATGCTGAGCAAGACTCACAGAGAAACAGGAAGAGGTGAGGTCAAGACAGTTTCCCCGGTGAGCTCCTTCCTCCAGCAAGGTCTACTCTGCCCAAGTCCCCATCACCTCCCGACCCAGTATATCAGCTGGGACCAACCTAAAAGTCTGTGGGGGACATAGCACACTCAATCCAGAACAACATCTACACCTTTCCTCCCCCGCCCTTTTTTTGTTTTTTTTTGCTAGTCCTCGGGCTTGAACTCTGGGCCTGGGCACTGTCCCTGAACTTCTTCTACTCAAGGGTATCTTCTATCACTGGAGCCACAGCTCCATTTCCAGCTTTTTCTGAGTATTTTATTGGAGATAAAAGTCTCGTGGACTTTCCCACCTGGACTGGCTTCAAACTGTGCTCATCAGGGTTATGGGAATGAGCTACCAGTATTCTTGCCTCCTTGTTCTTCTGTGAAGACTTTTAATTTCGATAGCTTACCGTATCTCATTAAAACGTTGCCATTAGATTGAATCCTAGCACTGCATGGAACACTGTGGGGCCCTTCACTTTCTAGAATCTCTTTCCATCGGCAAAGAAGCTGTCTGCAGGCTCCTTCCTTTGATCCCATTGTATGGCTGAGCCAATTCTGGAGCCTCCTACCGTGGTGACCGAAGTCACCCTCTGTAGCTAAAAATCCTGTAACAAGAAGCAGAGCATCTGGAAAATCCATGCTCCCCGGAAGAAGAAAGCTTCCTCCCCGGTGGCCCCTGCCTTTCCCCTGGACACTGCCTTAGAGGGCCTGCCCTGCCTTTCCTCTGAACACTGCAGTTCACATCAGGCAGTTGCTTTCTCTGGCATTCCAAATCAGTACTTCCTAGCATTTAGTAATTCATTTTAAACAACTAATAGTTGAGAACAGAAACTTGCTGGACACACACACACACACACACACACACACACACACACACACACAGAGGAGCTCTTTCAAAATGGAGTGTGCAAAATGGCAATGGAAAGGGGGAATGGGGCAGGTGAGGACATTGAAGAGCAAGAACAGGAGGGGAGAAAAAAGCCGGATGGCAAAGGCACACCATAGTGACCCTGCCCACAGAGCTGACACGGGCTGTCCTAGGAAACAGAGCCGAAGCCAGAAGCAGGTTTCCGTTCCTGAAGAAACACTGGCTGAGTTGGAAAGGGGATGCGGTTAATTGGCGTTTCCTCCACCACTCTGCATGGCGTGAAGGACGCTGTCGGATCTCTTCCCTGAAGGAGACAGCCTCCTCCTAAACAAGACGCCCGAGCCGGAGCAGGTCCCCTCATCATCCTCCACCTGGCCTGGCATTCTGTAACGCTAGGTCGTGACTCCATCTTGAGAGCACCACAGGACATTTGTTTCAAGTGAGCAGTAAAACGCTCCAAAAACCCTGGACCCAAATAACCAATGGGGTGTCCTGTTACTTTGGAATGAGTCACTCGAGTTATTTTCTAAATTTAAAACACAATATTCCTCTTAAAAATGAGGGCTGATAAGGAAAAGTATAAAGGGAAATGGCAAAGAGCAGAAGAACGATAGAACACTAAAGAGCACTTTGCCAACACAAAAGGCATAAAGAAGAAAAGCATTCTGGAGTCTATTTTCTACATGGCTTTGTATCTATATAAAACTATTTCTGGTCTCCGTAGGTGTGACTAATTCAATGCAGTTATGTGTGGGGAAAACTGTCAAAGATCTAAATGCGATCCCATGTGAAGCAATTACTAGTCAGAATATAAAGAAATACAAAGGTTGTTTTTTGCTTCAAGTCAGGTGTTGGCACCTGATGTCCAGTTTCATCACCACTCCCTGCCCTTAGGCCCATCAGCCTGGAGCCTGGTACTGTCCTGCTCAAGCAGCAACACTGCTGTAGGCGGCTTGGAGGGCCTTGGTGATCCTGACACCGGGTATCTTTGTTTGGGCAGCTTGCGTCAAGGAAACCACAGAGATGCAGCCAATGATTGGGAAAGAGGATGGATTCAGGGATTAGGCAGGAGAATCAGGAACTCTGCTGGCTGGAAGGCATGGCTTGGGTGTTGATAAGGATGACGTCTTGTGCTATTGATGTGAGCAGAATGGTGTGTGACATACAGGAGGGTCTTGCTGACCTGTAGCCCCACACCTATCACCAATAACAGAGCCATGCTGACTGTTCAAAGCCACGCGCTCCCGGCTCATCATATGGGAGAACCTGGGGCTAGAAGCCCAGGCCCTGGAAGGTGATGACACACAGATCCAGTTTTCCAGGACTGCCCAGCCTGGTGTCCCCAGAACTCTTTATGAGGAAGCTTAAAGTCCTGGGACCTCCAGAGCGTTCCTTCTTCACCTCTGGAGGAGGGTCTTCAATAGCTCTGTGAGAAAAGCGTCTTTTCAAGTAGTTTGCTTCCTTTCTGTTCGTCTTGAGAGAGTTGTGTTTCTGAAGGGTTCTGCTTTGGTCAGATTCATTGCAATTAGTTATATCCATCCATTCCCTAACACTTTAACTAGACATCCAGTGAGAAGCTCCTTGAACGTTTGTTCCAACCTGTTAATTAAGCCACATCCTTTTGCAGATCGTGACTCAGTCAGTGTGAGCAGAGAGTCACAGCCTGCTGGGTTAGGGATCAAAAAGGAGCAGCCTGCCTCTTCTACTGTTTGCCTGCCACATTTTTTGGCTTTTGGCATACTCATCTACAGAAGTAAGGTCTGCCTTGCTGGGTTCTTTTCAAACTGGTGACCTTATTTCTGTGCTTATTCCTGCCCCCAACATCCTGAGCTATTTCTAACAGCTCTCAACTGGAGCCACAGTTGATCTCGCTGCCCAGAATTATCCATGCGTCACCTGTTGACTCACAGCTTGGACAAGAGAGTCTTTGGTAAAAAGAGTTTCTCCAGCCTTTGATGGTGGAAAGGAGCAGCGACATGTGTCTGTCCTCCCTCTGAAGACAAAATCTTTGATGTTGTGTTTACCTAAAGAGTCCACTTGAGTGAACAGTGCGACAGCTTCTTAAGGGTCTCACTGTCATGCTCAGGTAGGAGAAAAGCAACAGGGCTGGCTGTGTCAGCATGTGTCCTCGTGTCAGCAGTCCACATGGACAAGACTGAGCCCTCCATGAAGCGATGTCCTCCACTGGAAGAAGTGACTGTCCCTTCAAAAGCAAGCTGGATAAGTGACAGACCACCACTCCTTATCTACCCAAACATCAGGCAGGCCCACATGGCAAGATGAAGCTACTACCCAGGCAAAGCTGTCTACACAACCATTTTATTTGAGGTAGATGTGAAAACGTCTTCTGGATTCCATTGCTCCCAAGTCTAGTAAATTTATACTGCTTCCCCACATTCCATCAACACCACACTGTCAAGTTTCTGAAATGAAGGGAGCAATAACCAAAGCAGGCTACCCAGGGCCCCCAGATCTTCTTCAAATGGGTGTAAACAGTGACAAGAGCAACGTCCAGCTCAATGTCTGCAGGTAGAGCTGAGCAAAGAACAGTCTGGGACTGCTGAGAAGAAGGAATGTCCTGTTGGGAGCCGAGTTCAGGGTCAGGCTGGCCCATGAATCCACATCACTGAGTAAGATAACCACACAAAGAAATGAGCTGTCACATATAAATGCCATGCCTAACTTTGAGCTACATCGTCGGTATTGTGAATCACTTTCTGCTGAGACGTGATTACCATTGTGTACGAATGTGTTATTGCTTTATCACTCTCTGCTGAGACCTATAGAGAGAGTAAACACGTGGACCTCCCCACCCTGCCCACCTTTGTGCTGATAGGCTCCTGCACCCTATATTAGCAGAATGGACTTCCTCCATAAACAAGCTCCTGCCTTGACGGGTCTCCCTGACGTGTCTGATTGTCCTCCGATGAGGGAGGGCTGGGTGCGGGTGGTCAGTCGGCCCTCTCCTTTCTCAGCTCGTCCTGGTCGGGGTATGTTCTCTCTATCCCTCCTGCAGGTCAGGAGGGACCAAGGACTAAAAACCCTGACAATGTCCCAGGGAAAAGAGATATGGCAGTCAGGGTGCTGAAAGGTAAGAGACACAGGGCTGGCAGCAAGCAGCATAGACCGGCAGGCTTCCAGCAATTCACTTAGCGCCTGGTTTTCAGTAAGAGGCAGTGGTGAGATGCAAACGTTGAGACAGGAGCTGTCATCTTTGATCCGGACAGCAGGCAATCCAGCAAGAGCAAGAACTTCCCAAAACCAGAGAGAATCTTGCCAACCCACTGCCTTCATGTGCCCGGACGGGGCTGTTCTGAGAGGATGCCTTCTGAGGGCGTGCACTCTTGTGCCAGTTCTAAAACCATCATGGGTTCTCACACCTCTTCCCTCCCCACTGCTGGTGAAGCACAAAAAGAAGCATTTATAGTCATATACCCATGCACTGTCAGGCAGGATTTTCACCATTGTCTAACTTTAATGTGCATACAGGAAAAGAACTTTTCTGCAACGAGGTCTGTAAAAAGTAGAAAATATAGCCATCCGAATAAATATCTATTTGAAATTACCCTCATGAAGAAAATCAAATGTGGTAGATTCAAGGAAGAACTCAAGTAGTGTAATTCCTTAGAAAGGTCAAATCATAGTTAAACAGCAGGAAACTGGTGCTTGAAAGGGGTGAGGGGAGGTGGGGGTGAGAGGAATGGTTGAATGCATAGTAGAAGAAGGGGAGACTGCAGTCAAAGTTTGAGGTATATCCTACATAATGACATGTGGGATTGGTGAGATTGATCATAAGCTGCTTTGCTGAATGACAACTCCCGTGTCAACCACTTAAAGGTAACAAAAATGTCTTTAAAAGAAAGCAAGGAAGGAAGAAGGAAAGAAATCCAGGCTCTTCCTGTGTGCCCTGTCCTGGGGAAACCCCTTCCTTGTAGAGCTGGGAAAAGATGGTCAGGTGATCTAAGAGACCACACTGGAGACCAAGAAGCAGGAGCACACAGGGCGTGTCTCTCTACAATGGTAGCTAGATGTCACTCCAAGGGTGAAGGCTGCTGCATGGAGGCAAGAGACAAAAACCATAGAGCAGAGTCATCCTGGCAGGCAGGAGCGTGGACCACCAGCAGGCGCCTGGCTCTGAAGCAGGTGGAATCCAGAGCTGAGCAGTGCAGAACCCTTGAGAATTCAGTTAGAGCCCAGGCTGTAACTGCAGAACCAGTTTGAATTCTGTTTTGAATTCAGAGTGCTTACGTGTATATCTTCAAAGGCTTGGGGTGCTCTGCTCAGACACCAATTAGCGGCCTGAAGGATAAAGTAGAAGGCAAATGTCAGGTCCCAGAGAAATGTATGTAGAGCTGAAAACCATGAATGGGAACAACAGAAAAGCAACTCAGGTGCTAGCGTAGGAGCTAATAGAAGAGTTGACAGTGACATCTATTAATGAATGGATACACATGCGCACACATGCACACGTGCTTGCACGCCTGCTTACATGCTCTTACATGCTCTCACATACACATGTTCTTTCTCACACACACCCCTTGTAGATGAGCAGCTACAAGAATGCAGCCAGGAGGCTCCAGTGAGCCCGGCGCATTTTTTTTTATTACAATAATGTCAACCAAAGCAGAAAGGACCACTAAAGAAGCCTTTGCTACCTAGAAACATGAAGGTATTCTCTTAAATTCTCTTCTAGAAATCTTTTTTACATTTCACAGCTAGAGCGATAATATAAATGGAGCTGTTTTGTTCATGATTGTTTCTTAAAATGTAACTCCTTGTTGTTTATTACATCTTTCAATGTAACTACTTTTGAGAAACTCAAGCTTTCTTTGCCACTTTGAACATAACCTTTCTTACAAACAAAATGGTTTCTTGTGATCCATTTTTGAATTCCTTCCCTGTCTTTTCATATTTATTATCTATTTGTCATAGTTTTGTAACTTTAGGTGCGATCTTTAGTCATTGAAGACCAACAATTTTGTTCTTCAAAATTGTCCTTGCTGATACTGGACAATGCATTTCATAAACCAGCTTTTCAGGTTTCATAGAGCTTGATGAGATTTTTCATCAGAGCTTTACTGAATCTGTAGATAAATTTGGAAAGACAGACATCTTTCCATCTTGAGTTGTACAATCCACAAGCAGTTTATTTTGCTCAAGTATGCATTTTACTTTCTTTCAATGATGTTTAGTGGGTTTGTATATTTGATGGGTTACAATGATTTTTTGTTTGACTATATATGCCGTGTTATTTGATGTTGTTAAAAACTTTGTAAGTGTCTATTGAAACATCTTCAGGTCCACTGATTCTTTCCTGGGCTATATGCAGTAGACTTATGAACTCATCGAAACCATCCATTCCTTTTTACAGTGCTTCTGCTTTTATCATCTTTTATTGTTATTATAAAGATGATGTACAGAGGGGTTGCAGTTACATAATTCAGATAATAAGTACATTTCTCTTTGAACAGTGTCCCCTGTTACCTTGTTTTCTCCCAGTTTTCCCCTGCCGACCCCCCTTCCTCACAAATTGATGTTTAACAAAATGAACTCCAAGAAATTGAAACAGAGGGTATTTTTGTTATTTTTTCTCCCTCCCTCCCTCCCCTCCTCCACTGTTTTTGATTTCTGTACATTTTGTCTTGTGTGTAGTTTATCTGTTTGGGGGAGGGGGAGGCACAGACACAGTAGGGCCGGGTGATTAGGTGCCGCAGTGATGCTCACCAGAAGCCGTGTTTGAGTGCTTCTGACTTTTGGTTTCTTTGTTTAAAATTTCTTTCTGCCTAATGTTTTGTATTAGTCACGTATTTTTTTTTTTATTAAACGCCTTAGCATGGTAATTCATGATTTAAAATTCCTCACCTGATACTCATTTGATTATCACCAATCTTATCCGAAAATTTCAGGAAGCAATATGGTGATGAGTTCATGGAGACAGATCCAAATTTTCCAAAAGTCTAGTTTCTGCTTTCCCTACAGCCTCATCAAGGTCAACAGGCATGGTAGACACTTCTCCTTGGAAAGGCGAGACTACTTGATGCCTTTTGAGAGTGTTCACCAGATCAAGCCTGACTGACCATAATCTGCCCATTGTCCTTTCCAGGAATGTTGGCTCATGAAAAAGGAGACCAATTCTGCTTGTGACTTAAAAAAAAACTCACACAATTGCTCTTCCTAGGGCTACCATGATGTTTGGGCTTGCATTAGAAGTTCTCTGTCTGCATTTCCCATTTTATCAGCACTAAAATCCTGCACAAGAAGGTCTAGGTTTAGTAAAAAATCAACAATTCATCATCATAGCCCTTCCTAGAGACCCAGCCTCGTGTTGTTCTGGTTTGGGGCTGCCGTGTTGCCCTGTTTAGTGTGAACTTGTGAGAAACCCAGGTTGTCGGTGTTCAGAGTACAGGCTTTGTCTTTGTAGTCTCAAGACCAGACAGGCCCTTCGCTATTTAGATAAACGAATGGGACCTCTAGGAACTGGAGGAAGAGGAAATGAATGTGTATGGAGCACTGACCTGCACCAAGACCTGCTTCCTACACTGCTAAGGGCAGAAGAGAGGGGCCACCTGCCAAGCTGAGAGGTAGAGGACCAGCTGAGAGCAGGGAGGACCAGCTGAGAGTAGGAAGGCGTCGCTCTGGCTTGTCTTAATGGGACAAGGCTGGGGGATGACTTCTCAGCAATGTAGTACTTCCTATTTCAGCTTTCTAATCCATCTCTTGCTCTATTCCTTTGGGGCAATGGTGATTGCTGTTATTGTTGGTTTGTTTTCTGGAGCAAGTGCTGGAGGAAAGGAAGCAGGTGGTGGCCTGCCCGTGAACCTGGCTGGCCTTCTGTATTAGGAAGTATCTGGGGCATGGGGAGCTTCGACCACAGACATGCCAGACAGCTCTGAAGGCTGGTAACTGATGTTCTGGTGCTGGTGGCAGGCTGCTCCTGGCCGAGGATCATAAAGCAGGGCACTCCATTCCTCTGGTGTGACTCCTCTGGTGGCCGGTGACCCTTGGTCTTCTGGATGTGTCACCCAGGCTCCATCCTCACCATGATGTGGGATTCCGTCTGTGCCTCTATGGATATGCCTGTCATGAGAAATGCTCAACCATCCAAACTCAACAGACGGCCTCAGGGATGCAGAGTGCAGTGAAAGCAAGGCTTCAGCGATGGTCCTTCAAGATCCAGTGTCTGCTGGGTACACATGTCCCAGAGCCACCACCACAGCAAGTAGTTTGTCCCTAATGCTTCTCCCCAGAGTCCACGTTGGTTGAGTTCTGTGGGGTTTACATTGTCTCCCAGAAGATCCATGCTACATTCCTTTCCATTGGGTAATCTGAATACATGAATATTGGGCTGATACAAATTCATCTACCTAACTTGCCTTGACATACTAAATATTAATCTCCCATCAAGTCTCTCGTGTGTGTGTGTGTGTGTGTGTGTGTGTTGTATACATGGGCATGTGTGTCCTCTTGTGAAATTCATTCACTCCCATATCCTGCCTGTCTGGGGATACTGGAAATCAGAAAGAAACAATTTCCTACCATCCTATTGCTCTCTAAAAGTTTGCACGACATCCAAAGAAAAACAGAGGCGGTACGTTAAGCCCATAAAACATGACTGTGCCTAGAAATGTTCCAAAGAAACGAATATCAGTTCATAGGTGTGAGGCCAGAGGTGGTGGGTACGGGCACAGTGTGGAAGAATTGATCGAGGAAGTCCCTTTAAGGAGGTGGGAGTTGGGGATCTAACAGGAGGGGGGTCCAGTGCCAGGGCAGGGCCAGCTCCGCCTCCTCCAGCTGCAAGGGTCCATGTGTGGCTTCAGAGCGGGAAATAGTTAGAGGAAGGTGCTGCAGATGAGCTGTAAGGCTGGTGGAGTCAGGCTCTGAAGGCCTCCAAGGCCGTGGCAAGCCCTGGCATGTCATCTTCATTGAAGCAGAGTGTCTTAGGAGTGATCGAAGCAGGTCAGGCTGTCGCTGGCTCTCAGCAACGCAGTGGTAGTATCCTTGGATGGCTTATTATGTAACTGAGTCAGAAACCAGAAGGTGGCAGGACTGGAGGGTTTCTTTTAGGTCATAAGTTTTTAGGGGCAGGCTTTAACTAAAATAGACATCCCTAAATCCTTCCCCTGCTGGCCAAAAGACAGAGATCTGCCTTCATCTCCTACCAGGCTGCCAGAGGGCACTGGGTATGATATGCAGAGTTCTGAGCAGTTTCTATATTCAGAGAAGCAGAACTGTGTTCTCCACATTTATTTCTCATCCAAAGCATTCTGAGTGCAAGACAATGAATTTTCCAACCCAGACTTTCATTCTCTTCACTACCCTAAATTGGCTTCCCACAGAAAAATGGGTCACAGGTAGAAAATGGGCTCACATCAAAGAGTGTTGTGAAGATTCATCAAGCCACTGATGCAGGGACAACGAGATTGCCAGACTATGGAAACTACCCATAGTCTGAAATCTTTGTGACATGATGATAATGAACAGGCACACATTTGACCTTGATGTACCCTTGAACTTGCCCAACACACATTCTAAGATGGTGTGAAGATTTACTAGCTGTGGTTTTACCTATGGCTTTGGAATTATAACCGTGTGCTTCAGTTATTGCTTGGTGCCTTTGGAACGAGATGGATGGTGATCTTTCACATAATTCTCCTTAGAACATGGCATGCAGATGTCTAAGCAAGTAACAAACCCTGGCAAGTGTAAAGAAAAGGACATAGGCATCTAGCTAAACACTCTGGGAATGCTACTAATGCACCTGGGTAAGAATGGGAACCAATTTTGCCCTCTCTGCTTTCTGTAAACAAAGACCACTTGTCTCCAGTGGGGAAGGCAAGAGCCAACAGCCATTATGTCCCACAGTTTCTGGAGTAGCCATCCCCAATCACAGTAGAATATCAGCCATTCTTGTAATCCTTAATGTGCTAATAGCTAGCTCCCAAAGCAAAGGGGAACAAGTTAAATTATTAATTTGAATGATGTGGTTAATGAGATGATAGATTCAAAATAAGACGTTTCATTATATAAATAATATGAGCCACTATCTATGAGATCTTTCATCATTTTTAGTATATCATCACACTTCAGTATGTGTTTTGTATACTTGCACATTTCATGAACATTTCAGGGGCTCAAAGGTCACATGGGACTCGAAGCGTGGCTCTGGAGCCAGTGAATGGCTGTGGCTCTGTGCTCTCGGGAGGAAGAAGGAAGAGTTTTGCTATGAGATTTCACCTCTTCTATAGACTTCTTTCTCCCACTGCGTAGCTGGCCTCAGTGATTAGCCTGGATCTCAGGACACCCAGTCAGAATCCTTCCGGGGTCATTTTTTAAAAACTAAGAAGTGTCTGATGTGTATGGTCAAGAGGTGTTAATTTGGAGGGACAGATCACTCTGTGGCATATGGTAGACCCTTAAGGTCAGCTGGAGAGAGGAAATGAGACCAACTCAGTGTGTGTGTGTGTGTGTGTGTGTGTGTGTGTGTGTGTAAATTAGTGAGACTACTTGAATATCAAATGTGTCTGGGTTCATGTCTGAGGGATACAGACTACAAAGGCTGTCTCCTTTCAAAAGCTATGGGACGTAGGAGGAAACAAAGACCATTAGTAGGAGATGGAAAGCACTATTTAGTGCTAACATCTTGTGTTCAGTCCATGCCTGCGTTTGGAGTAAAACCTAGTCTCTTTACGATGACAGCTTGGACTCTGTCTTTCAGCCTGCCTCCTCCGCTGCGCTGCATTCAGGGAAATGCCGTATTGGGTCATCAGGGTCGCAGGCCTCTTCTGAGTCTTCACTATCAGAAGCCAAAGATAGGTAGAAGGATTTTTTTTTTCAGTCAAACTCTCTCTTAAGCCCAGCTGTTTGGTCCTTGAGAGCATTTTAGCTTTTAACTTTGAAGATAGAAATAATGATATGAGTAGTTTATGGTCTCATTTTTTTTTCCTCTTAGAAGCTTTAAATTCCATCATGTGAAAAGAAGACTCGTCAGCCTTGTGTTGATGGCATGCTTTTCCTATAGAATTGCTCTTAATATAAACCAGAAAATTCTGAGTCAATAATCTTTTCGTGCCCATCTAAGCAATGCTTTGCTACAAAAGCACACTTTTCCTGTGCTATTGAGCCTAGCAGAGTAGAGCAGAATTCTCACTATTACTACTCAGGCTGCTCTTTACAACTACCCAACCCTATTTAGTTGTTCAGTTCTTCAAGGCCTTAGATCATTTGAGTGCTAGTTTCACCCTGAAGCATGGCACTTGAGTACTTTATGAGACTCTAAAGTTATCTGACCCAGTTGGGGATGGGGAAAAGGGTGCCCATACTAGGCAAAACAATGCCAAGGGCATTAGCAGCATGAAAAGGTCAAGGCAAATTTTTAAATCATAGAATTTCTATTTTGGAACCTTTCTTCCTTCCTTCCTTCCTTCCTTCCTTCCTTCCTTCCTTCCTTCCTTCTTTCTTCCTTCCTTTTTCTTTTGCCAGTCTTTCTAGAGCTTCAACTCAGGACCTGGGCACTGTTCCCGAGCTTCTTTTGGACAAAGCTAGTATTCTGGCACTTGAGCCACAGCGCCACTTCTGGCCTTTTCTATTTATGTGGCACTGAGGAATGGAACTCAGAGCTTCATGTATGCTAGGCAGGCTCTCCACCGCTAAGCCACATTTCCAGTCCTCCCCCCCCCTTTTTTAACTTTAATTGGGCACATAATATGTGCAATTAGTAATTACATACCCAGTCTACAATGTGGCATTTTAGAATAAGTAAACAATGAGCACAGTGGTCAGCATACTTTTCTCTTCCAATGCCTCCCATTTCTGAGTGTGGTGGACATTCAAAGCCTTCTTTTCTAGCTACGTTGAGACACATGAAGAATTATTGTGAATGCCGGTGGCCCTGCTGAAAGTGGTAACTTTGGGTGTCACCCACGACAGTTTAGAGCCCTCCCACCAGCGTCTGCTTCTTCCTGAGGTCCAGGCTGAGAGGATGGAGCTCTGCCCAAGGCCATGAAACCTGCTCCCAGTCCCACGAGGACTGCAGTGGTCTCTGGGGAGTCCCGTTGGTAGCAGGAGCTGCCGTGGCTAGATCGCCAAGCATGGCGGCCAGTTTCTGGCCTTGGAGGGAGGACTCTATTTGGAGGCCACTCCCCTTGGCCCTTGCTTTGGAAGACACAAAGAAGCCTTCTCCAACATTAGTCATCATCTGTCTGCTGGCATCTTTCAGTTTGAAGGCTCTGTAGTATTCTCCTTGGACTCTGCTGTTTTGTAGAGAGGAGAACCTGGGCTATCTCCTTTCTATGGGACGTGGAAAGTGAATGTTCTGGAAACCTCTTCATGTGACACTCTAGGGGCGTTGACCTGAAGATGTCGTGGGAGCCCCTGTCTCATCCAAGCAGGGACTCTGAGCCCATTTCCTTCTCTAAAGCTGGAAGTTGGATTCTAGCCTCCTCTGCCCACCCTCCACTGTGGTAACACTGGAGTTTGTGCTGTTCGTGGAAAGACATTCGGTATTTATTGCCAGAAATAGCCCTTTATATTGGGCTGATTTATTCTCCTTAAAATATTTATCTTTTGACTCTTCTCTCCTAGCAGATAATTGGCCCACATCCGGGCCTGTTTGGGCCTGACGGTTCTCCAAGGCCTCAGCTATCTGTTTTCCACTCAACTGAATTTTTTTGTGCAAACATCGTCTTCTCTATTTCCATTCTAGACAAGTTTGCGAATGCTTTGGGCTTCTGAGCTGCATGGTGGGTGACACCTGTCACCACCCTAGGGTGGCCTTGAATCAGAAGAGCTTTCTGGAAATACCCAGGAAGTTTCATCAAGTGATGGATCCTCTTGTCACTTAAAGCCTTCCCAGTCACTTCCTGGATTTTTGTTCCTGGCATAGGGGTTTGAACTTAGGACCTTATCATTTCTTGGCTTGCTTGTTAGAATTGTGTTCTACCACCTGAGCAGTATCTCCAGCCCTGCTTTCTGCTGCTTATTTTGAAGATGGACTCTCATAAATGTTTCTGACCATGCTGGCTTTGAACCGTGATCATCTGGATCTCAGTCTCCTGAGCAGCTAGGATCACAGGTGTGAGCCACTGGTATCTGGGCTCCCTGTGATTTCTGTGCAGTCTACCTTTGGCAGAGCCCATATCCTTCCTGTGCTCGTCCCTTCCCCAGCTGTTTCCCATGCCCTCACGGACCGTCTACGTGTGGAATTCAGATCTTTGTCTTGACTGATGCGACCGTTTGCTTATGTGCCTGACTTCATGGAGCTTTGACACTTCCATCTCCAAAAATCCCTTACGAGTGTTACCCCCTGTGGGATCCATGTCCTGTCTTCTTGTTTGGTCTCTGACTTCTGTGCTCACATCATCTCCGCCTCCCAGCAAATCTTTACTTCCTTCCCTCCCAATGGCAAGGGCAAGATCTAGGACATAAGTCTAACACCGTACCATGTGGATAGCTCTCTGGCCCTAATTGTCTAAGAAGGCAGAAAGGGTTAGTTTATTTTCAACTAACCAGTGCTTCCTTATATTATTACACTTCTAAGTAACCAACACCGGAAGCCCTGCGATGACATCACTGCTGTCCAAGGAAGTCTCTAGAACAATTTCAGGAGCCCCGCTGACCCCAGCACTGCTTAGACAAGACAAAAGACCCTTCTAGCTTCACAGGAGTGGCGTTGATCTTGGAAGCATTGAGCGTCTCTACTCAGAAACGAGGGCTGAATGTGGTAAGACACCCATTACTTTTTCCCATGGAATCTGTGTTGGGAGAATTAGATTCCCGGCTGTTTTAGAATCACTGTGGATTGAAAACCCTCCTTTGGCACTGCAAAACTTACTCTCGGATCCTCTGAGGTGTGCGACCATCTTCGTCTTCATTCATGAATCCAGCCAATAGCTATGGAGCAGCGCTGGGTACCCGGCAGGTGAATGTCTTTGGGAACACTGAAGCAGAGCCTTTGGCATCCTTCCAGTTCTAGCAGAGTGGGGAGCAAAGACACCAGAGTAATTAATACAAGAACCATGAGAATTACAGCAGGACCACGGTGGCTGCAGCATCCATCTCTCCTCTCAAGGAGCACACTACATCTTCTCTGCATAACCCCCCCCCAGGACCAACCCCATGAGGAATGGCTCTGGTATTTCATATTCATTGTTATGGGAGTATATGGCATTTTCCTCTCCTTACATTTTCTCCTAGGTTATTATTGGTGTGAAACAATGCTATTGATTTTTGAAGATTTACTTTTTTGTACTTGGACCCCTTATTAAACTCTTTTATTGTGTTTTAAAATTTGGTAATAGCTTTTTCCACCCAAAGCCATTTTCATTGACCTCAGAAATGATGTTCTGCTCTGGATCACACTAAAAGTGTGCATCCAGAGCATCCCAAAGCTCTCGGGGTAACTCCTGCTTCTTCCCTGGAACGAGCCCACTTCTTCGGGGACATTTGTCCTAATTCATCAGAGTCACGCTTTCTCTTGAATTCTTCTACCTTTGCAGACATCAGATGACTTCAGCCCCTTCCATTTTCACCAAGACATCTGCCCGGGGGCACCACATCACCAGTGCCATGGGCGGAAGGCTTCAGGATGTATGCTGGCAGGAAAGGAACAAATGGGCAATTCAGGCAGAGGACAAACAAGAGCTAGAGCTGCAGTACAAAAGCAAGTTGAAAGTTCACTGTGGGGAGAATGAAGTGTCATTCTCGGCATGTCAGAAAGAAAATGCGTGCTCACTTGTTTCTTTCTTCTTCTTTTTTTTTTTTTTTGCCAGTCCTGAGCCTTGAACTTAGGACCTGAGCACTGTCCTTGGGCTTTCTCAAGGCTAGAGCTCTACTACTTGAGCCTCAGCACCACTTCTGACTTTTTTTCTGTGTATATGGAACTGAGGAATGGAACTCGGGTCTTTGTGTATGCTAGGCAAGCACTCTACCACTAGGCCTAACTCCCGGCCCCTCCCTTGTTTCTTACACAGTCAGTTTCAGATTGTATTGAAAGGATGAATTGCAATGGTCTTTCTGCTTAGGACAAACATAGGCTGTTGTAAGACTCCCAGCTTGAAGGCCCGGCAGGACTGTGCTGGTCATTTACAACTACTTTCCCTGGGTGTGGCATAGACTCTCACACAGACCCAGAGCTCCATGACGATGGAATGAGACAACTGAATCCTTTGCTCGTGTGATTTCATGTATTCAGCCATTCTAACGTTTATACATGGGTGCTGTTTCTGACTTCTTCAGCTCAAAGCTACTGCCCTACCCCTGTAGCCACAGTGTCATTTCTTGTTTTCTAGTGGTTAACTGGAGATAAGAGTTTCATGGTCTTTAGTGCCCAGGCTGGCTTTGAACCACAATCTCAGATCTCAGCCTCCTGAGTAGCTAGGATTATAGGCCTGAGCCACTGCACCCAGCATGTTCAATATTCTTGAATAGGAGATAAAAATGTTGACTGAGTTCCTGGGACATACAGATGGATGGGTTTCCATGCTTAGAGTTCATATAGTAATTTTTACATGTGTTAATGAAGAAGCAGCTTGAGTAAATTCGTGTCATAGGCTGAATGCCAGAATTTGAACATTATTCGGTTGCCCAATGGACTTTGTTTAATAGAAACCAAGCCTCTCCCTGGATTTCTAGAAGGAAGGAATGTTCTTGCCTAAAAGCTGGCAGTGTGTGTGGTGACATTTCTAAGCAATTGAGTTGCACCCTGGCGGAATCTCCAGATTCCACAGATAATAAATTTGTGGTCAAGCTGGGCTCTGCCACACTCCCCCCATGGCTCCTCGGATCAGCTGAGGACCGGCTATCTTGGGAGCTGCTTTGCCGGATGGGTTCCACAGAGAACAGCGTCACCATTCCAAAGAGAAGTTTCTGGAGGAGGGGAGGCTGCGTGCTAGCACTGCTGGGGCTGTTTCTAACACAAGGATGCCCAAAGCACACACAGATCTGTAGTATGATCAGCGCAACATGTGTGTGCAGGTACACATAGACAGACGTGTCATAAAAACAATTACCATCTGAGGATGGTCCAAGAGACCCATCCCAAACTCCCCAGAACAATTATACTGGCTTTTCTGGGAAATTCCCTCTTGTACTGAAGCCTTTCTTTCTATATGCAGAGTTGTGGCCTATATGTAAAGCCATGCTAGTCTGAGTTTAGAATAGTGCCTGACACAGACTTAGGCTCCAAGCACTTACCCCACAGCAACCTACTCAGAGCTGGTTTTGGCTTCCTCCCTCTGTGCCCAGACACATAGCTCTATCTTGTCCCCAGATCCTCAGTGTACTATGACCACCCGGGGGAAGGGCTAAGCAGGATAGCTGGTATCAGTCACTTTATGTCTTTTTATTAGATAGGCGGACACCGGGCTCAGAGATGTTTGGGGACTCTCTCACAATTATGTCAGTCCCAGAGAGTTTACATTCCCCTCTTTTATTCTAACTTTAAACAGGCTGCCCCAGTTTTTTGTGTTTTACACTAATCATTATCAAATCAATTTAGGACTAAGAGAAAATCTTATTCTTCTTTTATAGAAACTGGGTTCTTAATGGCCTTTGTGTTTTCCTAAAAGGGCAGCTCAGTCATCTTTGAGTATGAGTGGGTGTTGTACAGCAAGACTCATGAAACCTGAGCCTACAGTTTATATCAAAGTGGTAGAGGCAGGACATGTCGGAAGAGAAAGGAAGCCAGGGAAGTTCAGCCATCAGCCCGTATTCCAGAAAACACACAGCTTTCAGCTGCAATGAGAACACAGAGAGGGGAGAAAAGAAAATGAGAATGAGAAGAGTAAATTGAATTACTCTAAAGGACATGGAAACGTCTATGCATTTCTAATGTGATGACAGACACATTCAGAATTTCTACTTCATTTCAAGGCCATCTGGTATTACCCCACACTCCTAGGCATCCATCCCTCTGTCAAAAGTTGGGGACAGTAAGGTCACCCATTCTAAATATTGTGATAATGGTGGTTAAACTGTGACCTCTGACATTCTGCGGGAAACTGAGTGGTGTGGAGACAGGAACTTTGGGTTACTGTGGCCTCTGCCTTTGGATGGATTTGTGTCAATGTTGTGGAAACAGCTTCATCTCCAGATGGGTTTGGTAGAAATCAAGTCCAACTCCTATTCCCTCTCTTTCCTGACTCATGCATGCAGACACCCCAGGTGATAAGGAAGCAACAGGAGCCACTAGGCCCCTTCATCTTGAGTGTCCTTGTTTCAGTAGAAATGTTCAAGCCCCAGACAGCCCCTAAGGGTGGCATGAAATAGCATTAGCTCCAAGATGAGTCTGTGTGGATTCTCCACGCTGATGGCCTCCTCAAAGCACAAAGGAGCTCTGTAAAAGTGTGGTTGCCCGCGCCCTGGTGATTTGGCCCCAGATTTCAGGCAGAAGCCTGGCACCGCCCGGGCATGCTCCAGGCTCACCAGGAGGACAGGGGACTTGCTGACATACAGGATGACATTTTGCAGCCAATCTTTGGTCATCCATAAAGGCAAAGTATTTAGAACAAGGCGTCTTGGGTAAAGAAGGAAGTGGCAATGAAAAGATAACAAAGGTAAAACAGCCTGTAACCTGCTGCCCGATTTTGGGTTAAATTAATTGGACCACATTTACCTTAGGGCCAGGTTTGTCAGAGCTCCGGGGTCACGGCCTTGTGGATGCCTGTGGTGCTTTGTGAACCGACACTGAGCAGCTGTGTAGAACCCCGTCTCCCTGTGCTCACAGCAAGGGCAGAGCCGTGGCCAGCATGGCTGTTCATCCGCCCCAGGCCACCCAGCCCTGAGTGCAGGGAGACTTATCTGGAAGCATCTTTCACACTGTGGTGCAGAAACAGAACAGAACAGCACAGGGCTCTCAGGCCCTGAGACCCCCCTTTTTAAAATGTTGTTTTTTAATTGTAATTAATAGAAGGGTTACAGTTGTATTCTCCAGACAGAAGGTGCAGTACTTCACATACATTGATACCCCTTCTC
The DNA here is from genome assembly GCF_031878675.1 of Megascapheus bottae. Taxonomy (NCBI): domain Eukaryota; kingdom Metazoa; phylum Chordata; class Mammalia; order Rodentia; family Geomyidae; genus Megascapheus; species Megascapheus bottae. The sequence continues at coordinate 36,090,411 of NC_143529.1, read as the reverse complement.
ATGTCTTTGTCCCCACCTGAGACCCCCTTTGCGCAGTCCTGTGTCTGTCAGGCCCTGGCACTGCCCTCACCTGCTGTCTCTTCTCTCCCCCTACTCTTCCTCTCTCTCAGGTGAGGCAGCTTTTCCTCCTTGGAAGCAAGGTACCCCTCTCTCCGCCCCCCAGCCCTCGGGGACACAGCCGCCCTGCCACCCACCTAGAGAGGAGTCTGAACAGAGACCAGCGTCTCCCTCAGGACTTACGGGGCCCTGAGATAATAAACATATTCTGCCTCTTTCCCACACCACCCCTGCACCTAAACTCATGTCTGTCATCTCTCCTGCTCTGCCTCCGGCTTTCTTTCCCTCCCAGCACATCTGCGCTTATCCGTCCTGATTGCTGAGCTCTGTTGTGGGCCATGGCCTGAAGTTGGGAGGGAGCAGCCTGCTAGCGCCTTGCTCTCAGACCTCTAGATTCTAGATCTGTGGGAAAGAAACTCTGTGGTTATCAGCCATTTAGCTTGTGGCATTTTGTTATAGCGGCACAAATGCCCTAAGACAGGAAGTGTGGCAGTGAAGATAATGATTAAAGAAAGAATTGTCATCAGCGAGCACTTTTTATTGCATTTTGTTATTGGGATAAAGTATAGAGAGGTTACAGATACATTCGTCAGGTAGTAGGTGCGTTACTTCTTGAACCTCGATACCTTCTCATGTTTTTGTCCCCCTTTCCCTCCTCCCTCCCAATCATCTATTTTTCCCCTTCCCTTCCCTATTTAAAATAAACAAATAAATGTATACACACCACGTGAGATTAACCAAAAGGGGAAAAAAGAGAAAAGAAATAACTTCACATAGTACATTTAGAACAACAATCACAAAGATAAACCTCCAGTTCGTTTAGCCTCCTCCTGTATGACCTTGCGTACATGGCTTTTGAGCTATTGTGATCTTCTGCGAGGAGAGTCCTAGACATGTACTAATTATTACAACCGAGGGAAACCATGTACGCTGTGTGCCTTGGGTGTCCCTTCACCTTGTGAACAGTTAACATTCACTCCCAAGCTGAGAGCATTCAAAGATTCCGTCTTTTTACTCCAGTCTCTCTTTAGCTTAGTTCTCTCCAAGCAGCTCCTACTTACCTGGTATCTTCTGGCATCTTACGTGACCCACAGGGGTGACCACAGTGCAGGAGTGGGGAGCCAAAGGAAGAGTTGGTGGGTAATTACTTTTAATCACTGAAAGGAATTTGCAGCACGAGCCAAGGTAATTATTTCAACCTGGCTGTAGGCAGAAGTGTGGGGGGGCCACAGCTGGGGAACAGACAGTTTGTGGGGACCAGACTCACGGGCTTCTCCAGGGAAGGCATTGAGGCGTAAGGGCGCTACCAGGAGTCGGTGATGTAGACGGGAACGTGGTCCTGGGTGCTGCAGCTGCCAGGAAGTCTCTGCTGTCACCCACCAGGTCCTAGATCCTCGACAGCTTAGCACAAGGGACACATCATCCAGGAATCTGGTCACGGCAGAGTCCGGCCACATCCCCCACTGCTGCACCCCGTGTCCTTCTGGGCATGCTCCTCTCTGCATGTGTATCCTCTTCCTGCTTCTCTCCGCCTTCAGGTGCCTCCCGGACTGGACAGGTACCCAAGAGGCCTGACCTGAGGAGACTAGAACTCTCCCCACCCCATTCGTGGCCCTCCACCTCCCCATCCCCCCCAGTGAATTCTCTGTCTCCTGTAATCATCTCCCCCCCCTCCCCGCCCCCCGCCGCTGTTCCCTGTTAAATGTCAGCTCCTCCAGGGTGGATAGCTGGCTTCGTCTGCTCAGGCTGCAGGGCAGGTGACCACATGAGGCCTCCTTGGATTGTCCACAGGGGGCAGATACCAGGTGAAGGGGGCAGAGGTGGCACTGTTCTTACAGATACCAGGTGAAGGGGGCAGAGGTGGCACTGTTCTTACAGATACCAGGTGAAGGGGGCAGAGGTGGCACTGTTCTTACAGCTTCCACTCTCCCTCCTCTTCTCCAGGTCCTTCACTGGGGGTCTTAAAGACATTCACCGACCTCTTCCCAGTCCTGAGTTATATCCTGATGGCTTTCCCATACCTCAACTTCAGGCCTTTCCATCTCTTTTGCCAGGAGGGTCTTGAAATCAGGGCATGGGCACTGTCTCTTAGCTTTTGTGCTCAACCCCTTGAGCCACAGCTGGCTTTTTGGTTTCAAACACAGGTGCCCAGTGCAGAGCTGTCTTTGCGGTTAGTCTCCTCTTTCCCTCTTTGCACCGGGATCTCCCACCACTCTGTGCAAGCCGTCCACATCTGTGTACCACGGTGCTTAGCAGCTGTGGGCAATCACACATCTCATCAAGCACTCGTGGTGGCTTCCCACTGCATCCTGGATAAAATCCTGACTCTGCTGCAAGGCCCTTCTGACCTCCCATTCCTGCCCATCCATCTTATGCCAGCCTCCCATCTTAATGACCTTTCCCTTTACTGGAAGGTCTTTACCCTAATCTTCCTGTACTTGCAGGGTTCCCCAGGGGTTCAGCTACCAACAGATACCCCAATTTCCCATCCTCATGCATCCCTACCAGCCCACAGTGGATGTCAGCTCCTCAGTTTATTTGTTAGTGCCTTTTGGCCACTCAAGCAATCAGGTTCTGGGGCAGGAACCTGTTACCCTCTGCAAGGATTCCAATCACTCTCTGCGAGGTAAATGACAGAATGGATGGGTGACTCCTTCTGCTGACTTCTCACACATGCTTTGGTTAAGCACCTCCAGTTTTCTGTAAGATAAAGCCCTCTCTTATTAATCCTTGCTGCCTGCGTCCTTGCCCTTAATTTACTTTTCCAGCTTCTTATCACAGGTTTCCACCTCACAACTTCTGCCACTTCCACATCAGCCTTGGCACGATTCTTGTGGCCTCTGCAGCTTTATTTACCGTGACAGAACCTTGACCTACCTTTAAAGCTGACTGCAAGGCCACCTTTTGCAATGATGTTTCTCCGGTTCCTAGAAATGCCTCAGTCATTGTCACCTCCCGGAGCTCCTGTTTCTTTCTGCCTTCCCACCAAACAAAAGTGTGCCCTTTCCTTTTTCTATTACCTTGAAAGATGTATCCTTTTTTTTCCTAGTTTCCTACATTTGCAGTTGGAAAGAATTGCTAAAAATATGTCCAATTAATGATTTCATTGGGTGCAACATGGTAAGATTCCGCCTTTCTAATAGTCTGCCTTGTGGACCTTTTTAAGTATTAGTATTTCTCAGAACACAGAGTCCACAGAGATTTGCTGTAACTCCTGCTATGGACAGATTCCCTCAAGGACTTTCTATCAATCATTTAAAAACAGGGCTCTCACAGGGACTGCTGGAGGGTGGTGGGGCGAAGCAGTCCAGGGGAAAAACCAGGTTGTGCCCCAGGCACGAGATGGTCCAGTCTTTGAGTCGCCTTTGTTAGTGGAAAAGTGGCATGGCTTCAGTGGAGAGAAGACAGACTGTTTTCATTTATTTCGCATTATACTTTTAGACCTAAATATAAATATTCCAGCGATTCATCTCAGCATGATTTGATTATGGAAACATAATTGGAATTGTTTGAGAGACCCAGGCAGCTTCTATTTTGGTTCCAGCACAGGAAATTCAGGCTTTGTCCTTTTTCTGTGTGCAGTTTGATTTACGTGAGGTTAAAAATTCATAATGCAGGACCTAACCTCAGGCAAATATTTTTTTTTTTGGCATGAGCCAATTCAAACATTCTCTCAACTCATTTCCTGTTAAAGGTTCAGAATTGAGGAGCTGAGTTGTCTATTGGGTTGAAAACTCACCAGGCTTTGTGATGTGGTGCTGGCAAGGGGTGGCCCTGAGGTTACAGGAAAAGGACAGGAGCCTCCCTACCTCCCTTCAGGCACACTCGCCGCCAGGCGCCTCCTGCCACGTATCTCATTTAATCTTGGGGTGGTCCCATGGGGTGGTAGCCTGATTATTATTATTATTATTATTATTATTATTATTATTATTATCATTTTGCCTTCCAGAAGCAAGGCTGTGGCAGGTCCAGGAAGCCTCCTGAGTCTGTCCTCTTGAGGACCTAGCCTTGCCTGACCCTCAGGCTGCAGGCTGGGCTTCTGCTGTGATGGAAGACGCCAACGCCCAGGGCACACTGCCCGTGACCCCTGGCTGGCACTCCACGCCAACCCCAAAGACTCTTATGGAGGAAGAGGGGGCTTCTCAGGCTTCGTGGCAACAGCACATGTGCTTCACGAGTCGCGGGCTCGTGAGAACACCCTGCATTCAAAGAAAGGGCCACACATCTCCCTGCGGCCAGGGCACAGCCACCTCCCTGGCTATAGAGACTGCTTGAGCCGCCTCCCTTCTCCATCTCTCTCAAGGCTCTCACACACCCCGTGTATCGCCGCAGCCACAGCTGCTTCTAGAGGTCTGGAAGGCACGAGGGGCCCCAGGCTGCTTCATTAACCTTCTCTCCAGGATATTCCAGGTCACTGTTCCAGGACTTGGGCTTGCAGAGGCGAGGCGTGTGGAGATTGAACCCTAACCTCGCCTGGTCAAACTGTCCTACTCTGGACCCCAGAGCTTGGAAAACATGGCAGCAGTGTCAACAGGCAGCGAAACTGGACAGAGGAAAGGTCAGGGGAGGGTGGTGAGACGACCACACTGGCTCTTTATCAATGCAGGGCTCACGCTAGCATTGCCTCCGCCTGGGACTCCACGGGCCCTTCCCAGCTTCCTCTGTGATGAAGGAGGATGTGGACTCCGTGACACATGTGTGCAAGTAGATGAGACCTGTATGGGCCTCCTGCCACTATGTTCAGACAACAGAAACATCCCAAGGCTTTGACAATCCGAGCCGACCTTGCCGCCAGAAGGTACAGAGAGTGGATTCAGAACATGGAGAATCTCTCCCTCTTCCTAAATGAGGAAGGCAGTAGCGTTCGCAAATTAAACCCAGTGATTAATTTGAATGACAACGAACACCTCTCCTACCTATAATAAAGAGTAGAGGAATGGAGCAAACAGAAATGAGGAACGAGGGGCTCTAGGACCAACATGGCATGACAGGGTTATTATAGAGACTTTAAAGAGGAGAGAAATAAAAAATAGACTTCTGCTAGGAAGATTAGAAAACTATTATTATTCATACCCAACATGATTTATACATAAATGCTACACATTGTTGGGTACAATGATGTTTGGATGGATGGAATTCAGTGGCTGACTATGAAGGTGAAAAACAACAAGCAGCTCTTTTACTGAGGCTGGTCCACTTTGCCTCCTGTCTCAGCACGCCGGGGCGTGCTCTCCTCCACAGCTCCCTGGCTCTGCTGGCCGCGGCCGGCCACTTCCCAGCAGGCGCACGCCCTCCACTCTTCCCTGTGGTTCTGTCCCTACACGCAGACCTCAGTGGGCTCAGAGTAGAGCCTGTCCTCTCTCCATCTCCGAGGGCAGAGGCACTTGCCCACGGGATCTGAGCATGAGTGTCTGGAAGGCCAGTGTTCCCCATCAGAAAGACTATCATGACAACCATCACCACCACCTCCACTGCCACCACTACCACCACCACCACCACACCATAACCACCACCACCACCACCACCTTCACCTTCACCTCCATCACCATCACCACCACCACCACCTCTACTACCACCACCACCACCACCATCACCACCACCACCATCACCACCACCATCACCATCACCACCATCACCACCACCATCACCATCACCATCACCACCACCACACCACAACTACCACCACGACCACCACCACTACACCATCACCATCATTACCACCACCACCACCACCTCTACTACCACCACCACCACCACCACCATCACCACCACCACCATCACCACCACCATCACCATCACCACCACCATCACCATCATCACCACCACCATCACCACCACCATCACCATCACCACCACCACACCACAACTACCACCACGACCACCACCACTACACCATCACCATCATTACCACCACCACCACCACCTTCACCTTCACCTCCACCACCATCACCACTACCATCACCACCACCACCACCACCACCATCACCACCACCACCATCACCACCATCACCACCACCATCACCACCACCACACCATCACCATCATCACCATCACCACCACCACCATCACCACCACCACCATCACCACCACACCATCACCATCACCACCTCTACCACCACCACAGCCATCCCCACCACCAGTGTCATCACCATCAGCACTTCCACCACCATCCCTACAACAGCCTTACCACCTTCACCACACCACCACCATAACCCCTCCATCACCGTAACCACCGCCATCACCAGTGTCATCATCACCATCATTTCCATGCAGCACAACCCCTGCTCCCATAACACCAGCGTCACTCACTACTATGACCACTGTTATAATCGCTGACCTGCCTCCACATCGGCACCTCTGCCACCACTGTCACTGCCATTACCCCACTCTTGCCACCATCACCACCAAAACCACTACCATGGTCACCATCACCATGAATGCCAAAACCACATGTCCACCATAGCATCCTTTCCCAGAGTCCCATTTGTTGAGTGGCTTTAGGTTTGGTTTTCTAGTAAGAGCTTCCATGAGACTGGAAAGTGGAGGTGACAGCAGTTCTGAGCTAGGGCTTCCAAAGTATCACCTACTTCTCGTGACTAGCCTGTGATTCCATCAGCACCATGAAGAAAATAGGGCCCCATCTGGTCCCAGATCCCAGAAGAAGGGTGAAAGACACATGGAGAGAGCCGTCAGAGTCTGAGCTTGTGCACGGACACTTTTCATTGTCCATTTCATGGGACTTTAGGGGCAGTAGGTCACTAACCCCCATGCGAAGACTTCATTGTGCTTTTCCACTCAGCATTTTCCATGAGCTCTGCTGCATTCTTCTCTTCCTTAAAATGAGCATAGTGAGGATCTCCATTTCGGAATAGGGTAAGGGAGAGATAGTGTTCGCTTTGGAGAACGCCACTTCAGGTCTTTTTATTTCCATGAGTGGTTTGGATCATTTAAAAAGTGGCTTTATGGGGCAGTTCTTAATTCTCGTTTGGAATGCAGTCGTAAGGCGAGGTCTAGGATAAAGAAGTCAGGCAAGAGGAACGTCAGCTTCCCTCAGCCATGGAGAGGAGACAAACTCTGGAGCAGGGATCCAGGTGCTATATCAGGTGATGCATGTAAAAGCCATGTGAGGTAGGTCAAGTTAAGAGTGCCTACTGGCGTGTAGGTTTGTCCTTTCTTTTCCTTGGAGAATTCCCTCGTTGCATGCTTTGTACATCAAGAATTTTCTTCAGCTTCTATTTTCTGATTTCTTTTGTTTGAAGATTTCTTGCCCTTATACCTACTGAGAGAGAAAATCTTAGCTATATCATAATGAAATCTTAAGCAGAATCATGCTATAAATCACTATAACTATTTCCATCATATAAGGCTGAAGTGCTGACATGCTTTAGAATCCTTTTTATGTTTTGTCCCTCATTCTCTGAATTCCCCTCTTTACAGCTTTGGTAAATGAGACTAGAAGTTTCTAATGTTCAATGACCTGAGGACATAACATCACTTCATATGATAAAAGAAAAATCAATCAGGACCAATCCAAAACCCTGGAGACATTGGCTGAAGCGAAAAATTATATATTTTGTATAGAGATTTAAAGGAAGGGAAAATTATGGATTTGTTGGATTTTCCTCATTCTCTGCTGCAAGTCTGTGTAATTTGTTGTGTGAAGGCCTATGAGCCTATGCTGAGATGCAGCGAGAGCTCACCGTGAAATGGGTCATTCATTCTCTCCTCCTGCAGTGAGGCAGATGATAAATACTAACTGAGCAACGTGGGGAAATGTCTGAACGACCCTTCGTCTCCGGGATGTATGGGGAGACATGGCTAATTGTATAAGGGTGATCAGACGATTCTTCCTCTTTTATCAGGGCTCCCTTCACTTACCTAACCCAGCCGCAGTCGGACCTGCACCTTCACGTCCACCCCGCTCCAAGCCGTTTGTCATGCTGTGAGTGTGTGCGGCTGGGTGGATTTGTTCATTCTCTTGAACATTGGCAGATTCTGAGCACTGACTGCGGGAGCAGTCACACATACAAAGAGTTAGGATGAGGGTCCTGGGATGCGTTAGAGCTCATAGATGTCCGTCCAAGCAGCTGAATTAATGGAGAGCTGAACCCGACTTGTAGGGAGTGGAGCTCAGCAGACCAGATCGGGGAGCATCTGGCCAGCCAAATACTTAGGTTCGTGACCAGTGTGCAAGTATGTTTGTACTAGGAGGTGGTGAAAGAGGTTAAGCATAGTTTGGGGCCCTGTGGAGACTTTTCTGAGTCTTCCAGAAGATTCCAGGAAGCACAGGGGAAGACGACATGCTACTGATTACTCCGGAAAGCTCTACCTACGCAGAAATCAGATCTTTCTAATCCAATCTTCCCGCAGATGTGCTATCCAGGCTGTAAGATGGCGTAGAAGGAACCGTGGCGAGGGCCAGGGCCAGGAACCCGAGGCCTCATCCGAGCTCGGCCTGTGGGTAAATCTCCAGCCCCAGCTCCCTCACAGCGCAGGCTGCCTGCAGATAAGGACATTGCAGACACTGCCAGAGGATTGAAGCAGTGGACTGAAAGAATCCCATTTGGCATACGAGTGACTCACGCCACGGGTGAGCGGCTAAGGAGGGCCCTACTTTTTCCTGTTTCCATTTTGACAAGAATTCTTCAAAAGTGAGTCTCAGTGGGATGGCACTGGATTGGGAAGAACCAGTATTTTAGAAGTAGTACTAATAAATTCACCTTCTCCCCTACCTCCATCTTTAGCCTTCAGTCTTCACTGAGGCCACCGCCTGCACCTTACTGTGTGCCAGTCCCACAGGTGAGCTTCTCAGACTAGACTTCCCATTGCTCTTGTAGCTCAAGAAGAGCTCCCATGAAGGGTGGGCACGGGGGACCCGGAAGTTCTTCAATCGGTTCAAATATCATTGCAAGGAACGCCAAGGAAGCCATAATTACGATCCTAATCATTTTAACGAAGTACACAGAGGTCGCGCCTGCTGCAAGACACCTCTTCCATCTAGAAATACAGAATGGAGCTGGATTCAGGGATCCGGCGAAAGGACATCAGCTATGTGGTCTAATTAAGCCCTGTTTGAAAGGAGCGCACATGCACAAGGCCCTTTCTCTTTAAGAACTGCTTTCAGACTACAGGCCTTTTGTTTGGGAATTGCTTTGTTTCCTTTCTATTTGAGTCCAAAAGCCATTAGGCATCGGAGTCCCTGCTTCTTTGCTGGGCATTCAGACAGTGTGCAGATGGCCAGACAGAAGGGTCCTTGTGCTGCAGACCCTGTGCCCCAGGAACTTCCTCTAATGTAGAGCATCTTTCACTAACATTTGCTTTTTCAAAGCCATCTTTCCTGAACAAAGACTCTTTCTGTATAATGGATGATTCCCAGCCTCTTCCCCCTCTCCCTTTCCTATAAGGTTGTCTCAAGCAACATCTATTCCTGGCTTCTCAGTTCAGTACAATCAGGCTGGACTGGGAATTCTCTGAAGATGGTGGATAGGGGCCCTTCCACCCTGATGAGCAGACTGGGTCTGCTCTCTCAGGTTCAGTGTCATTTCTCTGTACATCAGAGATTGAATTCGATGAGCTCCCGGTTCCTTTTCTGGCCTCTGAAATGCAGCGCCTGGGAATATAGAATAGCTGTGTCTACCTTGCTTCCAGCACCCTCCATGAATACGGGAACATGATTCCCAGGGAAGGATCTCAGAGGTGGAATGGAGCCCTGTGCCTTTGCACGGAGAGAAAACACCCCAGGTGTTTCAGAACAACGGAGTAGCACTTGTTCAGAGCAACATGTTTCTGCTTGTAAGAAGAGGCAATCCAATTCCAAAAAGCAGGGAGCACCTGCCCTCTTCTGCTGGTTAAACAGCGTCTTTTCCGGAGGACACAGGTGTGTTGCACTTGGCTCAGGAAGAAAACACAGCAAACAGCTAGAGAGGGAGACAATGATCGTTTGGCAACAGTTCAGCCTCCAGCTTTTATCCAGGTTTCAACCTGGCAGGTGAACAAATAGAAGGGGAGAAGACACTGTCAGGGAACATCACAACCACAGCAAAAAAAAAAAAAATAGAAACCATTTATACCCTTGCATTGTCTTTTTCAGCCTGACAGCTTCATCATTTTTGTAGGTCTCTCTGAAGGAGACGGAAGCTCGTTGTTATGTAGGGTTATTTATTTGGGGACCAGGAGGCAGTCATTTGTTTGGTTTTCACCCATGAGCACTCACATAAAAACTTTATCAGGAAAGTAATGGGTGTCACTTCTCCCTATTTAAGCCACTGATAGAAGGCTCATTCAGCCATGAGATTCTGAAAGACACCAATCTGCTTCGTTGTCTTGACGCTGGTTCCAGCTGCAGGCTTGCTGTTCTCTTTAGATTAATGAAGGAAGCTCCAGGTTGCTGGCGCTCCTGATTGTACAGGAAAGATAATAGAAGAGTTCACCTGCCACCTGGCTCCAGAGGAAGTAGTGCGCGCTCACAGCTGGGAGGTGGGAGAAGGTGTTCTCCTTTTGGTCTGAGGTGTGGAGGCATCTGGGACTCAGCTCTGGATGATTCTGCTACTTGCGCATCTGTGGGGGCCCTGGAGCCCTGCTTCCTCATACCGCATTCTAGTTAGCAAGCTGTCCTCCTGGGGAAAGAGGAGGCGTGGGGGCGTGTCCTCTGAGCCACTTCCCTGGCTTGCAGCGAGGTGAATGTTGCCTTGTTCACTACGGCATGCTTGGTTTGCTTCCTAGCAATGTTTTGCTGCTGGTTTTGATTAGTTCTGTTTTGTTCCTCTACGCTCTTGAGTAATGCAAAGAATGATGATGAGTGAACAGAACACAATGTAGTCGTGGGGATTAGATAAGCTCAATGACATGCAAAGCTTCTCGGTGGCTTCTCAGACAGGATCTTATCATCTGTGGAAATAGGCTGTACTCGGGCTTCATCTTAATGAGGGCTTCACTTTGGATGACAGAAATCTCTAGGCTGTTGGGAGAACTACGATCGTGTGGGACTTGGGAATGTTCTTGTGAGAGCCATGGAGCAGGATTTTCTTATGGCTGCTTCTCTTTGGCCCTCCTGCCTAGAAAATGGACAGCCAGTTCTGTTCAGGGTTGTCTCTACTCTGGGCTATGGATAAAGGCATATCATCCTTTGGAAAGAGGAGATCGGGATTGGTATCGACAGGAAGTGAGTGGAAATATGCGATATCTTAGAGCCAGGAGACCCAGGAAGACTCTGATTCTGACATCCATCTGTCCTTTGTCTATCAAATCCCTAAGACAACCTAGGAAGGGAATGGCTGGCAGCTACACGATAAGCTCCTGTAGAGCCTCTAAGGGCTTGGACCACGTGAACCAACCTGAGTTAGTACTGTATCCTAGCGTTTCTGCTCAAGGCTGATTCTCTGCCACTTGGATGAACCATGGATCCACTCCCAGCTTTTTGGTGGTTAATTGGAGATAAGAGTCTCTCAGATCTCAAAGACTCTGGACCTGGGCAGTGCCCTGAGCTCTTCAGCTCAAGGCTACCACCCTAGCCCTGAGCCACGGCCCCATTTCTCCTTTTCTAGTGATTAACTGGAGATAAGAGTCTCCCGTTCTTTGGGCCTAAGCTGGCTTTGAACCATGATCTTTCGATCTCACCTTCCTAGCTAAGATTACAAGCGTGAGCCACCACGCCTGGTGTGAACTATAATCTTTAGATCCCAGCCTCTCGAGTAGCTAGACTTACAGGTGTGAGCCATCGGTGCAACTTGAATTTCTTTGTCAGAGGAAACTGGCATTGGGAATTCTTTGTCCTGCCAGCACCTCTGTAGCATGGAAGAACGAGGGTGGACTGTCTCGATCCTGCGTCTGGGTCATTAGGCCTTCTCCACTTTGCCTGTCATGAAGTCCTGTTAGCCGTGGGTTCTACTCCATGGAGCATTTCAGCACACAGCCTTCCAGGCCCACCAGAGACAAGGTGCTTCATCCAGTATGTGGGAACCCAGTAACACATGAAGTTTGATGCCAGCATGTGAGTGGAAATGGTGCATCATGCGGAGGTATTTAAAGATCTTCTGAAGATAAATTTACAATGCGAGAGTTTGGAAAGAATTTGGAGTCAGCATTTTTCTTGGTTCTGAAGATACACATTTGCATTCAAATCATTAGAGGAGCAATTTCCAAATTACACATTTTAGTCCTCAACCCAAATTTGATTCCGTTGCTGTGGAGGTTAGGCCCTGGAGAGTAAAAATTTGAAAATTTTATAGGGAATTTTGTTGTTTACCTTTAGTTTGATATCATTGGCTGGTTACAGTCCTCACTCTCACTGGGTAACCAATGGCTCATGCCTTAATCCTAGCTACTCAGGAGGCTGCGATCTGAGGACTGTGGTTTAAAACCAGCCTGGGCAGGTATATCTCCGATTAACCAGCAAAAAGTTGGAAGTGTAATGCAACAATGATACTCACTGGGCATGACGCAGAAAATGAACTATACAGCTTATAGGTAGGAATGCGGGGGTGGGGGTGGGGAGGGACTGGGAGAGAGTGAGAGAAGGGGTGACATTGTCCAAAAGAAATGTACTCTCTAAGTCTTCTCTGAAGAAGAAATAAGAATGGCCTATAGACACATGAAGAAATGCTCAACATCTCTGGCCATAAAAGAAATGCAAATGAAAACAACTCTAAGATTCCACCTCACTCTAGTTAGAATAGCCAGGATGAAGAAAATTAATAACAGATGCTGGAGGGGATGTGGCCAGGAGGGATCACTACTACACTGTTGGTGGGAGTGCAAACTCGTTCAACCACTATGGAGAGCAGTATGGCAGTACTTCAAAAGGCTAAACATAGAGCTCCCCTATGACCCAGCAATTCCACTACTTGGCATTTACCCAACCATCCAGAAACTAGGGCATACTAAATCCACTAGCACAACGATGTTCATTGCAGCACTATTTACCATAGCAAAGATATGGAACTAACCTAGATGTCCCTCAGTTGATGAATGGATCAACAAGATTTGGTATTTATACACAATGGAATTCTATGCTGCTGTCAGAAAGAATGACATCGCCCCACTTGTAAGGAAATGGAAAGACTTAGAAAAAATCATATTAAGTGAAGTAAGCCAGACTCAAAGGAACATAGGATCAATGGTTTCCCTCATTTGTCATAATCAGTAGAAACCTTGGGCTCTCCTAGCAGAGATTTGCAATAGAGCAAAACCTAGGCACATAAGACCATATAGTATGACGCTAAATAAAAGGACCTCCAGGATATAGAAACAAAAGCCATATAATGAGTGATTGTTGTCCTTAATGTACTATGTTATCTCTCATCTCTTTTGCTATCCCTTGGTTATCTCATTGTTACAGTATTTCACTTTGTTATCTGATATATTGGATATATTTGTATTTGGTTATTTGAAATTGGATAGGGAAGGGGGGAAAACAAGATGAGGGGTGGGGTGGGGGAGGGAAATGGGGACCAAGACATGAGAAAGGGTATCAATGCATGTGAAGTTATGCACCTTCTATCTGGTGAATATAATGTGACCCTTCTATTAATTACAATAAAAATATATGGAAAAAAAGAAATGTACTCTCTACTTGACTTATATAACTTTAGTCCCTCGTACATCACCTTTATAATAACTTATAAAAAGTGTTTTTTAAGTTGATAATGGAGGTATGATTCCAGTGGTACAGTGCCAACCTTGAACAAAAAATCCATGCAAGAGTGTAAGACCCTGAATTCAAGTCCTAGTATCAGTAGAAAAAGGAGAGAGGAAGGAAGGAAGGAAGGAAGGAAGGGAGGAAGGAAGGAAGGAAGGAAGGAAGGAAGGAAGGAAGGAAGGGAGGAAGGAAGGAAGGAAGAGAAAGAATGATTTCCCTGCAGATAAAGAATTAAATGCATAAGAGAGTAAATCACTGCACAGAAGTTTTGTGAATGGATTTGGAAAATCATTGCTCATGGATGGTTCCATTAGATAAGGAGCAAGCCCCTCCCTCATTCTCCATCTCATATGGCTAACCGGAGGCCCGAACCAGGAGCACCACCGATGGTGCATGGCCCAGCCATGCTGAGAATCTTGGGAAAGGTGGGGTCACACTGAGAAGCGGATCTGAAAGAGGGCCCCCACCCATTGTTAGCACCCTAAGAAGAACAGTAGATGATTTTCATGTTTATACCATCGAGGTTACTAAAAGGCTGAACGAACTCAACTAAACAGCTCTGGCTCACCATGCAGGCTTAAGAATAGCTGCTTCCAGTGTGGAGGTTCCTTAAAGGACTGAAAACAAACCTTCCCTACGATCCCGCCGTACCACTCCTGAGCATCTACCCTTGGGCTTTCTCAAGGCTAGAGCTGTAACCACTGGAGCCATAGCACCACTTCAAGCTTTTTTTTCTATATATGTGGTACCAAGGAATCGAACCTGGTCTTCGTGCATGCTAGACAAGCACTCTTACTGCTAGGCCAAACTCCCGGCCCCCAGCATAATTCTTTTTAAGAAAATACAATGTGAAGTAGATAGGGATGAGTCCTGGTCTTCCCTCCCGGGATCTCACTGCCTGTGTGCAGGTGGGGAAGGGGGAGGGTGCTTTTGTGCCCGGGGCAGCATGGCAGCCACTCCCAAGCAGTGCAAAGGCGAGATTTGGGTGGTCTTGTTTTGGGTTTTTTAAAATTGTATTCTTGTTAAAAATGACAAAATTTACCACGATATCAAAACAGGCAGTGTCAACTCCTGAAAGCTGAAATGGCCACATAACATGCTGACTTCCAGAGCTAACAGGCAAAGGCAGGCCAGAGCAGGTAGGTGCCAGGCTGAAGTCAAAGCTGTGGTGCTTAGAGAGCAGAGCCTGCGAGTGCGCCCTCGGGGAAAGCTCCTCCCTCTGGTAGACAGACACACAGGGCTGGTCTTTTCCCTGCCATCTCTAACTCCCCTCTGAGACGTGCTCACTGGAGAGCTGGACAGCTGTTGCTTGCTTCCCATTCCACCCAGGCTGCTAGCTCTGCTCTCAGGTCTGAGCTCCTCTCCCGCAAACTCTGGCATCCATCCCTCCCTGACTCCCCAGTGCCCCTCAGCCTGGCCTGACACTGCCCTTGTGCGTCCTTCTCCAGAGCCGCCTTGGCTAAGTGGCAGGTGGGCTCCCAGCACTGACACAGCACAGTCTAGATCACCCTTTCTCCAGATCCCAACAGACGCCATGGAAGCCTCTAGGAACTTCTCTGCCGTTTTCTGAGAGACCCAAAGAAAAGAAGGCCTTGAACCCCTTCTCACTGCAGCCAGCCAACCTCACCCTCTGGCCGGGAGTCTTCCACCTCAGAGAGCCACCTCGTCCCATGGAACGCTCTTACCCCGGCTCTGCTCTGTGCTAGCAGCACAGGGGAGGAGGTGATGAGCAGTTAAGCTGGGGGAAGAGTCCTGTGTCCTTGCCCTTGGGGACAGCAAGGCAGAGTGGGATGGAAGGATGGCCCCGTCTCGTTCAAGGAGAGTCCATTCTCACTCTGTGTTCAGTCCTGGAAAGACTGAGAGGAGCCTACTGAGAGTTTGACGGAAGGTCAAATGGGGGCAGGTGGTCATTCTTCTCTTCCTCAAATCCCCAGAGTGTGACTCACGTCCAATGGTCACCGAGCCCACATACCACCCCAAAACAGTCCTTAGGGACTGTGGGTCACAAATTAGCAAAGTGGGATGCAGAGTTGGCTGGAAGCTGATCTGAGATTTCTGCAGCGTTGCGCACCTCTGCGAGGCCAGCTGTTCAGGCTGAGCTCCTGTGTTTTCTCTTCTAGACAAGATGAACTTGCAAGTGCACAGAGTCGCTTTCGAATACTTGGAATGGACAGTTGACCTCCGGGGTTCGGGTTCCTTTCTATTCCAGCCCCCCTCCACTTCTCACTGGAAGCAGTGGACAGCAAAACCGGGAACATAGTGTCAAGTTTGTTTTTGTTTTTTTAACTCATGAAGGTTTTCTCATGACCTGTTGGAAAACAAAATTAAAATAAACCATAACCATTCTGACCAGAGACAGGTCACCTCTCCTGATACTCGGGGTTTGCTCGTGCCTCTGAAGGACTGTGCCCTGGAGAAATGCCCCTTTTCAGTGTGTCACATCTCCGTCTGTCACTGGACAGCTAATGAAGTCAGCTTGACCTGAATTAAACATGGAGCTGCACCAGTTTCCCGAGTAGTGTTAGCAGACCTTCTTCAAAGTGACTGAAGAAGAAACGCTGAAAAGTGCTTGTGCGTTAGATGCAAAACAGATTCAGCCTCTTGCCAGGCAATTAAACCACATCTTCAGGGTGCTTTTGTCTAATGGATCAGTCACTATATGCCTCATCAGTTTTCTTCAGTCTATCCCAGCCCTAGCCCATTACCAATCAGGCCTGTATATTTCCTGAGAGTCAGATGACCTTCAGACAGGCTCATTAGAAAACCATTTCATTTAGTACTTACAGACCTTCTAATGACTTACTCCTCAGTTTTGGAAACTCTGCCTGAGTGTCTGGCTATAGCTTTAATGACATTAATGACCTTCATAAGTCTCCCCAGGAGGGGAATTATCCCAACAGAATGACATCCAAGGTCACTTTCCTGGTGTGTGGTCTTGGGTGGGTTGTAGACCCTCTGTAACCTGGCGTACCTTCCCTTCCTGTTTAAGGAAGAGAGGTTCTGGCTCTCATCTGTTCGAATTCACAGAGGTCCTATCTGGAGAGCTGTGTGGGGTACACTGGAACCCCTGGAAAGGGGGAAAACCTGGAAAAGCCTTTTGCATCCACACGTGCCACGGATTTCTCACACCTCACCTCCCATTCTACTTGGGCATCCATGCACTTTCAAGAGCTTGGATTTAAACTTCCGTGGATCTCTGTTAGGTGAACATTTTGCTCTCAGTGTTGTGTTCTTTCTTCTGCCCTCAAGTAAGAAAAAGCGGAAGTTCAGTCATGCCTCATCCCACAGGATGGGTGTGTGACTCTGGTTAGTTTGCTTTTTACTCTGGAATGTACTGAGATGATATTTCAGATCTTCTGTCCTAGCCTGGCTTAGATCAGGCCAGGGTGAGCGCGCATGGCATTTCTTCTCACCATGTGGTGGCAGTTAGGTCAGCTCTGTGTGAATCCAAGTCTCTGTCCCCCAGGCCTGGTCAGTTGTTGGCATCTGGGATGGACCAGGTGGGTCTGATCCGGTTGCCTTTACCTCCAGACCTGGCTTGCCCTCCGCTGCTATTGGGCACAGAGCTGCGTTTGATCCTACCTGGGTCTCAGCATAAATTCTGAAGGAAGGGGATAAAGCAAGAACATCTAAGAACCTCCCAACAGTTTCCAACACTTGGGGTCAAGATCCCCAAGAATGAGCCTGGATAAGGAGTAAGCAGAATGCTGATTTTTTGAGTCATTTGTGCAGAAGACCATCATTAGTGGGTTGCACACGCGTGGATTCTTGAAGAGAACTCCGAGTGTAATTCAGCTGACGGTGTATCCTACGTTGGAGAAACCTGGCACTCTTCATGATGTGCGTGAAAAAGACACAGACATTTTCCTCTGGGTTGATGGGATCAGGAGAGTCCGATGGGGTAACTGAAGTCATGGTGTTTATCTTGAGATCCACTTCTATGGTAGACGATATTGCTGGCTAATACCCTGTCCCACAGAGGTTGCATACAGCTTCCTACATTTTCTTCACCAGACGGTTTGCCATGCCTTGCACAACTGTCCAGAAATGATGCAGAGGTTTGAATCTCTCTGCCATCCCAATGCCGTGTAATCAGCTCATTTGCAGGTGAAAAATCCACCTCCTCACAAAGCACAGGGTCAACTTTACTAACACGTGCAAATGACCAGTTTATCTCCAAGGCAAGAAATCACACTGTTCCACTTATGAAAGCTGTTCTCTCTGAAACTACCTTTGTCTCACCTTTCTTAAAAGAGCTTGCCTCCTGAAATGGACAAAGGCTTGTAGCTGTTGGGGGAAAAGGGTTTAAGGGCTTTATCTTGCTGGAATTTGGATATGTCTAGAGATGGATTTCCTTCTAAAGTTGGCTCACTAAGCTTTCTCTTTAATCACATGGATGCTTTCTAGACAGACTGAAAACTGGCCTATCATGGGTTATTGTCTGGAAAGAACCACAAGTTACATTAAGTCTTCTAGAAACAGTCAACAAATTGCTTCTAGAGAACCAAGGCTTTGAATGTTCTGTGAAGCTTTTCTCTCAAAGCACAGGTCTATTCTTGACCCTTGTGTGGCATAGCTTTAAATGAAAGAACCTAGAAAGAAGTTCAAGAACGCAAAGACATCTGTTGGCTGTTTCTAGCAAGCTAATCATTATTATACCAAGTTTCTCTAATAATGAATCTCAGGAATTAAATCAAGGGATGAAGTTTAATTCCTTAAAATAGAAGAAACTCAAGGAACTTCTTAGGAAACCGCCAAGCTCAGGAGAGCACGGGGACCTCTCAGGCCTTTCTCTCTAGCTGGCCTCACCTTTGGGGGCCAGATGACGGGTACTTATGGCTCTGGTTTCCGGGTCCCTTTTAAATTTGCACAGCATGTCTAAGAAAAGACTGATTGGTTTCACTGGAGTCTTTCCAGAGCCTTTCAAGACTAGAAGGAGAGAGACAGGGTCTTAATGGCAAGAGAACAATAGAAAGGAGACGGTGTCGAATGTTATGAAAAAGATCTAAGCTTTCTCTATTGGATCTTTGGGCTGCTCAGGCCACCTTCAGCCTGAGCATAAGGGGGAGCAAAGCTGAGGTGGGGCGCAGTTCTATTGTTCCTTGAACAAAGGCAGCAGAGACTTCTTACAGAGGTTCTCGGGTTTGTTACATTTGACAATTTTCCTCCGCTTGTCCTGGGCATTGTTTCAAAAGCTATTTTCCTTGTTGTGTGCAAGCATCCTGGCGCACAGCCTGCAGTAGTGGTAGTGACTTAATCCTGCTGTTTAGAACACCATCTTACACAAACATTCTGACGTGTAGTTGAGTCGGGCATTCTGGTAGGCTTGAAGGACGTAAGCTGCTGTGGCTGCTTGAAAGATCAAAAGAGCAGAGTGGAAGAAGCACAGCGCAGCCCCAGTAGGTCTACATAGGTAGCAGAGTTTGATTCAACAATTAAAACAACAAAGGGAATAGATCTATAAACAGACGAGCCAGGCTTGATACCCCACTTCACTTATGCATTAGTTAACTGAAGACCCAAGTTAAAAAGTCCCAGTGTCAGCAATGGTGTCCTTCAAGTTTCTGCATTACCACCTCGGCAACTGCATCATCACACTTGTGTATCTCACAACAAAGCTAGTGGAAAGCTAATGAAATGTGATGATCGCCAAAGTTAGTTATGTTTAATTACAAATAAGTGAAGCTAAAGGGCTTTCTTGAGTTTTTGTCTGGTAACACTGAGGGAAGGAAATTCATTATGAAAGGACTCTGATTCTGCTCTGACAGATTGTCTGATATCAGAGTTGATTCCAAGAACTTACTGAGGGCATTTTATGGGTTGAGGTTATCCCTCTGCCACAAAATTCCCCCTTGTCTTCTTTTTTTGTCATTGTATAAACATCAAAGATTCCATCCATTTCAGCTTGCGTCTGTGGTAATGGTTTCTAGTGTGTAAACATTTTGGGCGGTGTATAAACATGGTATTTTATGACAGATAGTTAAGATCACGAGGACAGTCAGGAGAAAATGCATTGTTCTTGGAATGGAGTGTTTTGTCACTTTCCATTGAAAAATGGAAATGGGGGATTAGTGGAAGGAGGAAGCATTTGTTTTGGCGCATGGTTTTAGAAGTTCCCGTCTGGGGTTGGCTGGTTCCATTGTTCTTGGGTGTGTGGCAAGGCAGAAATGTCCTAGTGGAGGTGCACAGGGGAGGAGAGCTACTCACCACAAGGCAGCCAGGAACAGAAAGACAGAAGGAAGAAGAGGCTGTACACAAAGTCTACCATCCTCGGTGACCCACGCCCTCCAGTGAGGCCCCATCTTCCACAGTCTCCACCACCACCCAGTAGTTCACTCAATTATGATTCCATGAATGGGTTAATCGTTGATTAGGTCAGAACTCTCAAGACCCAGTCACCTCTCAGTGATGCAATGTGCCAGCTGGGGGCTTAGCCCCCAACCCATGAGTTTGTGTGTGTGTTGCAGGGATCAGGGGGTGGGGGGGTGGGGAATGTCTTCCTAGGTGACCCATAATAGATGAATATCAGGTGAAGGGTTCATCTCCTTGTGGTGGCCCCTCCCTCCTCACCTTTGCAACCTATCATAGAGGCCAGGAAAACAGGTCAAACCTGGGTCCCCTCACATCTGCGGGCAGGAAGAGTGAGAGGAGTCTCACATTGCCCGTGGAGTGTGTTAACCACATGTGGGCTCTGAGGAAGGAGGACATTTGTTTGTGCTAACACTAAGAGATGCCAACGTATATGACTTGGCAGGTTCTCCTGAGCACAGCTCCCGTTTCCAAGCACACAGGCTCACCTCCTGACCCCACCAGGAATTCCCCAGTACCCAGAAGGCATCGTAGTCAGCTACTGAGCTCAAGGTTAGCTTCAAAATAATTGTCATGGCTAATAGGTCACAATGGGGAGACCTCCATCCTGTGCTATAGCATATAAAATCTGAGAAAGGGTGTAGGAATATATATTTGAGACAGAAAAAAATTGGTTCTTCACTTTAATAAAAAGCAAAGCGTTCAAAGGCCATGGAAGGCCCAGATGGCTTGGGGACTTGGGGCTATGTGGATCTTGACTGAAAGACAGCTGGCTCCATTCTAGAACCCCAGCTCCGTCCTCCCCTCAGCATCAGGTTGTGCAGCCTGAGAGGCTTGACAGACAGCTGGCGAGGCATGAGTCAAATCTGGATTAAATTAGAAATGTTCAGTTCAAGATGTCCAGGCAATTCGTTTAGTTGGCACTCTGCGTTTTGTTCTGGAGGATATTGAAAGGTGAAGGGACTAAAGAGGGAAGAGTAAAGGATACACGGTGCTTGCTCAGTGCTCAGGGAAGCAGCACAAGCATTTGCTTCTGATCACCTCTTCTAATGAGCTGGAGGTCTGCTGTGGGCTTTTGGGTTCACATGAGGAGCTGTCTGTAACCCCAGACACTCAGGAGACAGAGACGGGAGAGTGGTAGTTCAATGCCAGCCTGGAAAAAAGGATACTGGAGCCCCTATCTCAACAAAAAAGCCAGGCTTGGGGGTACTATGCATCTGTGAGCCTCAAAGGAAGAAAGCTGATGAAAGACTAGACAAGAGCATTAGGCCCTATCTACAAAACAAACGAAAGGCAAAATGCTTCGGGGTATGGTTCAAGTGGTAGAATTCTTCCTAAAACATTCCACCTGAGTTGTTGTTGGTTCTATTTGTTTTGTTTTGTTTTGTTTTGCCTGTCCTGGGGCTTGAACTCAGGGCCTGGGAGCTGTGCTGAGCCTAT
Organism: Megascapheus bottae; assembly: GCF_031878675.1. Taxonomy (NCBI): domain Eukaryota; kingdom Metazoa; phylum Chordata; class Mammalia; order Rodentia; family Geomyidae; genus Megascapheus; species Megascapheus bottae. Next base: position 36,068,969 of record NC_143529.1, on the reverse strand, counting down.
TGGGTAGGTTTTTTTTTTTTTGAGATAAGAATCTCAAGCTGGGTGCTGGTAGTTCAGGCCTGTAATCCTAGCTACTCCGGAGGCTGAGATCTGAGGGTCCTGTTTCAAAGCTAAACCAGGCACAAAAAGTCTGTGAGGTTCTTATCCCCAATTAACCACCAGAAAACCAGAAGTGGCGCTGTGGCTCAAATGGTAGAGCGCTAACACTGAGCTGAAGAAATCAGGGACAAAAAAAAAGGACTTTTCTGTCCAGGCTGGCTCCTAACCACGATCCTCCCATCTCAGCCTCCCGGGTGGCTAGGATTACAGGTGTGAGCCACTGGCACCTAGCTTCCACCTTAATTCTTGCCATGCATTCACACATAAGATGTATCTTTTCCATTTCTCCTGTTGAGCACAACTGAAATCTCTGGACATGGTACCCAGAACAGTCAGGGGGAGATTGCAGAGTCGAGAGGGCAGGGCGGGCAGGGACTGGGGACTGGATGGCACCTTCCCCAGCTTCTCCCTTTGCCTCATCTGTATCAGATTTGAGGCCAACAAATGCCAGAAACCTGAAAGATAGGAGCAGAAATCCCAACAAAAGACTGTCCTCTCTCGCTGACCACTGGGTCAGACAGCTATGAGACAGAGAACTCAGACAATAACTGTTCTACTCCAGTGGCAAGAAGGCCACCTCCCTTGCCCATTGAGAATTCTGGGAGAAGTCGTCGGGAGGTGGGGGATGCGCTGTCTGCTCAGCAAGAAAAGCAGGAGACTTGGGGGATTGGACCCGGTCCTGCCCGTCAGCAGCCAGAGCCTTCTCGCTCAGCAGCAGCGGCAGGGGTCACCCCTGCTTTGGCTAACACCACGCTTCAAAGACTCAGTGTTGAAAGTTCCCTCTCCTGGGCAGGGAGTTTGGCCTAGTGGTAGAGTGCTTGCCTAGCATGCACGAAGACCCGGGTTTGATTCCACATACATAAAAAAAAAAAAAAGCCAGAAGTGGTGCTGTGACTCAAGTGGTAGAGCTCTAGCCTTGAGAAAGACCAGGGACACTGCTCAGGCCCTGAGTTCAAGCCCCAGGACTGGAAAGAAATAAAATCCCTCTTCCCAGTCAAGACTCAGGAAGATGGCCAAGGGAATAAAAATAGAACATCCGTAGATGGCTCCGTGGAGATGGCAGACATATTCTATTAGCTGATGCCAGAGTAGTGACAACACCAGATGCTCGTGTGGGTGCAGAGCCACCATCCCTCACACATCTCTGGTGGGTGTGTGAATGTCATTCTGGGATGCAGTTGGGTGTTTTTCTAAGAAACGCCACCTCCCACAACTACACGACCTGCTGTGTATTCTTGGGCATCTGTGACATGAACATTTTTGTTCACACAGAGAGCCGCACACAAGTGTGTATAGCAGCTTGATCTGTCACAGCCTCTAACTAGAAACAGCACAGATGTCCTTTAGCAAGACTTTGATTAAACAAAGTAGGATACGTTCGCACCACGGAATATGCTACCGGGAAAGAAAGAGAAAGCTATGGTCTACAGAACAATCTAGATGAATCTCTGGGCCACCGTGCCAAGGGAAAGGAGCCAGCCTCAAATGTCAGCTGCTGTGCAAGCCACTTCTATAACATTCTTGAAGTGACAAAATGATTCAACAGGCAACAGATCAGGGATTGGGGAGTTAGAGGGAATGGGAAGCACTGACGTGGGCTTCCTGAGATCTTAGAGGGACAGAAAAATTATGCACAATAACGTAAGTGTCTAATTGTAATGCTGTACTTTTGGTATGTAAATACTTAGCATTTGGGGACAATTGGTAAGGGGCACACAGAATCTCTCCACATTATTTCTTCCATGTGAATGTGAAGCTGTAAGTATTTCAAGAGTTTGATGATGATGATGATGATGATGATGATGATGATGATGATGATGATGCTATAACCCGTCCTTTGCTTGTTTTCAACTGGGATGGTCAGCTGGGTTAAACGACTTTGATATATCTAGGTTTGGGTGTGGAACCTGTTGATGCACTGAACACATGGCCTTTGCGTTCAAAACCTGGTGTGACAGGGACCACAGGTCAGAACAGGTCGGAGGGCTGTGCACAGAACCTGGGTGTCCTCCAGGCCATCCTCTCATCCCCCTCAGAGGAGACAGGGCTTCCTGGGGCCACAGCACAAGGTAAAGGCTCTGGTTTCAGTTGTCATTCCTCGGCTAAGTTACACCCACTCTCTGTTCCTTTGTTAGTAAACTATACACAATGGTCCTGCTGTTTTATGAGGATTAAATCCAAAAGAGTATGAAGAGATGTTGATATTCCTAGCTGTGATTCAGATCAAATCACAGGTAGTAAATTATCACAATGGGAACAAAGAGGGAGACCAGTAGAAATAAGCGTCCACATAGGGAAATTGATTTTGTTGTTTTCTTCTTTGTTCCTTGCTGGGATTATTAAATCGCTTTTATCATTCTCTTGATCTCCTTTATTAGTTTCTGGTTTTATATTCCGTTACATTCTCTTTGCAGTTATTAGGTATTCTCATATCCATCCTTCCCTTGTTAGAGTTTAATGACTATATCACTCCTAGGACAACATAAAGAATTAACAACACTTTAAATCTGTTTCTCTCATGTACCTTTTGTGATATTTTCATGCATTTTGATTTTCATGTATTTGAAGTCCTGGGATGAATTATTGTTGTTTAGTATAATTGGTGATGTTTTAAAATGTAGCCACATACTTGCTTCTGTTGCTTGCTGTTCCTTCTTGTTTCACTACCTGTCTATCCAGAATCGTATCTGTTTGTAGGAAGATACGCTTTATCTTCAGTTTTGAAGACTTCATTCACAACTATTACACCAGTATTTGGTTTTCTTCCATAGTTTAAAAATGTTATTCCATTGTTTTTTGACTCCCACTGTTTCAACCAAAAGATTAGCTGTCAATCTCATCACTGTATTATTATATATTCTAAAATCTCTGGGTACATTAGTTAAGATTTTGAGTTTAAAAGGTTTGAAGTAATTCACCAATTGTAGAGAGTAAAAGACAAGGTGGTCACACTAATTCTCTTGATCATTGTAAGTATATTAAATTATTCATTATGTGCAGGTTTAATTTTGATTTCCTTAAACAATCTTATATTTAATTCTAAAACTCTCTGGAGTTAAAGAGTTTCAATCCTAAAAAGAAAATGCAGTTAAAATCCTACAAACTGAAGTTACTGAATATTTCTGGAGTTGACAAAGGAGATTTGTGGCACTGAAACATCCCAGTTAGGTGACATAATTTAGAACCCAAGATTTCAGTAGTGCAAACCGGGTTGCTTTCTTATTCATGGAGCCCAAAGAGTAGCTTTTAGAGTCACCAGATCCTGAGGAAGGCCCACATACAGCCCTTGGTGTTCACGTTCATGAACCTCTTGTTCCAGGAGACAAGATCTGTTCATTACATTTTTTATCATTCAAATGTCAGGTAACAACAGCACATACTCAGGAGTCATTTATTTGTATTTTCTCTTCCTTCTTGCCCTCCCTGCTTCCTTCTTTCATTCCTTCCTCCCATTTTGTTATCTTTTCCTCCTCCTCATCTTTTTCTTCACCTCCTCTTTTTTTCTCCTCTTCTCCTCTTCCGCACTCTTCTTCTCCCTCCTCTTTGCTTCCTTTTCTTTCTTCTTTTCCAGTGATAAGAATAAAACCTATGGCCCCATTCATGCTAGGCAAGCAGTCTACCACCGAGCTAACCACAGCCCTTCCTTTTCATTTTTATGACATTTAAAACATGGTATTTTCAGTCAAGGTATTTTCAGTCAAGGAATAACCTTTGAGCTCCATAGGACTCTATATTATATATGTGTGCTTTCCATTTGAATTTCAATAAATCAGTTTAACCCAGTCTCACATTTAAATAATTCCTTACAATGCTGTAATGTTTATGACTGTTGTAAAAGTTATCTGGTTAGCTCGGTGTCCCACATGACATTTTAGGTAATTCTGGCTCCCGTTCCCCTGCCTGTCCTCCCTCCTGTGGACATAAGATAACTTCAGCTTGGAAGCCCATGGGAAGGAGCTCAGGATCTGAGGGCCACCTCCAGGAAAGGAGCAGAGACACACTAGGATTTAGACAAGGACTTTTCCTGCAGGAGGAAAGGGTGAATCACTTTGGAGTGAGGAATGCAGTACAAAAGGCTCGAACTCCTTCAGTGGGTCACCTGTACGCTCTGTTCTGTGGATGCTCCTGTTCTGTCTCCATTGTGGGGTAAATACTAGAAAGGAGAGTCCTTTTGAAGAAAGAAAATTCAACTTAGAGCTAAAAGACCTGGGCGCGCACACACACACACACACACACACACACACACACACACACACACACACACCACTGCCTCTTTGGGCCAGTCACTTAACTTCTGAGTCTTCACTTTGAAGCTGGCTAAATTAAAACTCTCACAGGGTGATTGTGAGGCACACCTAAGGTAGAAACATAAAGGATGTCACCCCCAAATACCACATTCACCCCTTGTCCCTTACAGTGCATGCTCTCTGAATTAATAGACTTGAAAATGGCAGCCATTGACTTGCTGACGACCCTGGATCCCTGCCGGGCTGATAATTGACTCTTCTGGGATTGCTTTGGCCGCCCTGGCTATGAGCTCCACCTCAGCAGGGAAGGTTAATGGAGTCTGGCCTATTAGACTTTCCATGCTTAATGCTTACCCTCAAGTGAGGAGAGGGAGGAGAGTGATGCTTGTTTTTCACATGCATCCCAAAGCTATTGACACTTCACGTTGGAGATAAGGCTCCACCAAGGATCCCTGCCCTGCTGTGCCTTCTTAGCGTTGTCTTGCTCCTCTTGTTCACTCAGCTCCTCTCCATGTCTTGGATCTGCCATTTGCTAGTGCTGCAAGTTGGGGTTTTTGTTGTTGTTGTTTTGTTTGTTAGTTTGTTTTTCTCATTGTCAACTCCAAGTCTTATTACAATAGTCCAGTTTTGCAGTATTCATTTACTCTTGGCCATTTCCCTACCATTGGAGTCATGTTGACTTCTGGAGTTGACCATGGAAACTTGTTGCACCGAAACATGCCAGTTAGGTGAGATAATTTGGAGCCCAAGATTTCAGTGGTGCCACCAGGTGAGGGTGAGGGTTAGGGTTAGGCTTAGGTTTAGGCTTAGGGTGAGGGTGAGGATTAGGGTTAGGGTTAGGGTTATGGTGAGGGTTAGAGTCAAGGTGAGCGTTATGGTTAGGGATTTAGGTTAGGCCACCGGGTTGCTTTCTTATTCATCGAGTCTGAAGAGTCTCTTTTGGAGGAATGCACACACGTCTTCCTAGTGGAGCCTGCTTTCTAGACTCAAGTTAACATCTTGTTTGAGCTCCTGAACGCAACTGACCAGACTTTCCTAAAACTCTCCCTTCCTCTGCTCACATCCATGGTTTTTCCACCCAGGCTTTCCAGGAATCTCTTGGTGGCTAAGTCTGTTGCCTAATGAATCCATTCCCAAGAGCTGGATCCATGTCCTTTGTTTCTTTCCTCTTACACACTTTCTTGGACTTCAACTCCATCTCTGTACATGTGACATAAAGGTGACACCTCCATTGTTGCATTGCCATACACAGTGTACATTCAACAAAATGGATAAAAAAGAAATGAAATATTAGAGAAGGGGAAAAACAGGGGAAGAAATAATTGAAAAATAGCACAATGCTCAAAGAAGTTGAGCATAGATACGTTCACGATCCTATTTAAAAAAATTCTTAAACTGAATGACAAAATCCATTTTCGCCTGAAGCTTAGCAACAAGACAAAGTGGACTATCTAAAATGCTTAAGACAAAATTAAATAACTAAAACACTTACAAACCAAAGAAAGCATTTGATTCAAAGAGAAAGTAAGAAAAATTACATGAAAATACATCTGGGGAAAGATGAATGGGACCAAAAGAGCATTGTCAATTACTAAAGAATATAACCCACAGTGATAAATGACTGCAATGAGTCATTCTGACTGTATTTTCTGAATAATATTTATTACATCACAACCTAGGATCAAATTGCCAAAAAAAATTTACTAATGCAGTGTAGGGGCCGGTTCATGTTATCTATTTAAGAATTAAAAGACAAGGAAGTGTTTAAGTAAGTAGAGTAAGTTTGCTTGAAAGTAAAAGGGAAGTCATGCTGGGAACTAGCCGGGCTCTGTGACAGAGCCAGGGGTCTAAGGAGGATTAGTCTAACTGAGGCTCTCTGGGTTACAGTGTGGGCCTTTCTCATTATCTCCTCCCTGGGGTTCTGTACTGATTGTTTGATGGCTCATGCACGCATCACCCTGGCTCTTTTGTTGTTGAGGAGGTATCCAGGACTTTATGGGAAGCAGCAGCATTCCAGCCAGAAGCCCAAGGTGCTATAAGAATGGCAAAGGTCATGGCAGGACGCATGTTACCTGCCATGTGTTGTGTCTGCTGCTTTTTTTAAATCCCTATCTACCAAATACTTCCCCCTTCTCTCTCATCAGGAAGCCATCATTCCTGGCCCATGTGTCGGCGTTAACGTGCACAACAAGATGGTTGCCTTTAACATTTCACTGATGAGAGGGATGGATACGACATGCGTGGCTCCCAAGTTGCTTATGATGGGCCTTTCAATCCATCTAACCCTCGCTGTGTGTGGAGTGATTTCATTTTGAGAGTGCTGTGCATACCGTGGAACGCTGTACTTTGCTCTCTGAATCTGGATCTTTTGCAGCCTGGTGACAGGCAGGCCAGTCTGTCTTCTCTTGCCATGTTGGGCAGCAGCCCTGAGCCTCATGCAGCCCTAGGAAACAACCAGGATGCTTCAGTCCACTGGGCTGCCAAGCTGGGCTGCAGTTGAGGCCACGTGGGTTCAATGCAGGCTGTGACCAGCGATATTATCAACGTACGAAGATGATGTAACCCCATCCCAATTCAAGGAACTCCTGCACATTAGACATTAAGAGAAAAGCTTAGGTAATGGTCTCAAATTAGACTTGTTTTCTGGATTCTGTCCTACACGGATCAAGTCTGTGACTCGTACAGAAGACCATCCTGGGAGATTTCAAATGTCTTTAGCCAGTTTCTGTAGAAATTTGCAGATAACCCAGCAGGAGGTATGACAATCCATGCAAGGGATACTGGAAGATGCTACTGCAGCTTAACCCAGATCCAGCCATTTCTTCTGCCTAGACCATCCTGACTTCCTCCACGTGGTAAAAGTGAATCTCTGCCTGGCTCCATCACATAGGACTAAAGCCTGCTGACTCAGGACGGAAGGCACAAGTCAGATCCACTAAAGCTGGGACTTTTATTTGTGTTCTCTTTTACCTGTTGGTAAGGTTAACCCCCACAAGTTAGATCAAGAGGGATGTGTGAGAAAAAATGTCAAGTAGCAAACTGCCAAGTTTAGATTTCTGGCACAGTACCGGTGCTTATAACTCTTGCAGGGAAAAAAAAGTCATTTTAGTCTTAAAAAAATCCTAATCAGTTGCTATTTACATCTACTAAGTTCTGTTATTGCAAAATTCTAACAAGTACTTGTTGGTCAATCCCTAATAAGTTATAGGTACGCTCTGTTCCTATTGGTTTCCTTGGTGCTTTAACTGGAAATAAAAAAGGGCTCCTGTGACAAAGACTCCTTTGATTGTAGTTCAAAGCCAGCCCTGGGAGAGGAAAAACTCCATCTCCCAACTAACGAGCAAAGAGTCAGACAGACTAGAAGCATGGCTCAAGAAATTCTCATCTCTAACCAGCCAAATGCTGGAGGCTGGATCATGGCTCAACGTGGTAGAGCACTAGCTCTGAGCAGAAGTGCTCGGGGACAGAGCCCAGGCCTTGAGTTCAACCCCCTGTAAATACCAACTGGACAAGTCCTCCCAGCAGCCAGCACCTAGGAACCAAGGAGAGGAGTAAAGAGATGATGTCACATTCTAAATGGAGTCGCCTTACACCGCCCTTTAAAAATTAACCAAAGCTGAGAGCTCAAGAGAGATAGTTGCTATCCACTCCCGTCCAGGCCTAGCCTCCGTCTGACTGGTTCTTTCTAGCCAGTCCACCGTGTGCTGCCCTTTAGAAAGGACTCCCCGCTCCTTACCCTCTCCTTCATCACCTCCCTAGCGCAGGCTGCTCTTCAGAATCACCAAGCCCTGCATCTCCTACGGGGGAAAGAGGTGGGACCTGCGATTCTTCCAGGACCACTGCTGCTGTTACGCCATGAATCAGGTTGGTAGCACACACCAGAAGGCCCTGAGTAAGCTAAAGGAGGAACTTACCTGCAGTCTAGAGGGCCAGTCCTGATTGGTTCCAAAGCCCAGCGCTGGTGGCTGCTTCCTTAGCAGGCCCAGGCCTTCTAAAGTTTATTCAGAGCTGCATCTGGGAAATGACCCGAGGGGCGGCCAGCCAGCTCCTTCTTCACCGGTACACCCGCTTGCCCACGGCCCCTCCCGTGCCCATAACCCCCTTCTATGTCCCTTTTCAGCAGAAAGTAGCCAGCCGCCTTCACCCTGTTTATCCAATCAAAGGGGTGGGAATGTTGAGCCACCAGGGGTCCTCAGGGCAACTGAGGTGCAACAGAGACCCCTCCCTCCTCCGGTCACCGCCTGTGGCCCATCCCATCCCCCTGCATAGTGCGGGGGGGGGGAAGGGGGTGCCTGAATTACAGTCCCCATAGCTGCAAATACTTTTCTTCCCCTGCCTATAAAAACCACAGCCTGCTTAGGTTCCCGTGCAACCTTTCCTCTCCTGACCAGGGGGTTTGCCGGGAGCGTACTCTAATAAACGTCCCTTCCCTTTGCCTCTACTTACCCCCATGACTCTCCTCTTTCTCGAACGCTTACATGAGTGTTTATGACACGGAGCAACAATAATATTGATGAGGAATGTCACAAGATCATTTAAAAGACTCTTGGGAGAAATCTTCAACAGTAATTGTTTATACCTTCCCCACATTGAGCTCATGGCATTAAAAATCCAAGCCATCGGTTTACTACTGGAGAGGCTGATAGAAACTACGAGTATTAGAACGAATGGAGGTAAGAACACATTATGTAAGCATTGGCTCTTGGGTTTGCACTGACTTGCATTGCCAACCAGCCCAACCCCTCACTAGAGGTGTGAGTGCTATCAGAGAAAATCCATTGCCATTCAAACCATCTGTGGTCACCATTGGAGAGATGACTTTGAAAACTCTTTAATTCTGTGTTTTTCTGCTTGTTGGTTGTGGTTTATATAATAAAGTAATCAATTAGAAAAAAATCTAGTCTAACTTTCACATGTATGTGTATTCATTATAGATAAAAAAAAACCCACAGCATTGGTTTGATATATCAAGATTGTAATACAATGAATTGCTGATTAAGAAAAGGTTGATAATTACTAAATATGTTTGGGGGGGAAAGGACTAAGGAATCCAGAAAAATAGGTGCAAGTGAGCCGCTCCTTCCCTCCAGGATGAAGAAGGAGTAACAGTGAGAACAAAAGCCAAGGGGAGCCCATCCAACATGCAGGCTAAGATGCAGACTTCCCTGAAGACCGGCTCTACAGCAAACACGCAGCGGGGCAAATTGTAGACACCCATCCGAGAGCATATGGTGACACTGGTGCTGGCAAGACTAAGGACACTGATGCCACCTCAGCTTGGTGGGCACATGTGTCCTCTGGCAGAGCTGTCACAGGCTCTGGGACTGGTCATCTGATAGTCACAACTGGCTCATGCCATTGCCATGCTCCTGGCTCTCTTCTTTCACAGTAGTTGTCTTGTGGAGTGAGATCAGAGGCAGAGTTGCCTTTTACTCAGTGTTAGGTCTTGTGGTCTTTTGTTCTTATTAGATATTGCTGGATACATGAAGAGTTGGAGGTAAAATAACTTTTGCAACAGCAGTGGAAATAGAGAATCGATACAGCATTAAGGAGCATGGTTCTTTTACCGTTAAGACTCCTGGTATAATATACAACCTGAGAGATGGTTTTGCTAGACCAGTAAATTCAGTAAAAGCTGTGGGCTCAGCCCTCTCCTCCACACACACACACACACACACACACACACACACACACACACACACACACACACACACACATTTGATCTGAGTCACTCTCTCCTAAAGTCACTTTATAATCACCTTAGGTTCCAGAAAGATAGGATTCACTGATCAGAATCTTACAATAAAAAGCAAACTGCCTCTCAGGCAGAATGCCTTCTTCTTAGGATCTTAAAGAACAGCCAAAAGCTTCAGACCACCCAGCAGGCCTTTGAACCACAGACTGTCATCCCCGTGTCCTGCACTGTTTTAACTGTTCATAACTTTCTCATCCTTGGCCTGAACTTCTCCCTAGTGAGCCGGAGAACAATTTCTAGTCTTCCTGAAGACAGCTGACATGTACTAAAGCACTGTCTTCTCGTGGCTGTCATGTAATAAATCTCCTTTCTCAGCCCTTTACCGCCGTCTTTTTATTTGGCAAAGGGGGTTTGTGGCTGGACCTGATGTGAGGCTCTCAGACTTGAGTCTGGGATCTGAAACCCCACTTTCATTAGTTAGCAGAAGGTTTACATGGAAGTGTGGTGACAATTGTTAAGCTTCCCTTTCAACTATCTTTTTAACTTTTCTACCTGCTTTATTTCTTGCAAATCCCTAATTCCAGCCTCACGTATAATCTCAGCTCAATTCTTGTTGACCATGTTATCAGATTTACTATCTCTATATAACCAGTGAGTTATTGTCTAGAATTCATTTTTAATGCATTCTGCTGACTTATTTTAGAAAGCTTGCAGCTCATTTGTTTGGGTTGAAGATGTTGTGTACTCCAGCAGCCCAGCAATAGAGGTACACACAAAACAAAAGTATTCTGGAACAGTTACCCAAAAGAGATGAGATTTCCAGTTCTGAAAATCCAGACAACAGCACTAGGGTAATTTCTGTTCTTCTCATTTCATTGTTTTCTCCTGAAATTAGTTGATTTTTCAAGGAGAAAATGAGGACAGGTCTCTCCGTTCTGAGTTTACCTGTTGGAGACACACAGAGCAGCTTCACAGTGAAAGACAGAACTAGAATAGATGAAAGAAGAGGACCTCTCTTAAGAAATGGTATTAATGGGGGAACGTTTGTGAGCCACCCAGCTAGCCCCCTGGGGAAGTATTTATACAGAGATTTCATTCATGATGAAAGGGTAAACCATCCAGGATGCCCAAGACAAGGCAAACTGGTTTTCTTTGTTTTGATTCCCCTGGTTTGCATGTTCCCATCCTCTGGGTAAAATGTTTTTCTTAGTTCAGATTCTATTTACGTTGGAATTGGATGTGCTTGTCTGTGGGAGGAGAGAGGGATCCAAGGGTTTAATTTCTCACACTCTCCTGCACTACTTGAGCCTCAGCTCAGGAGCCTGTATCACCAGGAGAGAAGCCAGCTGGATGTAAAAGGTAATCCTTGTTAATGGCCTGGCTGACACTAGCTCTGTTGTTTAGTTCAGTCACCTTTTACTTGACTCAAATGGAGGATTTATCTTAGTACTGTGGGCTTTAGAGCCATTTTCACTCTTCCCAAAGTCCAAACTTTAAGGAAAAATAATCTGTGTGACAAGCAAAGAGTTTTCTCTTTTCTTTTTTGCCAGTCCTGGGCCTTGAACTCAGAGCCTGAGCACTGTCCTTGGGTTTTTTACCCCTTAAACCACAGCACCACTTCCAACTTCTTTTATGTACGTGGTACCAAGGAATCGAACCCAGGTCTTCGTGCATGCTAGGCAAGCACTCTACCACTAGGCCAAACTCCTGGCCCAAGAGTTTTCTTTTATACAGGGGCCCTGAACTTAGTTATCTTGGAAATCATGTGTTTTATTCAAAAGGAACAAATGGAATAAAATGATTCATTCTATCTGAAAAACTGATGTATACAACCAGAGTGGTTCAGTCTGAATTTCTAAAGGTGGGCATAGCCTCCCTGTCTCCTCCCGCCATTGCCAATCTCATTCTTCCTTCCACAGAGCGTGGGGCCAACAGTAGGGACTGGGGAAAGGAGGTGAGAGTTTGAGGCCTCTGTCTGGGTGGATGGTGGGAAGGGGAGTTTTGGCTCAGTGATGGATGTTGCATGCTCATGAGAGCAGGAGAAACCACGTGCGGATTTAGTGCTCAAAGCGTAGGGAGATTTTTTTTTTTAAAAGCACATCTGAAAAATATTCAACCATGGTTAATTCTATATTCTGGAATGTTTCAAGACTGGTGGAAAAAATGTAACCCGTGAATTATGTACACATAAGCAATTAGGAAAGCAATGCTGGCTGTGGCTCGTCCTAGAGCTTCAATGGTTCTGGCTTAGAGGCTATTACAGCTTTGAAAGAAAACCAGAAAGCCCACAAATTAACCACAAATATGGCTTGCTTGGTGACTCGCCAAAGTACAGACATTCCAGAATTTGCAGGAATTCTCCACATTGTTGTGGTTCTCTCCTCTACAGACAGAGCTGGGGTTGGCCTCTCTCTGCTTGTAGATCTACTGGCCCATGGAGAATCCTGGGTGATTTTTAAGATGCCTACAGAGAAGGCCCATTGGTAATCTTAATAAATTTTTCTTGGGATTATTAACACCACTAGGGTTTTTCCTCTTAAAGAACAGCCAAAAGCTGCTGGTTGCACATTTGGACATGACAAGATTTTGATACAAACCCTCAGCCTCTCCTGACTTCTTATGATCACTTGCCCTCTGTGAGATACATCCAAGCTCAAAGGATGGGCTTAGGGACAAGAGGTGCAGCAGAAGAGGACTGCAGTGTGGTCTTGCAAGATTGCAGACAGCGATTACAGCCAGCAATTTTATCCCTAGCACTGGAGACCCCTCCCCCAGGACCTCACTGGTGTGGGTACCACGGGGTTTACATTCTTTCCCTGAAGTCACCCAGCATACATTACTATCCTATTGGGTAATTCAAATCTGAGTACTTCTTGAGTTTGGCTGAATTTTAGAAGTGGGCTTTTGACTGTCTCTGTAAGGGAGGTTTTCCTGGATATATGCTTTTCAGGCATGTGCAAAGTTTCCAGCCATATGCTATGGCCCTCTCTTCCTCTTGCTAACCAGCTCAGTTTATCAGTCCCGTTTATCTATGAGCTTTGCAATGCATGAACTTTATCACATCTGTAAATAACTATGCAAGCCAGCTACTGGTAATTTTCCACTCAGGGTCAAATACCTTGTCTTGAAAGTGGAGTACCTCAGGCTTTGTTCAAACACCCATTTGCCATGAGGGAGGCAGGATAGGGGTTCTTCTTGCTGTCCATGGGAGAACTGGCTTGCTTTTCTTGGCCCAAAAGTCATTCCGTGAAAGTCTCCTTTTCTTTGGAAACAGATCCTCCTTCAGGAAGAAGGTCAGCTTGTTGGGTGTGAACAGCTTCTGGGGAAACTGCTTTGTGCCGTGGCACCACTGGCATGAGTGATCTGCTCCTGCTTTCCTTTGTGGCACAAAGACATGCAGAGCCAGGCTCACGCCTGTCATCCTGCTCAGGAGGCTGAGATCTGAGGATCAAGGTTCAAAGCCAGCCCGGGCACATAAGGACCTGAGACTCTTATCTCCAATGAACCTCTAGAAAATGGAAAGTGGGCCTTGGCTCGAGGGGTAGGGCAATAACCTTGAGCTGAAGAGCTCAGCCACAGGGCCCAGGCCAAGTTCAAGCCCCATGACCACCAAAAAAAAAAAAAACAAACCTGCAGAACGGCGGGCTGTGGAGCTCCACCCTCACCATAGAGCTGCTCTGCCTTTTCCCGCCTTCCACACCGCTTGTGTGTGCAGCTTTTGCTGCAAAGAAGCTTGCCAGTCTGGACTTTGATGAACAATGACGACTAAGACCCACGCATTGCTCTGACGTCTACTAGACACGTCGAATCTCCTGGCCAATCCACCCCTCTCACTTTGACACTTGCTGGAGAAGAAGTTGGATGTAAAGTTGTCTGTTCCCACATTGCCTGGACATCAACTACCGGGAAGTGAGAGTCTTCCATGGGAACTGAGTCTGGCAGGAATTTGGAGTGTGGGCACAGAGGGTCGAGGCAGGCTGGAATACGGACAAATAGCAAAAGACACAAGAATGAGCCAGAGTCGGGAGCACACACACACACCAAACACACACACACACAATACACACAACACACCAACCACACGACACACACAACACACCAAACACACACAATAAACACATACCACATAAACACACATACCACACATACATACACACACATGCACACACAACACACCAAACACACAACGCACACAATACAACAAACACACAAAATACACCAAACACACAATAAGCACACACCACACATACATACACACACAAAACATATACCACATATACACACATACCACACATACATACACACACATACACACACAACACACCAAACACACACAATAAACATATACCACATATACACACATACCACACACACATACACACACATACACACACAACACACCAAACACACAATGCACACAATACAACAAACACACAAAATACACCAAACACACAATAAGCACACACCACACATACACACACACACGCACACACTTGCATTTCTCCTTCCAGCAACCCATTCACATTGTTAAGATATACAGTGCAAGAATAATATCTCCAGCCTCACTCCAGATGAATAATGAGGCCAGGAGAGAAGGTCACCTGATAGTTCTTTTCATCAGAAGAATGACCACCATCAAAGATAATAAGAAACAGACACCAGTACCACCTATGTCATAAGACCCTTTGGTGGACAGTCTCCACGTCAAAATGCTGAAAACATCATAAGAACAGAACAAGTAAAAAAGTCTAAAGCAAAGACACAGGGAAAGCCTCAAACTCAATCACTTAACCTACTCCTATCTGAGCCCACACTTAGCTTGAGTTCTTTTTTTTTTTTCTTGCTTCTCACTGCCTTAGAAAAGCTTTGCTGTTCTTGTGAGTTGACTTCAAATTCTTTTTCTTTTTCTATCAGTCCGGGGGCTTAAACTCAGGGCCTTGCGCTTTCTCAAAGATAGCACTCTGCCCTTCGAGTCACAGAACCACTTCCAGCTTTTTCTGTGTATGTGATTCCGAGGAATCGAACCCAGGGCTTCATGCATGCTAGGTGAGCACTTTACCACTAGGCCAC
Source organism: Megascapheus bottae (assembly GCF_031878675.1). NCBI lineage: Eukaryota > Metazoa > Chordata > Mammalia > Rodentia > Geomyidae > Megascapheus > Megascapheus bottae. The sequence continues at coordinate 36,053,858 of NC_143529.1, read as the reverse complement.
ACTTTTGGCCTTAAAATTCTTTTTTCTATAGTGCATTCAGGGACCATAAGGAACAAGAGAAGGGTTTTGCCTTATTTTTCTATTGAAATCCTTCTTGAGCCTCCAGTGATACAATCTAGTCTCAGAATACAGCTTTATCTCTATACTTGTAACCCAACCCTGATGCCATGAATGTCAAGAGACAGAAGAATACATACTAACTAGCATGAAGATAAATTTTAATTAGCCTGTTTAGCATGTCTTCAGAAAGCTGTGGCAGAACTTTATTTCAGATTGCCAAATGAACAGCCTCCATTTCAGACTTGACGAAGTAAATAAATAAGTTATAAGACTCTAGCCTAGGCATCACCAGTCTAAATGTAGGAGGCACTGGTGACTTCTAGAAACTTCTGAGAAACCTACAGAAGGTAGAGGAAAGAGCCAGCTGCTCCCAGGGAAGGCAGATCTCCCCGGAAGACCTCAAGCGCTTCACATTGGAGAATTCTTCCACCACCCCAAAGGCTAATGCTCTGCTCCTCGTGCTTTCCATGGAGTCCCACACTGGAAGATGACCTAGGCTTCTAGCTGTGGACTCTCCTCCCCCCCAAAACGGGAGCCAGCTGGCTGTGTGCTCTGTAATTGCAAATTAGCATCATGAAGAAAGCAGAGCTGGAAGAACCACTTTTATTACTGATTCACTTCACTTACTACCAACCCACTGTTTTCCTTCTCTTCATGGGATTTCACAACAAACTTTGCTCTAAAGCTGAGCAAAGATGCCTTTCTGGCGCCAGTGAAAAGACATCAACCGTAAGACTGAATCGACTTCTTCCTGCTCTGCTGAAAGGAGTGGATTGAGATAGGGCTGGCTGCATTAGATCTGTAGCCTGAGGTGCTTTGCATTAGACCCATTGTTTATTCATAAGTTGATGGTTATTTTTTTCAAAATTATAAAGTACATCTATTGCCTGGGGCATGCTATGTTATACAAATTTACAAAGCGGAGCATTATGGGTCTCTCAAATTCTCAGATAACTTGAAAGCAATCATTGTCCAGATCACTGTGACCTTGGAGTCACCTTGACTTCAGTGCCCTTTTAAAGAACTACTGTAGGTGCTGTGAGGCTTCTCCTCATCCATAAGCCCGAAGACCTCCTCTCACATGCTCAAAGCTTGTACCACGCCAGCCCTGGGAAAGTTTTCTTGGTTGATCCCTCTTCTCACCATTATGCAATTTCATATGCAAATGTTTAGGTTGCCTTTCAAATCCTGCACAACCTCTGTGCTTCACCAAAAAAGGCAGTTGCACAACCTTGAATTATTCATGAATAAAAAATAGTTTAAATATCTCCTGTACAAGATAAGGTTAAACCTCACCTTTGGGATAACACAGTATATGCTAGTGTGAGTGAAAGCACTATTTTTTTATGAAGCAAATCATTAAAAAAAAAAAAACCTCTAGGATTAATAGGAACTATCTATGAGAAACCCTTCAAAGGAAGATTTATCATAATTACAGGCTTCATAAAAATGGCCATGATTTGGGGCCGGGAGTGTGGCCTAGTGGTAGAGTGCTTGTCTAGCATGCACGAAGACCCGGGTTCGATTCCTCGGCACCACATACATAGAAAAAAGCCAGAAGTGGTGCTGAGGCTCAAGTGGTAGAGCTCTAGCCTTCAGAAAGTCCAAGGACAGTGCTCAGGCCCTGAGCTCAAGCCCAGGACTGGCAAAAAAAAAAAGGCCATGATTTTAATTTAAAAAAGAGTTTAGATCTCTTTGGCCTTCCTTTGAGAATATTGTTCATTTTCTTCTCATCCTCACCTTAACTTCTCTAGGAGATCTGTCAGTGGAGTTAATGGATCAGAGCGAAAGCGGAGCTGGTCTGGTGCAGACACTGCTTACAAGAGTTCTCAGTGTGTTTTATTTGCCTTCACATTGATCTGCTGGGTCTGGGTACCCGAGAGAATTCTGAACTCATCAGTAGAGTAGGAATCGAGCCCAAGAATCTCCGACTGGGAAGGTGTCTTAGGCCCGGCCCACCATCTCAGTCCTGGGGTCCACGGCAAGCATCTGCTGGACACCCACAGGCCAGGGCCAGGGTATCCCTTAGTGAAAAGAGTTCCTCGACCTGACTGTGTTTCCAGGCTGAGCTTGAACTCGGGGCCTCGCGCTGGCTCAGCAGGTGTTCCACCACTGGAGCTGCGACTTTCGCCTCACAATTTTCCTAAACCACACCAAGAAGCTTAGGTTGCAGGATGGCCAAACCAACCTCACATCTAGTCATAACACCACAATTAGACGGTTCATGTATCTAAAGTATATGAACTTATCTATATAAACTTTCCAGATTGAATAACTCCATGGAGCCAGAACCAGACTGTTACCATTCAGGCCCTGGGCACAGAGCCTCCTCTGGGGAGCTGGACAGAGCTGGACAGAGGTCATATTTGCACTCACTGTAAATGTACTAAATGCCATCGGACGGTGCACTTCAAAGTGGCTGATTTTATATTGTATGAACTTCATCACAATTTTAGAAAATTACAAAATATTGAAGACATGATACAGATTCCTGCTTCCTGTGTGCAAAAGCAGTTGAAGCTCTAACAAGAGGTAAAATGTCTGAGAAAGTGTAAAAAAATAAACTAGTGTGTGTGAATAGAATAATGAAACCATATAAAACAGAACAGTGAAGCCTGGTAAAAATGTTTAAAAGAAGGAGGGAGGAGAGAAGAAAGAGGGTGAATGTCAGCAAAGAACATCTATGAGTTTCTGGTAACACCGCAATGAAATCATTTTGTGCAATTAATATACACTACTTTAAAACACTAAAAGGAAATAATGATGTGTGGGCAGAGAAGTCCTGAGAGCAACGGATACAAGAGAACAAGAGGCACAAGAGGCCTTCACACTCACTGCCAGTTCTTGTTAGGTTTTCTGAGGCGGGACAGAAAACAGCCCTGTGGTGCAGCCTGTGAACAAAGCCACTCATCCTTGCACCTGGGCTTCTCCCAGCTCCATCACAGGGACTCCGCTAGAAAGCCACCGGGGACTTGGCAATCAGATAGCATGTTGGAAATCATGTTTCAAAGAGAAAGTCGAGGTTAGGTCTGCCGGCTTTGACTGGTTGTGAAGTGTTTTGGGTTGGTCTCACGTGCTATCCCATGTCAGGGGGAAAAAAGAACTGAGTGAAATACACACAAAGAGAAAAAAAAAAAAAAGCTCAGGTTTGGGCCGGGAGTTTAGCCTAGTGGTACAGTGCTTGCCTAGTATGCACGAAGACCCAGGTTCAATTCCTCAGTACCTCATACATAGAAAAAAACTGGAGGTGGTGCTGAGGCTCAAGTGGTAGAGCTCTAGCCTTGAGAAAGTCCAAGGACAGTGCTCAGGCCCTGAGCTCAAGCCCAGGACTGGCAAAAAATAAATAAATAAATAAATAAATAAATAAATAAATAAATAAATATAAAAATAAATTAAATTAAATTTAAAAAGCCCAGGTAAACTGAAGTAAAAAAAGGAAACTAATTAAGCAAATGAAGCAAGAATCGACCTTTCAGTTTTCCAACCGTGCATGTCCTTCCCACAAAGCCTTATGCTGTAATAATAATGTTAAGGATGCTCTCGCATAAACATGAGGCCTCAATTAGAGGGCTTTCCAAAAGTTCACTTAAGGACAGCCAAGTGCCGCTTCTTCGCACATGTGCCATTCAGGGGGATTTTATTTTGCTGAGTAGCAAATTTGCTATAAGGATGTGACGCCCATTTTCTGGCTCTTGTGGACCTTGATGGTACTTTAGGATGATTATGGGGCAGGGAGTCGGACAGGGATCAGGGGCTCCTCAAGCAGGGTAGACTGGTGGACTGATCTGCTGGGGCTGTCAGCCACAGACTTCTGCTGCTCTTCCACTGCCTCCAGAGAAGTCACCAAGAACCAGAGAAGCAAGCGAGAAAGACTTCTTCATCTTCCAAGAGAAAACTAAGACTGAACATCATCAATGGCATAAAAATGAAATTGAGGGGGCTGGGAGTTTGGCCTAGTGGTATGGTGCTTGCCTAGCATGCACAAAGACCTGGGTTCGATTCCTCAGTACCACATACATAGGGGGGAAAAAGCTGGAAGTGGTACTGAGGCTCAAGTGGTAGAGCTCTAGGCTTGAGAAAGTCCAACGACAGTGCTCAGGCCCTGAGCTCAAGCCCAGGCCTGGCAAAAAAAATGGAATTGGGATACAAAATGATGCTTCCATTCGTTGGTGTTACAGTTGAGAGAAAACTTATAGGATACCTTGAGGTGAATGAAAATAAAAACCATGTCAAAATGTGAAGGGCATATAGCAGAGGAATCTGTAGCACTGAACGCCTACATTGAAAATCAAAGGTTTTTGTTGTTTTTTTTAAATCAATGACCTAGGCCTCTACGTAAAAGAAAAAGAAGAGCAATTACAAAAAGAAGAGCAATTAAACCAAAAGCCAATAGAAAAGGCAGGAAGATCATGGATACCAAAAACCAGGTTTAAAAAAAATGAGATCATGAAACCAAAAGAGCATTAAAACTGTCAATGCATCTGTCAGATTAACCAGGAACAGAAAGGAAGGAAGAAGAAGGGAGGGAGGGAGGGAGGGAAGGAGGGAGGGAGGGAGGGACGGAGGGAGGGAGGGAGGGAGGGAGGGAGGGCTTATGACCATTAGGAGGTTTTCTGTTTTGGTGGTGGTGGTGGTGGTGGTGGCAGTGGTGTTTTAAAGATAATAAAAAATGGCTGTTCCAAACTCAGGCTACCTACCCAATGGAGAAAATGCCTTTGGCTCAGTGACTCCAATCCAAGAATGGAATGTCATTGGTCCAGATGTGCCTGTTCCGGGTCATGTGTCCATGGTTGAGCCAATCACAAAGGCAGGCTGAGGGACGTGTGGGGCCTGGGTAGGGACTTTGTTCTAATTCTAGGTGCAGGACAGGAGCCTGGATTGTCAATAGGCGGCCAGGTCTGATAACCTTACAGTGGATGCATGCCCAGAGGAGAGGATGCCAGACACAGCTGAGGGAGGCAGGCGGTGGGGACCGCCCACTCCTCAGCTCCCCCTCTGACAGCCCCAGCCCTGGTGTGAGCTGGCCTCATAAAGAGAAAGTCTAACAGGACAGCCTGAAATGGACATGGATTTGCCTTCCCCCCATTTCTAACAGAGACAAAGGAAGGCGGGGCAGAGGGTCCTTTCCCTAGCTTCATTTGTCAAGTCACTGCCATGAGAACTGCTTTGTAATAAACATTTGCTTCCCTCTTCCACGGGAGAAAATGCACTTGGCCCCATCGTGCTGGCTTCATTCAGGGGAGCTGCAGTTTACTCAGGAAGAGACGGGATGCGGAGCAGCGTGTGAATTCAGAGCAGGACTGGTTTTGTGAGGGGGGAAAAATGCTCTTTCACCTAAAAGATTCAGAAAACCAGAGCCTGGCGCTCTCCTCCAATGTCAATCCTGTTTTATACACAGGAAACGCAGCGCCAGGACCGCATCTGAATTATGAATAACAGCTCTGAACCTGACTAAATATAGATGAGCCCCTGGGCACTCTGGAATTGTGCTGTCAAGACATCAATAAATATCTATTTAAGGATAAACTCATTAGGAACTGAGAGAGTAAATGAGAGTGGAAGGCATATTTACAGTGCAGTGTAAATCAATGGGCCATTGCTTAATTATATCAAATGCTGAATTGCTTTTGCTACAGCTGAAATAAACCTTTCAAGTGAAACATTCAAATTAGGACGACAGCCATGCAGAGCGACAGTGTGACCAGAAGTCAGCTGTAAACAGAGGAGAGTTTGTGGTGCTCTGGGGATGGTTCGTCCTGAAGACGGGAGGCTGTGAGCCCCAGAAGAAAAGGGGGAGCGGGGGAGGGGGGGGCTGTGCAGGTGCCCTGGACCCTCCGCTCCTGGCGCTGGTCATTCTCGTTTGTCTCCACAGACAACCCAAAAGTTGGCAAAGCAACCCAGACCACCCACTCGTTCCTTGAGTCAGGAGGCTCAGAGAGGGCAGGAGCGCCCAGGAGATGGAGCCCCAAACGGAATTCAACGTCTTCTGTCACGCCTTCTGGACCACAGACTCAAGGATATGGAGGCCGTGATGGGGCCCATCTCAGCCTCTGGGGCCTCTGGCAGTGTGGGATCACTGGAGATGTGGCTGGAGAACGGGCGCATGGTGGCGGCAGGCTTCTGGCCCTCCTGGCTCCCTGTGGCACATTGGCTCTCTTCCGTGATGGCAGTGAGGACTCGATTTCGACTCCCATTTGCAGGAGCTCTGCACCTAGGATAATGTTAAGTTGAGGGGAGGGGGTCAGCTGCCACCAGCATGGCATCAATGCACAGGGAAGGCCAGAACCTAGGACAGGGCAATGTCACAGGCTCTTCCCAGGACAGGCTCGGAAGTCTCCCTTTAGGAACCGCATCCTGGGCACAGGACATGAAGAGATGCTCCAGTGTGTGCCCCAAGGAGGCTGAGACAGGAGCTGCTGGCAGCCCCTCAGCCTGGCCAGCGACCCCTGACCTGCGCCGAGCCTCTGTCCCACCTGTGCCTCTTGGCATCTCATGTAGCAGAGAAAATATTTAAGGATAACTGACGTGACATCCGTAAGCCAAAGCTCACAGGCATTCTTCGGTTGTTTTGTGAATGCAAAGAACGCTCGCAGCTCCATCTGTAGCCCACGGGTGCTGTGAGGACGTGGCCCCTTCCCCCCGGCCCTGCTCGCGTACAGGCTGAAGGCTCCTCAATGGCTTGTTATGGCACCCCGTAATGTGGAGGGTGCTGTCGGGAGCGGCTTCTATTCCTGGGTTGGATCTCTCAGTCAGTCTTCCCCGACCATTATTTTATTTTTCTCATCTTTTTAATCTCTTTATTCATCTCCTCTGGGATCTTTTAAGGTTGGCCCAAGTTTATCTTTGGTCTTCCTGATTTGATTTCCTTCCATGATGAGCCTGACTTTTCTCTCCTCCGTGTGGATTTAATGTCTGCCTCCATTCTTTCTGTCAGTAACTCACTTCTGGAATGACATTCTCCCTGGAGACCAAGCAAACGTGGTGACTTCTTGAGTCCCTCAGAGAATATTGACTGATGGGTTCTTAAAATGACCTTCCCTTTTTCTTTGTTCAGTACTGGGCTTGAACTTGGGGTCTTGTGCTTTCTACGTTGGCCCTCTACTGCTTAGCTGGTAATTTGTAGAGAGATTTTGGGCATTCTGTCCAGGCACACTTGTTTTCAGCTTCCTGTGGTAGCTCAGAGGACAGATCACCCCCACCGCAAGCCCAAATTCTTCTGTGAGAGGAAGTCTCAAGAGCTTTTCTCATCCTTAGCAAAAGAAGAGCTTGGACTGGACGCGCAGACCTTTGAGTAAATTGGATTTCAGTTTTGTCACTTCTTTATAGTGTTTCTTTTTAGTCTTACATTTGTCATTTTATTCTTGTTACTTTTTTTAAAAATTCCATTACTCTTCCTTTTCATAACTTAGCTCATTTATTCTAAAATTCTGTTTTCGATTTAAAAAAAACATTAAGGCTTTCATTTAAGCCCAAACACTGATTTACCCATATTCTTCAAATGTCTGACGCTCACTGCTTTTTCACATTGCTCAGTGTTGGAAACTCTTTCATTTCAACTACAAATTCCTCCTTCACCCCTGAGTTATTAATAAGCATAATTTTCATTGTCATCATCATGGTACCTGAGAAGGCTGCACTGAAGCATGGTCCTTCTCTTGCTGGAGACAGGAGTAGGGTCTCAGCTGGTCACAGCAGGTGTTTGTGTGTTCTAGATTCAGACAGCAGCATGAGCAAAGGCCCTGGGGCACCACCCAGGGTGGCTGCAGCTGAGGAGGGCAGGTTGTCCTACCTGTTCCTAGGTAGGGAAATGCCAGGAAGAAGGTCAAAACCAGAAACAGGGCTGTGGATACATTTTCCAAGGGTTTTTAACTAAGTTTTCTGTAGATTAATGAAAACGACAGAGCTTTAAATGTATTTGTAAAATGCTGCTCCCAGCTGGTGGCTCAGGCCTGAAATCCGAGCTTCTCAGGAGGCCGAGATCTGAGGCTCAAGGTTCAAAGTCAACCTGGTTAAGAAAGTTCACTGGACTCTGGTCTCCATGAACAAACAAGAGCCAAAGGTGGAGGAGCAGTGGCTCAAATGGTTGAGTGTGAACTTTGAGGAGGTGACAGAAGTGGTGTAACAGATGACGGAAGAGATGGAGGGGGTGGAGGAGGAGATGGAGGAGATGATGGAGGAGATGATGGAGGAGATGGGAGGAGGAGGGGGAGGAGGAAGAGGAGGGGGAGGAGGAGGAGGAGGAGGGGGAGGAGGAGGAGGAGGGGGAGGAGGAGGAGGAGGAGGAGGAGGGGGAGGAGGGGGCAGCTTGGGGAAGGATGAAAGCATAGGTTTGGCGTGAGCCATTCCCAGTGCCAGGGGCCATCAGAAGCCTGGCTCAGCTCAGTTCCCTGGGTTTGAGCTCACGTTGTCTTTAGGCCAGGACGATGTTAATTACACCAGCAAGAGGATGGTAATTAAGGCCGGTTCCTAGGAGACCTGCTGGAGTGAGAAGAGACACAGGGGTTCCTGAAGTAGGCTGAGGTGGTGAGAGGCCAGCGAGGCAGACTCTGTCAGGACCGTCACCGCTGCAGAAGGACAGCTCCAGGGACAGACTCTTTCAGCTGAGGGATCCCTGGATTCCTGGGCTTCTGGGAGGGAGGGAGGAGGGGGAGAGGATGATTAACTTCCTGTGCCCACTCTGAACCTGGGGCAGGGGCCAGAGGTCCCCGGGGAGTTCCCTGGCCTCCGTGGGCCCCCAGGGAGGATTTCTCCACTGAGCAGGGACTGTGGGACGGAGAGAGGACAGGCTGCAAGGGGACACAGCAGGCAGGTGAGTGTCCCCAGGTGAAGAGGGAGCGGCCTGGGCTGTGGGGCCCCTGCCCGGGGGAAGCCGCTGCCCTTCCTGGGTTAGATTGCTTTGGCTTGAGGACGCTGACTGGCCGAGTCCAAATTCCCGTTTGTAGGTTTGTAATAACGTACGAAGGTCCTTCTCCAAAACAAGATTAATTTTCTTTTCTTTTTTTAAGTGTATTTTTTGGGGGGGGTTCTTTCCATCTTTCTTTCTGTGGTTGTTTTTGGTTGTAGGGACTGAACTAGCTGGGGTTTAGGTGGGGAGGGAAGGGAGAGTTAACTGCATTTCTTTGTCTTTTCATTCTTTTTTTTTTATCTTGAGAATTAATTTTGTGCATCTGGTATGAGACACAATGTTGGCACGATTCTCTACCTGTTTTCTCACATCACTTGGACAGAGGAGGGGACACTGGGAGAAGATGTGACACAGCCTTTGAAATATTAGCCAAAGTCCAACCCACAGCTAGCTAAACTTGTGGGGGTTTTTGTTGTTTGTTGTTTTTGTTTATTTTTTCCCAGTCCTGGGCTTGGGCTCAGGGCCTGAGCACTGTCCTTGGACTTTCTCAAGGCCAGAGCTCTACCACTTGAGCCTCAGCACCACTTCCAGCTTTTTTTTTTAATATATGTGGTACCGAGGAATTGAACCCGGGTCTTCGTGCATGCTAGGCAAGCACTTTAACCACTAGGCCAAACTCCTGGCCCCTTGTTTGTTTGTTTGTTTGTTTGTTTTAAATAATCCTTTCAAAACTATTAGTTGCCACCCCTGTAGTCCTTGCTATTTGGGAGGCCAGGATGAGGAGAATTCTGTTTTGAGGCCACACTGGGTAGAAGAATTCACACACACACACACACACACACACGCACACACACGCACACGCACACACACACACGCACACACACACGCACACGCACACGCACACGCACACACACACGCACACGCACACACACACACGCACACACACACACACACGCACACGCACACACGCACGCGCACACGCACGCACACGCACACACACGCACACGCACACACACGCACGCGCACACACGCACGCGCACACACGCACGCGCACACACACACGCACACACACGCACACGCACACACACACACGCACACGCACGCACACACACGCGCACACACACTTCTCGATCCACAGCTAGTTGTGCTCCATTTACCCCAGCAAGCCTCATAGACAGACCGCAGTCCAGGTCTGTGCCTGGGCACAGAGTGGGACCCTATCTTAGGGAAAACAAGTTGGAGCTAGAGCTCAAGGGAAGAGGGCTGCTTAGAAGCATCAGGTCCTGAGTTCAAACCCCAATATTGCCCCAAATAATAAAACATGTAACTTCCCCGTCTCCCTCAGTGGCTCATTGGCCTGATGTTGAGCGGGGTGGGGGCGGGGTGGGCTGGGGGACATGTCTCCAGTCCTCACCAACACAATGACATGGGGGTCTCAGCGTCACTGGATCACTTCCAGCCCGACACAGCTTGATATCTACAAAGGCTCCTGTCTACAAAGCAGCCCAGCCCTGCTTCCGCCTTCAAGTCTCACCCTGGAGTCCCGTCAGCTGGCCTGCCAGGCGGGGCTGCAGTGAGGCTGGGGGCAGCGTGGTGAGAGGGTCTGCAGGAACCACCAGAAGAGGAAGCCTCGACGTCTGCCCCTGCAGGGCCTCCCCACAGCCAGCTGGGACTCCAACCTCAGACTCCTGAGAGTTGAGGTGATTTCTTTTTTTATTAAAGAATTTATTAACATTGATTTTTACATCATATTTCAAATGACATGCTTAAACAAGTATTCAAGAAGAGAATCTCTATATACAATCACTGGCACTTAGATTTTAGAACATAATTAAAATTAGGCTGAGGGTTTGTATGTCATAGATACGTATTAATCTATGTAATAAAACATTATGTCTATAGAGTCATAGGTTTTTATGTCTATGTAGTTGTATTTATATTTCCAATACCATGTTTGAGTCCTCGCTCTTATACTCTTTGGATTTAATAGCCGCATATTAAGGATACCATGCGCCTTTTGTTCCTTAGGTCTTGACTTGTCTCACTCAACATGATTCGCTCTAGATTCATCCACTTCCCTGCGAATGCCATTATTTTATCTTGTCTGTTGGCCATGTAGAATTCCATTGTGTATATATACCACATTTTCTTTTTTTTTTGGTAACATTTTCTTTTTTCCATATGTTTTTTATTGTAATTAATAGAAGATATACCACATTTTCTGTATCCATTCATCTGCAGTAGGGCATCTGGATTGTTTCCATCACCTGGCTATTGTGAATAGTGCAGAGATGAACATAGCTGAGCAGCTGTCCTTATCATATCCTGGGTCATGCTGTTCAGGATAGATGACCAGAAATGGTATGGTGGGATCGTAGGGAAGGTCTATTTTCAGTTCTTTAAGAAACCTCCACACTGCTTTCCAGAGTGGCTGAACTTGCTTACAATCCCACCAGCAGTGTAGTAGGGTTCCTTTTTCTCCACAACCCCGCCAGAATCTGTCATTGTCTAAGTTCAAAATCTTGGCCATTCTTATTGGGGTAAGGTGGCATCTTAGGGTTGTTTTTATTCACATTTCCTTTATGACCGTGGATGATGAACATTTTCTCATATGCTTTTCTGCCATTTTAACCTCTTCTTTTGATAAGTGCCTCTTTAATTCCCTTGCCCATTTAGTGATTGGTTTGTTGGGTTTGGGGGGGATTCGTTTCTTGAGTTCCCTGTAGATACTGGATATTAAGCATTTGTCAGATGTATTGTTGGTGAATATCTTTTCCCAGTTGGTTGGCTGTCTCTCTACTTTTGTGGCTATGCTTTTATCTGTGCAGAAACCTTTTATATTTAGGTAGTCCCATTTATTGAGTCTCTCTCCAATCTGTTGTGACCTTGGGATTCTGTTCAGGAATCTTTTGCCTGTGTCTGTGAGTTCCAGTGTCTCTCCTACTTTATCATGTAGCAGTTTCACGGTTTCCGGTCTGACGTTGAGGTCTTTAATCCACTTTGAGTTAATGCTTGTGCATGGCGAAAAGCTGGGGTCAATTTTTAGTTTTCTGCATGTGGCTGCCCAGTTTTGCCAGCACCAATAATTGAATAGACTGTGTTTGTTCCACTGACTATCTTTGGCTCCTTTGTGAAATACAAGTTGACTATAGGTATGTGGTTCTATTTCTGGGTCTTCTATTCTGTTCCACTGATCTTCTGGTCTGTTTTTGTGCCAATACCATGCTGTTTTTGTTATTATGGCTCTATAGTAGAATTTGAAGTCTGGTATTGTAATACCACCAGCATTGCTCTTTTTGCTTAGAATTGTTTTGGCTATTCTAGGTCTTTTCTTGTTCCATATGAACCTTTGGATTGTATCTTCTATTTCAGTAAAGAATGTCTTTGGGATTTTGATGGGGATTGCAATGAATTTTTATATCAATTTTGGCAGTATGGCCATTTTCACTATGTTGGTTCTCTCTACACATGAGCATGGGATATCTTTCCGTTTCCTGGTGTTCTTTAATTTCCTTCATTAGGCTTTTATAGTTTTCATTAAATAATTCCTTTACATCTTTGGTTAAGTATATTCCTAAATATTTTATTCTTTGGGGGGCTATTGCAAATGGGATTGTTTTCTTGACTTGGCCTTTTGTTTGTGTATTGTTGGTGTACAAGAAGGCTACTGACTTTTGCAGGTTAATTTTGTATCCTGCCACTTTGCTAAAGTGGTTTATTAATTCTAGGAGTTTGGGAGTGGAGCTTATCGGGTCACTCAGGTAGAGGATCATGTCATCTGCGAATAGGGATAGTTTAATTTCTTCTTTCCCTATGTGGAGTCCTTTGATGTCCTCTTGTGGGGTGATTTTTTTAAACACACACTTATGCAATTCACCAGTTGCTGTTGCTAAAATGCCGCATCCATCTGTAATGTTACCATGATAATGGGCCTAAATGACAGTTTTCCAAGTCCTTCCAAATGAACAAGGCAGAACACTTGGGGGTTTTATGGACACGGCAGGTGCAGGCATCAGTAAACAGCCGACATTTGCAGCTTGCTAGGGGGTGGGGGGACTGCCTGGGAGGCGGAGTGAGAGAAATAATTCATTGCTTTGCCAGCACCCAGCACCAAAAGATAGATTTGGTGAGGAAGGATGACTTTCATTCATGACAGACACCCACTCCATGTTGGAATAACACGGGTCAAACTATTTGTCTTCAAAACAATGATTTACACATATGTCAGGATGAAAATGATGAAAAAACCCACAAGCTGCTTTCTATTGTGAGTAACTTGTAATTATTTTTCAAATGGTTCTGAATGAGTGAAGCAATTCAGACAGTCTAGTTGTTTAAGACAGGCAGGGTCAAGAACTGGCCTCAAATCTGAAGGAAAATAAAATATCTTCAAAAGCAGAGCTTTTGCCAGGGGCCAGGCCTCATATCCATAATCCTTAACCATTCAGGAAGCAGAGAAGTGAAGATGCCAGTTCAAAACACCAGTCAAGGAAAGAGAAACCCAGAAGACATTTAACAGCAAAAAGCTGGAAGTGGAGGTATAGCTTGAGTGAAAGAGTGCTAGCCTTGCTTATAAAAGCTAAAGAATAGCACCCAGGCCCTGAGTTCAAGCCCCAGCTCTTCCTTTTGGGCACCAAAAAGGAAGAATGAGAAGGGAGGGAGGGGACAGGTAGAATAGAAGGACGGGGAGGGGACTTTAGTGGTCTTTAAATCAGCCTACTTTTACTGTGTTATGTAAGACATAAAATATTACTTCTATCACCCTCAAGATAGAAAATAATAACTGTGCTTTAAAAGTCCTTAAGGTCTTAAATGCCAAGTAGAGTCGGGCAATCTGTTTTTTATTCCTTTGTGGTGCAGCAAATACCTATTAAAGAGAAAGACTCCCCCAAGCCATGATAGACTCTATGAAATACCACCCTACCATTATATTTTACAGACATTCATAAGCTCTTTACCTTCGATTATCTAGTTATTTCCGATCTCTTCTTCTATTATTGAATATTCTGACCAAGACCATTTTGTACAGAAAACTTTGCATTTCAAAATAGATTGTCAGGGTAGATTTCTCAAAGTAGAACTCAAAATCTGAAAGCCTTGGGCTTGCCCTGTGCCAAATTATTCAATGGACAGGAGAGGAGGAAGCCCACCTGAACAAACTCTCCCCGTGATTGGGCAATTTCAGTGTGTAAAAATCACTCAGGATTTAGTACTCAGAACTATATTTTGTGTGTTGGAAATTTTTGCATTATTATTATTGATTTTTCTTTGGTTGGTTGAGAAGCAAAGTACTTTTCCAAATATTTGTTAGTCATCAATATATTCTCATTTATACATGCTTCATCTTGCATTTGCCCATTTTACTGATATTTGGTGTTTTTCTATGGGCATTTAAAAATGACTGATAAGCTGGGTGCCAATGGCTCAAATGTCTATAATCCTAGCTACATAGGAGAATTGTGGTTTGAGGAAACTAGGGTAAAATAGTCTGTGAGACTTTTATCTCCATGAAACTACCCAAGAAGCTGGAAGTGGAACTGTGACTCAAGTGGTAGAGCCCTAGCCTTGAACAAACATGAAGCTCAAGGACAGCACCCAGGCTCTGAGTTCAAGCCCCAAGACAGGCATACGTACAAAAAAATCACTCATAGTTTCATTTTACATATTTGTTCAAAACACTTCTAAAAATTAAATGTCTGACTTTTAGTTCCAATGATAGCATGTTTGGCACCTGCTATTTTATGAATTATTTGATCTCATTTGGAACTTAGGGCCTCATGCCCTTGCCTGGCTTTTTCACTCAAGCCTGGCACTCTCCCACTTGAGTCACAGCTCCACTTCTGGGCTGGTTCATCGGAAATAAGAGTCTCCGGGCTTTGTGAGCTGGCTTACCACTTGGAGCCTCAGATCTCAGCCTCCTGAGTAGCTAGGATTACAGGTGTGAGCCACCAGTGGCTGGCTGACACAGACTGATGGAATCAACCAATGGCTGGAATAAATGCAAGCGTGAACACTTGGAAAATCCCACACCACTCAATTTGAAGAATATAGTTGACCAATTTTTATAGGAAGTTTATATCTTGTCTTTTTCTTTCTTTTTAAAGCATGCTTTTCTCTGACCTACCTAAGCTTACTGCACGACCCGTGGCTACATCTAAGCTGCTGTGTTGACACGCGCTGAGCTGTACAGCAGCCCTGGACTACTAAAGGAGCTGTTTCTGCTGTGTGAGCCTTCTCTCCCAGGGACTGCAGTCCACATGAAGCTGTCCTGGAGGCGAGAGGATGCACTGAACTGATAGGCTTGTCCATACCAAACCACCTTTAAAACTGTACCTCTAGTGTAAGCCTTCACTGCAAAGAGAGGCAGCTCAGACGCTGGGAATGGACCAGCATCCACTGCCTAGGGTGCTTCACTGAGCACAAAAGGCTCCACAGAACCCAGCCTCAGACAGGGCCAGTCTGTGGCTACCAAGAAGCAAGACCAAACCCACTCCATTGTGTGTCTGAACACAGACAATGAAGTGTGTCGTCCAAGCCATGTAATTAACAGACACCCCTGTCTTGGCTAATCCAAGTGCCCCCTGTCTCCTTCAGTCACAGCTGGAGCCTTGCTCCGACGCTGTCTTCTGTGTGGCTGAGGCCCCTTGCAACCTGCCATTGAACCACTGTCCAGGCGTCCCCACCGTGCCTGACTCAGAACCCTCAACTGCGGGCAAATGTAGATTGAACTGAACTCTGCGTCTGACTTTAAACCGAGTCTGGTTTTGAAGTAGTTGAAGAATCCTTTAGGAGATACTTGGTCTCTGGGGGCATAAATTCTATCTCTCCCTTTTTTCTCTGGGCAGCACCCCTAACACACACACACACACACACACACACACACACACACACTCACACACACACACTCACACACCCCCTCTGGGGTGAGTGGCTGGGGAGGGAGCCCCCTGGTGGTGAAGAGAAGCTATGGCCTGAGGCATGACGGCCTGGATTAGGCCCTACTCTTTCTTGTGGTCCCATCAGCGGCAATGAGGCCCTGAAACATGGGCCTGCAAGGGATCTCAGCAAGTGATTTACTCTCTTTTTCCGGGGGGGTGTTGGGGAGAGTGACTTAGATCTATCTTCTCCAACAAGCTTCTGTAGCAGACAAGTTATTCATGCACAAAAATGACAGCTACTGTGATCCCTAAGAGCCTGGGAGAGGAAGCAGGCCCATGGTCCACTGGGCTGGGGAAGGAGAAGTGGAAATTGGATTGAGGGGTGGGCAATTCAGAACCTTAAAAGAATGTGGGCAAATGTGGGTGTGTGTGTATGTGTGTGGGGGGTACATTTGTGTGTCCTGTGCTGACCTGTGAGTGTATCTGTGCACAGGTGTCTGTCTGTGGAGGGGCAGAGCTTCCCCCGGCCCACCACACTTCTCATGGTCTGGGCCATTTGATGGGTTCGACTCCAAGAGAAGCTCTCTCACTTTTTATTTGGTGTATTGGGGACCATTTCCCTGGCCCCATCCTCCTCTTTCACTTAGGGCTGTAGGTACCCTGCAATTAGGGATGGTGATGAGAAGAAGCACGTAAAATGTGAATAAAAGGATAAAAGAGAAAATGGGGGTGTGTAATTTTATTTCAGTTACCTTCCCTTCATCACTCGGGGCATTCAAAGTGAAATTAAAAGCCATCTGTGCCCCCAGAAGGAAAGTCGAGTTTACCGAAGCAGAGAGGGGACAGGGATGATGTCTAAAGGGACAAAGCGTCAGTGGAACAAAAGGAATGAATTCTGCAGATGGGTGTATGGCCCGGGGAGTACAGTTAATAACACTGTATTAAAATCTGCTAAAAAAAAGTAGATTTTAAGATGTTCTGATTACCAAAAGAAAAGCCTTAAGAGCTGATGTTTTATTTAGCCTAATTATCATTGTTTTACAACGTATGCCCATAGCGACATGTTAGGTTGTTCAGCGTGAATATACAGAATATGTCTCTCGATGACGCCTCTGTGAAACGTGGAAAAGAAACCAATAAAGGAATACACAAAGAAAAATGATAAAAAAATGCCAATAAGACAGAGGAAAAACAGCAAGTACTCAGGACGGATGACTCGTCTGAGCGGCCCAGGCTGTGGGCACCACTCAGTGGCAGAGCACTGGCCCAGCACCAGAGCCACAAGAAGCCTGACCTCTGTTGGTCCAGAAATGCAACACAGTGTCCAACAATCCATTTCTGAGTTGGGCAAACATGACGAAATGTTTTGCTATAACATTTTTTTATTTTAATTATTCTTATCTTTAAGTAGTTGTGCAGAGGAGTTCCATTTAACAGAAACACAGTACCTCCTGGTCAATGTGTCCCCTTCATTGTTCTCGTCCTACTCAGCCCATCCCTTCCCTCACTTTTCTTAGCTTCGTGGTATATTGACATTTCTTTTGCATATACTACTAGGACAGGAGATCCAATTTGTCCCCGACATGTGAGTACTTGTAACTAAAATTTAAGGCATTTTGAGTTTACTTCTGTTCTTTTTGTTTTGTCCTTCACACGTACTCCTGGTTAAATGCCTCATTAGGAAAATGTAAATATTTGAGAATTGTATTTGTGTGTGTGTGTGTGTGTGTGTGTGTGCCTGTCCTAGGACTTAAACTCAGGGCCTGGGCACTGTTCCTGGGCTTTTTCTTTTTTTCTTTAAGACTACCACCCTACTACTTGAGCATTAGCGCTACTTCTGGCTTTTTTTTGGTGGCTAATTGAACTTGAGAGTCTCATTGACTTTTCCTCCCACTTTGGCTTCTGATTGTGATGATCAGATCTCAGCCTGCTGAGTAGCTAGGATTACAGGCGTGAGCCACTGGCGTGTATCTTTTAATGGCCCATCTTTAACTCTGGTTCTTTTTTATCCTTTACTATTCACAGTTACAAAAGGACCACGGAAGGCAGACATGGTCTCTTCAGCTTGTAACCTTTGCTACTTGAGAATCAAGGATCAGAGAATCATGTTTGAGGGCAGTTGGACACAAAAACTTGAGAAACTCCCTGTCAGCCAATGGCTGGGCACGATGCTACACGCCTGTTATCCCCGCTTCTGGGAGAGTTCAATGCCTGGGCACATGATAAATACTGTCATGGCACTCATGGAAACACCAACAGGAAATCCAGGCATTAGGCAAAGTCCTATCTAAAAAATGTGGAGTGTTGCCAGGCGGTGGCCCACGCCTGTCATCCTAGCTACTCAGGAGGCTGAGATCTGAGGATCACAGTTCAAAGCCAGCCCAGGCACTAAAGTCCGTGAGACTCTTATCTCCAACTGATCACCAGAAAATGGGAAATGGAGTTGTGGTTCAGAGATAGGGCGATAGCCTTGAGCTGGAGATCTCAGGGCCAACGCCCAGGACCAGAGTTCAAGTCCCACAATCAACAACGACCACAAAAATGTTGAATGTACAAAAGGGAACTGAGGCCTTACTTTAAGTGTGGAGCACTCACCTAGCAAACACAAAGCCCTGAACTCAGTCCTCAGTACCATCAAGCCATTTTGTAAGGAAAAGATCAGGACTATGTCCCCGTTCCAGAGGCGGTGTCTGGCTGGGTCAGTCTACTTCTCAGAACACTGATCGTAACCTCTTCATTGGACCCAGTTGTATTTTTTCTTTTTTGTGCAGTTGAGAATGTTCACCATTCAATAGACTCTGCTTGCTGTTGTAAAAACTCAAGTATGTTTTGGTAAAAATATGTTAAATGAGTCATAATTCACTCAGTAGTCTCTGTAATTGACCCCTGGCTGTGGGATCAACGCAGCCCTCTGCTAGGAAGATAAACATTTCAGCTGCCACCAGCATGGGGCCGGAAGCCATTAGCCTGTCACAGTGTACTATTTCATTGGCATCAGCTTGAAATTAATGGCAAATTACAGCGAAATGCCAACGGGAGTGCTTCTGTCATGTTCCATAGCTGTTTGGCCACTCCAGAGCCCGTGCAGCTGTATCCTGCCCATGTGAACTCAACTCCTAAGTGTGGAACACCTCCAAGGATTCGTCTCGGCCTCCCTGATTCACAGCCTCAGAGAAAAGCCCAAGGGATCGTGACCAGACATGTCTTCCTCCGAGCCTTCCGAGCCATCCATGTCTGAGATTCATGATTTGAAAGTATATCTCAATGTCCAACTGTCTGGGAAGCCTTTATGCAGACTCACTTTGGGGAATACTTGTCTCCTACCTGGCTACATACAGATATTCAGAGGCTCCAGTACCATGGCATTGTCTGCCATACATGACGAAAGTAAAAGCAACCAAACTGTACCAGAAAACAGTTGGCCTCCATTAGCCACAAAGGCTGGTGCCACAAACCAACCCCGTGGCTGCCCCAGGCCCTCCTCAGGAGTGATGTGGTATCTGTGTGCCATGGACACACATTCTTCTGTATTCTTAAAATCATGGCCTGTGGTGCCTGGCACAATGTAAATGCAACATACAGCTTCTGGCACTGGCCACAGCTCTGAGCATTCTGACATGTAAGTAGCTGGTTCTAGGCTTCCGTTTCCTGGTAAGCTTCTCAGACCATGGCTTATCTGCTCGTCACAGCTGACTGGTGGCCGTGGTGGGAATCCTGTCAGCCAGGCGCATGGTTCTGGTTCACCAACAGGTTCTTCTCAGACTTTAGCCAACAGGACCCCGGGTGTGTCCTGAGCCAGAATTGTATTCTGCAGTGAATACGGGTCTCCCGGCTCACCGCAGCTTTTCCTTTTGTTATTTTTCCCACTATGAGTGTCAGGCAGGGGCAGGGTAGACAATTCATAATGAAATAAAGTGACTCCCCTGTTGTCCTTCCATGCTAAGCCTATCCCAGTGAATAGCTGGGAGAGTGCTGTGTGATGTCGTTGAGTGGGGATGCTTGGGGCTTGGTTTTTGGCTGTGTCTGCACTGAAAGCAGCCCAGCATGGTGACCAGAAGGCCAGACTCTGGGACCAGACAGCCTGGTACCTGCTCTCCCATCATGTTCACTGAGTCTTCTAACTTGACTGACTTTCCTAACTAACTCCCAAATGCTTTCTAACCAGTAAAGTGGGGATGAAACATGTCACCTGGCTTAAAATAAAAACATACATGCAAACCCAAAGAATCAATAGGCAGAGTAAAAGAGAAAAATGCTCACGCTACATATATGTCCAGGCAGATATTTCATTCAGCACTGAGGGAGCCGAATCAAGGTGAGCTTGCTGGTTCACTAGTGCAGATGCAAGAATAAATGTTTCTGCCTTTTTCTTCCCCCCACCTTTGCTCTTTGTCAGTAGTTCTGAAGACTTGTAAAATTACACCTGCTGTCACTGTTATTTTTAACTAGTGGAGAACATTGCATATATCGTGTTCCTCCTTTCTTAATCCACACCGGTGATCATCCACTCCCAGCCATGCCCGCCTCGGGTGGTGGAAATGGACAGGTGACAGGAGAGCAGCCTGGCTGAGGCAGCTCCCAGACAAGGAGGAAGACACAGAGGGCGGCGGGGCCCCGGGGCCCTGGAGGGATGGAACCACAGCAGCGGAGATTTGACCTCCAGCTCCCACTGCGCCCGAGGGTGTGGAATCAGAGCTTTCCGGTGGAGACAGCGCATTCCTCTTATGCCCGGCATGCTGACTATCGTTATCACTAGAAAGAATCTTATTAAGAATTATTAAAATTAGTAGGAGGGGCTAAATACTCGGTCGTCAGAATGTTGTTCTTTTCAATAGTCCCCACAGTGGAAAACTTGCTAGTCCCTTTTCAGAACCAGAATGGAACTGTTCTAGAGAGCCTCAAAACACACGTAAGCATAAAATAACTCTGGTCAGGTGCGAGTGGCTCACACCTGTAATCCCAGCTACTGAGCAGGCTGAGATCTAGGGGGCAAGGTTTGAAGCCAGTCCAGGCAAGAAAGTGACTCTTATCTCCAATTCACCACCAGGGAACCAGAAGTGGAGCTGTGGCTCAGAGTGCTAGAGTGTTAGCCTTGAGCAAAAAGCTCAGGGACAGTGTCCAGGCACCGAGGTGAAGCCCCACAACTAACAAAATAATAATAATAATAATAATAATAATAATAATTCCGAAAGTAACCTCAGTAGGACCTCCATTCGCATCGCTTGCATTACAGGGTATAATAGGACCCCGTTTCCGGATTTGCTGGTTGTTTCTCTTTTTGTTTTGGTAGATAATTAGAGCATGTTCGTGGCTGGAGCTCTCTTCCCACCGACACTGTAAACTCTGCATTGAAATACAGCGCTTTGCCTCATGAAGTTGTTATGAATATTGATTGCTCCCTGGCTTGCCGTCTGCCATTTCAGTTTAATGGGCGTGTGCTATGCATCAGGCTGAGGGAGACAGAGAAGACTCGGCTCAACTGGCACCACAGGTTCAGCCTCCTCTATGCTTCTGCATGTTCTGGGCTCCCGCCTCTCCATAAGAAAGCCCTGCAGATGATTCTAGAACACGTTCCTAGCTAATAACGCTCATTAGGAGGGAGAACTCAATGCAAGACGATTCAACCCAGGTAACAGCAGGTTCAATTGGATAGAAGATCTAATGGACACAGAAGACATGGTGGCTGTGACATAGAGTGACCTCTGAAGGCTTTGGGGAAGAGGGACACTGCTCAGCAGTTGGCCTGCACCTCAGGGGATTCTAATCCAGTGCTGGGTCGGTGTTCAGGAGAGCTGGGCAGCAGAGGCAAAGGAAAGCCAAAGCACAGTGGTGGGAACACGGGAGGCCCCTGAGAGACAGGTGTGGGGTGTGGTGGTGTGGGGGCAGGGAGAAAAGTTAAGGAATTGTGTGTGCAAAGGTCTTCCCTCCACAGAAGAAAATGGCAGATTATCCACTGGGAAAGAATAGGAGCTTCTGGGCCCCAGAGCCTCCTCCTCAGTGGCCTGTAATCCTAGATACTCAGGAGACTGAGGTCTGAGGATCTCAATCAAAGCTAGTCTAGGTAGGAAAATCCACAAGGCTCTTATCTCCAATGAGCCAGATATGGGGGCATGTCGTAAGTAGAAGAGGGCCAGCCTTGATCACAAAATCCTAAGAGACATTGCCCAGACCTGGAATTCAAGGCTAAGTGAAAGTACGAGCTAATTAACTAACTAAATAAATAAATAAGAATAGGACTTGAATGATGATGTCTTTACAGGAAAATCAAAATCTACTAAGTGCTTTGACATCTATGGTAACAGACATAATTTGGTCTCCTAAAGAGACATGTTCCATTCCTAAGTCTGGAACCTCTTTTGAAAATTGGAACTTTGTGGTTAGATGGTGTGGAGATGAATTCTCTGTGGATGAGGCCATAATGAATTAGGGTGTGGCCTATCCCTGGTGGCCTTAGAAGAAGGAAGAAATCTGGACACAGAAAAGGTGCTAGAAGGCCACATGACAATAGAGATAGGGATTGGAATGACATGTCTGCAAGCCAGCAAATGCCAACAGTCGCCCTTAGTGTCTGGAGAGGGGCCTTGAACAGACCCTGCCTCGGAGCTCCTGGTAAGAACCCGTCCTGCTCATCCTCCGGCCTCCAGCACTGTGCCAGCAAATTCCCACTGCTTTAAGCAGCCAGTCCACGGCTCTCGGAAACAAGCATTTCACCTTGCTGAGAGCACCGATCCACGTTCAGTGGAAGCCACACCTTGACTCTGAGGTGTCTCTTTTCCTGGCTGACATGGTGGGGTCAGACCCGTGTCCAGCCAGCTGGGCGGTGGGGCTGAACTGCAGCATGAGGACAGAGTGGCGTGCAGCTGGCCAGGGTGTTTGGCAGACGAGGCGTGTTTACTTACAACGTACTCAATGGGACACAAGCTGGTGGCACGCCCAGGGCACATGTGCTCAGGAGATCTCTGCTGGAGGATGAAGAGACACAAATCCCGCAGCACCGGGGGGCCGGCCGGGACTGGAAATGAGAAAGCAGTGTGGACACAAGGTGGCCGTCAGGATGGTAAGTTCAGGTTCATGTTCATGTTCAAGGATGGGTGGTGGCACTCAGGGGCAGATGTGCACAAAGGCCAGTGCTGGAGACCCAGCCAGTGCTTGCAGGCAGAAGGAAAAGGGACAGGCAAGGCCATGGAGGGAGCCGTGAGCTCAGGGCAGGCCCTGGGCCAGGGAGAGAAGGCAGGGTCTGGAGGGCTGTGGGGGCACCCTGAGTTTTCCAGGTTGTACGACGCTCTTTCCTCTGCAATGCCTTAGGCTGAAACAGAAGGAGCCCAACTCCTTTTCTTGGGGGCCTAGAATCGTCCACATAAAAGGCGTAGGAACAAGGTTGCTGCCAGCAAGTAAAAACTCACTGCCTCTTGATTCTGGTTCTTCTTTCCTTTGCTGTGTGTGACAAAGCTTTTTTTAATTAGATACATTCCCATTTGCCAATTCTTCTTCTTTCCTGAGCTGTTGACGTCCTAATCAGAGAGACATCACTCGTGCTTGCATCTTTATTTGATTTCCCTGTAGCCTTGTCAAAGGTCCCTGTCTTAGATTAAGGTCTGAATTAAGTTTTTGCAAGGGTGAGTGATAGGGGTCTAGTTTCAGACTGAAAATAGAAGCAGGAAAGCTAAAAATATATTTTAAAAAGAGGGAAGGGAAGATGAGAAAGAGACATACAGAGGTACACTATATGCGTGAAACTATGGGAATATCACAATATCTCTTGGTACAATTAATATATGCTAATTTAAGAGAGAAAAACCCCACCTCGAAGGAGCACTTAAGATTTCCCACTGAAGGGAAAAGGTATTCAATTCCTTTGTCTAAATGTCTACTCCTGGATTGGCAGCTTTAGGGGTATCAAAACCCCCTTCCCCCCAAATACGTCCTCTAGCTCTGTTTACCAGCACCAATTTGCTCTCTGCTCTGGTCTGGGCACAAGAGAGAAACTCCTTGATGCCCAGAACAAGGGTAGTGCCTTATTTCAGACTCAAATCATTGTGTGCTGCTAAATGTTTGGATCTTGTGTTTTGTGTGGAGGTATATAATTGGAGAGCCTGCAAATTAGGCAAGATAGTGAGCTGCAATTTCTCTGACTCTAAGAAGGGGGCTTGTAATTAAAACAGACAGTGAAGCAAGGTTTCCGATGCCTCCGAGGAAGCCAGAGGAACACAGCACATCTTGAAAGCAGTGGAACTACCAATCACTTCCAGCAGCAGCAGTGGACACTGGTATTTCGGACATACCTCCGTGCATGCCAGGCTGGTTCAAGAGAGCATGGGAACAACAAGTATCCTCGGGACAGACGGGAGGAGAGTGAAAAGCAAGGCTGATAACAAAAGCAAGTCCCAGACACACCTCCTTAGGCAGAAGCAGCTTGTGCTCAACCTACAAGCTCAGTTGTATCTGCAGGGCTGGGCTCAGGACCCAGCGTCTCTCCAGGAAGGCCAGCATGTTCCACTGGGCTCCAAGACCCCCACAGAGCTGAGGGAAGCAGACGCTGGCCAGAACATCAGATGGCTTTAGTGTAGAGATGTGGGGAGGGAGCCAGGTGGCCCTCAAATCCCAGTCATATCGTGAAGGGCCTCGAAAAGAACATTTTAAAATAGATTTCTGTTTTGTGCCGGTAAAAGAGCTTGAATTTGGAGCCTGGGCACTGTCTCTTAGCTTTTTTCTGATCAAAATGGGTGCTCTATCACTTGAGCCACCCATCCACTTCTAGCTTTTTGCTGGGCAGTTGAAGATAAGAGTCTGACAGGCTGGCTTCAAATCGTGAGCCTCAGATCTCAGCTTCCTGAGTAGCTAGGATTACAGGTATAAACCACAGATGTCTCTCTCTCTCTCTCTCTCTCTCTCTCTCTCTCTCTCTCTCTCTCTCTCTCTCTCTCTCTCTCTCTCTCTGTCTCCCTCCCTCTCTCTTTCTTTCCCTCTCTCTTTCTCTCTAGTGTTTTCTTCTTATAATAAAGGTGATGTACATAGAAGTTACAGTTACATAAGTCAAGGAAAGAGTATATTTCTTTTTGGCTAATATCACCCCTTCCTTTGCTATCTCCCAGTTTTCCTCTCCCATCCCCACCCACAAGTTTTGTAATTCATTTTCAATTGTGTCCAATGAGTACCATTGCTGCGGGTTGTTTTTTTTTTATCCATTGTCCCACCACTAGCTGACTTCTTTTCTTAGAGTTTTATATTTTAAATTTGGCACTGCAGTCTAAGGGACATTTCAGCTAACTTTTACTGTATGAAATAAGATGTAGGTCAAGGTTCACCTGCTCCGCTACTACTTGTGGACAGGTCTGTCAGTTTCAGCTGAGTCACTTTGGTGACCTGTCCAGGAGATGGGGGTGGATTGTATGGCCCCCAGCTTGACCTTCTGTTTTCTTCCTCTGCTCAGCATTCCAGTCCCTCTGTGCAGCTGTGACTGTGTCACTACCACCTCTGATTGAGGCGAGCTGTTTCTCCAATTACATTTCCATTTGCCTAAACGATTGCTATGGCCTAAGCCTTTTCATGTAATTTTTACAATAATCTCCTCTTTAAAATTCACTCTGCCAATCTTTGTCATTTGGTTGAAACTTTGGATCATTTTCATGTAAAATAATTATTGGCATGATCATTATTGATATGCTTATTTGGATAACTTCCACATAAGATAACCTTGTTGAGGTACTCATTATTGATATGATAGTTTCGGAGCCTGTCATTTTATTATTTAATGTCTCCTGTCCCTGTTTAATTTCTCTTTTCTTGCCCTCTTGTGAATTATATTCATATGGCTGAAGATTTCATCTGGATTTATTTATAACGGTGCTTAAATGTATATTTTTATACGTGTTTATTGCTTATTTTTACCAGTACTAGAGCTTGAACTCAGGGCTTCAAACTTGACCTGCTTGCTTGCTCAGCTGGCACTTTCTCACCTGAGCCATGCCTCCTGAACTCCTTTGTGCTGGCTAATTGGAAATGAAGTCTTGTAGACTTTTCTGCTCAAGCTGGCTTTCACCTGTAATGCTTTGGCTCTGTCTCCTGAGTAGCCACGATTATAGATGTGAGCCACAACACCCAGCTGCTTTAGACAATTTTCATGGCAGCTCACTTAGTGATCCTGCCAGTGTCATAATCTTCTGACATAAGCAGTTTAAATTTGGGATTAAGTGTAGAAGGTTCACTTCCATGGACCTGCCTTGATCTTCTCCATTTTACATTATCCTGTGATACACCTGGAACATGACATAATCATATTATATAGCGGCATTTGATTATTAGCCCAAATGGTTTATAAAATGCTCATGCGGAACGAGAGTCTGCTGAAGGAATTTACATTTTCACTCTTCCTATCGCTCCTCTGTCTTCCTGTCCCAAGCCCTTTCTTGATTGTTTTCTTCTCACCTGATAAACTTCCTTTTGTTACTGCCTAAAGGTAGGTCTACTGATGACAAATTCTTTCAATTTCCTTAGTCCAAAAGAGGTTTTATTTCCTTGATGCTCCTGAATGATGGCTCTGTCGTGCGGGATGCATAGCTGACGGCTTCTTGTTATTGAAAATGGAATGAAATTGCAAAGTGTGCCTGGCTTTCAGAGAAAAACCCAAGCCCTTACACGCAATGCCCTGCCTGTATGTTGTTTACCTGTGGCTGCTTTCAAGATTTTTCTTTGTCTTTAGTTTTTCAGGAGTCTCATTATGCTATACCTTTCCACGATTTTCCGCAGCTAGAGGCAGGGTGGGGGGAGGTGGGGGAGGGTCCCCAGCTTCCTGAAGCTGCAATGCTGAGCCTTTTACCAGCCTGGGGAGTGTTAAGCCACCATGTATCTGAACGCTCTTTAGCTCTCCTCCTTTCCTCCCTCCCTCCCTCCCTCCCTCCCTCCCTTATTTCCTTCCTTTCTTCCTTTCTTCCTTCCTGGCCTAGGTTGCCATCTCTGCTGAGGGCAGGTGTGGGCTCCAGCCTCTCCTCGTGCTGTGCTGCTCCTTCCTTCTTGGGTTTCTGTCCAAGTTGCCTCTGTCCTGTCACCTGCCACCGTTCTACGGCTGTCTCTTATTTCTGGGATGTATAGTTAGGCTGATCAGGAAGACAGGAGAAAATCACTTTATACCTTCTCAGGAAGTCCTAAAGCATTCTCCCCTGATCTCTCTCTATATATAGTTCAAGATTTTTCTTTCATTTCAGGACAGGTTGGGGTCTCAGAGGCCCAGAGATAGTGACGCCCCCAGGATGACAGGAGCCGCACACAGCTTGCACGCAGGCTCCGAGGAGCCTAACCACATAGACATGCATCTGAGAGGAAGACCTCCCTCCGGGAGAGCGGATCTGTCCCTGGCCAGACACTCCCACACTCACACTCCTGGGTGACACAGGAACTTCATGCCTGCTGGCAAGGAGCCTGTGAGGGGACACTAGGCACGATCACACAGGAAAGCCACCGGGAGCCAAGCAACAGCCACCTGGAGTGTGTGTCTTCAGCAGGATCCAGGGTTTGAATCCTAACCCCAGGCCCAGGTGAAGTCCCCGCATGCTGGTGCAGCCATCAGAGCTGAACTAGCTCATCCAGCCCCTTCCTGCTCCTCCTTCCTCTCCACCCCCACTTTAAGTATTTTTTTTATAATAAAGGTGAGGTACAGAGAGGTTCCAGTTACGTAAGTCAGGTAAAGAGTCTATTTCTTTTTGGACAATGTCACCCCCCCCCATCACACACACACACACACACACACACACACACACACACACACACAGTTGGGGGAGTGTCCAACAAGCTAGAGAGGGGAACACAGTATGAACTCACAGCTCTTCCAAACTTAGATCCAGGCCACTAGAATCTCAAGGCTGAAGGTCAGAAAGGGCCAGAGAATAGGCTGGAAGAGCCTCAACATACATTGCGGGGTCAGTGGAAGGCTTTGAGCTTTATTGACAGGAAGTGGATGGGGAGAGGCAGATCAGGCGTGATTTCACCCTTTCACAGGAGCCCTGGGCTGTGTCCCTTGCAGTGGCCCTGGCCTGTGTCCTGTGCAGTGGCCCTGGCCTGTGTCCCATGAAGCAGAGCCTAAATAACCAAATCTTACCAATAAACCAAAGTAGAGGGAAAGGAAACCAAATTCTACCCTGAATCCAAATTTCATTCTCCAATGGTGCTGCCCAACAAGTAGGTACTGCATGGAGACGTTCGCTGCCACTTATTCCTGTAGCTCGGAGCTCACACTTTGAGGAGGTGGTGACTGATGTGCTTCTGACCACCTTCAAAGTACTGTGTCCTTCGAGACAGAAACTTGGACAAGACGGAGACAGGAGAAGAGAAAACAGCAGCCCCTTACCAATACTGGGTGATTTTTTTTCCTCTGTTAGCTTAAGTAAAATTAGAATTATAGATAGCAAAGCATTGAGATAAACTGGGCTGCTGGCCTGGTTTTTGTGTCAGAATCATTGCCTTCAGTTTTAGACTGTCAGTTTTCAGAGAAACACTTTTGTTCTTCGGTGCCAATCCATCATTCACACGCTGCTGTGAACACGTTGGGTGGAACACAGCTCAAGTCCATTGTAGCCTCTGAATCTTGTAATTTAGTTAACTGTTGCTTAAACTCTTTACTGCTCCCCCCTACCAAAAAAATATTTACTTCTCTATACTGCTAAACCAGCTTTTCTTTTTGCATTTGGCATGTCAGGAGAGCCCTCCTGTGGCTCAGTTAACAACTGTGATTTGCTGTCCTTGTAAACGAGCAGCCCAGAGTGGGCTATTATGTCAGCAATATGAGTTTACCCACGGGTGGATTTTGATCTCCTGAGCTGGGGGCTTTAATTGAATGTTTATTGCCATGTGAGAAGTGAATGTGATTACAGACTTGCTCTTGGCATGGCTGACAGGAAAAGGAAGGCACATCCAATTCTCCACTTTTCAATAAGAAAATCAGCATGGGAAGACTCATTTTCTAGAAGAAGTCACACTGGGAAATCTGTACTCCAAGGCCCTGTGTTTTCCTAAAGCCAAAACCTAAATTTAATCTGAATCTCCAGCAAGACAAGCAGTAGGTCTTCAAAATACATGCTTTTATTTCGAACCACACAATGCACAGGTCAGTTTGAAATGCTGACTTTACCACCCAGATCAAATCAAGAACTTTGGTGGTATCTGTTTTTTTATCTCCTGGGTGGCAATAGTCTGATCTCTTCTTATTCTGCTATGGCATTTCTATAGCATGTGGAATGTATTTCCATTGGCATGTGGAAAACCATCTCTCTCTCCACACTGAGACTGCTACTTGCTGGCTTCTTGTTGGGGTGAAGACTGCTCTCTATCCCCTAGCAAATTCTTAGCAAAAATTGCCTTGTGTGTGTGTGTGTGTGTGTGTGTGTGTGTGTGTGTGTGGTATGTGCATGCTATACGTGCATACCGATACTGGTGATACTAGGGTTTGATTTCAGGGCCTGGGAGCCATTCCTTATATTTTTGAGGTTTTCTTTGCTTTGTTTTGTTCTTTGTTCTGTTTTTTGTGATCCTGGGACTGTATTCTGGGCCTAGGCGCTGTCCTTCCTGTGGTTTTTGTGCCACAGCACCACTTCTGGCTTTTTGTGGTTAATTAGAGATAAGAGTCTCATGGACTTTTCTGATTGGGCTGGCTTTGGGCTGTGATCCTCAGATCTCAAGCTCCTGTGTAGCTAGGATTACAGGTATGAGCTACTGGAGTCCAGCTTTCTTAGCTTTTTTCCTTCCTCAAGGCTGATACTCTACTGCTTGAGCTACAGCTCTACTTCGAGCTTTTTCATACTTGATTGATAAAGTGAGATTCACAGACCTTCTTGCTCGGGCTGGCTTCAAACTTCTCAGATCTCAGCCTCTGGAATAACTAGGATTACAAGCATGAGCCACCAGAGTGTGTATGGCCTTTCTTAATGGTAGTTTAAAAAGTGTGTTTATCATTTTGGTCTCTAGTTCCATTGAAATGCAGGTCTGGGCTGCCTCAGCATGTGTATCTCATGTGGCTCTCAATTTACCCTGTAAGTCCAAGGAACTTATTTTGTTCTTCTCTTCTGGAAATAATTGGTCCTCATCACATTTAGCAGCCACTTCCTTATTCTATTGACCCACCTTCTTGACTGAGTCTGTCTTCTCTGCATCTTTTCTTCTGTTTTTTAAAAATTTGTTTCTCTCTCTGTGTCTCTCACTGCATTTTGATGAGTTTTCTAACAAATCTCATTTCCCTTGCCAAATATTTTTCCATCTCACTGCTCACCCCACTAAGTCAGGCTTTTGTTTCAATAACTAGAATTCTTTTTGCAAATTTTGAGGTGGACATTTTAACCCATGTTGAAATTGTTTTCCTTCATTGCCGTTTGTTGTTTCATAGCTCCCGGTTTAACCTTACTACGGACCTTAAACTCATTTTGAGAGTCCACTCCACTTTTTTTACCAGTCCTGGGGCTTGAACTCAGGGCCTGAGCACTGTCCTTGGGCTTTCTTAGGGCTAGAGCTCTGCCACTTGAGCCACAACACCATTTCTGGCTTTTTCTATATATGTGGTGCCAAGGAATTGAACCTGGGTCTTTGTGCATGCTAGGCAAGCACTCTACCACTAGGCCACACTCCCGGCCCCTCCCCTCCACTTTTTGAAATCTGTTTCCATTTGTTTCTAGGTACACACTCACCCATGTATTACCCCTGTGGTTCCCTCTGGAAGCATCTCATTTCTGGAGTACTTTGCACTTTCTGTGTGTGCATGTGGCAGAGAGCTTGTCAACTCCTCTTCCCCGTGTTCCTATCTTGGGGTGACCACAGTGGGATATCCCAACTCGAGCGAAGAACTTGTATCAGCCAGAGCTCAGGGCAGCTCCCAGAATGCAACTGGAAAGCAGCTCCAGCCTCCAGTGCCCACCCACTGTGCCTGCATGTCCCTCCTTCCATCCTGGAGAAGCAGCTGCCCTGTGGCTCCCATGCTCTATGCATGGGAGACACAATCTCAGCCAGTCACCTCACGGAGCATGCCTGGATGGGCCCCAGCCATTGGAACATTGCACTCCAGTTCCGGGTCCAAATCATAGCTCCAGCATACAGCCAGCCTTCTGTATAAGCAAATTCTACATCTGCAGAGTCCACCAACTGTGCACTGAAAGCATCTGGGGAAGCCAGGCAGAGTTGCTCACACTTATTATCCTAACTATTCAGGAGGCTAACTGAGATCATGAAGAAGACAATTTCAGACTTGCCTGGGCAAAAGGTGAGATGAAGTCTCATCTCAACCAGTAAAAAGCCAGGCATGGTAGCACACTCCTGGCCTCCCACCCCTAACTGTTTGTGAGGTGTAAATGGAGTCTTGTAATCCAAGTTTGTTTGGGCAATAAAGGAGATCTCATTCAAAAAACAATGAAAGCAAAAAGGACTGGGGGCATGACTCAAGTGGTAGAGTTCCTGACAATCCTGCATGAGGCTCTGAGGTCCAGTCCCAGTTGAGGGTACAGATCAATGCCAGTTGCATCTCTAGCAGGGTGGCTGAAATGAGGTAGCATCTATGGGGATGGGGACACATCGAGTTTTCACAGGCTGCTGGAGGGAGTATAAGCGTGCTGCAAGTACTTTGGGAACAATTTGACAATTTCCTACAATATCCAATACAGTTCCACCATTCTGTGCATAGGCATTTCTCCAAGAGAGAAAGCATGTGCTCATGCAAAGCCTTGAACACTGCTCTTCACAGAAGCCTGGTTTTATTGGCAAAGAAACTGTGGTCAGCTGCATGCCAGTCCTCCTCAGTGCTGCAAGCTCAACACCCACTGGTCAGCAACACTGATGCCCCTCAGAATAATCGCATCAAACCGAAGGAAGCCATTTAAGAAGAGTCCATAGTATATGGTTCCAGTCATGCCAAACTTTAGACAATGCAAACTCATCTGTAGAGACAGTAGCATTGTTAGTTTATAGAGCAAAACTGTTCACCTCATTAACAGGAAAGGAGAAAAAGCGGAGGGAGCCAAGGTCTCACTGATTCAGGACCACGCCCCCCATTACCTAAACCCCTCCCATTAGGCCACACCTCCTCCTAAAGGTCCCACCACTGCCAAAGGGCCTTGCTGGTGAGATGGAGTCTCCATCTCTTGGTGATGTTCCAGGTGGGGAATGGAGCACAGAAACGGTTTACATTAAAGGAGAGGTATGGGGCCACATAAAGGTATACCAGTTGTCCTCATGTATCAGAGCAGCTTCTGTCAATGGGGAATGGCAGGTATTTGTCCTAAGAATAAATGTCCCTTGGTGGGAGGGAGAGCCAGACCATTTCAAGATGGAAGAAAGTTGAGAGGACTCCAACTCCCTCACACCTAGGCCACTGTCTGCCCACAGGCCAGGCTGAGTCCATGAAAGTCTCCACCCTGTGCTTCTGTGTCCAGCTCCTTCTCCACGGGGTTGTCGGGCACCCATTTGACATCAGCTGTAACCCATGCCGGGTTGCCTACATTCAGATGAGTCTGAGCACAATTCCAGATGTTTCTCATCTCTTCCATGGCTGACCCTGGAATGGTGCAACTGTGTCTCTTGGCTGCTCTCTTCCCCATCCCCACAGCAATGACTCTATTTATAACTATGGCCCTGTGACACCAGCACAGCTCTCCCGCTCCCTGCTCCTCTGCTCTCTTCCCCTGTGAATTAGATGGGAGGGGAAGAGGAGTGGGGCTCAAGGGACATGGCCACCAGGGCTGTGTGAGGAAGAACAGCGCTCTCCTGCTTGGAGCTGACCAAGCCAGGTGCTGGGTGGGCAGGCGCCTGCCTCTCCTCCTTTAGCACAATGGTTTGAAGCCACTCACAATGCCAGGCCCCCCAGCATTGTTCCCTGAGCCCCGTTGTCATTCCTGTGTCTAAAGTTGAAACTAGGAAGTGTAGCAAACACTGGTACAGCTTGGAGAGGCATATATACATATGCCCGGCATCGCTGGACCGGGCTCTGAGTTCACATGTATCCTGCCGCCCCTGGGAGCCAGCTCTGCATGGCACTACGCCCAAAGTGGGAAGATACCGGCCACCAAAGCCCACACTGCCTGCTCCACAGCCAGCTGACCTGGGCTTTCAACCATCCCACGTGTATACACATAGCTGTGTGTTATACACCTGTGCACAGCGGTAAATTCCACACATGAATGCATAGCTATCAACTGCACACACTTGTACTTAAAAATCATACACACACACACACACACACACACACACACCAGTTATACACTACACACAAATGCACACAGCACACAGAATTCTCAAGTCCTGGGCAGGACTCCGGGGTCCTGCCCAAACTTGTGCTGGGCTGGTTTCCAGTGCTGGAGGGTTGAGGGAAGCTCACTCAAGTGATTTGGGCTTGCATGCTATGGGTGCAGGGGTCAGGCATGAGTGTGCCTGCATGTAAATGTGCATGTGGGCAGAGAGGGTGCGAAGCTCCACGTGGCTTGCCTGCCAGGGGAGCCGCCAAGCCCTGCACAGGACTTGGGTGAAGGCCGGAGGCTGTGCAGGGTGGTGGATGGAGTTCAATGAGCTCGGGAGGAGTCCAGGTGGGTCCAGGTGGGAGCAGCAGAGGTGGGCACTGCATGTGTTAAGGGGAGATGGTTCAGGAACAGGACCCAAGGTGGGGCCTCACACAGTGAGTTGGAGGTCCCAGGAGGCACACAGCGGGCTGTATCAGGCCGGGACCTTAGAGGTGCAGGGGTGAGGAGGTAGGAAGCAGGTGAGTCCCTGGCTCAGCTTGTGGCTGGGACTGGAAACCCCAAGTGTAGAGGAATGGGCCAAGGAGAGCCAGTAACCAGGCGCTGTGTCTGCCCTATTTCCTCTCCAGCCATGTGTGGTCTGATCTGCGGAGGTCATATGACCTGTGTGCAGTTGAAATTCTCCCTTCAGGTAGCTATTGTGTTTATCACCCGCACCCCGCCCTCCACACACACACACACACACACACACACACACACACACACACACACACCTCTCCCGCCCAGTTATGGTTATATGGTGTGCTACGTCTCCCTCTAGTGCCAGAATTAAGCACCTGCACCATAAAAATGCTACTGAATCCAGGGCTTCATCAAGACTGGGGTCTTTCTTCCCCAGTCAGGGAGGCCCGGGCGGTGTCTACCCTTTTGGGGCTACATGAATCCCCCTTGGGACTGTGTGAGTTCCCTCTGGGGCCATGTGCACCCCCTCTAGAAGCGTGTGAACCCACTCTGGGAAAATGTACAACCCCCTCTTGGAGATTCTACAGAGCATGGAGGATCCGCTCTGGAGGAAGTACAAATTGCAGAATCTGTTAAGACAAGGTTTTACAAGACAAGAAGACATTACCCGCCTGCATATTATCTTTGACCTTAAAACCAGATTAACTCTCGGTCTCCATTTTCCCCACTAACGACAGTTGTCTTTGTCTCTGTGTCTCACCCAGGGCTTCCTACCCGGAACTCCAGGGCCTCCGAGGACTTAGCTGATCCTCATAATCCTGCTAAGAAGAGATAAAACTCATGTCAGCGTTCAGAGACAGAAACTCCTCTCTGTATCTTTTTGCTTCCAGTATATTTGAGAGTAATGTAGTTATGGCCCTGTTTCTAACGTTCCCCTCTGTGTCAGGGGAAAAAATATAGGTGACTTTGAGCCTCTGTGTCTACACCAGTGAATTCACCCAAATGAGAGTCAAGAATACATGAGGGAAAAAATGTATCTGTGCCATATACCCGCAGTCTTTCTCTTGTCTTGATTCCCTAAATGATGTGTATAACAACTGTTGAAGTTGTTGAGACATGGCATTAAGTAAGGTAGAGATGACTTAGAGTTAGCAGGAGGAGGGGTGTGAATGCTAGGCAAATACAACACTGCATTATAGAACAACTTGATCATCTCATAGCTGTGTCTGACGGGGTTCTGGATCTGACCCACAGTGGACCCCAAGAACCAGATGTGATGGCATTTAGAGCTGAAATTCCTTCGATAGTGTGAAGCTGAGGGATGGACAGGTCTCAACCAAGTCCCTGAGGGTGCTTTAGTGCAGTGTGTAAAACAAACCCACCAGAGCCATCTGACCTATTAGCTCCAAGGATACATTAATTTTTGTGTCTCTGTGTCTATAGTGGAGTCCAAGGGGGAATAGGCAAGGGCAGCTAAGAAACCACTTCCCTGTGCCCCAGGAGAACAAGTTCCCAGCCCACCCCAGTCCAGACTGCACACGTCAGCCTTGCTCCAGCCCGGGCTCTGGGATGCTCCCTTCACCTCCCCTTCATACGGCTTCGTGGACGATGTCCTGGCCTGCCGCCCACATACCAAGCCCTGAGTCCTGATGCCGTGGACCTGGGCGGCTCTAGGATTGATGCTTGGGGGAGTTTTGCTGAAACCCAGGCTATGTCCAGTTTAGCTGCAGCTTCAGGACTCGTCCCCGTCAGTCTCAAGGCCTGTGTTCTGTGGAGACCATAGATTAGCGGACATCTAGACAAAGGGAGAAACACGGGTGTTGCTCAGTCTCTTTCTAAATGCAGGAATGGTAAGTCAGTCTTTTTCTTCTGAAAAAAAGGAAAGACAGGAGGAAGGTGGAAGGAAGGAAGAAAGGAAGGGAGGGAGGAGGGGGGAAGGGGAGAGAGGGAGGGAGGGAGGGAGCGAGGGAGGGGAAGGAAAGAAGGCAAGCACAATTCCAATAAATTCCAAGACCCTTTCCAACTCTAGTTATAATTACTGCATAGCACTTTATGTATGTGTGTGTACACGTGTGTAAAGTGTATTGCTAACACCCTAAGTACAGTCGTATTTAGTCCAAAATCAGTCCATGGAAACATTATGCATTCTTTAAACTATGTGTTTAAAACACTTAGCGTTGTGAGCTCATTTGCATTCCCGTTGCTTTCTGCTAAGTGCGTGTTAAGAAGCATCACAATCTGCCAGCCCGCTCTGCAGCCAGGAGGGGCCACCCTCTGCAGTCCCTAAGGCACGTCCGTGCCAGCCCAGCTCTCGCCATGCTCTCCCCTTCTCACCGCCAGGGGGCAGGGCTCCCAACGAAAAGAAAGTGCCCTTATCAAAGCTGTGTGGCCTTGTTGGGATTTGAAAATAAACAGCAGACAGAGCTAGGCAGCCCCTGCTCCAATGGGGGGTGCA
This sequence comes from Megascapheus bottae, assembly GCF_031878675.1. NCBI lineage: Eukaryota > Metazoa > Chordata > Mammalia > Rodentia > Geomyidae > Megascapheus > Megascapheus bottae. Next base: position 36,017,960 of record NC_143529.1, on the reverse strand, counting down.
GCAGAAGCAGGGCCCCACGTCCCCCAGGCTCCCGGGTGACTGAGCAAGTCCATTTAAGCCAGCAGAGATCAGGAGGAAGAGTCCTGTTTGGTGGTAAGATTCCATGACAAGATGAAAGTCACCAACAAGTGACAAACCCAGTGACAAAGCCATGCCTTTCCCTGGTCACTGAACAACGAGTACATTATATGCAAATGGTTTGGATGGAAATAATCCATCGTTATGAACACTGGCCTTTAGACTGGTGGGTGCTGACAGTGGTCACGTGACTGGGTGTCCTGGGTTCCGGGGCTATCTCTGTGTACACGCCTCTTGCTAGGCAATGAGTAACAAGAGAGCTTTAGTTTTTGCTTATGGTTTTGAGGGTCACACATCCAGGACTGTGTGGCTGTACCTGGTGAGGAAGAGCTTATATTTCATCCTAGCAAGGTGGGAAAACTCCAGGCCAAGTGGGCATGTGTGAAAGAGAGGGCAGGGGGCCAAGCCCAGCAGGAGCCAACCTGTTTCCATAAGATAGGCATTCATCCATCCATCCATCAGGCTCCCATCTCTTCCCACTGGGCCCTGTCCCCCAGCACTGCTGCCCCAAAGGAGCTCAGGCTCTGACGCCAGGGCTGGCAGGAAGGACCACAAACCATGGCACTGGCAAAAACCCAACAGTTCAAGATGCTACTACAACAGAAACCAATGCCTGGTTGCTTCTTCCTTTCTTTTTGAGTCATGGGGATTGAACTCGGCCTAGATGCTGTCCCTGAGCTCTTCAGCTCAAGGCTACCGCCCTACCCTTGAGCCATAGGCCCACGTCCCATTTTCTAGAGGTTAATTGGAGATAAGAGTCTCAGGTCCTTTTCTTTCCAGGCTGGCTTTGAACCTTGATCCTCAGATCTCAGTCTCCTGAGTAGCTAGGATTATAGGAGTGAGTCAATGCACCCGGCCTGTTGTTTCTTTCTAAAACACTCTAAAGCATTGGTTACAGATCTTTCTGTAGGGAAGCTGGACTGAAGAGGTGATACCTCATGTGAACATGACCTTAACTGTAGGGAAGAAAAATAGAGGCTGTTTTCTCCAGCTCTGCAGGACAGAGTCATGGGAAAGACTTGAAATTGTCCTTCACAATGGATTTTGGAATCATAATGCACCTCAACAGCAAGACAAAGCAACAAAGAACAGCTTGGCCTACTCAGACACAATTACAAAGCTCTAAGCAGATGGTCAGCTCTGTCCCAAACTAAACAGGCTGCTATGGGCCTATCAAAATACATGAGAGCAATGTGCTTTCATCTTTCATCCAAAATTTATTGTGCACAAAGCATTCCTAATGTCAGAGAAAACCCATTTCACTTTCATTTGGACAAAGACATGAACCAGCACCCCCCCCCCAAAAAAAAACCTCACGATATCATAGATTAGAGTGAGCAAACCTCAGCTTATTGGAACTCACTCATGCTCTTCCTTTGGTTGAATTCAAGGGTAGAACTGCTTTGGGCAGAGACTACATGGCTCACAAACCTCCAAAAAGGAAGGGTTGGGGGCAGGGGAGTGGGCAGAAGCACCATGGACTGAAACCGAGACAGGTGACAGGTGAAGAGAGACTAGAGCCTGGACAGGTGGCAGGCAAGGAGAGAATGGAACCTCATCAGGTGACAGGCGAGGAGGGACTGGAAAGCAGGTCAGGGCTTGGGGGCTATCGTGGTTGTGGAGCAGGGGAGAGATGTCAGCTGTCAGTCAGCACAATGAGTAGAGAGATTTGACAGACCTCTTTGGCTTCCTTGTCTGCCAAGGCTTTGGGTTCTGTAACACAGCAGACGGGAAGCTGCCAAGCAGTTGCTATTTGGAATGGGGTGTCAGCTTAAAGAAGGGAAGCTGTGATTTGTTTTCCTGCTGGTTTGTGTGGGCGTTGCCTTCCGTGAATGGATAAGCAATTCAATTGGTCATGGCACAACCTACACTTGGCTGTGGGTTAGCCATGTAGGTACCCAGACACAATGGGAGTTTTGCCAAAACTGAGCCTTCCCTGACCTGTTGCTTCCCGACAATGTTGTATCAAACCAAGCCAGGTGAGTTGGCTCTGCCTTGAAGAAATTTCTAGAATCCTCAATGCTCCAATATATACTGGATTCTCCCAAAGGGGGATGAGAGATGTTTCTCTGATTTACCTCACTCTGTATGTGTATGTGCATTTTTTTGCCAGTCCTGGGGCTTGAACTCAGGGCCTGAGCACTGTCCTTGGACTTTCTCAAGGCTAGAGCTCTACCACTTGAGTCACAGCACCACTTCCAGTTTTTTCTGTGAATGTGGTACCAAGGAATCAAACCCAGATCTTTGTGCATGCTAGGCAGGCACTCTATCGCTAGGCCAAACTTCCACCCTGTATGTGCATTTTGTGCATGTGTATGTGCGTATAACACATTGGGTCCTCCCAAAGGGGGATGAGGAATATTTCTCTGATTTTACTTCACTTTGTGTGTGCCTATGTGTATATTAATACTATCAATAACCATCTCCTGAAGAATTTTTGTTTTTGTGTTCTGAGAAACGCATTTGAAAGAGCTGGTCCACAAGCCAGATTGATGAGTGGATCAACAAGATGTGGTATTTGTACACAATGGAATTCTATGCTGCTGTCAGAAAGAATGACATCGCCCCATTTGTAAGGAAATGGAAAGACTTGGAAAAAATCATATTAAGTGAAGTAAGCCAGACTCAAAGGAACAGAGGCTCAATGGTTTCCCTCATTTGTCATAATCAGTAGAAACCTTGGGCTCTACTAGCAGAGATTTGCAATATAGCAAAACCTAGATACATAAGGTCATATAGTATGACGCTAAATGAAAGGACCTCCAGGATATAGAAACAAAAGCCATATAATGAGTGATTGTTGTCCTTAAGGTACTACATTATCTCTCATCTCTTTTGCTGTCCCTTGGTTATCTCATATTGTTACAGTATTTCACCTTGTTATGTGATATATTGGATATATTTGTATTTGGTTACTTGAAGTTGGATAGGGAAGGGGGGAAAACAAGATGAGGAACGGGGGTGGGGAGAGGGAAATGGGGACCAAGACATGAGAAAGGGTATCAATGTATGTGAAGTGATGCCGCTTCTATCTGGTGAATATAATGTAACCCTTCTATTAATTACAAGAAAAAAATATATGAAAAAAAAGAAAAAAAGCAAGAGCTCAGCCATAGGATGCTTGGACAGTGGAGGAGTGGTGACTTCTGCTTTTCTTTTTTCATTTTTATCAACCAAGTAGTGTATGAACACAATGCATCTTGATCAATATCACTCCTCTTCCCTTGATGCTCTTCATTTTGTAGAATGAATTTTTTACTTCATTTCTCCTCTTTCCTCTCTGTTTGTCTATCCCTTCCCCTCGACTCCATGCTCACACTTTGCGAACCCAATCCCTGGTATTTATTTCATTGACTGGTGAATTAGCCTTTTTAAGGAATTGCACTGTTTGAGGTCTCCTTCTGAATCTACCTGTTGTGGTTAATACACGTGGTTACCACCACAAAGTCTGTACTTGTGTATTTATCGATTAACTCTAGCTTTTACATGTTAGAGAAAACATGCATCCTGTCTCTCGGGGCTTGACTTAACGTGAATTTGTTTCCAGGTCCTTCCGTTTCTTTGCAATTGATGTGATATTATTCTTTCTACTAGATGAGTACAATTCCGCCCTGTATAGATACCACATTTTCTTGACCCGTTTGTCCATTTGGCACGTTAAAGACAATGCATTTCTCCGTTGAGGCAGGCTAGTGGCTGCCCCAGCTTCAACAAGGACTTTGCAGCATTCTGAGTGATTTATATCCATGTTGATTTCCGCATCTGCGAGCAGATCCAGCTTGATTAGCAATTTAAACGGACATGCTCGACACACGATGAATTGGCACTAGTTCGCAGCTCTTGTCAGTTACCCATAGACTAAACTGGTAGCCCTTAAACACGGCAGCTACAGATGCATGCTGCGGGGCCTGGCGTCACCAAGGGGTATCTTAGTTATTCTGACCGGAAGGTCACAGAGAGTTTTAGGGGCTAAAACAAGATGCACGAGACATTTTGCCATGGCTGGCTTCCATCCAGTGTGGGACAGCCCTTCTGGGAAGGGAGTGTCACATCAAACCCCCTTCCACATGAAGTGATATCAGAGCCTGTCATACTAGGAGAGGGCTCCTGATTCCATCACCTTCTGTTTCCCTCTCTCCTGCACAGAACCCTGCAAAGCTGGCCTCAGACTGTGGAGTCTTGGCCTTTGGCTGGCTGCTTGTAGAGCCCAGCTACTAAGGGTCTGCCTGATAAGTGATTCTGGCCATGGGGGAGCGGGGCGGGGAGGAGGTGGGGTGTTCCAGTGTTTTCAAGGGCCCCCATTGCTAAGAGGTGTGATCAGCCTGGATCATTTCTTGTCTTGCAGTTTCTACCCTTCCTCCTTTTATCACCTCCTCTCCCCAGACTCCTCTCTTCTCATCCCTCCCTACCCCATCTCACCAGGTCAGCTGAGTGAAGATGGACAGTGGCTGCAGATGTCCCTGCCCACTCATTTCCCAGTGTTCCCATGGAGACCTGGCCCCTGCCCCCAAGCAGGAGACATCCATCCTCTCCACTGCCTCCACACAGGCAGTGCGTGTGGGACTTGCTAAGTCCAGTTCTGTGTGCAGGGAAACACAAGCCCGTCACCAACATAATCTAAAGCAAATGGTGCCTTCTGAACAATGTGTGAGGTCCAACAGCCCCCCTGAACTTCTCTCTGCCTCACCCCTGCGCCCTCAGTGTCCTGCAGCTGCCTGAGGTTTCCCCCTCCACCCCTCTCAGTCTCACACTTAAACCCTTCTTGTCCCTGAAGCACGTGGTTCTCCATCTCTGCACGGCTGCTCTCTCAAGCCTGTCTCTATTCTTGTCTTCATTACGTCACCATCTTCCACTGTGTCTGGAGGGGAACCCAGGTGTGGACTGGGGCCCACCTAACTCTAGACCGATCTCATCACCATTTTATTACCTCTGAAGCATTCAATTTCCAAATCAGGGCAGATTCCCAGGTTGGGGGCTGAGGCCATGGTTCAGTGCAGGGTCGCTCCCCAAACAGCTGTCCTGAGACTACAACCATAGGCCGCAGAAATCAAATCCCCCTGCCCTTGTTAGTGGTAGAGATTTGGGCCTCAGGGCAAACACGTAGATAGTACTAGCTGGCAGGCCCCCAAGAAGCGAGCGGCATGAGGACTACTTACCTGGCTGAGACGCTGAGCTGCTGAAGCCAGAGGGCCATGCTCTCTGCTGGGAAGTGAGAAGAGGGTGGGAGAACAAGGGAGGAACGGGAGAGTCAGAGAGCAGCTGAGGAGTTCTTCATCCGATCGCGCAAGCCTCGGGAGAGCCATGTAGCAAGTCTACCAACTTCATGATCCTGGCTGTCTGGGGCGCAGCTCCCCGGGAATCCCTCCCGCAGACGCATGTGTACAAGGGAGTGGAGATCCTGCTCACGGCTGCTCCCGGCAGCACAGAGTGTAGGCGTGAACACGGAAGCATCTCGAATGCTCTCTGCTGGAGGACGGCCTCGCTTCCCCCATCCTAGATGAGGAAGCCCAGAGGAAAATGGACCATGGAGAGAAGCACAGGGGATTGTTCTGACGGAAACACAATGCAGGCAAGTGCAACCTGCCATGGTGAAAACCCTAGGTACTATTACCAGATGCTGAAAAGACCCAGGACAGGAGAGCAAAGCAGGCTGGGGGAAGGGGGAGCTCCGGGCGGAGTGCAGAGGGCACGTGAGGAAGGTGAATGAGGCTCACTAGGGCCAAAGATTTATATGTGTGTGCAACACAAACCTGTTGAAATTGTTTTAAGAAGGAAATGTCACCATGAACTGCCCACCATCTTGAACAACTAGTGCATGCTTTTTTTTTTTTACGGAAAGGGTTTTATTTTTTTAAAACTGAACAAGGAAAATCTGTATCATTATGGAACACCTTTCCCTGCATGGTGTGGGAAACAAGAAGAGCCATGGATGTGACGGTGTATGTTATCAGGAGAGAGAAAGCTGTGCTAGCGATAGAATAGAACTGAATACAGGGGATTAAAGAGGCTGCCTGGGTTTGCAAGATGAGCCAGGAACACTGAGGGATGCTTTTTTCTTTGTTGGAGAAGCAAAGGAAATAAACGGGGGTTATTCGGCCTCAGGAGAGTGGAAGAGCTCCCCTAAGCTGCACTAGCCTCTGGAGAGAGGCAGCAGTGGGACCATGCATGTCTGGTGAGCTTCCTGGAGACGGGATGGAGTCCCCTGTGGAGGGAGTGCTGGCTGCATGGAGCTTGGGTCTCAGCCTGGTTGCACTGGATGAGACTGACAGCCAAGCCTTCCAGGCTGAGGGGTCTTCAAGGGTGGGGGCTGTGCCATCCCTGCTAGCAAGTAGCAGGACAATGCAAACCTTGTCCCTTCTCCTGCTTCTTGTACCCATCTTCTTGCACCTGCCATGGACAGGACAAGCTGAGGAGGCAGAAACGGGGTTTGGAGCACTCCAACCTGAAATGCACAGCAGCGTGGGTATGAAGTGGGCATGGGGGCTCAGACAGAGGTGTGTGTGTGGGTCCAGGCTCGGGAGATGTAAAGCTGAGTGGCGATGGCAGCAAAGGAAAGGAAGCCTCTCTGTTTATTCCCTACATGTTTATAGGCGTTCAATTCCTCTCCTCCGTCCACATGCATTAGTGCCTTGTTTTGTATTCACAATTTTCTTTTTTGTATTTTTTTACCTGATGATAGATGAAGGACAAACATGACATTTGACCGCTGGAGAAGGAGACTGGGGGGAGTCAGGTCTTCCAGAAGAGGCCGTGAGGTTACACCTCTGGAAGCTTCCTTTGGAACATATCCTGGGGCTGGTACTTGAATGAATGCCATTCCCACACCCAGCTTACAGAAGTGGGGTGCACCACTAGCTAACAAGTTCAGCCCCCTTTTCCCCCACTCCCCACAATCTGGGCTGGCCCCATTAGAGATCTCATGAAGAATCCTGTGGATCTGGTAATCAGCTTCCCTGCTCCTCCTGTGTGGTGCCTGCTGGGTTGCCATGGCAACACCTGGCTGGGACTCAAGGGATTGTGATCCCTAAGCAGAGGCCCGGGAGATTAGGGAAAAGGGCAGAGGCTTGCTGCACCCTTTTTCAGGTGCCCAAATGCTTGTGTCCTCTGGGGTGGGTCAGACTTTGGAGGATGGTAGCTTGTGCTTTACTGCTTTAGTGGTGCATATCTCTGCTGTGTGTGCTCTGATTGCTCCCGTGCCTTTATATCGAGTCAGATTGTCTTTCTCCCTCTATCCTTCCTCCCTCCCCTCTTTCTTTCCTTCCTTCCTGCCTTCTTCTTCCTCTCTCAGAAGGAAAAAACTGATTTACTATTCCCCTCCCCTACAAAAAGACAAAGCTGCACCAGTGTTTCTACCTTTATCCAAGTGTCCATCTATGGTCTCCACAGAACACAGGTCTCTTGAGAGAGATGGTGACGAGTCCTGAAGCTGCAGGTAAACTGGACATAGCCTGGGCTTCAGCAAAACTCCCCCAAGCATCAACCCAGGTCTGCAGCATCAGGACTCAGGACTCAGGACTCGGGATCTGGGCAGCAGGACTGGGCATTGTCCATGTCACCTTGTGAAGTGGAGGGTCAGGGTGTGTCCCAGAGCCCCTGGGCTGGAGCGAGGCTGACATGACAGGGCAGAGGCCCTGATGGTAGGTGAGGGGGGCTGGTCCTCCCCTCCCTGCTCCTCTGGGCCATGAGTATGTTTGAAAGAAGTCCCAGGAAATTCTAATCAAGTGAGGAGATGCCTTTTCCTGTCTCCCCGAGGACCTTACAGAGTTCGAAACACAGGACCGCATCCATTTCCCAAACTGGAACACCTTGTTTTTGGGATTCCCGGAGACTCCAGGTCCCGGGGGATGGATTTCTGGCCTGCCTGCCTAGAGCCCCAGAGAGCTTGGGGCAGCTATGTGTTCTTAGCGTGCAGGTGGGCTCCGGGCTCCTCTGGGATCTGAGCTCTAGAATATTAAAAAATGATTTTAGAATGCCCCAAACCAGTTATCACAACCGTGGTAAGTCTTTATGTCTACACCTCAAACACTGGGTTGTGATCAGATTATTCGCAAGGTAAGCACAGAAGGCCAAACACCTGTTGGACCACAGGCCAGGTGGCCAAATGGCAGGGGTGCAATACCAGCCGCTGTCCGCATGTCTTTGGTTCTGCACACTTGTGTCTGGGTTCCATGCAGCTTCTCAGTCTCCAGAAAGAACCATCAGACATGGGAAGCCAAGACCCCCCCCCCACTCCCTCCATGAGCCTCTCACAGCCCTGGGGCAGAGGGGGTGACAGTGGCTTAGTCTGGATCTCCACTGGGACACAACCAAAGAACCAAGGCACAGAAACCACAGCTCCTTCCTCTGGACTGCATCCGCCCGCTGCTCTGTCCACAGATGTGGTGTGTGCCCTGGACACTGGTGTTGTCCAGGTCTCCTTCCCCGAGGGCCCCAGCTGGACAGTGACACTGGAGCCCTGTGGGCAGTTGCTGTCAGGGACAGTGGAAAGAGTCCCTGGTGGTCCAGCAGGCCACCCTCTGTGCCAGGAGCTGTGTCCTGTGATTCAGGGGAGAAGGGAGACGCGTATCACATCATCTCTCCGTCTGATTCAAAGTCACCATCCCTTGTGCCAAGGAGAGAAAAAGGACAACCTCTTCCTAAACCAGTCTGTCCCTCACAAGGTCCCCAACTCTGCCCTTTGAGGTACGCGTTCCCGCACATGCCTCGGAAGCGCAGGTGACAGCTGGGGGGGCAGCGCCGCTGGGACAAGGGTGCTGTGCCAGTGCAGCACCTGTTGTCTGACAGTGAAATCTGCACTTTTTTCCCCAGGATCCCCTGAGATCAGAAGTTGGGCTCTCACCTTGCTGAACCTATGCCCAGCCTGGGTCCCACCATCTTTGCTTCAATCAGGTCTCTCAGCAGCCTCCTGACAGACCATTCCTCTGCCCAAGGCAGCCAGGATCCCTTCAAGAGCTTGATTAGAACCCACCACAGCGATCTCTGGTGCCTCGGCGTGCCAGGGCCTTGGCACTGGCTGGTCCCTCTGCCTTTGTGATCCCCACCCGGCCCGGGGGATCGGTACTGCCTCCTTTAGCTTCTAGCCCCATCTCAGGTTGGGATAGTCTCATCCTGCCCTAGAACCTCCCAGTACAGCACACAGACTCAAGTGGAAGTGCCCAGGCAGCTTTGAGGCTCCCTGGGGTCGGGGGGGGGGGCGGTGTGTCTTCCCGCTTGGCATACACAGCACCTGGCACCTCCTGGCTGGTGGCATGCCTGACCCATTTTTGGTAAATTTTTTTTAACTTTATACAATTAAGGTTAAACATTGCAACCTACTAAAGAGAGAATTAAAGTAAAATGTCAGGGCTGAAGTGTGGCCCAAACAGCAGAGCACCTACCTGGCAAGCTCAAGGACCTGAATTCACAAAAAAAAAAGGGGGGTGAGAGGAGTAAAGCATTGTTTATATTACAGATAATTTTTTTTTTGCCAGTCCTGGGCTTGAGCTCAGGGCCTGAGCGCTGTCCTTGGACTTTCTCAAGGCTAGAGCTCTACCACTTGAGCCTCAGCACCACTTCCGGCTTTTTTTTTTTTTGTATGTATGTGGTACCGAGGAATCGAACCCGGGTCTTCGTGCATGCTAGGCAAGCACTTTAACCACTAGGCCAAACTCCCGGCCAAATAAAATTTTTTACAAAAGGAAAAAAAAACAAAGATCAAACCATTTTCTTTAAAAAAAAAAAAATACAGGGCCAGGAGTTTGGCCTAGTGGTTAAAGTGCTTGCCTAGCATGCGCAAAGACACAGGTTCAATTACTTGGTACCACATACATAGAAAAAAGCCGGAAGTGGTGCTGAGGCTCAAGTGGTAGAGCTCTAGCCTTGAGAAAGTCCAAGGACAGTGCTCAGGCCCTGAGCTTAAGCCCAGGACTGGCAAAAAAACAAAAACAACAACAAAAAAAACCAGATAACATGCAGGCCTGAGTTAGTCTTGGTTATAGTAAGTACAATGTGGATTACAGTCCTCTCAAAAGGGGAGTCAGATTAATTTTTTCAGCATGAAGACATTCTGCTTCTCAGGAACCCCTAAATATAAAATGCCTTGCAAAGCTGAAATTAAAAAAAGAGTAAGACAAAAGTCTATTTGGCACATATAATGAAAATGAAACAGGAATGAAAATGCTCAGAAAGAAGCACCTGCTGGGTCAAAAGCCCTAATTCTCTATTAGTGAGAGCTGGTCGTGTGGCGTGAAGGAAGCCTGATCTCGAGACCTTTAGAACAAATTAAATCATAAGTTATACAGCAGATCTCAACGGCACTGGGGAAACGTGAAAGCCAGTGGGTGGAAGCTCTCATTAGCCACTGTCACTTTATAGCTGATCGAACAGAAAGAGTATACCCAACATATGCTAGATTTAAAACTTTTAACTAGTAAGCCATCCACCCTGTATAATGACAGCTGAGACTTTATCTATAAGAGACAAAGAAGCACGAATATAAAGTGGCTGCAGATTTGCTGCAAAAAGAAATCACTAAATTCTCTAGAGTAGGAATGTTATAGATCACATCCTCTGACTGTCATAAACAATTTCCTTATAAAATGAGTAACTGTGAGCCATTGCCAGTAGCTCATACCTGCAAGCCTAGCTACTCAGGAGGCTGAGATCTGAGGATCACAGTTCAAAACCAGCCTGGTCAGGAAAGTCCATAAGACTCTTATCTCCCATTAACCAGCAGACAATTGAAAGTGGTGCTGACACAAACCTTGAGCTGAAAAGCTCAGGGACAGTGCCCAGGCACAGAGTTCAAGCCCCATGACCAACAACAAGGACAATAGAAAGTAAGTGTGGTTAAGCAACAAAAAAATTATCCTCAAAAACGTCAATCTATTTGCTGTAGTGCGTATACTGTATAGAGAAAAATACAACAAAAAGTGCAATCACAGATAGCCACTCGGAGGCTGAGATTGGAGGATGGCAGTTTGAAGACATTGCAGACAGAAAAGTCTGCAAGACCCCATCTCAGCCAGTGAACAGCTGGCCACAGTGGGGTGTACCTGCCATCCCAGGTACACAGGAGGTGTGAGCAGAAGGATCTCCCTCCAGGCCAGAATAGCATACATTTGGGACCTTATTCAGAAATTAGGAAGAGCAGGCTGGGTGTGGGGGCGTGGCTACAATGATGAAACACTTGCTCCTGAGTTCAAACGAAAAGAAACTATACCAAGTAGCAAGACCAGAAGAGAACCTCTTATTTGCATTTGTGATGCCCACATGAGCTTTATAGTTATTGTAGCAAATTCTTTCACCATCAATGGGATGATAAAAATTTCACTAACCCTAAAATGCTAATACTGAAACAAGTAAAGTGAAAATTCCCCATCACTGTCGGATTCCTCGGTCTATTTATGACTTGGTCTATTTATCTCTCACTGAAGTTCTGTAGTTTTCTTCACAAATTTCCAAAGATAGCATGACACCATCCCAAAAGCTTCTAAGATGATGCCCAAAAGGGAATTCTACTTGTATCACATTCAAATATAGGGGGGAAAAAATCTCAAATAGAGTCCAAGGGGAAAAAAATAAAAATAACTAAGTATTCAAGCAACAGAATATCTGAACCAACCAGAGATTACCACTGGAAATTTTATCATAGAGAATTTGTAATGAGTGGTCTCTCGATTATTGAACCGAGTGGAGATAATTGTCATCTATCTAGCTTTCACTGGAATTGGAGAGTGTGCTGGAAGGTTGTACATGTACATAGAGCACCTGTGTGGTTATCTGGTGTAACTACAGGACGATGGATGAGGATTCTCTCCCGAATAACTGAAGCCACAGAGAAAAAGACTGGCAATGAGGAGAAACCTGCTCTATTGGCAAGACACTGTACAGAGCTCAAATTCACTACTTCAAAGACAGGCCCCAAATAAGACCTGAAAAGGAAACCCCAGTGTCTGGGTACCATGATTCTCCTCTGTCAGGAAAGAACAGCTTGACAGCCACCACTGGCTGGCTCAAGATATCAGACAGTCACCATACAAACAACCTGCCAGAACACCCCAGCTACCGCCCAGCCACCAGGAGAGGATGCAGGCATTTCCAAATCAGCCAATATCCCAATATCCCAGGGAAGCTGCCTTTGCTCCCCCTAGTGGCCACGCACCTTGGGAGGTGTTTGGAACTGCACTGCCTAGGGCTAGTGCAGGAAGGGGACAACTCTGCGACTGCCATCCGTCAGCCAGGCGCTGCCTCTCTCCTGCATTCACCACAGCTGCTGCAGGTCAGCGGTTGGTCTCTTTCTGCCCAGAAGGCATCCGCTCGTTTATTTTAGAGGAGTCTTCACAAATATATCAGAAGATGTGTTTTGCTTTGCCAAACTCTATACCATTTATAGTCTTCAGACTCAGAATTCCGAGAGAATTGACCAGAGGCTCATCAACAAAGGCCTTTCATTTTCTATCACTCTCCCATTAGAAAACTTCCAGCTACTTTCCATACTGGTTTCTGAGCCCTCTCTCAGAGAGCCTCCAAACACCTTAGTGGGCTCAGGCTGCCATGACAAAATAGCAGACTAGAGATGAAGGGTTAATATTGCACATTCGTTTTTCTCACCGTCTGGAGGCTGGAAGCTCATGATGCATGTCTGTAGCACAAGTTCTGTCAGGCGCCTTTTTCATGGCTTGTAGAGCAACTTCACACGGTGTCTTTATGTGGCTTTTCTTCAATGAGGAAGAAAGGGGGAGAAGAGGGAGAGGTAGAGGGAAAGATTTAGAGACACAGAGAGAGAGTCAGAGACACAAAGAGACAGGGAGGCAGAGTTACAAAGACAGAGACTGATACCTTTGTTGTCTCTCTTCTTTTTTATTTTGTCAGTTATGGGGCTTGAACTCAAAGCCTGGATGCTGTCTCTGAGCTCTTTTTTGCTCAAGGCTAGCATGCTACCCCTTTGAGTCACAGAACCACTTCCAGTTTTCTGGTGGTTAATTGGAGAGAACAGTCTCATAGGCTTTCCTATCCAGGCTGGCTTTGAACTGTGATCCGCAGATCTCAGCCTCCTGAGTAGCTAAGATTACAGGTGTGAGCCACCAGTGCTTGGCTTGTCTCTCTTCTTTATAAGGACACTAATGGCATTAAACAAGTTTCCTAAATCTTAGGATTTCATTTTGTCTTGTCTTAGTCTGTTTCTGCTGTTGTAAAAGATAACTCAGAGCAGGCAATTTCTAAAGAACAGAAATTCTAGAGGCAAAGAAAACCAGAGTCAGCTTGCCCCAGATTTTCTGTCTCTGCTTCCTGCATGGTGTGCTCTTGCTGAGTCTCTGGGAGGGGATGTAGGTTGTACTCTCAAAGCAGAGGAGGCACCTGGTAGCTGTCTGGTGCCTCTTTTCTAAGGTGCTAATCCATTGATAAAGGCAGTCCCTTTCTGGAAGGCCACCTCTTCCGGTTGTCATATTGGGTGATAGGTTCCAATAGGAAGTTTGACAGGACACAAACATTCAAACCACAGTGAACTCTAATTGCCTCCCAGCAGTCCTTTCTTCTTTGGGGAAGGAAAACAGTCTTTCCTTTCATCCTTCAACATTATTGGCTGTCAGGCTGGGAGTTTGGCCTAGTGGTAGAGTGCTTGCCTAGCATGCTCGAAGACCCGGGTTTGATTCCTCGGTAGCACATACATAGAAAACGCAGGAAGTGGTGCTGAGGCTCAAGTGGCAGAGCTCTAGCCTTGAGAAAGTCCAAGGACAGTGCTCAGACCCTGAGCTCAAGCCCAGAACTGGCAAAAAAAAAATGATTGGCTGTGGCCTTTGTGGTAAAAGTCAGATTAATAAGAGCAAAATAGAGTTTCTTAGCCTGTGCATGGTGCCATGTCACAGGGGAGAATCCAGAGGCGAGTCACTCTGAGTGGAAGCATAGAACCCAGTTCCTCAGAGCATCTTTAACACCACATAGGACTGACTGAGAAAGGAAAGCAACTCCTCACTTCCAGGGCAGGAACTGGGGAAAAGTGACGCAGGGAGGAAAGTAATGGGCTAGGGTCTTGGCGAGGCTGCTCCTGGATGTTTGCTGAGTTCACAGCCATCGTTAGCCGCAGGAAAATCCACCTGCTTAGGGCTCGGGGCTTTTCCGGTGTGGGCTGCTGTTCAGTTGTCCAGGCTCAACAGGATTCTCGCATCAAGGAGGCACATCTGGGTGGCCTAGTCTAGTGTTCTCATTCCAAATACAGTCACACCAGGTTAGGAGTTCAGCACATGAAGTGGGGCGGCAGTGAGGAGTCCATAGCACCATTCTTTGGCTTGTTTTTACAGAAGTACAGGAGCAGAGGGATGTCCTCTTGACCACCCTAGAGAAGATCCTTTCAGTGTCCAGGTCTGTGGCCACAATCAGCTCCCAGGCCTACTTTCTCCATATCAATTTATGCTGCGGTCACTCATTTCTATTCAGCCTCTCTCCCATGCACATCTCTTCTCAAGGGACTGGACACCGGAGGCTGCTTTGCTAGGACCTCTGGTTCCTAGAAGGATTGAGCCTGTGGGACCCTGTGGCTGGGAACAGAATGAGGTTGGAGGGTTTATGCCCCCCTGCTCTCTCGCAGCATGGCCACAGACCTGCGGAAGCTAGGCCCTTCTGTAATGGTAGCTCTGTCCAGCCCTTCAGGAGCCCTGAGTCATATGAGTGCCTGATCCCTTCTGGATCCTTCTTGCTCCTGCTTCTGTGACTCCTTCTGAGCCTACTTTCCAACCTACTGAGTTCCAGGAAATTCAGCTTCATTTTAGGGACCCTGGCTCGAAGGAATTGTGAGTGCAGCTGGTTAGTATTTAGGAGTCTGCCTGACCCTAGAGGAGGAGTCAGAAGTCTGGAAGCTTCAACTTCAAATTTCCACCCCTGGGCCCATACACATTCTCTCTGCTAAGCACAGAAACTCAGAAAGTAGAGATAACTGCATCAATGACAGATTTAAACCCTTTTATTAGGCCAATGTGTTAAGTATCTTATGATGGCGCTAGGGCGCTCTTCCTCTCTGTGGATGAGGGACCAAAAGAAGATTCATGTCTTAAGCAAAGCTGCCTTACTTGCAAATATGAAGCCCACAGAGCAAGATGACAACATGAGAAATCAGATCCCGAAGAAAGGTTTGAGCCATGGAGGACTGAGAGGACCAGTCTGAGTTGATTGTCTGAGGCAGGCCTCACTTGCAAGGGTGCCAGCATGACTCTTTGCACCTGCCCTGCTGGTCCTCACCACGATTCCTCTGGGTAAATGGAAGCAGGTCCTTCCCAGTACATTGCAATCACACAGCCACATTTGTAGGAAGCGCCATTCAGTTTCCAGAAATGAGGGCACTACTCCATTTCCTTCCGCCCCCTTTTCTTTCCGGATTCTTTTCTTTGGGCTGCAACTAAATTTTCCCCTCTTTGATTCTCTAACATGTCTTTGACATCTGTTTGTACAGCTTCTACTTGAAAAACCCCTATGAGTGGAAGAAATACCTGAAACCCTCAAAGAGAGATATCTGTTCCCATCACTTTAATCCTGCCAGCATTCTGGTAGTCAGACTCTCAGGGAGGCGAATGTCACCATCTCATTACTCATCTGAATGCCTGTCACAGCTCGCAGCTACCACACAGGCCCTGCGTGCTGTCACTTCCAGCGCCACGGTTCTGAGCACACTGATTGCTAGCACCTTGGACAATCAATCAATATCTTCTTCTCTCTTTTATTTTGTTCCGCATTTTAAGATGTGCCATTATTTATTTTTTTTATCATGAGCTAAAATGGAGCATTGTCAATGTATGTAACTTCTTTTTTTTTTTTTTTTGCCTTCTTCTCTTTCCAACTATGGAGTCCAGATATGGCACCTCCTTCCTGCATCCCTTAAATGCTAGTCAGGACTCCTTTGAGAATCCAAAGGCAATTTTTCTGTCATTAAATTATCCAAGTGATGGAAGAGGACAGATATGGTTCCCCTAGAATTTGAGGCCACAGTCTAAAGAGGCTGCTATCAGGAAGCTTTGTGTCTGATCATAAAAATGAATGCAAATTTTACATCCTTTACAAATATAAGGTGTTGCCAGGCAATATATATATATATATATATATATATATATATATATATATATGGTGTTGTCAGAGGGTCATGCCTGCAGTCCTAGCTACTCAGGAGGCTGAGATTTGAGGATCAGTTTGAAGCCAGCCTGGACAGGGAAGTCCATGAGATTCTTACCTCCAGTGAAGCATCAAAAAGCCAAAAGTGGAGCTGTGGCTCAAGTGGAGCTGTGGCTCAAGTGGTAGAGCACTAGCCTTGAGCAGAAGCCCTGAGTTCATCCTCAGGACTGGCATGAGATGATGCTTTATTCCTCGAATTTTCATGTAAAAATGAAGCTCCATGAAAGTGTCCCATGTGTATCTAGTTTATATACTTTCTGGACACACATCTCCCCTACCAGTTTAGAAATATAACCTTAAATCCTGTATAGTCCTGTAAACCACTAACGGTGCCTCCCACCCTCAACCCATACATTGAAATAGAATCCCAGAGAACTGCCTTGGGAGGCCTGCCTCTGGGGAGTGATTAGACCATGAAGAAGGCGCCCTTGGGATCCAGATTAGCGCTCGGAGAAGGAACTAAAGAGGCTGTGATTGAATGCTCCTGTGTGGTGAAATTACAGGGAGAAGAAGCCATCTGTGAATCAGGGAGAAGCCCCTCACCAGACACCAAACCTTCTGCTGCCTTGATCTTGAACTTTCAAGTCTCCGGTGAGAAATGACTGTCTAGTGCTTGTAACACACCCAGCCTGGGGTGTTCAGTCACAATCACACAACAGGCGAAGATAACATGTATTTTCAGGTACAATGTCTCTGCACTCTTCCTCCTTACCTACGGCCAACCGAATTCTCTTCTGAAAAACAATCCCATGGCCACCATTCATTATTTGGTCAGGTGGTTTTGAGCCAGGTGGGAAGAAGTCTGCACTCCTTGCCTTCTTTCACAGTCCCAGGGATGAAGGCAGAGCCAAGACTCAAAGCTGGAGCTCTGCATGCATCTGAGGATGGATGAAATAGCAGAAAAGCCGAACATACCTATCACCAGGTCTCACACCGCCACCTAAGTGCCATGTATGCACCCTTGACACCAGTGGGATTCAGTGATGAGTTTTACAGAACACCCAGAAGTTCACATTTCTCCATAAGCTATACTTCTTTCCTGCCTTGTGTCGATTCCATTCATAGTTTTAACAGTCTCCGCCTTCTAGTTACTCACTACAATCGCTTAAGTAGCTCAGTTGTAGAATCCGTGAGTGAAGCTGGGCAGGATATGGCACATCTCTCGCAGACAGCTCCTCGCCCAGATGTGCCACCTTGATCGCACAGGTGAGTTTCTACCTGGGTTGACTTCGTGTGGGGACCCAGGCCCTGTGGAGACCACATGAAGAGACCTGCGCACAGCCTGCTTCCCTACTGATGTCTCCAGTGAAACTGGGGACGATGTGACAGATTCTCGAGAACCTCGGTCTTGCACGCTGCATGTTGACAGGAGCTCTTCCTACTTCTGCATGCCTGGCTTGCCTGGAGACACCCCAGCTTCTCTAAATGGTAGTGTCCTTGGTTATGTATCACTGGAGCTTTCCCATCTCCCATCCCTTCCCTGCTAAATGACCACCCCCTGAAAGCATTTTTATTTTCAGGAAAAAAAAAGAAATTGCAATCTGTTCGATATAAAAGAAACAGATTGGATGCGAGAAATGGTGCAAAGCAAGAGATATTTTGGGATACTGGTAATAATTGTAGTGGACTTCCATGGCATACTGGAGGCTGGGCGGGGCAGGGCTGAGAGAATCCCTCCTTTTCACACTTCCAGTTGTGTGTGGATTGGTAATGACGACAGAAATCTCTTGAATGAGAGAAGTAAAAAAAGAAGAAAAGGTTCCTCCTTTCAGACACGAGGCAAGTCAGACCTGTGACTCAGCCCTTCAGCTTGGTCTGCAGAAAGCTGTCAGAACGGGAAAGGCTTGCGTGCTGCAATGCCTGTCAAGAGGGCAAAGGTCAACGTGTCCCGAGCACTTGAGGTCAGCAGCAGCCATCGGGATGGCTTGGACTGTCCTGGACTTTGCTGGCCCATGTCAGCGGTTCCCTGGGTGACTGGATTGTGTTTGACACACTTCAGTGTATCACAGCATTTCACTGTCGTTGAACATTTTGTTAAATGGAGCGAGCACACGGGGAGCTCTGGATTTCCCCATCCACGCAGGATCAAGGCCTTCACCACGAGGAACTCATGGCCTCTCTTCCCCTGCCATGGTTGATAAGCAAAACCTATCAAAAGCAAGTGCTTTGTGATTTGTCTGGAAACAATACTGGAAAGATGGCTGTTCTTTTTTAATGACAAAGTAGATTCCGTAAGCCGGGCACCGTGGCTCATGTCTATAATCCCAGCTACTCAGGAGGCTGAGATCTGAGGATTGAGGTTCAAAGCCAGCCCAGGTGCTAAGGAACGTGAGACTCTTATTTCCACTTAGCCATTAGAAAACCAGAAGTGGCACTGTGGCTCTAGGGGTAGGGTGGTAGCCTTGAACTGAAGAGCTCAGGGACAACACCCAGGCCCAGAGTTCAAGCGCCATGACCCACCAAAAAAAAAAAAAAAGGAGATTCTGTATTGCACGTGAAATGAATTTCATGGACAATGAAAATGAGGAATTATTTCTTGAAAAAGTAGCGTCCCAATAAGAGAAGTTATGGCCGGAAGGAGGGAGGGGTCTCCGCTGCTAATGTATGTATGTGCACACATAGCAAGGCAGAGAGCGGGGGTAGGAAGGAACCGTGTGTGAATCACCTACAGTCATGTCTGTGACAGGGTGCTTTCCGAGGATGCCTGGCTTCCACGCCAGGCAGGCCTCACAAAGGACCATACTAACTGGGGGGGCGGGGCACCACCACTCACCTGCTGGCTATGGGGCTCATCTGGACTCAAGTCTTGATGCAGAGCACAGCAGTTCATCCTTAGAAACCAAACCATGTCCTCATCCACCTCCACCACATAGGTATCTATGAGCCACTCAGCAAAGGCCAAAAAGTCCTTCCTCATCCTCCTGCCTTATCATGGCTGTGCTTCCCTTTTCCTAGACTAATACAGAATGTGTGGAAAACCCTGCTTTGAAATCTCCACTCCCTCCAGAACCTCAGCTCGGAAGGTACTAAACACTCTCCTGTGACATGGTGTTAATGATATGGAGATTAAATGTCGTTATGAAAGATAATTTGCATGCGTTCAGCAGAAGGGATAAATTTGTGTGTGTGTGTGTGTGTGTGTGTGTGTGTGTGTGTGTGTGTGTGTGTGCACTCTGTCCCTGCGTTTCTTTGGTTCAAGATTAGAGCTCTAGCACTTGGGCCACAGCTCCTGGCTCATTTGGTAGTTCAATGGACATAAGAATCTCACGGGACTGTCCAGACCGCGTCCCGCCGCCAGCGCCTTCTCTCCACTCCTGCACCCACACTCAGCTCACCATGGATGATGATATTGCTGCGCTCGTTGTCCACAATGGCTTCGGCATGTGCAAAGCCGGCTTCGCTGGCGACGATGCCCCCCGCGCGGTCTTCCCCTCCATCGTGGGACGCCCAAGGCACCAGGGCGTGATGGTGGGCATGGGCCAGAAGGACTCCTACGTCGGCGACGAAGCCCAGAGCAAGAGAGGCATCCTGACCCTGAAGTACCCCATCGAGCACGGCATTGTTACCAACTGGGACGACATGGAGAAGATCTGGCGCCATACTTTCTACAACGAGCTGCGTGTGGCCCCCGAGGAACACCCGTGTTGCTGACCGAAGCCCCCCTGAACCCCAAGGCCAATCATGAAAAGATGACCCAGATCATGTTCGAGACCTTCAACACCCCAGCCATGTATGTGGCCATTCAGGCTGTGCTGTCCTTGTATGCCTCTGGTCGCACCACTGGCATTGTCATGGACTCTGGTGATGGGGTCACCCACACAGTGCCCATCTATGAGGGGTATGCCCTCCCCCATGCCATCCTGCGTCTGGACCTGGCTGGCCGGGACCTGACAGACTACCTCATGAAGATCCTGACCGAGAGAGGCTACAGCTTCACCACCACAGCTGAGCGGGAAATTGTGCGTGACATCAAGGAGAAGCTGTGCTACGTCGCCTTGGATTTCGAGCAGGAGATGGCCACTGCTGCTTCCTCCTCCTCCCTGGAGAAGAGCTATGAGCTGCCTGATGGGCAAGTGATTACCATTGGCAACGAGCGCTTGCGTTGCCCTGAGGCCCTTTTCCAGCCCTCCTTCCTGGGCATGGAATCCTGCGGCATCCATGAAACTACCTTCAACTCCATCATGAAGTGTGATGTGGACATCCGTAAGGACCTGTACGCCAACACTGTGCTGTCTGGTGGTACCACCATGTACCCTGGCATTGCTGACAGGATGCAGAAGGAGATCACAGCCCTGGCACCCAGCACAATGAAGATCAAGATCATTGCTCCCCCTGAGCACGAATACTCTGTGTGGATCGGTGGCTCCATCCTGGCCTCCCGGTCCACCTTCCAGCAGATGTGGATTAGCAAGCAGGAGTATGACGAGTCCGGCCCCTCCATCGTGCACCGCAAGTGCTTCTAGGCAGACTGTTACCTAGCTGCAATACACTCTCTCTTGACAAAAAAAAAAAAAATACCTTAACTTTGCGCAGAAAACAGATGAGATTGGCATGGCTTCATTTTTTTTCTTTTGTTATTCTTTTTTTAAATTTTTGTTTTGTTTCTTTTGGCACTTTTGACTCAGGATTTAAAAACTGGAATGGTGTGAAGGTGGCAGCAGGAGCAGGAGCAAGCAACCCCCAAAGTTCTACAATGTGGCCAGGACTTTGATTGTACATTGTCTTTTTTTTTAATAGTCATTCCAAATATTGTGAGATTGCATTGTTACAGGAAGTCCCTCACCCTTCCAAAAGCCACCTCAGCCCCCTCCTTCCTGGGAAGGAGCGTAGCCTGTCAGCCCTCCCTTGCCCAGTCCGTTCAGGGGAGAGACAACATTGCTTTCGTGTACATGGTGTAATGCGACATTTTTTTAATTGCCTTAATACTTTTTTATTTTGTTTTCTTTTGAATGGTCAGCCATGGTGGACCTCCTTCCCTTTTTTGTCCCCCCCTCAACATGAGATGTATGAACGAAGGCTTTTTAAAAATCTCCCTGGGAGTGGCTTGAGGTGAAAGTGGCCAGGACTCCCCTGTACACTGACTTGAGACCAGTTCAATAAAAGTGCACATCTTGAAAAAAAAAAAAAAAAAGAATCTCACGGACTTTCCTGCTCTGCCTAGCTTCCAACTGTCATGCTCACATCTCAGCTTCCTCAGTAGTTAGGATTACAGGTACAAGCCACAGACACGTGGCTGAAAGTTTTCATTTTAAGTAATAGCATGAAATGACTCCAGGACCCTGGGCATTTTTCAGTCCATTGCTTGAAATCTCAGAGTCAGCCCTGCAACCCAAGAATTTGGGAAGCTGGCAATACTACACCTTCCTGAAAGGTTAAAGGTTCAGGAGAGCCCAGCCTCTTCTGCTCTTGCACAGTGTCAGGAAGTGTTTCTACTGTTAATGTTTCCTTTAACCTTGCCAGCCTGACCTTGAGGGAGGTGTAAGGCAATGAGAGGAAGCTGGTCCATCCCTCCATACATTCCCCCCAGAAACACTTCCCTTGCTGCGGCTCCACCAGGCTTGCAGGCTTCTTCTATGGATCTCATGTTTCTCAAC
The DNA here is from genome assembly GCF_031878675.1 of Megascapheus bottae. Lineage (NCBI taxonomy): Eukaryota > Metazoa > Chordata > Mammalia > Rodentia > Geomyidae > Megascapheus > Megascapheus bottae. The sequence goes on along the minus strand of NC_143529.1, from coordinate 35,996,151 downwards.
ATAAATCACTTATTTACGGATATTTGACATTTGTCAGTGTGGTGCTATTCCCTCTCTGGACATTTGATATGTTAATTCTTTCCAGAATGCAAGACAAACTTTAGGGCTTTTGAAATTTACACACTTATACAGGCAGTTTGTATATCTTTCCGAAGGCCATGCATTCATTAGCTCCATGAACCTTAGGACTATTTTGCCTTTTATGAAAATAACATATTTTCTAGGCCAGTACTGAGGCCTACGGTTGACCTTGAGGCTACATGTTCTCACATGTCTTTTTCTTTTCTTTTTTTTTTTTTTTTTTTGCCACTCGTGGGGCTTGAACTCAAGGCCTGAGCACTGTCCTTGGGCTTTCTCAAGGCTAGTGCTCTACCACTTGAGCCACAGCACCACTTCCAGCTGTTTTTTTTCTATGTATGTGGTACCGAGGAATTGAACCCGGGTCTTCATGCATGCTAGGCAAGCACTTTAACCACTAGTCCAAACTCCCAGCACCTCACATGTCTTTTTCATGCAAGGTTGGTACTCTACCATTTGAGACACACCTCTCACTTCTGAAAATAATATTATTATTCACAAATCCCTGTTGTACAAATGGTTTATAATGGACCCACATCTCCTTTCTCTCACACTGCTATCCAACACCCACGTACATTTACACACATACATATAGACACATACAAACACACACACACACACACACACACACACACATAATCAAAATTTCCATAGAGTTGGAGAGCTTGTATGGACCATGGTTTTTTTTAAACTTATCAAATCTATACCTTATACTCATCCCACCACATAGAAGAGTGTGGTTCTGAAATGATTCTGGTTTCTGTTGGCTTGAGTACTACTGCTATGCAAGTCCATCCCAGTTTCTAGCTAGCACAAACAACCTCTTCTCAGAGCCCCGTCTACATGAACTCTGTGTCCCTATGGTTATAGGGCATTCCTACCAATTTCTCATATCATCACTCTATCCCCAAAACTAGGCCCACTTACAAAGTCAAACACATGGCTTTTCTGACCAGGAAAAGCCTAGGATTGCTGTTGTTTTAATGACTTTACCCACTTAGCACTGCACAAAATCATAGTAACAATGTGGCTCATAAACTTAGGAGATAGATTCTATGACATAGAAACTAAATGGATGCACATATTCTTGCTTTTATTTTTACTTAGCCCTCATAGGTTGACAAACTGCAGACTTACTTTCCTGAGGTATTTGTTTAAGTTGGTCTTTCACCTCCGCTCTGAGCCAAGCCATTAAAAATGGGCCATGCCAGACTGCTTCTAGGTCACCGAGAGGCTGAGCAATGGCTGCAGGCACAGGTGCAGGTGGCAGGCGGGGCTGGCCCCTGAAGCCAGCCTGGTGTGGGGGGCACTGGTTCAAGAGGAAGAAGCAGAGCCTGGCGTGCTGGCTAGGGGTATGCAGGAGTGCTGTGAGAGGATGCAGACCCCAAGAAGAAGGGGACTGGAGGAAGGATGGGCTTCCATCTGCAAGGTGATTCCAGGCAGAAGGCTTTCCTGGGACCCCAAGTCTGGCATGTGGAGGGTGGACTGAAGCCTTCAGTGACGGTGGCAGGGAAGCTCCAGTCACTTCCTCCTTTGTCAGGAAGTTTCTGGTGCTCTCTTGGGGTCACTGTGCTCCGGGGCCTCCTGGCCCCGTTTCAGCTTGTCCATGCTCCCCCTCCACCATCCACTTTGTGATGACAGTTTTCACATCACCTCCTGTGCTTGGGGCTCCAGAGGCACAGGTCTGCCTTAGGCGGTGCTTCTTATGTTAGTTAGCTTTCCCTTGCTGCAGCAAAATATCTGACATAAACAGCCTAAAAGGAAGACAGATGGGAGCTGGCTCACAAGCTCAGAAGTTTCAGCCCTTGGATGCTTGGCCCCTGTTGTTTCCGAGCCTCTGGTGAGGCCAAGGAGAGAACGTCTAAAGGATTGAGTGTTGAAAGGCCCGGCAAAAATGGAGCCAATAGTTATCACAACGTAGGTCTCGTATTAAAAATCAGAAAAGCTGGCATTCAGTCATACACCAGGAGATAGTCAATACAAACTTGAATACATTCAGAGAAGATAGAAAAAAAATAAAAAAAAGAATGGAGCCCCCAAAAAGCCTTTGTGTTTTTCTATTGGTCACCTTTGACCTTAGGAAAGTACTTGCAGGAGATGAGGGGTAGGGTGACAGAAGCAAAGATTAACAGATTATTTTTCTCTAATGGAGGGGGCACAGGGTTCATTCACATAGTCCCAGTAGCCACTAAGAAGGAAACAAAACCTGAAGTGGTCATGGCTCCAGCATAAGCTGCAGTGAGCCAAAGATCTCCTATTCCACCATTCGGGACACGTTGACATACAGGATTGCTCCACAAAGCCCGCTGTTGTAAGGGAAGAGCTGCCCTGAGTGACCCAGAATTAAAGACCTGGAGGCTGGCCTTGCACTCAGGCTCCTCTAGGCAGCCAGGACACAGAGGGCACAAAAGCACCATTGTTCCTCCCCTCCTGGGTCCAGCCAAGTGGGTTTTAATTAAAGGAGACACACAGGCATCTCAGTTCACCTGGGTTGGTGGGGGTAGAAGGGAAGGAGGGCCCCCAAGTTTCCACCCAGTGATGTTTAATTCATGGTACAGCTACGAATGGCCTGGTATTTATTGTGACTTGGGTTTTTTTTCCCCCCCTCTGTGCCTATCTGAGTCGAAATTTAATTATAGTGATTGAATTATTACACAAGTCAAAGATGGTCACTTCTGCAGCAAGCTTCTCCTGCTCTTTGGTGAAACAGATCTGGAGAGGCAACCCCGACCCTGAAGGCCTGCGATCCCCAGGTGCTGGGGCAGGGCTGACTTGGGAGACTGCACAATCCCACCGGGAACTGAGATTGAGGGGACCGAGGGTGGTCCTCGCGCTCACCTGATCTGGGCGGGTAGTAGAGATACTCAGACAATAACATCTGGGGATGTTTTATTTGTGATCAAAATCAGCAGCAAGGATGCAACATCCCAGTGTTAACACCAGCTTGAAGGGTGTGCACCTCGTGACCCGCAGACCTCACAGAGGGGAGTCCTGGGAGGGAGCCCCCACCGAGGCCGCCCTGGCGCGGGACACCTCCTTCCAGACCCCACCATGGGCACAGACGCCCCCAGGACAGGACCGAGCCCGGCGCCGCCTACCCTGCGGCACCGCCCACCCCGCGGCGCCGCCCACTCCGCGGCGCCACCCATCCCGTGGCACCGCCCACCCAGGCACCGCCCACCCCGCGGCACCGCCCACTCCGCGGCGCCGCCCACCCCTAAGGCACCGCCCATCCCGCTGGGCTCTGACGCCAGACGCTCAGTAGAGGGCGCGCCGGTACCAGCGGAGTCACACCTGGGCGGGGCCGAGCCCGGCACCTCCCTCCCCGAGGCACTGCCAACCCCAGAGGCACCGCCCACCCCGAGGCGCCGCCCACCCCGAAGCACCGCCCAGTCCACGGCACCGCCCACCCCGAGGTACCGCCCACCCCGCGGCACCGCCCAGCGGGAGGCCGGGACCTGCCGGGTGCGCTTGCGCGCGTGCGCACAGGCAGGTGCGCAGGACCTGGAGGCCCACCTTGGGCTTTAAGGCTTTATCCCTCTGGCCACCGGCCTCTCCTGGACTGGCTTCGAATTAGGAGCGGAGGAGGAAGCCCTGCCCAGGGAGGGCGCATGCTGTCCCTGGGCGCACGGAGCCCGGAATCCGGCCGGACGTCCCCCCTGGAGCCCTGCTGTCCTGTTCTGGAGGATCACACTGTGGCCCACACGGTGTGCCAGCCCAGCTGCCGTCACCACGGAGCTGGCGATAAAGACCAGCAGCTGCGGGGTGGGGGCTCGCAGGTGACATCACAGCATCGTGGTTGGAAGCCATTCTGGGCCAGAGAGGCTGTGAGCCTCCCATCTCCAGTTAAACAGCCAAAAACTGGAAGGGGAGCTGTGGCTCAGGGGGTCGAGTGCCAGTCATGTTCCAGCGTGCTGAAAGACAGGTCCCAGGCCATGGATTCCAGCTCCAGCGCCGGCGCGCGCGCACACACACACACACACACACACACACACACACACACACACAGCGCACTCTTACGGGGGGGGGGCTGGCACTGGGTTGAGCACGTATGATTTCAGTTGCTTCATACACATGGCACATATGTTGGGTACGTTTCAGACCCACAGGAAAGACTCGGGGTACCCACTTGTCTGTCAACAGGGACCAGCCCCATGGCCTTAACGTGTGTACATTGGAGGAAAAAAAAAGAGGCTCACAGCGGGCCTTGTCTGTCAGACATGAGTGACTGGTAAATGTTACTTCTCTCCATAATTCCAGTGCTTTTCCAATGCAATCCATATTTAAGGAAATTCCCAGTTGACTCAAACAAATGACATTTTTATGTGTTAGGAGTTAAATTATCAACTGTAAAAAAAAAATCAACTTATCACCCAGGGAGTGAAATTAGGAGGTAGAGCGGCTGCTATTCAATTATGGTGAGTTGCTGTTTAATGGCTCTTTTCTAGAAGGCTCTATTAGCATCTATTAATCTACTTTTTTTTTCTACTGGACAACAGACAACCCTCCCCTGCCGACCCCCACCGTGGGGATCCAGAATGCAAAGGTTAGAGTCGAAACAGGTGGTAGAAAGCTGGCAGCACAGTACCAAGACAACTTGTGGGAGACAGGACTGAGATCACACACACACACACACACACACACACACACACACACACACACACACACACGCGCGCGCGCATAAAAACCAGCCCTGATTGGAGAGTGAAGCTCAGGGGTGCCTTGCGTTTTGATGCTTTGGGGGCCAAATGAGGCAGCTGCCCAGCTGACCTGTCCCTTTCCAGATGCCTGGGTGTCAAGCTGCTTGTCAGAGTTCCACACTGGATGGATGCCAGTGTCTGCCCTGACCATGGCAAAGAAGAGGCAGCAAGAAGAGGCACGCTCATGAGAGGGTGGTTATTTATGAGACAGGCCTTGAAGAGGGCCAGGAAATTTCCTGCAAAAACACAAACTACTGTCTTCCCAGAATTCCCAGTAACATGGATGATGTCATGGTGAATTACACTGAATTATGTTATTTTTGCTTACTCACTATCATCTGCCTGCCCTTCGGGTAACAGCTCCCTGGTTCTCCTTCGGAAATCACCAGCTTTTCACCTGGGCCATCTCAATCTCCGTGGTCCCCCCCCCCCCACCCCATGCTCTTTGACAGGGGCAAGGATTTCTTTTGCCCCTCCAAAAGGATCTGTCTTCCAGGCTTTTGTTGAAGTTATTGGAATAGAGGTGGATGGTGTTAATTCTAGGATTGCCAAACTAGAGGGTGTGAGTCTAAGGTGCCAGAAGTTAGAACAGCACAGATATTCTGAGGACAGATGGAGAAGACTTGATCTGAAGTCCACTTTTGAGCTCCCAGATCCAGCCATACATGAAAATAATGCTTACCCTATTTTTCCCCTACAACAATGACTCAATTTGAGTCAAATTTTTGTCCACTGAAAATGACCTCGGCCTACAACTCTATTCACCATTAAGTTAAAATAGTGTTGATGGAGTCTGCAGGGAGGAAGAACAGGGACACCGCGCACTCTCAACATAAACTATCCAGCCCTCCGTCACTACAAATTCTTCATAAATTAAGTCTGCCAATTGCTGATTAAAAGTATTTCTTTTTAATTTTTGTCTGTACTAAATATGTGCAGGTTGTACTTCTTTTCTTCTTGCTCCCCAAGCAATACAGAATAACAATTTATATAGCATTTACATTGTGACGGGTACCTATTTGAAATGAGGGAGACATGATTGAAAGCCTATGGGAAGGAGGATGAGTTGATAAGCAAATATCCCATCAGTGTAATCTGCCAGGCATCAGCTGATACCCTGGGCTCCCCTGGGCAAAGCCACAGCTTGGAAGCCTTGGGTTCCCCATCTAGTAAGGTGGACAGGTGGCCTGCATGGCCCTTTTCAGCCTGACACTCGATGTCCAGATGACAGACTGAACCTGGACAGTGGGTGACAGCAGAGCTTTTACTTTCCCAGGACTTCCGAGATGGCAGGCAGAGCTCTTGTCATTCCTTCCACAGGTGTCCATTTTCTTACATGTTTTGGTGCAAACAAAATCATACAGCATAGATATATATACATATATGTGCTTTATATGTATATTAATGTTCATTCACAGATGATGGACATTTTCACTGTCTTCCCTCTTGACTGTATTTGCCAGTTTCAAGGACTGCAGATGCTCCCAGTCCGGAGCCCTCTACAAGGGTCTCTGTCACCGAGTCCCCTCAGTTCCTTCCATGCTCAGACAGGACATAGGACTTGCATTTGTTACGATTCCCGGGCAAGAATAAAAACTCTGAACCAGTAGGGTGCAGTAGCTCACGCCTGTAATCCCTACTACTCAGGAGGCTGAGATCTGAGAATTGCAGTTCAAAGCCAGCCTGGGCACTAAAAGCGGTGAGACTCTTACCTCCAATTAACCACCATAAAACTGGAAGTAGTGCTAAGGGGCAGGGTGGTAGCCTTGAGCTGAAGAGCTCAAGGACAGTGTCCAGGCCCAGAGTTCAAGCCCCACAGCCAGAAACCAACCAACAAACAAAACCTCTGAATTGGGGAGACAGAAGGAGGAACAAAGGGGACTCTGGCATTTGTAACCCAAGCTGCCACCAGCTCCAAGTTATCCTTAATACATTTTGCTTGGGCCTTGAGGTGTTGCAGGAACCCCGGGTGTGAACCTGGACCAGGGCCCCTCCCCTGCCCACTGGTGCTGCTTTACCTGAGAGGTCCCTGTAAACTGAGGGGCACAGGGAGGCCTGGGCAGAGCAGGCCAGCCCTCTGTGCTGGGATGTGGGGAGGTGGGGGGGGGTCTTAGCCCCAGCTGGGCTTCCCGGGCGCCCCCCGTGTTGGGATGGGAAGGAAGCTGGGCAGTCACGGGCTCCGGGGCCGGTGGGCAGGGTGGGTGGACAGGACGCGGGGGCCCCGGGCTGGACCCTGGCCCTGGGGAAACACCCTTCCGGCCCCATCCTGGGGGCTGGGGCGGTCGCAGGCCCCGGCTCGCCCCCGCTCGCCCGCGCCCCCACCCGGAGGCGGCCGGGCCTCGCCCAGGCGCCCAGCGGCTGCGCAGCGGGGACCCCGGCCCGACCCCTTCCGGAGCCCGGCTGCGCCCAGGGCCGCGGCGCGGGGCACCGGGCGCTGGCTCGGGTTGGGGCGCACGTCCCGGGAACTGTTTTCAAGGCCGAGCCGGGAAGGAGAGCGGAATCCGAGGTCCATTGTCTCGGCGCGGGCTGCTCGGGAGGGGCCCGGAGGGCGATCGGAATCCACCGAAGCGCGGGAAACCGGCGGCGGGAGGGGACGGCCGAGCCGGACCCCAGGTCGAGGGGGCGTGGCCGCCGTGGGCGTGGCCGCCGTGGGCGTGGCCGGGGTGGGGCCGGCGGCTCGGCCTCGGTGGTCTGCGGTGGGCGTGGCCTCTAGGGGCGTGGCCTCGAGGAGGCGGAGCCGGCGCCTCCGGGCCGCTGCAGGCTGGCGGCGGCGGCGGCGGCGGCGGCGGTGGCGCGGAGACTGCGGGGACAGCCAGGCCACAGCAGCGACACCCGGGGGACCGCACAGCCCGCCTGCGCCTCTGCGGAGCACCCAGGGAGCGGCAGCCGCACCACCCAAGCTCACTGGAGATCGGGGAGCCCGGAGCGCGGAGACCCGGAGCGAGCCCAGGCCGCGGCGGGAGCCCCGGGTGGGGGCGCGGCCCAAGGAAGCCGCAGAGCGAGCCGAGTCCCGGCGAGGGTGCCGGGGGAGAGCCTCCCGGCCACCGCGGCCACCGCAGCCACCGCGGCCTCGGCGGCGGCGGCGGCGGCTCGCGAGACACAAAAGCCGCCCGGAGAGACGCGATGCCCGCGGGCCGCCAGCCGGGCGGGCGAGGGCGCGGGCGCCGCGGAGTCTGAGCGCGCCCAGCCGCGCGCCCCGGGGACGCCGAGGCCCCGGCCGGGAGCCGCGGCGGGCGGGCGGGGCCCAGGTGCGCGGGGCCGCGGCGGGCCGTGACTGCTGGGGGGGGGCGGCGCCCTCCCGCCCGCCGCAGCCGCAGTGGCCGGCGCCGCAGCGAGGAGCCATGGGCAACATCTCCTCCAACATCTCGGCCTTCCAGTCCCTGCACATCGTCATGCTGGGCTTGGACTCGGCCGGCAAGACCACGGTGCTGTACCGGCTCAAGTTCAACGAGTTCGTGAACACGGTGCCCACCATCGGCTTCAACACGGAGAAGATCAAGCTGAGCAACGGCACGGCCAAGGGCATCAGCTGCCACTTCTGGGATGTGGGCGGCCAGGAGAAGCTGCGGCCGCTGTGGAAGTCGTACAGCCGCTGCACGGACGGCATCATCTACGTGGTGGACTCCGTGGACGTGGACCGGCTGGAGGAGGCCAAGACCGAGCTGCACAAGGTGACCAAGTTCGCCGAGAACCAGGGCACGCCGCTGCTGGTCATCGCCAACAAGCAGGACCTGCCCAAGTCGCTGCCCGTGGCCGAGATTGAGAAGCAGCTGGCGCTGCACGAGCTCATCCCGGCCACCACCTACCACGTCCAGCCGGCGTGCGCCATCATCGGCGAGGGCCTCACCGAGGGCATGGACAAGCTCTACGAGATGATCCTCAAGCGCAGGAAGTCCCTGAAGCAGAAGAAGAAGCGGTAACGCGCCGGGCCGCGTCCGCGGGCCGCCGGGGTGGATGGACGGAGGGATGGAGGGATGGGAGGACGGACGGACGGATGGACGGACGGATGGAGGGATGGATGGAGGCACCGGGCCCCGGCGAGCACCCCCGCCCGCCGCCCGCGAACAAAGACAGCGAACCGAAGCGACGCTCGGGATTTCAGACCGAACGCCGCGTCCGTCTCCGCGCGGCTGGAGCGGGGCCGGTGCGCCGCCCGCCCGCCCGCCCCGGGCACCTTTGTCTGAACGCTGCCCCTTCGGACGGGCCGGGGGCCGGCGGGCCGTGGGCGCGGGGACCTGAGGACCCTGCAGGGCGCCCTCCGGGCCGCGGAGGAGGAACAAAAGCGACCTCGACCTCTCCGGCGGCGGGGCCCGAACCCCGGGCCGCCCCGCCCGCCCGCCCGCGCGCGCCGGGGTCCGCGCGCCCGGAGGTCCGCGGGGCGGGGCGGCTCCAGGCCTCCGGGGGCCGCGGACGCTGGATTCGTTGGAAGTCACGGGGCGGGTCCCCGTGGGAATTTCACGTGTCCTGCTCTGGGCCCAAGCCAGGTGTGGGCCGGCGCCCCGCGGGGGCCTGGGCCGGGAACAGCCTCCGGGGTCCCCGCTCGCCAGGCTGCGCAGAGCCGCTTCTCAGCCTGGATCCAGACCTCGGCCGGGGCGGGGAGCCGGGACCTTGTCCGAGTGCAGGTCGTCATGACACGGAGAGACCCAGGAAAACGAAAAGGAACACAAAGGAAGGGTCGGAGTGGTGGGGACGGTCCATCCGCTGCGGCGCGGTGAGAGGTGTGGGAAGGGCAAGACGCTGGGGGGCGGGGGTGCAGGGCCCCCGTGGTGTAATCAGCTTTAGCTACCTGGGCCCATAGGTGTTCAGATTTAAATTCTCAGCTGGCTGATGTGGGGTGAACACCACACAGCTACTGATGTGTGTGCTGAATGCAAGATGGCTTTTTTTTTAATTTCCTTTTTTTTTTTTTTGGCAAGGGATGTCTCTTGTAATACTAACCTCCTGGTGATGGGTTTTCAGACATGTTTTAAACACACACACACACACAAAACCCTTTTTAATAAATGAACATTCACCTTAGAAAAATTCACCTTAGGGGGTGGGAAGAAAAAAGAAAAAAGATTTTGCCCTGCCTTTTCTGTCCCTTGACGCAGCAAGCGGCAACGTGTTTAGATGTCTAATTTGGTTCCTTGTGGCCTCTCTGGTTCAGTATTTCATGCTAAATGTCTCCTTAGAGTATTGGATGTCAGGCGCCAAAAAATAACCCCCCCCCCTCGCCTTGTTGCTAAAATTGACCTCCTTGCATGGATTTCAGAGCAAAGGATGAAGTCCTTGTGAAATATTTCATCTTGAGGGAACTGGCCTCCTAGCTTGCCTGCACCTCTCAGGCCAGCCAGGGAATCAACAATGGGTGCTTGAGCTCCATGGAAGCCTGTGACGTCATGGCCCCTGCTCCTCAGGCACTTCCCAGTTTACTTGAAAGAGGCTTTGGAAAATAGAGAAAGTGACATATTTTTAATAACGGAATTTAAAAAAAATATCCTTTATAATCAGGACTGAGTCTTGGCTTGTGGAAGCTGTCATTTTACCCTGAAACAGTATTCAAAGGGAAGCTTACAACGGTTGGATTTTTAATCTGTCTTATGTTCCCAGGTAGAGTTTTGATTCCCTGTACCCCCCCCACACACACCCACATACGTGGTTGTACACTTCTTTGCAAAGAAGGCTGATAGAAATTGGACATGGTTAAGAGGGAACTTGGAGTTAGTCACATTGTAAACCTGTACTATTGTCCATTATACTCCGGAAGTGGATTTAAGAGCCAGATGCAGAATTCCTGGCTTGCAACCCAGTTCTTAGAAGAGTTTTTTGTTTGTTTTTGTTTTTTTTCAAAGCAGCCATTTAGCAGCCCATCCTCTTTTCCTCTTGTGGGTGTATTTGGTACCCCTCCAATGCTGGTCTTTTTTTTTGTTTTTTGGGGGGTTTTTGTTGTTGTTGTTGTTGTTGCTTTTTGTATAAACTCAGTAAAGAAAATAGAGCTAAGAAGCAACAAAAAGCCTGCTAAGATCTCAGTTTACACAGCGACAGCAGATTCACTGGCTTCTCAATGGGCTGGTCCCATGGTCTGAAAATTCTGTATAGAAATATTAAAGTAAATAAAAAAGAATTCATCTTCCTTTATTTTCTTCACATGCAGCGATTTCTTAAGCACTTTGCATTTTGGTAGTTCCACACTATGGGGAGAATAATCTATTTATTTTGTGACATTGCCGATGCCAAATCCTGTCACCTTGTGCTGATGACGTGCTGACCCTGTCCTGCTTTCACAGGGAAGCAGGACGGTTTTGTCTTCTTACCAGTAGTTCAAGGGTACAGTTCACTCTTAGTAATTGTACAGTAAAGTCAAGCCCTGTGGTGTATCAACAAAGTCAAAGAGTCTCCATTGATTTCTGTACTCTGGGACTGACTAAAGCCCGCTTGTCTCTGATAAGGGGAGGCGGAGAAACGCCAGAGGGGTGGCCTCTGGAGGAACCCCGCTTTCTGGTCATCCGTGACGACAGGTCATGCTCCTGCCCTGTGAATGCAAGTAGGTTACACATAGGAGTTATTTGGCCTCCCCAGAGTGAGCTTTTGGAATCTTCTCTAATAAACCCAGGGAGGCCAGGTTTGTTTTAGAATAATTCTCTTCATGAATTCTCTTGTGATGGTGTTGGGGCCCTGTCTCCTGGCTTCGGTTTTCCCTCTACCTACCGCTGTAATTTTCTGTCTTGATCATTCTCTCCTTTGTTTCCATCTCCTTTTATAAAACACATATGATGCTGTGAACAGAAAATAAATTATTTATACAATCAAACCGTTGGAGACATTTTTCTGTGGAGGCCCTTTTTATGGTGCTGTGTTCATCTCCAGCTGTTTGCTGAACAAGGGGTGAGGGAGGGGAGCTCAAGAAGGGGTTAGGGTGGCAGTGGGTGCTAGGGCTGTTTCATAGGGGCCCTGAATGGTGGGCATTGAGATTCAGGCAGGAGTCTCTGGGACTCCTCTGCCTGTGTCAGGGCCCCTTCCTCATGCCTATGTAGCGGGTTTGACTCACGTCCTGTAAGAGGATCGTCCTGCCTGCTGCAGTCTCCTGAATGGTTAACCACTTCAGAGATAGGATCCGATAAGACAGAATTGGAAGGAGCACTGCCCCTCACCACTCAGTGGTGGTAACTAAAGCGTCTCAGTGTCTTGCCGGGTCTGCACCGAGCACCTGTGTTCTCCCGGGAAGAGTCCTCTTCCACAAGAGGTGTGGAAAGAACCCCATACTCCAGCTTCTGTTGAGTAATGGTGCAGTGTCTGCACAAAAAAGTAACAAGGTCAGAATCACTGTTAGCCCTTGGCAGCCCCTCAGCAAGAGCTTCCATAGCAGAATGACGGCTGAGGCCCCGGGCATTGTGGAAGTCTGGAATGAAAAAGGTCAGCTCCAAATTCTGGTTACAATGCTTTGGACCACATGGTTTTACTCAAGTTCCTGCACCTCTGAGCCTCAGTTTCCCATTGTGTAAAACATCATCTTAGTAACCTTGAAGAGCTGTTGTGGGGTGAAGCAGAATACAAATGCAGGGCTTAGGTGATGTTACCTGGCCTGTCAGTGTGGGTTGCCATCTTTCTTTCTTTCTTTTTTTTTGTGGGTCATGGGGCTTGAACTCAGCCTGGGCATTGTCTCTGAGCTCTTCAGCTCAAGGCTGCTGCTCTACCCTTGAGCCAAGCCCCACTTCCGGTTTTCTAGAGGTTAATTGGAGATAAAGAATCTCAGCTCCTTTTGTACCTGGGCCGGCTTTGAACCTTGATCCTTAGATCTCAGCTTCCTGAGTAGCTAGGATTACAGGCACGAGCCACCGTGCCTAGCTATGGGTTGCCATCTTTCTCCCAGCCAAGCCATGCCTTTTGGCATGAACCTGCTAAAACCTTGCTGCTACTTCGAGGCACAGGACAGAACAGAGTCAAAGGAGCAGAAGCAGAGCCTACAGTTAATCTGGCGGTGAGTCTTGTCATCCAAAGTTGGACATATATTTATTTTTTTCATGACAGCTTTGGGCACATGAACTCAAGGTTTCAATATAGTTTTTTACCTTTTCATTCACAAATGGCACTCTACCACTCGAGCCACTTCTCCAATTCTGGCTTTCTGGTGGTTAGGGATAAAGAGACTTATGAGCTTTTCTGCCTCAGCTGGCTTTGAACCATGATTCTCAGATCTCAGCCTCCTGAGTAGCTAGCATGGCAGGCATTTCATGCCCCCATTTTGCTGGACTGTAAGGCCCTCTAAGCTGGTCACTGATTGCCAGGACCCAGCACACAGGTTGACTACGTAACAGAAGCTCAAACTAGATCAAATGACCTATTTCATCTTAATTGGCTTCGGTTGTAAACTTCAAAATGCCATTCTATAAAGCTTACGATTGCTTCCTATTAAATATTTAAATTAAAATAAAGCAAGGGTACTGGCATCCTTCCGTGTAGTTATGGTGACATGACTCCTTGCTGTGACTTCCTAGATGCATACATGATAAGTTAGGGACTCTCGTCACTGGAGATACTTGTTAGTTACTTGGCATCAAAGTGCCACAGACACTCGGTAAACATGTGCCCATGTGCACACAAAACCCTGAGAAATCCCTAATCATTGAATAAATAAAATCTTTGGAAATCAAATTGAGCCAAGATGGTCCAGACACTAGTGGCTCACATCTATAATCTTAGTTACTTAGGAGGCTAATTCATATCTGAGGATCGAAATTTGAAGACAACCCAGGAATGAAAGCCCATGAAACTCTTACCTCCAATTACAAACCAAAAGGCCAAAAATGGAGCTATGACTCATTGGTGGTAGAACGCCAACCTTGAGCATAAAAGCTAAGGGACAGTGCTCAGGCCCTGAAAAACCTTCACTTACAGTGCAAGCTAGTTTAGCCTTGAATTCACAAGTTCAAGCGGAGTCAAGTGACTTTTGATTCTTAGTAAATAATTATTCATCCTGTGTTGTCTAGAGCAGAATGCACATGGCGGAATCCCTGACCTCAGACAGTCTACGAGGCTGGTTTTAATCTTAAATGGCAGCGGGCTTTTGCCCAATCTGATTGCCCAGTCCTTACAGATTCCGCCTCTGTAAGGATTGTTTTTACAGCCCACGGACACCTAGTTTTCCAGTTTTCTGCCAACATCATAGACTGTGTGGATGCCACAGTTGTGAAGTAGGAAGGAGAAAATGAGGTACAAATGGCAGAAGACAGACACTTCTGGTGGATAAAAAAGCAAGAGAGCAAACCCATAATGCAGTCACCCTGCTCCATGCCTGGACCATGTGCTGCTAGGTGCATGCTAGTCCATGCCAGTCACAAACTAGTCACAAGGACATACTTTTTCCTCCCCAGGGTCCAGAAGACTCACCTTGCATCCCTGCGTGACTCTGGTTCTGGTATTCACAGCTGTGCTTCTGTCTGCCATGGAAGGAATGAGATGTTGAGGTCCACAGGAAGGCATTTGTTGGCTAGAGGGAACATGTGCCACCATCCTCCCACCCCCATACCAAGCTTTTGCTTGGCTTGCACGTCAGACGGGTGCTCTACTACCAGATCCACAAGCCCTTCACTTCTGGCTTTTTCATGGTTAATTGGAGATTAGAGTGGCCTGGCCTTTTCCGCCTGGGCTGACGTCGAACCATGATCCTCAGATCTCAGCCTCCTGAGCAGCTGGGATTATGGGCCTGAGCTCCCTGTCCCTGGCCTGGTCTTGATTCCTTCTTCAGTAGCTCTCCTGGGCTGACAATAGAGTGTGAACAGGACATGCCACCTTTGACTTCCACCAGCTCTGAGTCTGGGTGCGCTGTGTTCTTTCCTTGCAGAAACGTCCAAGGTGAGGGGCTCTACAGGAGAATGGGGGAGGCCACGGGCTCTGTCCCAGCTCAGTTGTTGAAAGCTGAAACGGGCTTCTCCATGCTGGCCTGAGCTGCTGGCTGAATACCTTGGATCTGGCTGACAAGAGTCGGAGCCTCTGGTACAGTAGCCCACAGGCACAGCCTGCTTACAAGGCGGGACAGTCTGTGTGGGATCCACTGGGACTCTGATCAGAAGCTTTGTGCTCTTTCCTGCCCAAAGCCTCGGAGAGTACTAGCTCTCGACTCTCACAGATGAGGAAACCAAGCCTAAGGGGGGAAAGAATGACCTCTTCCAAGGGGGTGAGCACATGCCACACTGGTCCCTCACACCCAGGAGTCTGGAGGGGGGGGGCAGGGAGGGTGTCACTGCTGCACTGGAAAAATCTGCCTTCCAGGGAGCTGAGGCTCCCAGTCTAAGACAAGCCGAAGAGCTGGTGCTCCCAGCCAACTCTGTGCGGAAACAGCAGAGCCTCCCAGAACTTGCTGGGCAGACCCGAGCCCTGGTCCAGTGCTGCCTCTTCCCTCTCCTCCCCCTCCTCTTCCTTTTCCTCTCCCTTCTTGTTGCCAGTACTAAGGCTTGAACTCATCATGGTCGGGTCTGTCCCTCAGCTTTCTTGCTCAAGGCTGATGCTTTTCCAGTTGAAGCACACCTCTACTTCCCAGCTTTGTGGTGGTTCCTCAGAAGTCAGATTCCCCTGGACTTGCCTGCGGGGACTGACTTCAAATCAGTGTCCTCAGGCCTCAGCCTCCTGAGTAGCGAGGCCTACAGGCATGAGCCACAGGAGCCCAGATGCTGTTGCTCCTTAAAGATCACTCTGCAGGGCCGCGAGTTTGGCCTAGTGGTAGAGTGCTCGCCTAGCATGCATGAAGACCGGGGTTCGATTCCTCGGTACCCCACATACATAGAAAAAAAAGCCAGAAGTGGTGCTGAGGCTCAAGTGGTAGAGCTCTAGCCTTGAGAAAGTCCAAGGACAGTCCAAGCTCAAGCCCAGGACTGGCAAAAATAAAAATCACTCTGCAGACACGCTTTGAAGGCAGGGGCCCCTTCCTTCTCCTTTCAGGTCTTGTCCTTGAGTCATTTCATTCCTTTCAGGATTAGGTGGTGGGCAAGGTTGCTTGGTGCCTGCCTGGCTGTAGCTCAGGGACATCATGTGCAGTGCATGGGCTGTGGGGAGCAGCATCTTTATGTCTCCACCTACTCCAGCAGGCAGAGTGGACTTCCTGCCTGGATCTCCCAGGGGGTAGTTTAAAGGCCTGAGACAGGTGGGAAAGCATGGCTGGCCAGCGAGCCACTCAGTGCGGCCAGCGGCCAGGACTCCCCTGATCTGCTCCTCCATGCCCCTGGGTACTTCGGTCTTTTCTAAGCACTGCAGGGCCAGTACAGCAAAGTTGCGCATGAGAACCTGGACACCCAGGAGCCCCGGACACCAGTGGCTGACCCTCTGCTGTTCCAGGAGAGTCATCTGCGCCTGACCCTGGCTCTCCCAGAAGTCTCTGCTCATGGGGCTCTCCGACACTCTCCAGTGGTTAGACATACCGAGGTGAGTGTGACCCCTCGTGTGGTCTCAGCTCCAGCTCCGTCTAGGACTCCGTGAGGCCAGAAGATGGGTGCCGGTGGCTCACACCAGTAATCCTAGACTGGCACGCACGCATGAGCACACACACACACACACACACACAC
The DNA here is from genome assembly GCF_031878675.1 of Megascapheus bottae. Classification (NCBI taxonomy): domain Eukaryota; kingdom Metazoa; phylum Chordata; class Mammalia; order Rodentia; family Geomyidae; genus Megascapheus; species Megascapheus bottae. The sequence goes on along the minus strand of NC_143529.1, from coordinate 35,979,836 downwards.
ACACAAAGATGGGGATCCATCTAGATCCGTTTACTCTCCCTCTCCTCCACAAATGAAGAAGTTCCTGCAGTGACACCAAAATGGAGCCCTGTGCTTCTTCCGAGCGTGACGAGGCTCTGGATGTGTGGCACTGGAGTCCGGCACGGCATCCGGGAGGCCACACACATGGAAGGCTGGGAATCGAGCATGCCCTGTCTCAGGGCCGCGAGTTCAGGGTGACCCTGTCGTGACCTCCTGGAGAGACATCATGAAGTTAGTCACCGCTTTGGCTTGTGATTGGCTGAGGAAGTGACCTATGACACCATCGTGAGCAATGAGGCGAAAGGGATAGGCTTCCTGGAGACAAGTGAATGGATGGCCGCTGGGAAAACTTTCCTTACAGGTAAAGTGAGACAGGGCCCATGGTGCCCGGCCAAAGGACCCTGGCTAGGAAGCTGTGCCCGACCATGGCCTCCCCGAGGGCCCTCCACTGTGAATTCAGCTCCTCCCTCCCTTCCACGGGTCCCTCCCCAAGTGGCAGGGTGACAGGGGCTCTCTACCGAACGTTCCAGAACACAGCGGCTTCTCCTGATGGGAATGCTTGCGTGGAACACCATTTTCTGAGCAAGCCACGCTGTGTTCCTCCTCGCGCATTCCTCTCGGTTCCACTCTCCGAGATTCCCATGGTCTCCAGAGGCGTTTCTGTCGCTGCGGTTACAGAAACCCAGTTTTATAAACAGCAATCACATCGCCTCCAATATGTTGCAAGCGAAAATGTCTCTGTTAACAGTCATGTTATAACATTTACCTTGAGCTAATTTTACCCATGCCAACACTTAAAAAAAAAAAATGCCTCCAGCAGCAAAAAGCACCCACTTTAAAAACAGGGAAAATTTAAAAGAGACATTTCTCTGAAGAGAAAGGAATTGTCAGTGATCACAGGAAAACATGCTCACTGACACTCGTCATCCTGGAAATGAAAACGAAGCAACTGTGAAACACCACTCTGTACTTCTTAGAAGTTTCCTAAAACTAAAAGGCAACACCAAATCCACAGATTGTCATCAACGCTGGCAACCCTCAGACACTGCTGAAAGAGTATAAAATGGCTCAGATCCTGTGCAAACACTTGACCATTCCCTAAAATTTTGAAGAGAATTGCCTTTGATCCAGTAATTCCTTTTCTAGGTCTGGATGCATTAGTACTTCTTCATGCTGTCCTCAAGAGAAATAAAATAATACGCTTTCAGGAATTCTTTCTACAATAATGTTCATAGCAACATTGTTTATAACAGCCCCACCCCACTCTCAAAAGAAAAAACCCCGAATGTCCACCAGCTGAGAAATGTACAAATAAAAGGTAGCATGCTGATACCTTGGACTATTATTCAGCCATGACAAGGAATAAAGTTGTGACATTTGTTGCGAGATAGACAAGACTGGAAAGCCTTAGGCAAGTAAAAAAGCTTCACTGTTGTGTGAAGCAAGTTTATAAAGAAAGAAAATAGAAGGACAATTGGGAGAGGATACAGGGTTGGGGTGGAGGAGTGAGAGACTGTGGGTGGGTTTGGGATTTCTTTTCTGTGGGTGCTGGAGTGTAGGTGGTCTTTAGACTTTGGTCTGCTGCTGCTGCTGGTCTGTGGGCCATACATTGAGAAACATGGCCCTGGTTTCTGCAAAGAGGAGACAGCGTGCGGTGTGACAGGTAGAAGGGAGGTGTGAGCTGCCCCCCCCGGGGGGGGGGAGGACCTGATCACTGGTAGGGTGCCTGTGACTGGGTCCGTCCTGCCATAGGAAGGGAAGAGCTCTGCCAGCCAGCACACATGCACTATACCAGCCGGCCCCTGTACTCAGAGACCTTCTTGGTCTGATTTCCTCCACGTGGCTCAAGAACCGAGACCATCCCGGGTGTTCTTGTTTTTGCTTTTTTGAGTTCTGTTTGCTTCTTTACAACATCATTACATACTTGCTGGCTGCTGTCTGACCTCCGAGGTGCTGTGAAGTCTGCAGAGAAGGCCCAGTGTTGTCTCTGCTCCTGGCAGGTCTTTGCTGGGCCTTACCGTCTCCTCGGTGGTGGCAGAGTTTCATGGAATCCTGAGCGTGTCACCCCCACGAGGGTAAGAGCAGGGCGGGCGTGGGAGGCTGCCCCTTCTCGCTGCCTGCCGTCTTTCTCCAGACTGTGAAAGGGGCTGCTGGGGTACCACGCTGCGGGGTAGAGGTGGCTTGGAAGTCGCGGTTGCTTTGCCCAGGAGGGGTGAGCTCCTGGCATGGCCACCCCAAACCCTTCCCCTGTCATGTCTGCCAGAGATCTCAGAGTTGGCAAGTCACACGGAGCCAGGAATGACCAGCCCCACACCCCTCCTGCCAGTGCAATTGCAGGACAGGCAGCTGGGGTGATGAGCTGGGGTGATGGGCTGTTGGGGTAATGAGTTTTCATGTGTACACGCTCCAGTATCGTGTTTTCTGTAGTTGTGTGAATCTGCACTTCTAGTTCTTTCTAGATCCTTCCAGGTCCTTCCAGATTATCCTTTATCTCAAAGATCACCATCAGGCAAACATCCAGTGTATTTAAATCTTGCGTTTCCTGGCAGGTGTGTAATTCAATCCCCGTATGAGGCTCAGCTTACAGGGGTGCCAGGTGTTAGAAGCAGTGATGCTTCTTTGGGAGGAATATTCTGTTTCTGTGGCTGCTGTAGCAAGCTGCCATGCACACGGGGTGGCTTAACAAGACAGGTCCTGCGGGCGGGTGGCACATGCCTGTAATCTCAGCTACTCAGGAAGCGTTGGTAGGAAGATCACCATTCGAAGCTGACTCCAGGAAAACCATAAGATCTCTGAAACAAAAACTAAAGCATAAGAGGGCTAGGAGGTATGGCTCGAGTGGTGAATGCCTGGCCTCACAAGCTCAGACGTGAGTTCAAATCCCAGTGCTTCCCAAACTAAGTCAAACCACACACAACGAAAAGGAGACCAGGAAACTGGAAAATAGAAATGGCCAAGGGGTACTGCTTTCTGCTGGTGGAGGAGGAGTCGCTCCAGGCTTCTCTCCAGCTCCTATTGGCAGTGGTGACACTCGTGGGTACCTTAGCTGAAGACACAGGACTCCAATCGCTGTCTCCAGCTCGGCCTGGCCTCCTCTGTGGGGCTTCAACCTTTCGTCTAAGGACACCTGACAGTCATTTAAGTCCAAATGACCTCCTGTGGAGACTCTCACAGCATCTATGGCGACCCTTTCCTCAGTATCCCTTTCACTGCCTTTGGGTGGATGAAGGTAAATTTGGTCCAGATTTAAGGGGCCACCTTCAAAATACAACAGGAGGGTGATAGTTTGAAGCCAGCCCAGACAGAAAAGTCTAAGACACGCCATCTTGGAAGAGCAGAGGAGGAGAGCCACACCCTGGCCCCTGGGGTAACTGAATACCAGCTGCCCTTTTCAGTGACCGAAGATGAGGAGATTTGGCATAGCTTACACCTGTCCAGTGGAAGTGTTCCTATTCTAAATGACGCTGTGCAATGGCCAGAGTGGTCAACCATGAATCTCCAGCAGGGCTTCACTCGGCCCTGTCTGAAAGACATTCTTCTGTGCTGTCAATCTGCTTTGGAATTTTGTCATCTGTTATGTTTGTGTTCCCAGTCCAGTACAGAACACGTAATAGTATTGGGAGATGAGCGAGGGAAGTTATTCTCCAAGGCCAGATGCGCAGGCCCGGGGGTGGGGTCTGGTGAACTGTGTGGTCCAGCGTGTGACAGTCATCAAGAGGCTAGGAAATGTGTCTCTCATCCCACCAAGGGCTGATCCAGAGATTATTGCTTGAAGCCAGCCTGGGAAGTGTCTCTAATAAACCAGCAGACTGATACCATGGTGTCCGGCCCCTGGCCTCTGAGCCTGTTTAGAAAGAAAGTAGAAGAGCTTCCACCAAGCTCTTGTCTTAGTCCTGAAGGGTCCTGAATTTAGGTTCTGCAAAGCGCTACAGGACTCCTCTGGGGCTGAGTTGGGACAGCTTGCTGGTCGTGGTCGCTATCATAACAATGGAGGAGATGCAGCTGCCGTTGTCTCACCTGCTGTCCTCTCCAGACCCTGGGGCCGAAGGGTAGAAACCATCAAGATCTGGAATCTCATTTCAGAGCTGATGTCTGACTCAGGAGGAAGCCAAATGGATTAGCCCAGGGACCTTCCAGCTCCAAGTCTTGGAGACCCCAGGCCAGATTCCCCCATAACTGATATTTCTGTAACTTCGGAGTATCGGCAAAAAACAAAGGGGGGCTGTCCCCCTAACATTATCCAGGAAATAACTTTACCCACTGCACATGACTCTCAAAGAATTCAAACCATCCTCAAAAGTCCTGATTCCAGCCAGGCATGGGTAGCCCACCCAGTTAATCTTAGCTATCCAGGGGCTGAGATCTGAGGATTGCAGTTTGAAGCCAGGGCCGGCAAGATGTCCACAGGACTCTTATCACCAACTGACCATCAGAAGGCCAGAAGTAGATCCATGGCTCAAGTACCAGGTGACAGGCTTGGATGGAAATTTAAGAGACAGTGTCCAGGCCCTGAGTTCAAGCACCTTGTGGGCACACGTGTGCGCGCGCGCGCGCACACCCACCCACCCACACACACACACACACACACACACACACACACACACACAGAGTCCTGATTCTAAACTAGAACGTAATCAATAGCTGTTTATTAGGGCAAGCGTCAACCCGCAGCCCGCTGAGCCCAGCAAATCAGCTATTTATGACCCGACAAACCTGTTTCCAGTCTTCTCTGCCTGCCCTCTGCGGCTCACATGTAAAGCCAGTTCATTTCTGAATCCAGCTGGCAGGGTCCTCGTTCTGACAGCTCCGGGGGCACTTAGAATCTAGGATTCAAGCATTTCCACCCCTGCATGTTTAACGCTTTCTGCCTACTCTGAGTTTCTTGAGATGTTGGATGGAGAAACTGGAGCTGGGGCTGCAGGAATGTGAGGAGTGGGGGAGCACAACAAGATGTTGATGACATCCCCCTCCCCCTCTCTCTCTGAAGGAATGCCATCTTAGGGAGGAAGCCAAGTCGTCCCTCAGTATGGCTCCCACCCCGCTCCCCTCTCCCCGCTGCCCCTGGAGTCCTCTACACACCCCTGCTAGGTATACAGAGGGTCTCTCAGTTTCCATCTCTCTGCCTCT